>NC_045637.1:9759890-10381676 GCF_009829145.1 Chiroxiphia lanceolata | reverse complement strand
ATCCACATGTATAAACACAAATGCTGAAAGTGTAGTAAAACTAGTGTGGCAGACCCTCAAGCAGTGTAAATCCAATGGCTCTGCTGGCTTCAGCAAAGCTCTCTCAGCCTAGGCTAATTTGGGCTGTGCTCTAGTAAATACCTCCAGTATTTACCTGTATCTGTGCCTGACTCGAGCTCAGCTGAAACAATTTTGTCTAATCTCTTGTCTAAAGTGGGGATGTCTTACACTGTGTGATTGTTACTGCTACTGGAGCAGCATGGATACTCAGGAAGACCTTTTCTGCAATGCTTCATACTATCCCAAAGGACTTCTATTCCTATATCACTCACTATGTACTATGAAAGTGGTAGGAGAATACCTCTGTTGGATATAGGCCAGCTGAAAACAGGGTCGAGAACATTTACAGACTCAGCTCCTACTAAGTGGTTCAGAGCTACCACTATTTTGCAGATTTTTCGAGAGCCATGAGAACATAGGTGTCCAGGATTGAAAACAATGTTTGTAGCCTATACTTAAGAAATCTTTCATCCAAACGGGCTACTCCTCTCAGCCTGGGAAAAGTTCAGCAAGGCCAAGTGTAAGGTTCTGCCCCTGGGTCAGGGCAACCTCCAGTATCAATACAGGCTGGGGGATGAAGGGATTCAGAGCTTCTCTACCAAGAAGGGCTTAGCCATGCACGGAACAGCCAGTTCCTCGTTCATTACCATGTAAACTGGCACGCGGCATGTCAGGCACCACAACAGGCAAGTCATCTGCATGCCCTTAAAGAAAGAAGGAATAAGTGACATTGTGGGATTCCCCTGAGTGAGGATGCCTACAACTTAGGTATTCACAGCTGAGAAAAATCATCTTGGATCCCTTCACAGTCAGTAAAAAGCCTGTCACTGAAATGTTTGAAACTATCTCAGTTTAAATAAGCGTTGCTGTGAGATCAAATGAATACCAGTCAGCTTCCATTGGTTGATATTGATTATACCTTAATGAGCTTTAACAGGAGTCAAACAGATGGCTCAGATGCAAAGACCCATGTTCTAGACACCTAAAGTAAGCTATGTTCACTAAATATTAGTAATATACTAATATCTAAGATTACTATTATACTCTAATACTAATATTATTAATATACCAATAGACTTTAAATTCATGTATCTTAGAGAGAAAAAAGCCTTTTTTTGCCTATAGTCACAGAGTTTAGGCAAGTGTGAAATTCAGGCGAAGTTTCTGTAATGTACTAGTGCAGTAATAGGCAGTGTATGAGTGATTTTGGCTCCACCTTTGGGTCTCATTTCTCCTTATTCCACTTCCATATCAGAATACAACCTTAGGGATAAACCACTTTAAGTGTCCATTTTCTTCTCTCGTTCACTACAGTGTTTGATTCTGATTCACACTGTAAAACTTAAAGTCACCAATCTAGTGGGAAGCGTCAACAAAAATAATCTTAACAACTTCTGCTGTTTATTTCTTCCCTCGCCCCCCCCCCCCCAAAGCACAGCAGTGTTCCAAAGATGGTGCCTCATTACAGGTTTAAGAATGGGAGTTTCGGAGCTCACTCTGGTCTGAGTTGCTTAGAGTCGGACCCAGTCCTTCCATGTGGGAAAGACATCACACAAGTCAGGCCACTCCTTTGTGGAGCAGTGACTTATAAATGCCTTAGGGATGGATTGTGCAGACCAGGGACACAGTAAGTCACACAGAGATCTTTGGCACTTATTGGGTGCTGTTCATCTTCAGAGTTGGATTTAAGCTGTTGAATCCAGACCAAATTCTTAAACTTGATGCACAGGTCATATTGGAGCCTTTCCCTGTCCTATTTTGTTTGTGACTCATTGTCAGACAACACGGAAATGTTAAGTAATCTCAGGAAATCTGGTTGGAAATGTGCTGCTAGGAGAACTCAACAGAGTAGAGGGGGAATATTTCCACAGAATTTTTTTCTTTTTTATTTTTTTTAACAATACTTTGCTGAGTTTGTGGAAAACACTTGAGTCTATGATAAATATACGCAAAATTCTTCCACTTGTCAATAGATTTCTCATTGTTCCAGTTGTCTGGAGCTTCTTATCCTTAAAAAACAGTTTCTTTTGTTGCCAAAATTTTTGGGTATAAGAGAAGGTTCCACCTTGTTACAGTAATTTAGAAACACCTGTCATCATATATTTTCATATGGCAGTTACACTGGAACTAATCCCCACATAATTTTCTTAATATGGGATACTATGGTCTTACTCTACAGATAAGGGTTTTGCATTTCATGTCTCACTAGATTTAGAATTTAATTTTACCTCTGATTCTTCCAAAGTATATCTATGTGTGTCTTTCCTTGGCATGTTTGGCTTTTATCAATTTTAGGGAAGAAAAATAAACACTACAGTTTCTTTTTTTTTTCTTTTACATAATAATAATAATAATCACCTAGTGGTCTTCCCTTTTGCCTGGTTGAACAGCAGCTTTTGTAAGTAGCACGGTGTTACTCACTTGTTCTCCATGGCAAGATGAATAGCTGTGTGTTCACATTTACACTGTTTGGAGGATGAAGGGAAACACTTGAACACATGCTTGATTTTAAGTCTGTGTCCATATCCTGTTGATAACCAGACACCTTCTGTGTTATGTACAAGCAAGTAAACAGTAGGATAACAAACTTTAATTCAGAAAAAAATTTTCAATATGTCATTTGTTTTTTCCGTGCTGTTAATGTACCATTACCACATCAGTAATTAAACCTGTTTATTCAAAATCTTTTTTCCTTCCTTCCTGAACAAAAGCCATTTGAACTCATAGATGTAATTTCATTTTAGCAAACAGATTGTTAGTCTCATTTTTACCTCTGTTTCATGATGTTTTGTGGGGTTTAACCACTATTTTAATGTCTTTTTAAAATATTTAAATGCATTTGATTACCCACACTTTTTATTTAATTATAGGTCATGAATACCTCCTATCTGTACAGGGTCTGTATACAGAGAGCTAGCCGGTTTAGAGGTATGTGTGCATTTTGGAGTGTATAAATACATTAAATCCAACCCTTTGGTTTAAAGAGCAGTAAGGTGGTAAGATCAAGTAATTATCGGGTAGGAAATGCCATTACTAAGGATGAATATACAACTTCCGTTATACCTTGTGTGCGTTTTATCAAATATCCTTTAATTACAGAATGACAGATTTCTTTTTTTCATGTGATCTCTTTACTATGCAAAAACAATTACACTCATTGAATCTACATCTTACATTTTCACCCTCTGACCTCACTAATCAGTATCTACTTTCATGCCTCTTTAGCACACCGTCTTCCAACGCTGCTCCAAATAGAGCTGTTCTGGCTTTTGTCTGATTTCTTCACAGACATTGGAACACCATTATTTTTGTGATACCTTTTCAAAGGAATATGCCAAGTTGTGGATTGAGATCCTTTGAACACATAGACTAAATACCAAATGAAATAATGCTGCACACTTTGCTTCACTAAGCCGCTGTTTGGAGAAGAAGCTGCTATTCTCCTTCTACAGGTAAAAAAAGTGACAGTAGTCATCATGACTTAACAGCCTCCTGGTGCCTAGATAATTTTTTATGCACCACCTCTCCCAGTCTCTGAAAACCAGTTTCAATTTCAGATCATTTTCAGGAGTACTGGTTACATTCAAAGCACGCACCTGTGGTCCAGACACGCATCTTGTCCATACTCCATCCCCAAACATAAGAAGAACAGGAGGAAACACAGGGAGAAGTAGCCGAAGGCATGGCAAAGAAATCAAAAAGATTCATTAATCGGCCAAACTGAGTCACCGCTTGTGTTGTTTTGGTACATCCAGGGACATTTCTTGTACCAGTACGTTGCTATGTTTTCTCTGTTGGTCTGGCTTGTATCCCATTCAAAGCTGACAGAAGATATTCTTCCATTACAACACCAAGATTTGGGTATCAGACCAGAGGAGGAAGGGTCACAGCTGATACACACAAAGTCTGGAGTAGAAGTTGTGGGGAAAGGTGTATTCAGCTCATGCTGTGCCAGCTTAGCATGAATTCCATAAGGAGAGAGGATTTGGAAGTTCACCTGCCCAAAATAAAATTCAGAGCAACAGTTAACTAAGATTTTTCGTTTATTTATAGTTTAGCTATTTATGCTGGGATTTCCAACATGACTGCAGCAAAAGATCTATCACCAACAAAGCTCACAAACTGCCAAATTTGAAACATTTACTTCAAAATACGATTTTCATAAAACATGGTTCAACAGGGACAAAACTGTATATTTTTCTCCCTAATCTTTTTCATGAAAATAACTGAACCACCTTTTGCTGGAACTGACAAGTAAATCCCTCTCAGGCATATTCACAAAAAGAATCTCCTGAAACAGAAATTTGTACAGAAACTTAAATAAAATTGCTTCCCATAGGTGAAAATAAAGTACTGAAATCAGAGACCTACAGTATGAAATGTCAGACAAACATCACTATGTATCACTAGTCCTCTACACCCCATAAAATGCACATAACGTACACTGTTGAACCCATACACACACTTATAGATTAACTTACGAGTTTAGATTTCAATTGATCATTTTCTCCCATGTTTTCAGAGTTTCAAGGTGCAGAAAATATAGGTTTCAGAATGCTGCAGATAGCTGCTTCATATCAAGGTGTGTGTGGCTTTCATTCATTTTACAGTGATGCTCTGCAGGAAGGGAAGACTTGCTGGCAGCACTTTTGAAACCCACTGCTCCCCTGGAAGGGCAATGCAGAGCCATGAATGTCCTTTCAACAAATTGCCACAAAAATTACACTGGCTTCTACAAATGTATAAGTAGACACCATTGAACACATTTTACAGAAGCTGCAATGCTTTAAGCATGTATTTTTCACTGAAAATTATAACCTCTGCAACATTTTGGACCATTTCTCTAAAAGAAGTACTACATACGACCCTTCTCAACTTCAGATATTGAAAATAATGAGATTCAGAGATGGGAATGGCCCTATCACTTGTAATGTAAAGCTCACCAAGCACCATATACGAGTTTAATTCAACATTTGTGTGTGGTCCAAGGGCAGATAGTACACACAGGACTCTATATTCTTCATGACATGTTCCCCTCAGTGTCAGAGCCCTGAGCACACCTTTTCAGAGCTAGGAGTGATAGCCTCTTCCTCCTTTTCCTTGAGATTTGCATTTAAACTGAGGCTTTACGACCACGGTGTCATCACAGCTATGTCTCTGCCTAGTCTTGTATTCCTCTCTTCAGCTCTCTTCACAACAGCTCTTATTAACAAAGGTAGACACAGACAGATGAGATCCTTAACTCCAGAAAGGAGATGCACTCAGGGTCTGGAGACTTAGCAAGCACATGCATTCATTCTGTTGAATTAAGTAAACAGTTTTATGCTGCTACCTTTAGAATGATCATTTTCTCAAGCTCCATTTGTACTCTCTACTCTTTTGATATCATGGCCTTTCTAGTTCATTTCCATGCTCATGGAAGCTTTGGCTTTGCTTCAAGTCTCTTGCTCTTTATTTTATTGCTGAATGAGCAGAGATTTCCACTGATCTTCCAGGTCTTCATGATTGTTTATAAGCAGTATTTTTTCCTTCCTTCTTGCTAATTTGTTTGCCTGCACAACTAGACAGACTTTGGCTGTCAGCAGTAACCAAACTACTAAATTTGTAGGACAGCAATTTCTTGGGGTTTTCATGGTTTGGTTTTGTTTCTCTACAGCATATTTTGAAGGGGGCTATTTATTGTGACTGGGAAGCTCAATCCATTGGTGATTTAGAGCTATAACAATATTGATGCAGATGAGCCTCTCTAGAGATATTTGATGACATTATGTAAATGGAATCAATGGGCTCAATAAAGCATAACAATAACAAAATACTGTTCACATTATATATAAATGCACATGGACACATCTATGTGTTTCCAACATAATTACTGTAACTGTGCCCATTTATATTACTGATCTTCCAGCTCTCTATATGCCATTTCCATAATGTCTGTTTATACAGCCTTATTGAATCCATAACATTTAACTAACTGATTAGGATCTTGACTTATGCCAGAAGATCATATATCTTCTGAGAGGAAGAAAAAAAAAGCTGAAATTAAAGAGACTCAAAATTTTCAAATGCTGCTATTCAAAACTTACAAGAATTTCTTTTTTAAAAGGGAAACATTTCAGCAATTTTTTGTGACATTTTGACTTCAGTAGAGGAAGATGAGTTTATAATCTTCATATAGAGAGTGAAAAACATAAACCTGTTGAAGTTTTTTGTTGCCAAACTATGACATTAATTCTCTAATCTAAAATTTCTACTATTATGGGTGGGAGCTGGATTATCAGGTAGTACAATATCTGGGTACATGAACGAAAAGAAAAGAATGGAGGTAGCTATGATAGACCAATGCTTCCCAACTTCAAGATAACTGTAATTTGCACAGATTTTGGGGGGAGTATATAGATGTTAAATTGTTGCGTGTGAATCTTGATCTCACAGAACTGAACTAGATCTCTCAACAGGACTACAGGAAAAACTCTGGTTTTTTTCTGTTCAGTGTTTGAAATTACACAGGCCTCAATGTCATGTAGTGTCTCATGTCATGTTACTGGTTGGATTTGTGTTGGAGGTGATTAATAAATTGGGGTTCAATGTGATCAAAAGTAGAAGATTACAGAATGTGTACTATATTCTGAAAATACATGGTATTTCTGAAAACATATGGTATGATATGATTTCAGTCATGAGAGTCATAAAAGGTTGACAGCCACATTATACTACTCTTGGGACAGCAATGGAAGAAATCTAGTCCAGAGATTAAGGCAGAAATAGGAGAACAAAGCTGGCTTGAAAATGAAAAGTGTATTTGGAAAACTGCTGGTATTTCAGGATATACTTTTCACAACGTATTGTAGGAAAATCCAAGATCACTCCATCATCAACTAAGTTGAATGATGGCTTTCATCAGGACACCCCTCCTGATGCAAAAACTCTCAGGGGTCTCCTTGCGAATGAATGAACACACAGGGTCTACAAGTGCAGGTAATCAATGGGGCTGTGCAGTCTGTCTCACTGTGACCTAACTGAAATTTATTGCTTAAAATGGAACAGGTCATAAAAGAGGGGATGATGCCCTAGCCCAACTGCTAGGATGCTCAAGTGGAAAATGGAAACTCAAAAGTTCACTTGTCTGTTCTGAAAAAGCCATAAAAGTTATCCTGGATGACTTATGTTTCATTTTGAACAAAAACTCATCTTAACAAAATGTTTACTACAACAATTGGCATGTGGCCAGATCTTTGTCTTTGGGATATCTGAGTTCAAATACAGTCTCTTCCTTTTCTGTAAGCATTTTATATAGATGCGAGAAGAGATAGTAGTTGACAACTTGCATTAAGATTTAACTGGGCTGAGTAGTACTCTGGAGATAATTATCTCTTTCTGATAGCTATTTAGTGGAGCAGTGTTGATTACACTCATAACTTAGTTGTCTCAGATATTTAGTGTTCTTATGTATGAGTTTCATCTCTCCTTTTAAAATGTGTAATTTTTCCTCTCCCCAACATGGAAGCTATAAAAAATCAATGTAAAAGTGATCAAAAACCAGATGATAGATGCAGTTGGTTCTTTACTGGCATCAGAACAGAGAAACAAAATATCTTTTACTGTGGGGAACACAGACAAAATGAACACTGGCAATTATTTTTACATAGGACATGGGACAGAGAAAAGGAAAATGAAAGAGGAATTCAGAGCTACAAAATGGCAGAAAGTGCACTGAAAAGGAGAAAAGTGAACTGGAATGATGAAATGAGATGATGGGTGGACATAGGACACTACACTTAGTCTGACAAAAGACAAGAAGCAAACTCTGTTACTGTGTTTCAGTATCACTTGACTTCAAGTGCCACTAGGAATGTAAACAAAGGGAAGTGTTAACTAAATTTCTATCCCTTTCTTCCAACCTATTCAAAAAGTATTTGGGTCAAATTTCAGGCAAAGAACTGGAGGTACTTTTTGTCTTTACAGGAGTGAGTTCCTCGTTCATTGCACAAGTTAGAATTCATAAAGGTAGCTATGTTATTCATTAATTCGTTCCTTCTCTTTTCTTTTTGAGCTTAATTATCATTTTATCAGCAACTTGGAACTTGACATAAATCTCAAGGTAGAAATGGTCCAGTGATTATTCTTTCTTAAAATAAAAGAGAGAGAGAGAGAAAGAAGATGGAGAGAGAAAAGAAAGCCATAGAAGACTCAGGAACAGCTGAGGTCAAAGGAACTCTGGTTTTTTCTAATTGTCCCAATAAATTTTAAAGATGTTATTACTCTGTAGTGATTAAGAAATGGTAGAAAGAGATGCAATGCTACAACATCAAGGTCATTAAGCTTAATAGTTCTTAACTGATTGTCACCCCACCCCAACAAAAATAGACGTGCTGTTCTCTGCTTTCCCTTCCCTCTTCCATTACTCTTCCCCCCTCACTCGAAGGCTTCTAAAAGCACCTCCAGCCAAACCAAGGGGAATTTATACTTCCTGCCATAAAATCCAAAGAACAGAACAGCTGGCAGCTGAACTTAAGATTGCTAAAACAAACACTGTGACATTGATGTGGGGAGGGATTTAGCTATTATTGCAACACAGCGTGGCCGGTTCTGCAGGGAAAAGATGCAAGCAGAGCTTTTTTTTTTTTTTTCCAGCATGCAAATAAAAGGCTTTTAAAAAACCCAGTAAAACAACAAAAGCAGCACTATTTGTTCTAGAAATACCTAGGGGTGGGGGGAGGGGAGGGGGCGGGAAGCATCGGGCAAAATTCACGATGTTGGCTGCCTAAAATTTAGATTTGAATGACTTAAATTACATGAATAATGTTCCACAGAGATGCCATTGTAAATAGGCCAGGCAGGAGCATTATTAATTCATCTATTCTGGCAAGTACAAAATATGCAAATGAATACATTATTTCACAAAAATCCTATACATAGCATGCTCAACTTCACTAGTGTATTTAATCCAGTTTCCTGTGATAACTGTTAGCAATCTTCCAGAAACTACTCAAATTTAACTTGACGGCTTCATCAGACAGCCCATGTCTATGCAAACTGGGCAAGTAGTGGAGTAATAATGACTAATCAAAGGTTGGACTGATGACAATGGATGGTAGATTTATAACAATAGTAAGTGGATTGATACTCCCGTGTTACATGGCTTTTGGTTATTATTTCACAGTAGAATATTCTAAATCCTAGACTCCAATGTGAACATCCCTATTTCCATAAGGGTAAAGGAAAATCCCTAAGCTTGTTTAACTACCTCCTAAAATTTGGAATTCCCAATAGAGATTGTTAAGAGAATAAATTCTTAATTGCCACATCTCCCCACTGAGAGATGCCTAACTAATTTAGGTTAGGCACCTAAATTAGTGGCCTTTAAATTAGACAGATTATTAGATAACTACAATCACATTTTCCAAACATCCTTCATTGAGAGCACTGGTTGACTGCTCTTGATTTTTTCCCAAATCTGATACTTTCCACTGATTTCTACAAAATCCAGTGTTGTTTTTGTCTTCAGGATCCCATTATAATGAGCACTGTAGCCTTAAACACTGTGTAGGGTTAAATAAATAATCTGAGCTCTTGTTGTTTGCTCTTACTATTCTTTTATCCTGTGTGAAAAACGACATTATCTGGCATAATTTGCACTGAGTTGAAGCTATTTTTCTGGATGGAATTAAAAGCTTGAGGTGATATTGCAAGATTGCACATGCTGAAAAATGTTACAGTAATGACACAGAAAATTACCAGTCATCCAAAAAAGTATGGGAAAAAAAAGAAAAAGTGCTTCCTTTTTCCGTGCTTGAGAAAATGGGTTCAGGTTTAGGTTAATCAAAGATTTAATCAGAAGTGTCAACATCTCAATTGAAGAGAGATAAAAAGCATATGAAATAGAGGTTTCCATTGTCCAAAATGCACAAAATAAATAAATAAATAAGTAAAGTAATAATAAAGAAGTTATTTTTTTTTCAACAGTGAATCTGTTTGTTCACACCTGTCCCAAAGCTAATCAGCTCTAGCTTCAAGGGAAAGGAAATGTTCTGCTTCAGATTCCAGCTATAACAACCTGCCTGTTTGCCACCATCTTCAATCAACAATACTGCAACCAGGTCATTGCACATCTCACAACCCTTTTCCTTGTAGATACAGTAGAGGGCAAAGATAGACTAATCTCCCAGCTATGCCAGAAAGCAGTGGTGGGACATAGGTTAGTACCCTGGGGAAAAAATAACACCTCTGCTTCCTAGCTGGGTGGTGAATCAGCAGTTCCCACAACTCCAGATGCTGCTTCTGACACCAGATGGTTCCTTGGTGGTTTCTACCTTTTCCGAACAGGTGTGAAAAATCTGTTTGATGATGAATTGCTCTGGGTTTCATGGTTGAGTTTTCAGTTAAAGAAAAGAAACCCACTGGTGCTTTTTCACCTGAGAAGTTTAGTCAGGGACATTGACATAACCCAACCATTAACCACATTATCTTCCAGGTTCATTGTTTAAAATAGCTTCCTAAGTTTCAAAACAAATATGCTGGGCTGAAGCAAAGCCCTTAAAAGAACAAATCTAGATTTAATTTATATGTAGGTGAATACAACAGAATCCTGGAAATGTCCACATGGAGAATTACACTTCCTATCACAGACTCTTCCGTTTCTTTCTTTGAATCTGAAGCTTATTTTCTGGTTTCACTAGTCTGAGCTTTAAGTCGGCCATTAGTTTCAATGAGGTTAAATGTATCTGAGATGCTGCCTTACAGGCTTGACTTGATTTCTGAAGCAGAATACAGGAGACAAATCTTGAAATGTACAGTTTTACAATTGTCACACAAGCTGGGCACTCTTTCCTTTAAGTCTAAAGTAATTTTGTGATGTAACTGCGCAAGAGTAACTACACTATCTCACATCAAAGATCAGTTTAGCCCTGTTGCAGATCCCCATGGAAGAGCTAGAGAAAACATTCAGGGATACTTTCCCAGAATAGCATCCCAGCTGCCAATAATTCGTAATTCAGTGATGTTCTAAACCAGAATTAGAATTTTTGTACTTAATAGACTTCAATAAATTTTTCCTTCATGAACTGGTCCAGTTCCTTCCTGAACCCAGATCCCCCACATCCCGTGGGGAGCAGTCCTACAGCTAAACAACATGCTGTGTGAAGAGTTGTCTCTGGACTTGCTTCCTAATACTTTCACACAGCATCCCCTTCTTCTGCAAGAGGCAGTGAACAGTCACAAATTTTTCACTTACCCTGTATTGTTCATGATTTTACAGCCTTCTATCATTACTGTCTGTTCTCCAGGCTGAAGAATAGTAATCACTTAACATTTACCTAACAGGAGCTGTCCATATATTTTATCATCCATTCTCCAACATGGTGCTCTTGTGTTGCTGACAATGTGATCTCACAGGTTATGTTTAACCTGTATGACCAGATCAGTCTGTCAGAAAGAGTGTCAGCAGTCCAGATACTTCTACAGAATTCACTCCAATTTTAATTGTTTTATGGAAGTTATAAAAGTGGTGATATTCTAAATTAATATCTCTCTACAGGTCTTCATGGTTTGTCTTCTGCTGGGATGAGAAGCAGAAACAGACAGATTTTCCAAACTAATACTCGGAGAAAGGAAAGATGGAACCTCACTACCATACTGTACATCAAAATAATCATAGTAATATTTACTTTTTTAAGAATATACCACTGAAATGGCACAAAGTTACCTATCTATCTAGTTCTATAACTTTCACTTTCTCACGTTTCATTCTATCTATATTCATTTGTTGCTTTTTATAGTTCAAAAGATTTTTTTTTAAATATTTTAAATCTTAAAAAAATATTTTTTAAAGATATGCTATCCTTTATTCACAAGCTGTTGGGGTCATGTACAGCTCTTAGCTGCAAGAGGCCAGTGTAAGCTACAACATAAATTACAAAATAATAAGTGTTTAACTATTAGATTTTTTCTCTGTATTTAATGGAACTTCTGTAACCCAGGAACTTCAGCTACTCCTGAGAGTGTGACTGTGGTCTTCTCCTTCCAGTGAGAGTCTAGTATTTTACACTGTCATTTTCCCACATCCTGAATCAGCCTAGATACATAATTCCCTGGTTCCTTATAGTTTGGAAAGAAATAATATAGATAGTATAAATTTTATCCAAATGATACCAGGAAATTGCTTATGATTTTACCAAAAATTATGTTCCATAAAAATATTGTCAGTTCTGATCAATTCCATGTTTTACGGTTAATAACACCTAATGTCTTTCCATTAGCAGATTGTGATCTTAAACCTATGCAGCTTTAACTTACTTAACAGGAATATATACTTAAGTCTTGAAGGCTGATGTATTACAGAGGCACCATGCTGTGCACAAGAGTAAACCATTTAGGGGTTGATTTTGTGGTGGCAAGGAAGAAATATCACGTGGAGATCATCACATCCCAACGCTGTCTCACACCAGCCTGTGTACAAAAATAATCCTGTCCCTTGTGGATATTGATGAATATTTGTATAATGAAAGCTTATATGAATATGTACTTATAAGCTTTTACATTTATGTCACTATTAGTACTTTTGCCACAGGCATTTAGAGGGAATGGCTGACTGTTAGGCAACTTCTAATTGTATTTTAAAGGGTGTGTTTTGTGGTACTTCTTAATGGCCTGAATTTTCACTGGTTGCTGTGAGGAATTCTTTAATAACCTCCTTTTATTCTCTTTTACAATATCTCAGGAACATGGGACAATTTTTCAGCTGTTTATAGTTAAATAATCATATGTGCTTAAGTATCTTGGACTTGGTCATGACTCTCCTGTGGAAGGAAAAAAATGGATGGTCCCGATCCCAAAGAGGTAATGATGTAAATTAAAAAGCTGAAGGCAGATAGATGTAGGCAAGCAAACTACACCAGAACTACAAATTTGCTTCTGACAGACAGTTATGAATTTATTAGGCAAAAATGTTTTGAAGAAATCAGTATGTGCTTTTCTGACATGATAGCTTTTGAAGCTATGTCATTGGTTGTAGTGGTCACCATTAAAATATCCACAGTTCTTTTTTAGTCACCTAGTGTTGCCATGGCGTAGTTGGAAGATGAATTAATCCATAGAAACAGCTTTAGAAATGCTCTATGGCAGAACTCAGCTGCATTGTTAAGGTGAATGCGATGAACAAAACTGAATTGTGTCCTCTATTGCAGGCCTGGGGTGGGTTGTTTGCCAGGGAAATACTGAAGTTTCTTGAAGTGTTCTTAAGAAAGGTCAAGAAAAAAACAGTTGAAATAATGAATTAAAGGCTCTGACCTACAGTTGCTTAATAGTTTTGACACAAAGACCAGGAAAATTTGTGAGGACTTTTAATGAAAGAGAAGATATAGAATGGTCCCTTCTGATCAGAAAGTAAAAATGAAATTGGGAAACAAACCTTTTTTACCTTAAAACCTCCAGTTTCTAACCTGCTGGGAAGGAGGAAATGTTCTAAATTCTTCCCTGGTTAAAGTGCTGCAGCAGAAGGGAAAGATCCTGACCAAAGGGACATGGAGGGTCCTGCATTCGATATTTATGAGTGGGAGGCAGCATTACCAGATGTTCGTAAAAGTGCAGCTTCCAAACTGAGTTCTGTGAAGCCAAATATTTCATTTGGTTTTCAGTTCCCCCTATTGACTGAGCTCCAGCAGGATCCACCAAGAGGATAATCTTGTACTGTAGGGAGCTGGGGTTCAGCGACTAAGGGGCTTTTCCATCTCTGACTGCAGTTAATCCCCAAGCTTTTAAGTGACAAAGTACAGGAGACTGCCAGCTGTGGATCACTGTATCTTCACATATGACCTATGTACAATCCCATGTCAGCCCAGTGCAGAGTATGGTCAGACTTAGAGAAAATCAGCTCAGGTACCAGATCAGGTCACTACAATGTTTTTCTTGCCTTTTCCCTGTTATCTGGAGTGAGGCATTTGAAGGAGTTCATCTGTCCCTGATATTTCCTCGGTATCTGTAGCTGCATATTCTTCCTGTTTGGTCAAGAGCATGGAGACACCAGTGCTCCTCAGACTTCATGTAAGGAGCAAAGGTACTTTCAATTTCTAGATTCTACTGCAGAGACCTGGCTACTAAATGTCAAACATTACAGCACATTATTTCTAGACTCCTAACCTTCTTTTCAAATCTAACCTTAAAAGCCTCTCTGAGATTTAAACAGTGATCTTATTTAGCAGCAAGACAGATGGCTTCAGTCTTTTTTGCTCACTGATGTACATGGGATCCATTAAAGCACTTGGCATGTTTGTGCACCATGTGGAAGCAAGGAAACAATTTCACTAATGCAACTGCACACCCTTATAAGCTAGAGCAGCCATGCAGACAGACCTTACTAATTCCCCCTGTTTTTGTTTCCCTCACATGGAGGGATGATCCCAGAGGATTCTTCTTATTGGGAGTTGAATAACACATACAGCCTTGCCACGAGTAGATGCACTGAGGCTGCTATCCTCCCACATTCATTTATTATAGCCCATTGCAATTAAGCATGTGTGCATATACATGTGTATGAAACAGTGAGCTTGAACATACCTTTCTTTGCGTGATACTAGTCCTTAGGTCATGGGATTTAAACTAACTCTTCTGCCTCTTTAAACACAGTTCCCTGTCATTTTTTCTAACAGCTGTGGGCCACATCCTGCCAGCTGTTTGGTGGATATCTGGATCAGCTGTTAGGGCTACATGTCGGTTGGAGCTGGAACGGGGCCTCTTGGCTCAGCTCCAATGTCCTCACATATTGTGTCTTGGTTAGAGCTGCTCCTAAACAAGCCTTACATTAGCTCTCAAGATGAAGGAATGAGTTTGGAAGTGAATTAATCACATCCATGGGAAAACAAGGAAAGGAAAAGAATCACTAAGATGATGGATTGCTCTGAAAGTGCACTTGGGTTGTGTGTGTATGTGTCACCACAGACGTATTTCTTACATCTGTGCAACAAATGCTATGTATTTCAGGTAGGAACCCTGGTTTGTCCAAGTCCAGCAAAATAAGATTAGTAGAGATTTAGTGCTGAATTTTCAAATCCAGTGAAATTGGACTGGTAACAAAATCTTCAACTGCTTTAAATCACCTAAGTTTATTACATCTAATCTTTTCAAACCAGGTTTTCAGGCTAGTCAGAGAAAAATGACTGTTTGGGAATGGGGAAGAAGACCAGCTGAGGCAGAAGACAAAACAGGATGCTTCCAGCTTTCACATGTTGAAGAGAATAAAATTCAGGCTGGAGTTGTAATCAGTGAGAGTACAGATGAAGCAGGTCAGCTGCATGGTCCCCATAATACTGTGGGACTCCAACACTGTGGAAATCACTAGTTACCACAAAACATCATGTCTTCACACAGGTAGCTTGGAAAACAAGTATGGAATTCAAGACAGAATGGTGACGGTTTTATGATGACAGTTTAAATCTCACCATTATTATTAACTTTGTTACTTTGCCAATATATCCACTTAATGTGCTTATCCTAGAACTTCAAACTGACTCCCAAGGCCTTCCCAGGTGTCTAAAGCATCAGTTGTCAACTCTCCAGCTGTCAAAACATGTAGCTTCACCTCTGACAGTTCCTTTGATGCAATTCAAAATCTGTCAGTGCAAAATTCTGTGGCATGTTGGAAAATGTAAATGCAAGGACTGCAAAACCTATGTTGAATGCAATATGAACATCTGTAACCAAGGACTTACTTCCTTAAATTCAAATTATTACTGTTTCTGTGTCATCATACTATTTACATCCATTGCTAGGAGGAGGTCAAAGTAGTCACTGCCCCCCATCTAAGAGATGGAAGTTTCCCTTCAGGTTGCAGGCCCTCCCATATACATAGGAGGACAGCTTCTGGTCAGACATGCCAGAACTCATCCATCCCTTGTTCGCGGATTTCATGATGGACGGATCAGAACTGGGAGCTTTCAGCTCTGCCCTTCTGAGAGTTACTTCAGGGAAGAACAGGGGTGGGGATCAGTCAGCCTGTAGAGAGTAGGTTGGGAATTCCTCTTCCATTTTTCCTTTTCTCTCTTCAAAAAGTATATGCATTTACCGTGCCTGTGCCAACATAATCCGCCACTGAGCAGAGCCGAGAGCTGCAGCAGTGCAACCTCATTTGTGTACACACGTGCATCTGAGAGCCACTGCCTGCTAGTCATGTGTTGCTGTTACACACACCAATAGCAATGGTCAGTCAGCAGCATGCCAGCTTGTTCTTTTCCCTCTGTCTTCCCTGAAAAATGCAGATGTGGCATGAGGCCCCTTTCTGCCAGGGGCAGCATTCTGCATGGACAAAGCAGGGTGGAGCATCTCTTCGCCACAGGACAGAGATGAGAGGGGTGGTTAGCAGAAGGCAAAAGAGGAGGAAAAAAAATCTCTGCTCTCTGAATTTCCGATTGTTTAGCTGTTGTGGTGGTGATGGTGGTTGCTGATGTCTGTCTGCCTGTCTTCAAATTCTTCTAAGAAGGGCCAATTTTACCCTCTGTGCTTGTGCAGTGCTTAAGACTGCAGCCATGCTACGCAATCACAACAGTAATAACGGTAGTGAGATTAAATGTGAAGCTTTAATATGCTTCATATCAAGCAAACCTGTGTCCATGCAGAAAGCACCAGTGAAGGCATGTGCAGAAAGACACGTATGTGCTTGGTAAGTTTTATTTGAGCAAGAAGGGACCTATAGAGAACTGACTTGGAGCAAAGCAGGATAGCAGCAAAGCCCACGCATGTGGTCAACAGTAAAACAAAGAGGCTCTTGGAGTTGAATAAAGCCCATTGTTTTCCTTCCACCAAATTTTTTTATTATATGTTTGTTTCTAGTGGCAGACACACAAATGTGTGAGGCTCTTTGCAACCTCAGTCATGCCACAGACAAAGCAATTGGATAGAGATGAAGGGAAGGGTGATGCCTCACAAGCAAGTCCAGGGGCAATTCTTCACTTCCCAGTAGGATAAGTTTTAAATCTAAAGGTTATATACCCATACGTGTGTGGGTGCACATATGAAAAAGAGATATTTCAGGTGCTTTCCTTTATGTAACCATGAGCTCTACTCAAGCGTATGCTGGATCAGAGCCAGTCAAGTGAACGAACATAATGAGGAAACTTGCAGAGGATGATGCTTTTAATCCTGGCAAACTTTTCATTGTTCTGATTTTCTCAGCCCTGAACCCTCCCAGCTAACACTTATTCACTTACTGTCTGCTCACAAAATGAGCTTTCCCCCAGTTCTTCAAAAGACAAACCTCTCTTCCACCACCAAAGCCCAACTTTGATCTTGGGGCTCTGCGGGGCACTTAATGCAGACAAAAGTGCATTCAGAGATGTCCACACCTGTTCATGCCTTAAAAATCCACATCTGGTTATTTCATACTGCATCAGCTGTATTCCTCCTTCTCTCAGAGCTGGCACTCTCAGCTCCTCGGTGTGCAGAGCACAGCTGAACCAGCGATATGGTGACTTTCTGATTTTAGTGCACAGACAGCGCTGCTGTTTCTCTCCCCACTTATTAGCACTGCTTTTCTGCACGCTCAGAAGGGATGACTGCAACATGCTTTCTCCCCCTCTCTTGCTTGCCGTGCATATGATCATTCAGGAGTTTGAAATTTGGGTGTTAGATCGGTGCATGTCAGGAACAGAGCTCCATAAGCTTATCAAACAGGGACCAGTGTTCCCACTCCTGTGGTTTTCAGAGATTTTTCTTTGAGAGTAGTCAACAGCCTCATAGCATTTCATTATCAGGTGGTTTTTTCAGTGTCTGCTGTTACCTTCAAGAATTGTAAAAAGAAGGATTTCTCTCTTCTTTTCTGCTTGCACACAGCCTCCACTCACACATTTTATTGTTTTATGTCCATTTGAGGCTGGCAATGCCATGCTTTTGATGGGTGATCATTTAAATGACTTTCTATACAAATCAGTGGAGTTTAATAATTGCATAATTAATCTATGTCATGTCTCTAAGTCACATTCTTTTTGTCATTGATTGCTCTTCTTTGAATTGTTGTTTTCTAGTACCTCCATTAGTAAGGCAGTCATTGCCTGGTAAAATTTTCCAAATTAAAAGAAGCACAAACCCCAGAATGTTTCAAGAAATAGTCCCATTTACAGTCTAGTGGCAGATTTTTTTACAGATTTTTGTTGCTTTGATGTGACTGTGGCTTTACATCCAAGTTTTTACCCACTCTTTTATCTGCACTCCTGTTGGCACACTGGCTTCTGGTTGGAAGACCAGTCCCGAGTTTGTTTCATTGCCAGTTCTGAGACAGTTTTCCACTATATTCTCCAAGGCTTCAAGCGGTACAGTCATCTCAACAGCTGGTCCTCTTAATGAACTTTCATTCAGTTGTGTTTTTCCAACTGTTTTGAATCAAAAAACGATGCCTTGTGCAGGAAGTCTTAGGACAATTTTCTGCAATGCTGCCCCAATGGGATGTCATTTAAAAGCAAATAAGAATCAGGATGGACACTGAAAACACTCTTACTTCTCATATTTTGTTTGCAGCTGTGAGAATGAGGTGTTTGTTTCATTTCAATATTTTTTTCAGCCATTTAATGGATTGTGTTGATGAGACTTATGTGCCACCACTGGTGATGAGCCACTAACCAAGTCAAGTAATCTAAATCAGATTTCTACACGTTCTTCTTTTCAGATGCTTTGTTCTTCTAGAAAGAGCTACTCTTGAAGAGTCCACAGAGCTACCCTTCTCTCTTTCAGGTTTGTTTGTTGTTTTTTTTTTTTTTGCTTTTTTAGAATGCTTCCAAAAACTTGACATTTTAAAATTACTGGTATCGTGAAGGAAGATAAAATTTCATAAACAAAATCCTTGTGACTCAGATGTGTTCGAAAAAATAATATGGCTGTGAGAGCAGGTTAACAGTGTGATGATATAAAAAAAAAGGAAGTCTTTACTAACCAGCTGAACTCAATCTATGTATGTGAAACTCTTCAAGTTGAAAAAAGACACTTCTGTGCCTCTAAAAAAAAAGACCAGAATACAACTGAGTTGAAGGTTTTTTGCGGGTGTTCACTTAAAAAATCTGTACCTTGAAAATTATAGAAATACAATTATCGGAGTCCCACACTTGAAATATTTTGACAGAAAAGACATGAGCATTGCCTGGAGCTGGGCATACGCTCATGTCTCTTAAGAAAGCAGGTCTTCAGCCTCTGTTCAGAGCACTTTTCTTTCCCAGTGAAGCTGAGGACACAGTCTGGTCTATACACAGAGGGAATCCAGTCCTGTCCACAGATGACAAAGCAAAGAGCAGCAGACTCCTCTTGACCTTCTCTGACAGAAGAGTTGGATGATGGGTTCCCACAGGTTTCTTGATGTAGCTTGGATGTATCACTGGGCTGTGTAGGACCTGGAAGAGCTCTCCCTGGACAATGCAGTTGGATGGTAAGAAGGAACAGGAAGCTCTAGAAGAGAAAGTCTGAGCTAGAGTTTGTTATACCTTTGCTAAAGGAGCTTAACTGCAAGAGGAGAGTGACAATAAGCTGACACAGATGAGTAGCTTATCTTCCAGAGCAAAGTAGGGGTTTGGTTTTTATCCCCTTTGAAAATGCACACAAAGGACAAAGGTGCTGCGGATCAGCTGGTGGAGGAGCAGAATCACTTCCAGGAGATCCCATTGCACTAACAGAAGATATGTTTCAGTGATTGACCAACAAGAAGCTCCTTCTCTGGCTGCCACTATCATTTAGCACTCAAGAAAATCTTCTATATTTATATTTACCTTAACTGAATGCTTATCAGTATGAAAACAACTCTGGAAGCCTCAGCCAGTCTCCTGTTAAAGACTGTGTGTTCATTGTGCTGTGGCTGGGGATGCAAACGCAGACTCATTCATTCATTCATGGCTGGGCTTCGCGAACGAAGATTTGGGAAGGCTCTAAACGCAGACTACAAGGCTGTCAAAAATGCCAGACCACTGTAGTTGAGGATCTACAAGCTTGGGATTCCTCTGGGAGTACCCCACTCTACAGATCATGTTGCACACAGAAAGCAGCCTGAAATCAGGGAAAGGCCTCAGCAAGAGGAGGATGAAAATTTGCCTTTCCCACTTTGATAAACTATTGTTACGCTTCAGGGATCTTTAATCTCACTGAAAGAGATGGAAGGGAGGGAAGTACTGGGAGGACTCTTGTTCCTCTTAAAGCTATCTCGGTTCTTCATCTGAGATGCAGCAATAAGTTTAATTCAAAGACAAATTGTGTGAATACCATGTGTGTTCCTAGTCCCAGAATCAAGGATATTCTCAGATAAGAATTAAATTACAAAGCACCATGGAAAAAGAGAATGAAGTTACACTGCTGTTAGCAAAGTTAAAACCTGATACTCTTTATGGCCTCATATTGTAATTCTTCCCTAAAACAGTTGTCTTCAGTGCAGGCAGAGGACAGACAGGATTGCCTTTTTATCTAGCCAGTTTCTCCTGATGTGATGGGAGTGGCAGTGATGTCAGTGTTATGCTCTGAAGAATAGTAAGGAAAGTTTAAAAAAGTACAGTGACACTAAGAAATGCAATGTTTTGACCACAGATGGCCTTACCCACTGCAGAAAGTTGGGCAGAGAAAGGGAGGGCAAGGGGTTTTTTACTTCATTTTACAGAGCCCATAATCAGGATCATAAGGTCAAAAAGCTACTTATTCAGTGGATGTAGGTAAAGCTGTACAGCAAAGTTCCTGTTTCTGTTCCTGTTTGTTCCTGTGTGAACTTTTTAACCTAAACCAAGATGACCAGATATTGAACACATCAGCTGCACAAGTCAGTTGCAATTATGTATATGAGTCTGTGTCCCCTCTTCACACACCTTTGCATCTAGGGCAGAATTTAATGGCGCATTCTATGGCCTTGTTCTTGTTCTGATTCCACTGTGCTGAGCACTCCCTCCGAGCCAACCTTCAAACAGATGTGGAAGGTACAGTAGAATTGAAGGAAGAAGATGGTGAAGGGTCTAGAAGGGAAGCTATATGAGCTTGCCAAGCCTGCTAGAGTTCAAGGAATGTTTGGACAATATTCTCAGGCACATGGTGTGATTCTTGTGGTGGTCCTGTGCAGGGCCAGGAGTTGGACTCGCTTCTCCTTGTGGGTCCCTTCCAACTCAGGATAGTCTATGATTCTATTCTATGATTCTGGGAGGATGATGGATGCTGAGTAAGAGACACTTAGGAGCATTCCATGTCTGGTACAAGACTCACACTGAAAACTAGTGGCCATCTGACCTTACATTTCTGCTTCCACGCAGGTAAAAGATTCTGGAATACATGATGTGCATGTATATGTTGCAAACAGACCTGAAAAACTGATTTTTCTATTGACAACCCTGGCTCACTTCAGGGGAGAAGAGCTGGAGAAAGGCGGTCTGGGCATTTGCAGCTCTTTGCAGAAACTGGTAGGGAACAACGCTATAACAAGCTCTTGGTGTTTCGTGGTGCAGAAAATCCCATCTGAGCTTCTCAGATTCTTTCATTTTTGTTGACTGGTGAGAACACAGAGAACTCAAAACGTGGTAAAAAGGGCTTTGTATGATTCAGGTCAGCAACTGATGTTCCCTAAAATTTATAATGGGTTGAATTCCCACCCAAAATGATAAAGTAACTCACGTGAAGCCTTATTTCAGTTCTTTTGTGGATAAAAGAAATTAGTTCCCTGTTTTAATAAATAAATGTTTATTTTGGAGCTGTGATTTCAGACCTTTGCTTTAGAAAGATAGAGTATTCATATAATCAAATTTCAGATATCTAAGTAAGGTCCTCAGAGAAACTTTTAAACTTCTATTGACCACAGCAGTAACCTCAGCCCCTGAATTAGTGAGTGTAAATCCCATTATGTGTAAATAACCTTTAATCAAAGGATTCAACCCACAAGAAGCCTAAATTGAACAGTCCCAAGTTACAGACAGACTTATGCAGTGTGAATCTGAACGCAAATCGATGTTTGGATCTTCATGAGAGGCAACTGAGCTTATAATGACAGTTACCAATGTCACAAGTGTGGGACCATGCTTATCATTATAGAATCATAGAATGTCTTGTGTTGGAAGGGACCTTAAATATCACCTAGTTCCAATCCTCCTGTTGTGAGCAGAGACACTTTCCGCAAGACCAAGTTGCTCAGAGCCCTATCCAGCCTGGCCTTGAACACTTCCAGGGATGGGTCATCCACAACTTGTCTGGGCAACATATTGCAGTATCTCACCACCCCCACAGCAAAGAATTTCTTCCTAATATCTAATCTAAACTGATTCTCTTTCAATTTAAAGCCATTCCCTCTTATTCTGTCAATATATGCCCTCGTATATAGTGATACAAGGGCAAGAGAAAGCAACTTATATTGTCAATACTACTCAAGGGCAGAGGGGAAAAGTGTGGCCCATATTAAGAGATACCACACTTTTCCATGGAGAAAAAATAAGAAACCAGCTATCTCTCACTGATGATAAGGAGTCATTTTGTCAGGATGTGGTGGGAGCATTCCCTCTGATCCCTAGCCACACAGCAGGTGCTCTAACTTGCTGGCATATGGTTGGAATCACTGGAAGACCTATGGCCAACAGTTGGCACATTTAGAACCTATTATTCCCTTTTCTACTTCTGCTGAACTAGAGCTTTCTGGAACAGTATGAATTAATTCCCAACAGTTGTGAATCCTGCATAATTCATTTATTCATGTGCCTGTAAAAGGCATTAAAATTTAAGAGTCTGAAATAAAAATGAATGTAATTGCAACTGGTTTTAGATTCCTTCCTATTCTGCTCTACCATTTCATTTTTACTGCCATTTAAATGCCACAATGTTTAATTGAAAGCCCTGAATTGCTGATTGCTGGTACAATGCAACTTCTCAGTGGGGAAAAATACATCCTTAGTAAATTGTTTGGAAATGAAGTGGTATATTTGCTATGCAAAATCTCAGATACAGATGTGGAAAGTCAGAATTAGAGCTGTGATAGTGCCTATAATTTCTGTCTTAATGAAGATTCATAGGACTGGTTTTAGTAAGTACACTGTGAGAGCTGTGAGAGCTCTGGCACGTATGGGGACACACAGCATACATTTCACCAGGACTCTTATCATACTGGGTCAATTAGCAATTAGTAGTCTTTAGAAATTTGTTAATTTGTTTAATCATAACTTCATAAATTGCATATAGCAAATTTCTGGGAAAAAAGAAAAGACTATTAAACATAAATCAGACATAAGATTAATTGGGAAAGCTGCACCCTATAGAATTTATGAATCCAGCCAAAGGGCTGCTGGTCGCACCATGTCAGGGATGTTCTACATGTGTAGCAGAACATTATATGGCACTACTGTGCAAAGTGCTATACCCAGAGGCAATAAGGTAACTCTTCTCTAGTAAGAGTAGGAAAAAGGAGGTGAACCATCTGAGGGGGCTCGTGCTGTCAGGGAAACACCCATGATCAGGGAGCTAAATGGTGAGTTTATGCAATGATCCCAGTGATTCCCTGCACACTCCTGCTATTAATTTACAGTGAGATGGAGCTGTTTGGGTTGGTTTTTTTTAGTTCATTCCCAATCCAAAACTTTGGCCAACATTTGCAAAAAAAACCAGAAATCTGAGTTGGGTTCAAAGCTGACTCTGATTAGTCTGTGGTTTTGATCACTCCTTCGTCCTTGCTAAATTTGTGCTTGGAAAAAAAAGCATAAAATTCAATGCATATCAGTTTTTATGCATTTTCTTTTCAAATTTAGAAATACTGGCTTCACCTGAATACAAACCTGATGGAGGGTAGGGGAGGAGATATTTCTTGATATCTCTGGGAAGTAAAACCACTGATACTTTCACATAGCTCTAGTTTCCAGCCACTGTTATGTTTTAATGATATGATCAATAACCATATAGATAGAAGGGACATTTCCTACCACACAAAATACAATAGCTTAAAACGTGAGAAGTGGTTTCTGCATCCCTTTAACTAGTGGTTAACCTCATCGAATTACTGCACCTGCCAAGGCTGTGAGAACTAAATACAGCTGGTGGCACCGTCTGGCCAACTGAACCCAACTCTATGTTAATTTGAGCAGATGAAAGCAACCACATGGCAGACTCTGCTTCATCACAGGCTGGAGTGATTATTCCCGAGGTGCAGAAACCAGGGCAAGATACAGCTAATTGTTTTTCTCTCCTCACTTAGTCCATCCCTGACAAATCCACAAAATCAGGGAGTAATTCAGGCTGGAAGGGACTATCTTCTGGAAGCTGCAGGAGGACCAGGAAGTTAATTTCACCTCAAGGCCTCTCAGAGCAGTTGAATTGTCAGGTGGAGACAAGGAAAGAAGAAAGAGCCTTGGGGGATACCTTGTCTAGGCACCCCTTAATCAGAAGTTTTATTTCCTGCCATGCCTTGCCCCAAAATGCTTGCCTTCAGCAAGCGCCATGTAAAAGACCGAGTCAATGAATGTTTCCCTTCTTATATGGAATTTCTCCAGAACCTCTTGCAAAGTACAAAGAATATCTTGCTTGTCCTACACAGAGGACAACATGGACAGGAGAGGGATGCTGACCTAGATACACCTTTATTTTGACCCTTTGTACAATTCAACTCTCATTGACTCCTCTGAGAGGTCATCATATTTACATTTTTGAAATCTGGAACAGAAGTCTCTTAATGAGTATAAGGAATGCAGCCAGCCTGACCCTCTTCCTCCAGTGCTGCATAATTTCCTATATTATTTTCTTGGACTTTATTCAGTTTTAAATTGCATGAATATAAGGTTACTAGGTCTCTAAAGTACCCTCAGTTCTATAGCAGAATGAAATAATATACATTTTCACAGCAACCTGCACTCACAAAACATATGGACACACGCATTAACATGTGAGGTTGTCTACCAGATGTTTAGAATTACATGTTTACTCTGCCTAAGATGTATAATTTCATGTATATGCAGATTATGTAAAGATATTAGGCATAAATTATATACCCGTAATAGGAGGCATCACTGAGGGAATTCAGATTAAGTCAAACAAAATTAGTCATATGTTTACAGTTCACATGTCTGTTTTTTTGATGTTTCTGAATCAGAGCAGTCTTCCATGCACAACTTTCTTCCTCTGACATGTATACATTAGGGAGAATGCATAACACGGATGTGAATCCTTTTTGTCCTTCCCTGCTCTTCTCACGCTGAACCCCCTGACCACATTGTTTACAGTTAAAAGATTACTTAACACTATTTCAGTGTCTAACTATTTATGAATACTGAGGCTGTATTTGTCTTGTCAGAGTAGGAAAGTCCTCAGTATTACGTCTCAGATTGGAGAGATGCAAATCACTGCAATGTACTTACAATGAGACACGTAATAACAAGGATGTTATTTCACAAATTGCTACACTCAGGTCAGGAGAATGTCTGAATGAGGTATAAAACACATATGATGGGAGCAGACAACCTCTCTTGTAGCTTGAATTATTCTATGACTTATTATTTTAGAGGACAAACAGCTAAGTTGGGTGACAGCAGCATGAAAACCAGAGAATGAAGCTTTTCCTTGTATATCTTTTGCCTCATGTGGGTCCCACTATTTTCTTCACTTTCTTCTTCTACTTCTCTGGAGAGTAACCTTGCAGGTTTTCTTAACTGGGATTTCTCAGGTACAGGAGAAGCTCTATGAGAAATGAAATTTTTATGAGAGGTTGGATGACATTCTGTTTCTCTTTGCTGCTTTGAAGCTGCTAGGGTGCATTAAAGATTTTCCACCTTTAGCAGTCAGGAATCAAGAGAAGGAGAGCCAGGTTCTCAGGTGCTCATTTCTGCTCCCCATGACCACATTTGGAGTAGCACTGGCACCACCAGTGCAGGAAGAAGCACAGGTTCTGTGCACTGTGGATGGCTTTGCCTCTATCTCCGAACTGACACCTCAGCAGTCACACCCATGTTTTAGCTCAGTCTATAAATCTCAGCCATGTAAGATTAGACCACAGTGAGACCACAGTAGAAGAGGTAGTTTCTTCAAGTACGGTCATGGGACAAAATCACATCCTGGAGTGTTTCCAGAGAAGCCATAAACAAATATAATATTACAGTCCTTTTCATTTAAGGTCTTAACCAGCAATATGAGAAATCAACCTGCTTCTAAAGCAGGTTGATTAAACTTTTCAGGTTGATCTCAGGCCACTAAATGAAAAAGTACATTTTAATGTCATAGAAATTTCAAACCTGCCACTTAGTTTCTGCCTACCCTGAAAGCACGTAAGTGTTTTTGCAGGGAAGCCCCTCCAGTAGTGACATTTCTTCTTCTAGCAATATGTAAAGTGACCTGGTGATCTGGAGAGCCTCATCTGCATTCACAATTTGTGTACCACTCTGTCCCCAAATCCCCAAGGCCTAAGGTGGTGAGCAGTCTGACAGCAGGGCTGGTGCCACTTCTACCCTCTGTCACCCAGTTATTACAGCCTGTCTCCACATCAGGAGAAACATGGCTTTTCACTCTCCGGACCAAAGCAGGAGCTTAATATCATGACTCAGCTCTAGGAGAGTTCTTGGATCACCAGACTGGTTTTTTTCCTCTTCCTGTACAACTCTGTAAGGAAAGGCATCTTAACAGTCATGGTCCTTAACTGAAGTACGGGAGTCCAGATACTATCAGGGTGAAGAGTGATTCTAGATAAAGTGGAACTCTTGCAGAAGAAGAATTGTTATTTTGAGTAATTTTGGAGAAGAAAGAAATGATGCTTAAGCCCTGCTCCAAATCAAGCAGAGGCTGGACTTGAAGCTCCCTGTACGCAAAGAACCAACTTGGCCTAGTTGAAAAACCACTTTACATTTCTCTTACTTCTGGCAACTATTTTGTAAAGGAAAAGGTCCAAGCCTAAGCTCCCTTTAAGTACCTTTACCATCAGCCTAGCAGCTAGCTGAGCATGCAGCAAAACTTGTTGTCTATTCCTGTTCACAGAGGGCAAGTGTGTGAACTGGCCTTCAATTCTCACATGTAAAACAGAAATGCTAGCAAT
Source organism: Chiroxiphia lanceolata (assembly GCF_009829145.1). Taxonomy (NCBI): domain Eukaryota; kingdom Metazoa; phylum Chordata; class Aves; order Passeriformes; family Pipridae; genus Chiroxiphia; species Chiroxiphia lanceolata. The sequence goes on along the minus strand of NC_045637.1, from coordinate 10,354,636 downwards.
TTTCTGTCTCTCATGGATGTTGAAAAGGAAAACAGTGATATGACTCAACACTATAATAATGAAGATCACAGAAGTATCTAGAGGATGAGGGAATTTCTTGGTTTGCACTGTATAAGGCCTAAGTGATTTTCCCTGGTTAGATACTCAGCTAGTACACATACAGACTACTTTAGAGTGACAGAAACCTAATTCATTATTATATGTATGGTATCCTGCACGTAAACACTGGTCTGTAAAGAAAAGGAAAGTAGCAAAAAGTGTTTTTCAGATAACATCTATTAAGCGTTGACACAATATTAGGCAAACATTAATTAATCTCAAAATGATCCAACATTAAAAAGTTCAGCTCAAATTAACAAATGAGAATTTTCTATTTAGTTGGTCCAATTGGCATAGCAAGGTCCCTTTGACCAGAACTGGATTTTCTGTAACATTATTTTTCCACAAAAAATTCCTTTCAAGTTCTGATATAAACTAAGAAAACTCTAATCTCCTTCAGTAATGATGGCTCAGGTAGCTTAGTAGAACTCTCAAAATTATTATCCTCTTTGTAGATGTATGTCTGGCATAAATCTGAGAAGCTTCTTGTCATTTTGGAAGAAATAAAACACAACAGAAATGCCATCCACAGATTAACTTGTCTATTACAATTTTATTTTTTTTTTTGCTGTGTGTGTCACACTAAGAAAACAGCAGTAGTAGCAGTAGTAATAGTAATAATAGTAATAGCAACTCTGAAGACTGCTAGAAGTTGCATTTTAGTGCTGCCAGCAGCTGGTATAGGAAGCAAGATAGCCAGGAAGGGAAACATATCATCAAAATAACATTAGCAGCTTTTGCTGGACTGCTTTTTTCCAGATGCCACAGAGCTAAATGACAGTTGCCAAATATTAGAAAGGGAGAAAAATTGAAGTTATTGAGTTTTCTAAGCAGTCAGCACACCATTTGCTTTACAGTAATTTTGGCATAGTAATTATCTAAACACAGGTAAAAAAACTCCACAGCCCTACTGTAATCAGAGCTTAGATTGTATTAAGTTCATGGCACTAGAAAAATATCTTATTCAGCGTTTTGTTCAGAACATGGAGAAGATCTGTCAGAACAGATGGTCGGGGATAGTAAAATCTACACAAGGAGATTATAAAACAACAATGCTACTGACTCTTAATGGACTTTAAACTCCTGGCTTCTGCAGATGCCACCTTTCTTCCATACCACAAAATCAGTAAATTTACAGTCCATTCTGTACAATATAGGCAATTCCACAGTGTCCAGTAACGTTGCTCAAAATGGCAAAGCCTTTGAAAGAAACTTGTCAAGTGTGACTGTCCTGTTAGTCGGCTTTTAGTCATGCTAAAGTGACACTTAGAGCTGCATCTGCAATTAGAAGTGTCTACATATAATGTGATTACAGTCCCTACAGGAAGAGAAGAGGAATGGCAAAAAAAAAATCAGAAAAGAAAAAAAGATCCCATTCTGATATCTTACTGAAGGAGCTGAACAATGAACTGAGACTCATTCTCTCCTGACTGATTAAGGAGCAAAGCTCTGGCAGCTCTGGACAAGAGACAACCACAGTAGCTTATTGTTGACTGTAGATGTCAAACAAGTAACGATGGCATTGTCATGCTCTTATAGTAGAAAGTCTAGATGCCTATGTGGCCTGAACCTCAGCTATGAATCAGTCTCCTACAAATTTCAAGAGGAATTTTAAAAACATTTAAAGTTCTGAACCTGAGTGAGACAAAGTCACAAAGGAAATCTCTGGCAGAATGGAAATTGGATGAATGCTGCCCTCATGCAGTGCCTTCCTCCATGACCACCTTGCTTCTTTAAAGATGGTTATTAATAATTGTAGTGATGAAAATATGTTAACACAAAAAAGATATGGTATCAGCAAAACTTGCAGACAAAAAGTATATATGTAAGAAATTTTTCATCGACTTTGCTTGAGAAAGATTACACTGGCCATCCAGTGGGAAAATATCCATACAGTACTCATGCCATTAATATGTAGCACATAATTCATATATTTTACAACACATATTTTAGAAAGATGCCCAGTCTTCATGTCAAGTATTCAGGAATCTACCACAGAGCACCAGAGATGTCCCAGTGATTGATACCACCTCAGTTCCACACAAATGTTCCTATTGTAAGTTTCTTGGTTATAATGCCTAATAGTACCAGAGAGCCACTTTGTCTTATCACATGTAAGTAAATCTTTTTGAGACAAGTAGGTCAAGCTCTTTTTCTTGGTGAAGACTTTCTCCACATCCCATATACTCTTTAGATTTTTTCAGATTGTAACCATGCTCAACATGGCTCCTTTCAGCTAATGTATAGTTGTCTAAAAAGTAGCATCTTTCTCATACTACCTCTATGTTCAGCTCAAGAAATTCCCCTGACTGCTGGATAACTAGTGTATATGACCCTGTTGAGGTACTGGTCTATTCAGTGACTGCAGAAGGAGCCTGGATAACAGATTTTGAGTAGACATCAAATGTTTTGATCAAGACAGAGCCTGTCCTTTTAAGTGGTAACAGTAATCCAGTGGCAGCTAAAATATACCCTGGTAGCTCGTCTCCCAGCCCTACCCAGAGAAGCAGACATTATTTCCCAGAGAGATCATGGCTGGCCCTCATTTCCTGATGGCTTGTTCTGGCAGGAACGCTTGTACCCAGCCTTAGATAAAAGACTGAGGCTGACACAGGAGAAAAAACTGCAAAAGCCAGACTGCTCATATTGCATTTGCGAGGCAGCAAAGTTAATTGCTGTGTAATTACCACCCAAGTAAATTGTTTAATGTGGTAAAATGTGACCAGGGTTGTTACTTCTGCTGCAAGCAGTGGCTCATGATGCCATCTGCAACCCATCAACAGATCACATAGTGAATTTGCCGCAGATGTAAAGCAAACCCTCAACATCTCCAAGCATGTTGTTAAAAACCCCCATCAAGTGAACACTAACATTTCTGTTGTTTCAGATGTCACTGTGGCTATTTACACAGGGCTCACTGGTGCCGCACTTGTTCATGTTGATGAGGGAAGAATATGGTTAGTTAAGAGAAGAGCAGGTTGGCAATGGCTTCTGAGGTTAGAAAAAAAAATAAAAGGGGCATAAAAGACAAATCAATGTTCAACCATAATTGGAAATCCAGCTATGTCATGTGGAGAGGGGGGTGATGAGGGGGAAAGGAATGTGGTCTGTCATGAAAGCAGCTTTCTGGCAATTTACTGTGGGATTGTGAGCCTTTCCTATAAACAGCAGGCAACTGCTGGATCAACTACTGACTCCTTCTGGGTGCAATGTGCTCAGTGCTCAATTCCAGCAGGTGGGAGTGCCAGGTCAGTCATAACCACACCAGGCACCAATGCTCAAATCTGCAAAGCTGAGCTAATGCACTGAAAAAGGAGCAAAATCCGACTGCATGGGATGTGATGCAAATTGCTCATGGATCTGCAGCATCTTTTGCAGGGCATTGTCAGAGGAGCCAGGGCTCCCTGGCAATCATAAGTTTTGTGCACAGGCCGCTGCTGCCAGCATTGTGGGACTTGCACTATACATGGGGGTAAACCTTTGTATCTTATTTTACCAGTAGTATTTCATTACCTGCAACCTCCAGTTCAAAAGGTCATTGGAAAAAAAAAAGTGACATTTTCGATCTGTACTTTAAAACACTTTCAATCTCTGCTTTAAAACACTGACCATTTCCTCTTGTTACACTTCTTGTGCCCTCACCACAAATCGCTTGCCCTGTATAAGTGCTTGGATTTGTTTCTTATGTTTTTAAGTTTATATATATATATGTATATATATATTTTAATGAGAACATTTCAGAAACAGATAAAGGATCCAGGTATCACCAAATCTCTTTATGTCTGAGCTCCTTGCAGCCTGAGTTGCCTTTGAAAATGTCTCCCATGATCCACAGTAACACAGACACTCAGCAAATCTCATTCAAAGCAGAAAATTGAGCCCTATAAAAGTCTATTCTTCCCACTGAAGGGTATCCAGGATTATCAGTACACATTACTTCATGAGAGAGAAATGCTTCCCAGCTTCAGTGATTATCACAGTTTGAACCATCTCTCATGATGGCTGGAGCTTGGTTTTGCTTCTCTGGTTACTTTGCACAGAGTTGTAGGAAGCATGAAGGTAAAAGAAAATAATATGCAATGCAGTTTTATTTTGTTTTGTTTTAAACTCAAGTAACAACACTGCCCTAATACCACTTCTGTGTGTCTGATGTGTCTGCCGAGCTGCTTGGAAAATATGTATTTGTGCAAAATTTGGAAACTGCTCAAGTTTATATACCTAACTCTTTTGCATTAAAAAACAAACAGGTTCAAGTATATGCACTGTTACTTGACACACACACTTTTTGCAAAAACAGCATGTACATATGAAGTTCAACAAGGGAAAGTGTTGGATTCTGCACCTGGGGTGGGGCAACCCAGGATGTATGGACAACCTGGGAAATGAGATGCTGGAAAGTAGTGCTGAGGAAAGGGACCTGGGGGTCCTAGTTGAATAGGAGTCAGCAGTGCCCTGGCAGCCACAAGGGCCAACCGTGTCCGGTTGCATCATCAGCCAAGCAAGGCAAGGGGATTGTCCTGCTCTGCTCTGCACTGCGGTGGCCTCACCTTGAATATTGTGGCAGTTTTGGGCACCACAATATAAAAAAGATATTGTCATTAGAGAGTATCCAAAGAAGGGCAACAAGGGTGGTGAAGAGCCTTGAGAGGGAGCTGTATGAGGAGTGGCTGAGGGCACTTGGTCTGTTCAGCCTGGAGGAGACTGAGGGGAGACCTCATTGCAGCTACAACTTCCTTGTGAGGGGAAGAGGAGGGGCAGGCACTGATCTCTTCTCTGTGGTGACCAGTGACAGGACTCGAGGGAATAGCCTGAAGTTGTTCCAGGGAGAGGTTTAGATATTACATATTTATTAGATATTAGAAAAAGATTCTTCCCCCAGAGGGTGGGGAAGCACTGGAACAGCCTCCCCAGAGAAGTGGTCACAGCACCAGTCCTGCCAGAGGTCAGGAAAAGTTTGGATGATACTGTCAGGCACATGATGAAACTCTTAGGGATGGTTCTGTGCAGGGCTAAGGGTTGGACCTGATGATACTTGTGGGTTTCTTCCAACTCAGCATATTCTGTGATTTTGAGATATACTTCTAGAAAATGACCCACAGAAGCCTTTTTTTCTTATAAAAACTTATTTTGACGTAAGTGGGGATAATTTTTTCCTTCAGGTGAATATACACATTTGAAGAGAAACACTTGTTTGTATTTTGGGGAACAAAAGCAGCTTCTGGATTTTCAAGCTGTTTGTTTCCTTTCATGGAACAATTGATTTGGAGAAAGAACTTTTACACATAAAGCTGCATCACTTTGTACCATGACAGAATTTATCTGAGAGACTGATCCATAGCTATCTTCAACACATGAGGACTTAAAAATTTGAATTGGAGCAGAAATCTTACAATGGCAATTGCCATAGTTCAGCTGATTACTGTAGCTGAAGAGTTATTGTCACAGGTTTTGAAGGATATCAGCAGACTGTGAGCAATGCTGCACACTTACAACACTGACACGCAGTCCTCAGGTTTGTACAATTAATTTTCATGTACACCACAGAGTGGCAATGTTTAACATATGCTAATAATAACCACGCCATGTACTTTCTTGCATTTTTTTCCCTGATATTTCCAATTGCAAAGATATCTTTATTGCAGGAGTGGTTTGTAACGTACAACAATCCACAGCAGTTTTTGCTGGCATTATCGTGGGACCAAAGCAGTGTCATAATACTGTTTACTATTACAAAAGAAACTGTAGTGGAGATGGAGCCATTGCTATTTGGTGATATCTTCCATTACAGAGGATTTCAGAAACCAGCTCTTTCGAAATTTATGTACCAGGTGAGGGCTATCACTGGGCACACTTGAATCATGACAGATCCACTGCAAAGGCCCGGAACATTTTCTTGTTTTTATGACTGGTTTTATCAGGAGTAGGATATGGTATTTTGTCATCGGTTTTATAATGCCAGCTAATCAAACTCTTTTTTTTTTATTTTTTTATGATCATCTTCTAATAGGTTGAAAAAGATGCTGCTGCAATCCAGCACACAAAACATCTTCACTGTCCCCACGCAGCTGTTCCTGTCCTTTGGCATTTTAAAGCTGAAGCAAATACAGTGATTGCACCATGAGCTGTGATTGAAGTTGGTTGAGACCCAGCACATGACAACTCAAAGATTGCAGAGGAGTGTCACAGACTGGGAATGGAAAGGGTCTGGGATGTACACCTTAGCAGAACCTTTCCTGGATTTCTTACAACAGCCGTAGGAAATCAGCTTGAAAAAAACCAGCTTTTACTATCCCTAAGATTTAATAAGGTTATTAACGAGCATCATTTGGCAGTTAAGTTTTTTGATGGAAACTGTTTCAATGAAATTATTTTCAGTGGAAAAATATGTTACACAGCAAATCTTCCTTCAGTTTAAAGTTGCACAAGAGAAGACACACATAGCAAGGAGGTGGGCAGACAGCTATTTCACAGCAGAAAATTGTATTCAACTTTAATGTCAAAATAAAGAATGCTTAGGTATTTCTAAATCATACTATTCTGCAGCATTTTATTCCATCAGTGATAGTTTGCCTTTTTATACACAGTGAAGACCTAAATGAAATACAGATATTCCACAATTCCATGTAGATTGTAAATTCTATTTTCTGACTAGCTCTAAATACAGCTGCTGAAATAAACAAACTCCAAAGTGGATTTTTTTTAATTTTTTTTTTATTGGAAATATATTGGCTTTGCCTAGAAAATAAATCAATACATGATGTAAATAAACATTGCAATAATTATTTGGAGCAAAAACAGAGGACCACAGAATAAATAAAGACAGATTGTTTATGGCATCCTCATTTTCTTTTTATGAAATGAGGAAAAATAAATCCTTCACAGCTGAAGGCCAGTTTTGCATTCTGGTTCCTCACAGATATTTTTTCAGCATTTTTTAAAGTTCACAAATCAAGACAAGAGCATGTTCTCTTGTTCTCAGTAGGCAAAGCATATAGTTTTACTGCAAGGGGAAAAGGGCACTAAAGTTGATCTGCAAATCTCTTACTTGAGCCTTAGTAATTTTAGACAGGTGCCCTTTGCTTAGCAATATTTTTTTTCTTGGAAGAATGTATCTTGGCACAAAGGGGAAAAAAATAATTGCAGACATGTGGCCTTTAGAAAGCCAATGGCTTACAAATTAATTTTACTGGAGGCTGTAACAATTACAAGTGCCATCTGGATATTCAACTGAACCTCACTGCAGTCCGCTCTCTGTCCAGGTTTCTGTAGCAATTTGCTGAGAAAATGCTGTAGATCTTGACATGTCCTAAAAGCAAAATATTGTGGTCCTCTCACTACTAAAGAGAATCGGGCTGTGTGTCACTGTGTTGATATTCAAAGTCTTTCAGAGTCAGGTGTTCCATGCACAGAAGTTCACCTTTCACTCTGCAGCTGCCATTTCTTTCTGCTAGCAGTCGTCTCCGCTGAGATTAAGGATGCTGCCAGCTCGAAATGAGCACTGCTGCTCTCCAAGGGCTCAAAATGTCTTTAATTAAACTTTTTTTAGCAGATTGAGAAGGGAAGAATGCTGTCCAAATGACGACACCTGTCTGGGAAATGAAATCTTTTTTACAGAGAGGTGCTGATCTCTCAGGGACAGATCTGTCCCCAGAGATCAGGACAAGGGTCCTAATTCTGCTCAAGGAGTGGAAGACTAGCCATAGTTTGAGAAAAATCAGTAAATGGAAAAAGCCCACTCAGATCTGTCATCTGCCCAGGAATCAAAAGAGCACCTAACTCCTGTATCCTGAGTGCCTTAATCCACAGAACATTGGAACAACAGTTACTGCCCACCTTTTGCACATAAAATATCAAGTGATTAAGGGTCATTTTCTATATTAAATGTGGCTTTGTTTTCAAAAACATTAATAATTTTGTGTGGTGGAAGGAAATATTTCCATCTCAATTCCAATACTAGCACAAATTTAAAAAAATAAAATAAAATGAAACAGTAAATTAAGATAAGACAGAACAAGACAAGACACACTTTTTCTGGGAAAGAAGAGAAATACAGTGAGGAATAATAGAATTGAAAAGACCCCAGTGTCATCAGCAAACTTAGAGTCTAGCTTATACCATCAATAATTCAGTGTCTCCCAAGTTTCCAGGCTCCCTATTGTGTAATCTTATGTGTGGATCCAGGAGCCATGGACAGCACTGTACCCCACACCAGAAACTCCTCTTGTGTCTTCAGCAGTGGGACTGCATGAGGTCAGGGCAGAGCAGTCACCAACCTGTGGTACCTTTGAGACAGCTACATGATGCTCTCCGAGCTATGACCCTTCAAATCTTGCCTGGGTATCACAAGACTCAAGTCTGGTGTGGTTTCCTGGGAACCTCACACACTTTATTACTACAACTGCCTGTATGAAACATTTTAAACCCATTTTAAAGCTAATGGCATGTGTTTTAAGAGGTAGTAACATGTCATGATTTCTTCTCATTAAAACTTCTTCACAGTATTTTTCCCAGTTGTGTCACTCTTACCTTTCTATGCTTTTTAAATGTTCAGGTTCCTGACATGTCTGTGCTGCTTTAGCTTCTTAAACTATCCTCTTTTGAAATGTCTTTTTTTCTAGTAAATATACCCAAAATTTAAATAATGATTGAATAATATTTCACTAAAGTAGATACTTGTGGCATTTTTACTCAAATGTGAGTTTATTTTCCATAATAAAATATGTCAATATTGATCCTTATTTAAAGCACAATTTTCTCATATAATGGACCCAATATTAAGGGAACTATCTATCTTAGAGATATATAAGATGCCATTTTTAATTGTCTGGAGACTGCAAAGCTAAGAAATATTGTAACTGCTGCTATACTAGCATATCTCTTGAGTCAGCTTTGATGGGGAGACGTGAGATTTTTTCCATTAATCCTTCTTTTACTGCCACTCAGTTTCAGTCATTAACTTGTAATGCCCCAAAGGCTTATAGCATAGAGAATCTGACTGCTGCCAATGTAAAATCACCAATAAGAAGGTGGGCTTTTCAAAAGATCTGTAGCAATTTGTAGATGTTTTTAACAGCAGAATCCAAAAGGTAAATAACTCTTAAAGGTTTTGAAACTTGTGAAACTAGTTATAAATCGTAAGTATGAATATTGATAAAATTATTACAATATCTTGTAAAAAGATGCTTACAGTCGAAGCCTGACTGCTTTTCAATAGAAATGAAAGCAGCAGTGGCCTTGAATCAAAACTCTGCATCTATGAGGCTTGAAATAATGAGATATTAAAAATTCAGCTCTCAATCTTGATCTTTGCTCTGTTCTAAACTTTAGTTTAACTCTGCCCCACAAATTGAAGCCTTACATTTACAGCTTGGTCGTCCAGGAAAGGAAAAGGACATAGCCCTCCAAATGTCATTGCTTCATACTCCTCAGCAAACCAGGGCAGAAACATAATTTTATACAGTTCTGTCTCTGAATATTTAACTGGCCTTTTTTCAAAGAAAAAGAGAGTTCTTGAATTAAAACCTACTCCTCATATATTTAATCTTATAAATTGTTTCGTGCATAACTATCAGTGAGTTGGTACTAATATAAATATTAAGCTAAATATTATCACTTGCATCAGAGAAATTCATCATCTTTTTTGTTTTCTGCCCGGCTACCGTGCAGCTGATAATGGCAGTGCCCTTATCTGAGGTGAAATCCAACTCTAAGGAGTAGTGGCCAATATTTACGTGATATAAAACCAGAATTAAATCTTTTGCAGGAAAGTGTAGTGATTGAAATTTATTCCTGTGTGTGGGATTGGTCCTCATTCTCTGTGAGGTACAAAATAGCTTACATAGACCACTGAAATTCAGTGTCTGTGAATTCTGAAACACAACTCAAATGAAAGGACAAATAGCTTCAGATGTCTTGAAATAAATCTAGATTCTCCTGCTCCAGGTTTCTATTTCAAACAGACCAGCTTCTCGGCAGGACCAAAAGTGTATGGTGAATTTGACTTTAAGGTGAATGTTCTCCTTTTTTAACCTAGTTAATCTGTCTGGAGACCTTCCTGCCTATGGCTATCTAGGGTAGAGATTATATTTCAGTCTGGTTTGAAGGAGAGACTTCAAATGGCTGTCCCAGGGAATATGGAGCAAGAAACCTTTCACAGGCAGAGGGACAAGAAGAGACAGATTAACTTTTACTACATCAGACATCTGTTTGTTTTACTGGTGTACATTGTAGTTTTAGAGACACTAGTGAATTCATTTGTTGCAATTATATGTGATCATTCTGGAATCCTAAAGTTTTTTCCAGACAGAACCAGTGTGAATCTGTGGAAGTGAGTATAAGTCCCCTAACAAATGGAGACAGCAGCTTCCACCAGGTTCCAGTTTGGCTTTTCTTCAACAGGTACATCACTGTGTATCACAGCATGCTATAACTCTCAGCTTCGTAATTTAATGGGGGAAACCTCTAGTTACCACACAGTTTTTCTGAGAAGATGAAGCTATTAAGGCTTATTGCTCATCTTCCTTGGAGTCTAAACTCCATGCCCAGCAAAAATGATGCTTCCAAAACTACACAAGAGAATGCAATTTTTAAAGGTGGATGAATTTATACTAGTCGTATAGGATCTCTCACAGCTGAAAGAAATGTCTCTGCTATATTGCTGCAAAAGCAGCACGTAGGGTTACTTCACTTTCCTTCATTGTGTCAGAAAGCTTCTCAGCTCATAACTCTTATAACCAGTCACACACAAAGGGAGAGTCCCATACTTCAGCCTAACAGCCAGATGTGGCACATCTGCAGTACCTGAGGGATTTTTTACCACAGTGCAAGCTTTACATTCTCCCTTACGGACTCCAAACTGGATGCACACAGCTCCTAAAGAGTAGATTTGCTGAGGCTTTATAAAGAGAATTGCCTTTCAGCCTCATCTGGCCCTGTATATGCCGCGTGTCACGTGCAGGAAGAGAAGTTGTGACGGCTGTTTGGTACTGCCCTTCAGAGCCAGGCAAAGGGGACCTCGTGCCCAGCAGTGTGACAGTTCTTCTCCTAGAATCTGAATTCAACATTAGGGAGCAGCACGACAGAGTAACACACACCAGCTGAAGCCACATCATCACTGAAATCAGCTTGGCCATCACATTTTTGTGTTCTTGCTCTAGTAATGATGGTGAGAGGATGTGGGGATCAGAAGGGTTGCACAGATTTCATCTCAAGCCCCAGATGTGGAATGTGGACAGCATAAACCATAAACACATGTCCATTGTAGATCTGTGGCCTTGCAGGTCTCACTGAAGAATGTGTCCTCTTCCTGGTTATATGGTTCCCTTTTCATGCAAGTCTATCAACACTTTCCTTTCTCACTTCTTCACTAATTGCTTCAGGGATGGAACTTCCTTAATAAACTGATCTTGCTTTTGAAGCTCTAAACTTTGACCATCCTGGGGGAAAGCAAAGGCAGTGCCATGATCACTAGTGGTAAATTGCAGTTGCAAATGTGTTATTAGCAGTATATAAAGTATATAAACAGTGCAAAATTATTATTTGAACGTACAAAAAGTTACACTGGAGTAAAGCATGGTAGGATCCATCCAGGGCCACTAGAAGAGGAGTGTGACATCCCAGTGTGGAAGGTAGATTGACACAAGTGGAAAATGGGATCTAGGGTAAACATGAAGTTCTTATTTTGGTAGCGCTGTCTGGAGGACCTGACAGCACTGCCCCTATTGACCATATCCTCTCCCCTTGGGTAAAAAATTAAAAACATTGCTTTGACTCCACATAGACCTTAAGTTCAGGTGGAAGAAGTGTTGTCTTGCCTGGGAATATCAAGCAGAAAATTTCTTGGGCGGTCATCTCACTTTAAAACCTTTTTTGTAAGAAAAAAAATCAAGTGAGATCAGTTTGAGGCCACAGGCACTACAAAGATTTAAGTGAGGTGAAGAAAGCAAAGGTTTAAGAAAGGTGTAAAAGAATGAACCCTTTCTGACCTCTTTTATTTCCCCATGCAGACAGTAACGTTTCACTTTTGTTGTTATGTTATTTGCAGGATAGTTCGGCTCAAATGAAGAGTTGTCAGGTCTGGCATGGAAATCAGGCATATGTCTAGAAAAGACATTGTCATTGTTCTGGAAAACTGTCTCAGAGAGCCATTACCTCAGTGACTAAGCTGTAGAAAGCATTAGACAAGGGAACTGGGACCTTATAAGGCTTTAAAGAATATCAATGTTCAACAATTTCTGTTTTAAAATTACCTATTCATTTAATTCAGGAGGAATTTGACATGATGAGCAGGTCAGGGAAGCGTCATCTTTGAAAACAGGTAATTTTGGCATTGGTTAGAGAAGACAGTTTTTCTTTTTCCTCCTCTTTTCAGATAAAAACACTATTATTCAGCATTTGGGTTGAAGATAATTCCTTTTTTAATAGAGCTGGGTGGACAAAAGAAGGGTAAAAGATCTTAGGTTAGGCAGGTTGATGCCCTTTGCAGATTCTGACACTGGAGATGGACCTAAAACCTAAAATTGCTGGGGACAATCTGAGTTCATAAGACAGAGGTGTTGGTACTTACGCATTTTATTTGGATGGAGACATGTGAGAGTCATCAACCACTTTCCCTTCAGTTCAACAGTTCTGATACTTACTGTTTCTGTTCTCCTCAACTGAAGATCACCAGACTCTCTGACAAGTAAGGCATCAAAACTTACTGTAAGCCCCCCCAGCTATGGGATACCATTGAGCACACTTTCTTGGTTAGGAGTATGGAAGTTGCCACAGCACTTTGGGTGGGTCCATGCAGAAGCTCAACACATTGGTTTGTGGGTGGTGTTGAGACACCAGAGTATACATAGATCTGTTTCCAATGGGGTACCATGGATTTAAATACAGTGTGTTGTATGGTAACGTCCATCATGACTAACTTTTCCTGCCAGTAGTGTTTATACAGGTATCCACATAAAGAGAGGCAAACAGCTAGGCACAGCGTGGTGATGCCTGATGAGCTGCAGGCTAACCCATATTTGTTCTGCCCAAGGGATCTGGTTGTCTCTGTGCCAAGACAGCCGAGGCCAGTTGAGTGTCCCAGTTAGCCACCCAGCAAGACATAAAGATCATAAATGGAGCAGGAAGGAGAGTCCCTCCCCACCTTAAATAGAGTAAATACAACACTGAGTAGGTGGTATCCTGTCCAAAAAATGAGGCAAGGGTTTTCTGGTCCCACCTTTTTGGCAGTCAGGGGAACAGAGGCTGTGATCACTTATAGAAGCAAGACACTTACATTGAACTCTAACATCTCTGCATGAGGCAGTACTGCACAGTGTGCTCACAGCCACCCACCAGGAGAGAACCCAGGGCTCTCTCCCACAGCCCTACACTGCACCAGTGCTGTGCTGGCCTCCTGCCCTCCCACCATTAATCCAAGCAAGACCTGGGTAAACATCTTTTGGCACACAGTTTTGCAGGCAAGCAAATCTGAGCACATTTGTAAAGTAATTAACTTCCTTACAAATTGCTTAGATTTGCTACTCTAATCATAAAAAGCCACACAATACAAATAGCACTGGCTTTCTTATTACAGAAATGACCCTGTTGCTATCCACACTGTTGTCATTCTGCTAGGCTAGGCTATTAAAATTAGAATTTAGAGTCATAATCATCATTCTTCATCCACCCTTCTCAAAAGTAAATCTCTTGAGATAGATCCCTGGGTGCAGGGAAACTGTCGTAAAACTGAAGCAATGTCATTGTGTTCAAAGAATTAGTGAGACCAGAAATGCTGGCTTCAAAAACTGTTGACCCTTCTTTAGTAACAGCTGACACAGACCAATAGTTTACTGTCAGACTTGACTTTCAGTTACTGAGGAAATTCAGCAAAGGGACTCTCCAGCTTGGAGGTATCAATAAAAAAAATACCCAGGTATAGCAATAGCTCACCAAAAGCAAAATATAGCATGTATCCACTGGATTGGTTGAATCCAAACACAAATCCAAACATCTGGCTAAAAGGAAATTATGAAAAATAGAAACTAAATTTTCAGCCTTTCTTTTGATTGCCCTTCATAAAAATTTTTATTGTAAGAGTTCGTTTAGGAGTCTTATCTTTCTAGTTAATGGTTGAAGTAAAGACTCACTTAAGGTTTTGCATTTATGTGCCAGTTGCCTTGTAAAGAGTAGAATTAATAAAGTGTGATCTCCATGTGATTGCTTGTGGGTCAATTTTTACCCTACTTATTTCAGAGGAATACAGCTTATCTGCTTTCACTGCGCCTTGAGTTACATTAAGCTGATAATGGTTCCTCTTCACACCAACTTAAAAGAAAGGATCCTGCTTGCGTTCTGCTCCTTGTTGTTTTCTTCAGCTTCAAACCCATGCCCTGTCAGTCAAAAAAATTGTCTTTAGAATGAAAAGGCATGTATGATTTAAATTGCATGACCATGGCAGAATAGTGTTCTTCAATCGAATTTTACACTCTGAGCTGTACTCAGTACAGGGTCATTTCCAGTTTGCATCATGTCAAAATTAAACTGTTGAAACTGTTGTGTTACTAACCACAGACATCTTTTCAAAACATTGCTTCTCTTGCTTTTAGTTTGGGGAATAGTACTATGGAGTCCAGCTTCTTGTGTCCTACAACTGGAACCAGTATTCTCTCCCCTCTGCATTTCCATCAAGTTTTATTTAAATTACACCTAAGAAACTGAGGTCTGAAAAGCAATGAGTTCTGGAGAATTTCATGGGGATAAGAGGGATAGAGGAGTGTTATTGAACAGCTAAACAAAAAAGTGAATAATCCACATATTAGTTACCCTATACTGTGGAGAATAGTACCACTGGGTTTTGGCCAATACAGGCAAAGTTCAAGAGCATAACTTAACATTTCAGAGATTGTGAAACAGTTGTAAAAGTAGAAAGGCTACTAAACATTGCTACTAGATATAGGATACCCATAAATGTATGGATTAAATCAATAAAAACCTTTAAAAATCAACTAGAACACTGTCACCAATTACAGCAGACCAGATGTTCAGGCATAAAAACAGCAGCACAGAGATTTTCAAAATGTTGGCAAGAGTGTATCATACAAGTTTTGATGTATAAGAGTACATGTACTTACTAAAAACAGTGATAAATGAAAGGTGAATCAGCATGTATACACCAAGATTTAAGCAAACACCTCCTGTATTTACTGATACAGTTCTAGGTTCTAGGCTCTAAAGAGAAAGCAACATTTCAGGTCTATATTCAGCCTTGAGTCTAATCTCTTTGCTTTTCCACCTCAAAGACAGAGTGACATAAAAACTGTAGGTGGGAAATGGCTTTGGTTTATGTACAGGGTCACTTATTATTTCATGTGACTTAGTTCTGATCTGGTAATGAATGGTACCAAAGGATCTGAAGAAATATAGGTGGTCAAACCTCCCACCACATCTCTAAAGGTGTTTATATTGCAGTGTTAACTGGATTTCGTCTGAACTTTGAAAAAAAATGATTATAGATAATGAAAAGAATACAATTGTTATCCCTTGCAATTGTTCCTGTCAGATATACCATTGTTGCATACATACTCAAATGTGATGAATCCTTTTGAAACGTACTGATTGCAGCCTCTGAGAGTTAAATCTCAGTGCCCAGCACTGTAATTAACTCAAGATTTATTAATTTATCAAGGTTCCTGAAACAAGCATGTCTAATTGCCTTTCTTTATTAATATTTTCAAGAATGTTTAACATTTTACTGCTATTTAAACAAGAGTTCTAATAAGATACTGTATCAATTAATGGTCCTATTAAAAGTCAACCGGTATTTTTTACAATAGCAGCAGAACTCTGTTACACATTAAACACCATGAAGCAATCATAACGTTTGTGGCTTTGTTTGGAAAGGTGCATTGCAAAGATACACTGCCAAGATTTTAACAAGCATCTCCCACAAGACATTCCTTCCTTAAGAGGATAGTAAAAGACTTAGTTTTGGACTTGCCCAGAAAAAGAGAACGAAGGAACAGGAATTCTATTAGCATGTTTGTCCTTTAAAAGCAATATGCTTTTCCAAAGCCCTAAGGATGCAAATTCACTACACTGTACTGCTCTTGTTTGGTTCTTGAAATGTGTTGTTCTTACAGTCTGCATATAGTTTTTGGCTTTGTTTTTTTTCTGGGGAGGGTCATCAGTTTGAACCAAACTGAGGTTTGTATACATCCTCACCCCTATGCTCCTCACTCAGGGTGTTCCTGACCTCTGGGAGTGTGATGTAGTCCACACCTGGGTGAAGGCTGGTGCCGAAAAGCTTTTGTCAGAAGTGGCAATTACTTCCTTGCTGGAGAGAGCAAGACTTGATAGCTCATTGCACTAAAGCAGTCTTGTTTTGTAGCCACAAATAACAGCCCAAAGACAAAAACAGAGCTGACCGGAATGATTTTTTGACAAGGCACACTGTAATTTTGAAACTAAAGTTTTCTATACGTAGACTGATCTTCATCTAACTTTTATTAGGATGCTTTCTTTCAAAACCTGAGGATTGGTGATGATATGGCTATAACTAAATAGTTGACTACCATGTCTGTTAAAACACTGATCTGTGATATGAACAACACACCACAAATGCTCAGCACTGTTTTACAATGGCAACTATCAGGACACCTTCAAAATAACCAGATTGAATGATGTATGATGATTTAGCAATCAAACTCAATTTCTTATTTCAATATTGTCCAGTAAACTCATGCTTTTACTTACTGAAAGAATTGCTATAAACTTTATTTGTTAGATTCATTAAGCCAACTGAAGTATTTTTATTTCCTTTGTGAATCATAGAATCATAAATTTCCATAAGCCAGTAAACACTAAAGAGCTGAACACAATAAACTGGGAAATTACTTGTTAACTCAGGTATAGTGGGTAGTGTATTCAAACACCAGCAGACACCAGGAGCTACCATTCTGGCAGCCACAATACTCTGCAGTTTTATTTACTGAAAAAGTGATCTATAACCCTGGGAGATCCAGACCTTCTCTTTTCCTTTGTCTTTCTAGTTGCCAAGCAGACTCACTTCACAGGACAGTAGCACAGACAAGCTAGGACATAGCAAAGGAGGTGTCTTAAGAGGTTATTACTGCCTAAAAAAAAAATTTCAAGAATCACACAGGTGTGAAAGTTAGATTTTTACCCAGAAAATTTTAATTTTCATCCCTGAAGTGCATATCAAACTCAGGATCTTTGTTGCCAGAGTTCTTATGCTTTTTCTGATGTGTCCTAGACTCTTCCAAATTGGACATGTGCCTCAATTATTTAAAAAGAAATATTAAAGGCAATAAAAATTAAACTTTCAATTATAGAAATTTAGCTATCCCTTCCTCAGTGAGACATTTAAGAAACCTCCCATGTTTGAACATGCATGCAGCTTTTATTCACGAGAATAACTTTTCCCAGTGAAAATGGAAAAATTTTCCGACGAGCCTTTCTGAAGTTCAGGTCTAGGATACTTTGCACCAAGGTCTTGAGCCAAGTGATTTCACCATCATAAACTTTTCCTCCTGGTATTGTGCAACACAGGGCACACCTCATCCTTCAGGTAGAAGGGTCATATACCGTGATTTAGATGGGCGAAGAAGGCAACATTCACAGTCAGGTGTCCACTAGGGAAAATGTTCTTCTTTGGACAGTGTACAGTTTATCACCCTACCCATACCACCTGTCCCTACATGCAGTACTGTGTAGGAAGACCTGGGGTGACTACAAGGCCAAAAGTGTCCACGTACACAACTTGATGAAGAAGTAGTTTGATCCTGTAGAGACTTTTAGGGTTTGCTCACCCACAGTGTAGTTGGGCTTTGTGCCTCCATCTCTGTCTTATATCCCTCTAGTGATAATACCAACCCAAGAAGAGAAATAGGCTTCTTCTCAGCAGGGTTTGACATGACCTGTTTGGGCAGCCTTCAGGACTCTGAGACAACTTGTGTCCTCAGAGGGGATGTCCATCCTACAGGACCTTTGCAGAGCAGGAGGGAGACAGCTCAGTCAGTACTGGAGCAGAAACAGTGCAGTCATGCTCAGGCCACCTCTTCCTATGCTTATGTGCTTTCCTTTGCTCCAGTGGATATTATGCTACACTAATGATTCTACCACATGGACCAGCTCATGTGGAGTCAGTACTGCACCGGGCAATACAAATAGACTCAAGAGGAGAAAAATACTTTTGTTTGCTTTGTGGCCAGGGAATGTAAAGCCAAAGAGTTTCAATCTTCACACCAATGATCCTGTGGAACCCACAAGTGCTCCTTGCCACAGTGCCAGGTTTTGTATTCAGGAAGTCACTTGCAGTGGGATTCTGTTACCCTTTCAAAACAAAGGCTGCAAAATTGCTGGAAACAAACTGCTTAGCTGGGAAGGAATAACTTGCAATGTTTTAAAAGTCAATAAAGAATACTTAGCAATCCCATTATCATCTAATTATGACATGGTGACCAGTGGAAGGGATTGACTGCCTAAAATAATGTCAGCTTTTTCTCTCTCTCTCAGCTGGTCTAAGAAAAGATTTTACCCCTCGTTATTAACTCTGCTTCTCACATTCCTCATCCCCATCCATAACAGTCAACTCCTCAGTTCCGTAAATGAGGCAACAGCATTTCCCTAGGGTTTTCTCTGAGGAATAAACCAAAGTGCTCAATGCAATGTCACCACTTTTCCCTAATTCATTCTATCACTGGTTTTGGACAGTTCTACAATGCTTATTTTTATTTGTTTGTTTGTTTGTTTGTTTTCAGACTTAAGGCAAAAGGAATAATGTAGCAGCCAATAGCACAGAACAGGGCTTTAAATTATTTGGGTTTAGTTCCGTCAAGGTCATATCTGGGACTCTGGAACCCAGGTTTAATCCGTCAAATCTCCATTGATAAGTAAGGGATAATAATTTCTCTGTCCGTCTGGTCTGCTTGGATTAACACCCTGCAGGATGTTAATTCTGAATTCTTTCCTGGCAAAGGCAGCTTTTGCATAAAGCCTGAAGGTACCATTAGAATACACATAATTATCAGCATGAGCACCTATTTTCCCCCCAGAAAAAGCCTGTTAATTTAAAATCATGATTGCAGTTTCACCTTCTTCAAACATCTTATTGACAACTAAAACAATTCAAAAGTAAACTTCATAACAACTAGTTTTGGCAGGGACATTTAAAAGCAACCATCGGCGAGCAGAGGAACAGGTGTAATGTGGGTTTGAACCCTGTCTCTGCTACTTTTTTGGTGTCCTTTGTCTTCAGTACCTTTAAAATTAAGGTAGTAACATCTACCTTCCCCGTTTACCACTTTGGACCATAGACATTTCAGTGCTCTCCTCTGATAAGCATCTCTCTGCGAGCTAGTGGAGGTTTCAGAGCTAAGGTAGTCACCCAAGTTGTCAAAAAGGTGAAAGGGAAGAATCTGTTGTGCGAGAAACCAATGCTGAGTGGCAGCTGCTGAGTCAGCGAGCAGTGAGCAGCAGAAGGAAGAGATTTGCGTTCTGTCTACATGGCATCATCAACCTACGTCAATGATATTACAACTCTAAATCTTGTAAAAATAAAAGGTTTTTTTTAAGTGTTTGGGATTTAGGGTAGGGATTTATCAGCTTTTGGCTTCTGTTAATACTCAAATTTTCCCTGCAAACTCTGAAATTGGAATTTTTAATATAGGTATAAATACAATTTCAGTTTGTCACAGAACATCTGAAATTTCTAAAACCACAGTAACATCATGAGATTTCAACATTAAAAAATGTTGAATCAAAAAATGTTTTCTACTTCTCTGTGAATCCCTAAGCATCCTCTCTGCCTATGAGTCACTTGTAGACTTGAGTCCACAAGACTTCAGCAAGCACAGTATTTTGTTTTCAACACAACCAACTGCACTCTTGCCACTGAAAGAGCAAAATAAGAGACAAGTATATCATGTTTCTCAGGCAGAAACATTTAGCTTGAGCCCATGGAAGGCAATGGATTTTTCTTGCCCTTTCCAGAGTCCCTGTGATATAAAATCACTTTGTCTTATGATACCACAAACTGAATGGCCCTAGATAGGGGCAAACCTCAGAATTACAGGGAGTACCTCCAACCCTGCCCATTTGTTCTTTACATAGCCATTTCTGAACCACAAATCAGAGCACTGTGACAAGTCCAAAGGCATCCAGAATGTCAACAGGGGACTGACAGGTATGATGCAGAACCTTCAGCTGACCACGATCCACAGTATACCCAGTGATGTGTGAAATGGTGCTAACCCTCCACTTAAGAGACAATTAAATAACAACAGACTTTCCTGTGTGAGGTGTTCTACACAATGAGAAAGCATATCTTCCTAGACAGACTTCTAATTAAAAGAGCTATATGAGGGTTAAGGGGAAAGTAATTATCATTCTGTTTCTACATAAATAGAAGAAAGAGACAGTGATTTACTTAAGAGTCACTGAGGAAGTCTACAGTTCATAGGCCAGTCTCATTCTGGTGCATCGTTCACCAGACCACACTCCCATATCTACCCTCTGTGTGCACAGACACCCCATAGGAGTGTGCACCATCTCAAAACAGGGTGCAGCCTTACCCAGCTATTTCCCAAATGCTGTATTAGGACTGCAGGGTTACATGAGTGTGCACAAGACAGAGCCCGTCCTGGGTCATTCAAATTTTGCCAGAGAGAAGATCTGTCAGGAAAGTAACCAAGTTGAAGGAAATGAGAATATTGCTTTAAGTCCTTCTGGATTCCCTCCAGGATCTGTGTTAAGTACTGCTGGCTGAACACGAGAATTTTATTCTTCTCCTCCCTATTCTACTCCTCAAAAAGTGATCCTCCCATGCTGCTTTTAGGACACTGCACATATCTGTGTGTTGTGCCAGGAGTCAGAACGTTCTGACTCTGGCTGTAACACAGGCTCCCATCGGACAGCAGCATTTCTGTGTGGTTAGCATGGACACAGAAATTCTCTGCTCCCAGAGCCAAAGAGACACAACCAGATCATTAATTATTTCCATACTTTCAAAAACTTCACAAAGAAGTAAATAATCATGGAAGCTCATGCCAGGACTTGGACCTCACATAACAGAAAACTCTTAGTTTCTTGGGAGCCCATCCCCTCAGGGCTCTCAAGTTCCTTTCATGAACATGACAATTTATACCCTACAGACAGGATGGACATTGATGGATTGTGTGTCCTTGGTGAGTGATTGTGAGGTCTTTCTTTCCCCAATCCTCTTATAATTTAAGATGTTCCCGCTTTGATTTTACATTTCCTCTCCTGCTATATGTATTTTTTCAGCTTCACTTACATGGGTGTTTATCCCAAAGCAACCTCTCCTCCCCCAGCTTCCTATTCCCCCTCCTTACTCATTGTGAATAAGACCTCTCTGTCTAAAGCAGCAATTGATGAAGAGCCTCAAGAGTACTCATTTCTTGTCCACCCTCTTTTTTGATGCACTGATTATCCTCTTGTTGGATCAATAGCCCATCTCCTTTTAGAAGTTTTCTAGAATTCTGAAGCTAAATTAAAACAGAGAGAATCAATCCTTAGTTAATTTACCCAACCAAACAATTTATTTCTCTCTTCTGATCTGCCATCACGTGAATTATACAATACTGACATACTGTGAGGCCTTCCCAGACAAAGTAAGCAATTTTATAATGCTAAATTATCTTCTTTATTAGTAACTCTCAAATGTGACAAACCAGGAGATTTATTTTATAATGTTGCATAGTCCTTGGTTGAACTTGTTAAAACTCCCAGCTATTGTAATGGAGTAATTTGTTAATTAACAGTGGGTTTTGCTTTGTCTTTAATGGACTTTGGGGATACATTTCAGACTTAGATTAAGATTAGTGAAAAAAAAGAGTTTCCCTTAATTATTTCAAATTGAGTGTTATGCTAATAGTAAACAATTAGTTCTTTCCTGACTGAAAATTAATGTTCTATAAATAATTACAAAATCAAGCTGTTATATGAGTCCCAAAAGGAGCTGCCAGACTTGGTGGTTAACCCACAAGAAAGAGTTGTGAATCTTTTCCATGGTCTCACACTTTGTGAAAATTAGGCATGAGCCTTGGTGGTTTTTTAGGGTTTTTCTATCCTGAATGAAAAAAAAATTAAAGAGATAGATAGATAGATAGATAGATAGATAGATAGATAGATAGATAGATAGATAGGTAGATAGATAGATACTGTTAGATAACCTGCAGAGGGAATTTTTGATGGCAAAGCTGTGTGGTCGTACGGTTTGCCAATTCTCAGGACACTTCTCAAATCAAAGCTTAATTAGAATATTAACGTCTGTCCCAGTAGAGATTTCTGCCTTGTAAGGCTTTGTACTCACTTTTGCATAGGGAAAACTGGGAACACAGAAAGCTGAATTATATCAGTTGATCCCTGTTTAAGTTTAGTTGATAAGTTATGAGAGCAATGTACATCCTCTTTAGAACACCTAATTCTCTCACTGAACTCCTAGGAGTTAAGATATTCCTTTTTATAACTGCAAAAGTTTGGTTATTCATTTTCATTGATATTAGCTTTTTCTTATGACCCTGAGCTCTTCAGCATTTTTCCATGCCTTTGTGGTTGTCCTCTGCAGTCAGTGGAAAGGGAGAGACACTCCTCATGCTTAAATCAGTAAAAGGTAGAATCTCTAAATTCACAGGGTAAGGGATTTCTCATCAGCAAAGGCAAAGTTCATGTTGGCAGGGGAAGCAGAACAACTCCTCTGAGCATCATCATCACCTAAATAACTCCTGAGGAGAAAAACCAGTGCCCTGACCTTGCAGCAGTCTGTCTTGGCCCTGCATGACCTGTCCCCAACCCATTCTTCTGCCAGAACTGATGGTGTACCGTCCAATGGGGTGGAGGAGTGATGCATGCAGCCAGGAGTCAGGTCTCCCAGACTTTGCCTTCTCAGAGGATGCAACCCTACAACATGCACAGACATTTGGTCAGTGGTGGAAGAGAAAAACCTGCTAGGAAGGTGTCAGCCCTGGGGAACAAGTACATTGGGACTTGAAAACATTGCTGAGGGTTTCCCTCCATCCTGTTGCACCAGTTTCTCATAGAGACACCAATTCTGCTCTGAGACCAGGGGGATGTCTCTCTCATGTGTCTCCAAACTGAAGTTTTGCCATTTCCACTTTTGTGCTTTGATTAACTACTACTCGGCCCCTATTTGAAGCCTCCCCAGTGATGTGTTGTGTCTTGCACAGCACAGTAGAGTCACAGAAATCAATAAAATTTGCAATAGACTCTTGCCTCAGTTTCCTTCTCATTCCTGAGCATTAGCTTGAAGTCTGCCAAAGCCTTTGATAATCCTTTCTTTCCTCTCAGCTACTGCCTTGTTCTGGCATGAGGGAAGAAACCAGAGATTCCTCAGAAGAGAGGTGACATTTTGTTCCTTGTCATCTCCACTCTCCATGCAGCCTCCATCTTTTGCCTATGTGTTAGCCAGCTAAAAAATAACCCCCCAAGTCCTACAGACCAGCACTTTGAGTGCCCAGAGGCCTTTGTTAAAGGACTGATGGGTCTTGATGTCCGAGAAGCGCCCAGGCCACAGCAAAGTCATAGGAGAGAAAACATAACAGCATTAACTTAGAGCTTGATGGGTATGTGTTTTCCTAATGTTCCTCCCAGATTTGCATCAATGCTGAGGTTCTCCTCTAAGCCCAAGTTCTCAGGTGAGAGGGAGATGAGTTCTGTCTGCTCTGTAAGTAAAATAAGATTTCAATTTGCTGTCAGAGCTTTAATTAAAACACTTATAGATCAACCTTACCATGGCAAATTGTCTGCACCATTATTACTATAGGAAGACGAATGTTAGCTGTGAAAACAGGCAAAGTACACTCCCCCAGACTAATGTGTAATTTCATAGCCATTGATTTTTGACTTTGAAATTCTCCCACATGCTTCTGGGAATTGGAACTTGTTACAGGTAACCTCACAGCAGCTTTTGCAATTTTTTAAATCTTTTGTGAATGTTCAGGAAGAGCCATC
The DNA here is from genome assembly GCF_009829145.1 of Chiroxiphia lanceolata. Taxonomy (NCBI): domain Eukaryota; kingdom Metazoa; phylum Chordata; class Aves; order Passeriformes; family Pipridae; genus Chiroxiphia; species Chiroxiphia lanceolata. The sequence goes on along the minus strand of NC_045637.1, from coordinate 10,330,552 downwards.
TTGCCCATTCACATTTTTCAATGGCAGGTATTACATACAGGCACCTTCACCCCCAGGTTCTGAAACCCAGACTAATTGTTGGATGACTGTATTTAACAGATAATACATAATCTACAGCTTTAATTCCTATGGGATGTTGATAAACAACAACCATCTCTTGTTGTAAGAGTAAGGAGATAATTCTGCAGTTAGTCTGCCGTTAGCTTTCTTTTTGGTAATTATGAAAAGTCAAATTGTGTACCAGGATAAATTTAGTTATTAGGATGAAACAGTGAGTTACATTAAGAGAGCACAAAATGTAAGTAACTATTACTGACTTGAAGGCAGGCATGTGATTTAGTATATAACAAGCTATTTGAAATAGTTACATAACTAAATGGGCAATTTTACTATCAAAATTAGCCATTTAACCCACACAAACATTGCGATGCTTTTGGTAAATGCTGGTAAATCAGCCAGTGCAGCACCTGAGCGCCTCAGAGTCCCTGAGACATCATCTTCAGATCACTTCCCTGGAGCAGCCACTTTAAGCTTGACTGTCACTTCTCTGCTGTTTGCTCAGCCCAATGCAGCAGGATGTCAACAACTCTCTCAACACTCCCTTAAATGTGGAGCCACGAGCAGGAGTGAAGAGTAAGCTGTGCACAGGGGGTCTGAGCCACAGACAGACACCCAAATTTCTTGTGGGTTTTGGATGTCTGAGTGGACTGTCCAATGTCACATAAGAAATCAATGGCAAAGCACCAGGTTTAACTGAGACCCTGCATCACTCTTCACCCAGCAGCTGAACTATGGGTTTCTGTAAGGACATGTCATACATGCTCCATCTCAGAGGCACCTCCTCAGGTCACTCAGGCAGGAAAGATACAAGGAATGAAGAAAGAAAGAATCACCAGAGAGATGGGGGAAAGGAACCTTTTCTAACCAGAAGAAAATGCTCTTGGGGTTGTCCATTGCTTTAGATTTGCACCACACCATCTACACCATAATGACAGGACCACTTGAAAGTGCTGTTAATCAGAATGCATCTCCTGGCAGTCTCTGTGATGGTCCAGTTGTAGCATGTTAAGCAGAACAGAAATAGACTGTGCTAGTGTCAGCGTGTTCACATTGTCAGTGGTGGAAGAGGATGAGAGACACCAATTTGACCAGATAACACACAAAGTTCAGGACAGAGGTCAGGGTGGGATCCACAGCTGCTCAGGCTCAGTTGGACCTTGGTACAAAGCCTGCAAACCCAATGCTCCAGCCACTCATACCACAAGATCTCATGGCACAATAATTGTGCCCTGACCACAGCTACACAAGGACCTGCCCTAGCAAATCTGGACCTGGCTGTAACCACATTTATCTATGGTCTAAGTTAAACCCATTAAAAGAGAAAGACTATACCAGGATAGCTGTGATCAAGAGTCCAGCCCAGCTGGCTACAGGAAGATGAGAAGACAGCCTAGTGGTTATGCAGTTTTCCAGCAATATCCAGCATTATCTGGTACCTACATTCAATTAAAGTACTTATGTATATGCACTAGACATGCAATTGCATTAATCTCATTCACTGGCTTTATTTACGTACTTAATATTAGTGGCATTTTTTTCCTTCTACCATGGGGTTGTCAAAGACATCTTGTCCATCAGTGCAAATGTGAGGACTTAATTTCAGCTACTGTATGCGTGGCCTCAGGGCACTGATGAGCAGAATGGTGTGGTTTGATTAACCAAGTTCCTGTCTACGTTGTCAGCTGAGTCCCCCCGAACAAACATAGTCCAGCTGCTTCTTGTTCCATTATACACTTAAATTTGCCTTTATTGTACAATAAATGAGGAATCAAGGGTAAACAAGAAGGTGAGGGTTTTATTGAACTCCTTTACTGTGACTACTGCTTCTACTGGCATTTCCTTTGACTTTTGACCTTTCTTGATGCAAAGGCTCTGGCCTCCTTGCAGCTAAGCTGCGGCTTTCTCTGAAGTACATGAGCTGTAATGTGATACCTGCGGATATGGTACCAAGGGTAATTAAGATGTTTGTTGACTTTGGTTCTGCCCCCACCAGTGTGCAGTTACGTCCATAGGAAACCAGTGTCTGCTTGCTGATGAGGTGCCAAACACTGGTGCATAAAATCACCGAGGTTCCTAGTCTTCAATGTTCTATGCTTCTTCATTACTAATTGAATAAAATTAAAGTCAGTGTGTTTGGCGAAGAACACACGAAGGTTCCATTTATAATGCAGGAAACAAACATTTATAAATTGGTTATAGAGTGAGGACAGTACTTGGCTTAACCTCTGATGGTAAACACCTAAGGCATCATGGAATTATTCAGTCTTGCAAGAGTAAGGCCAGATGAAATGCACTTGGCCAAGTATCAATGTCTCCTAGAAAAGACTATAGTGCACCCTAAACGCTGCTAATGCTAATAATCAGTTCTCCACTGACTTGAGCAAGCCACACCTGTTGACTGACTTTTTACTTACAGTTCGGTGAGATTAATCCTCCTTTTATATCCTGAGCAATTTTCACTACCATGGTTTCTTTTCATTGTTCATAAGTGTTTTCATACCTTCACACATCTAGAGATCTTTCATGACGCAGATGACTTCACCAATTTCCACTTCTCCTGGTTCTCCATCTTGTGGTACAAACACCCTCAGCCTCTCCCTTTTTTAGTTCTGTGGATATGGAACACAACTGATGTTGCTGATTTTTTCTGCTCATTTTCTTGTTCTTCTCCTCTCTATCTCACTTTCTATACCATGCTAGTTCTGATGGCTTTAATTTTTTTTTTTCCTAGAGGGCTTTGATAAACAAGAGATCATTGGGAAGTTATCATGAATGTAGACTGTCAGGAAAGGGGCAAACTGGATGTTCCATAGACCTTCCTTGCATCTGATTTCAAGGTCTGAACTAAATCATCAACATGATCCTTTCAGTCTGATATTTCTAACATTTAGTGACACGTGGGGATTTTTATCCACTTTGAACAGGACACTGTGGAGCTCAAAAATGAAGTAACAAGTATAAAGCATAATACAAGCAGTGAATTTGTATAACTCTGACAGAGTGATCCAAGACATTCAGATACTTCCTTTGAGGCACGGAGCTAGGAGAAATTATTGTAGTTTTCCTAATTTTACCTGTAAGCAAGCATTCCTGCAGGAAATTTAGATTGAAATCTTCCCCAGTATTGGATTTGGCAGCTCCAAAATCACTGGAAGCTGGCAGTGTGCTTTGGGAGAAGCATAAGATCTACTGGAAGCTGGTAAAGCAAGACTGTTGAGAATGAACAGTTTAGGAATTGGATTAGTTAGCAGATTATTTGTAGTGTAACTGATAACAAGGTCAGAGCAAGGTTATTGCAGCATGGGATTTGACTTTGCAAAAAGACATGATACTTGCAGGTCAAGTCAAAACTGTTTTTCAAATGAAAAGTTCACTAAGACCAAGGGAAATCCAATTGAAAATGAATACTGGAGTGCAAAGATGGACTGCAAAGGTCATCAAATGGCCCAGACAAAATTTACTTGTAGAAAATGTATCATTTAATCACAACAAAATGGAAAGAGGTCCATTGCCAGAAGAATGTGGCTGCACAGAGAACACACAGCTTGAAGCCATCAGATTCATGTTTTCTGTGTCGTCTGTCAGGTAGCACTCCAGTAACTTCCTTGTAGTTGTTTACTTCTGAGCTAACCACCTAAATTTCCTTTATCACCAGTGGAGAAAAACAGGTTCTTCTCAAACATAATTCATCTCACAGCGAGATAGACATCTAAAACACAACACAGGAACAACATTTTGAAAAGTGCTATTTCTCTCCATCGACTGTGAAAAAACCATGGGTGACTGGCTGATATGCATATGCTTCTACATCATGGACATCTAAGCCAAAGCAAGATTAATCCAGGAAGAGATCACTCATCAGTCACCATCATGGGCAAAACAGGCTCAACTTGAATTTACTAATCAAATCAGAGTAGGACAATGAAAAATAAACCCAAATCTTAAAGTACCTCCCCCCAACTCTCCTTTCTTCCCAGGCTCAGCCTCATTCCCCATTTTGTCTCTTTCCTCCCCCTCAGTGGCACAGGGGGACAGGGAATGTGGGCTGAGGACAGTTCATCACATATTGTCTCTCGCTCCTTCCTCCTCGGCAGGAGTCCTCACACTCCTCCCCACCTCCCATGCTGGGTCCCTCCTGTGGGAGACAGTTCTTCATGAACTTCTCCAGGGCGAGTCCTTCCCATGGGTTGCAGTTCTTCACAAACTGCTCCCACAAGGGTCCCCCACAGGGTCACAAGTCCTGCCAGCAATCCTGCTCCAGCCTGGTCTCCACTCTCCACTGAGCTACAGGCCCTGCCAGGAATCTGCCACTCACAGGCTTCCCACATGGTCACAGCCCCCTTCAAGCTCTGGTTTGGGTTCCCCCATGGGCTGCAGGATGATCTCTGCTCCACCATGGACCTCCATGGGCTGCGGGGGCAGAACTACCTCACCATGAGCTGCACCACGGGCTGCAGGTGTGCCAGCAGCTGGGCAGAAGCTGCAAAGACAGGTACCTGAAGTGTTGTGAGCATCCTCAGCATCTATTATTGATCCCATCAACCAGGACCTCATAGCCCCTTGGTATAAGAAGACCTCACACATCCCTGGTTTTTCCTGTTAACTGAAATGAGCAGTAAGACTGAACTTTGGGTCAGTCCTACCATCAAAGACATGCTACTATACCATTAAAAGCAATGAAACTCTGGCAAGAGGGACAATCCCTTGCAAAAAGGATCTTCCAGAAAAAAAGGAGAAGTAGTGTAGGAGAAAGAAGGAAAACAAAAGAAAGAAATAATTTTTTTTCTTTTTCTCAACTAAGTAGGAGGATGTGGTTTCAATTTTGACCATTCTAATTTTAAATGATGCGACTGACACAAAGTCACCCCGCACGACTATGTTTAAAAATACACATTTGTCCCTTTGCCTTTTTCTGATCAATCTTTGAGATGTGAGTAATTCAACACCCACAAAACTGAATCTGTCAGCAGACACCTTTCCTGACCACTGCATAATGAGACCCAGAGATCAGTCGGTCACTCAACATTATGGCAGGGGTATCTCCTCCACAGTGTCCTGCAGACATGGAGGATGGACACAAAAAAATTACCTATCCAATAGAATGTGAATACCAGGGTCTCTCCTTCAATCTGATGAATTCTTTAACCTTTTAATGAGGGACTATTATGTAATAACTCTCAAGCAGATTTGGTTTACTTAAACCTAAGTATCTGATGCCGTTTGAGGTGCCCTTGTATATCTGAAATAGATAGATGTGGTCACACTGCTAGATATGACACACAGCCTACATGAAACTTGTGCCCTTCACTAGCAGTTGAAGGTCGGGTGGGACAAGGCAGGGCATCTGAAATGTCACCAGACTCTATATTTAGGCTAATGACTGATGTGGAATACAAGTAAATCAAAACCTGTCCTAAGCAATATTCTTTTCTGTCAGCAAAGTTGAATCCCCTCATCTTTCAGGAGAAGCTTAACTATCGCCTGGGACTTCATTTGGAAACATGCCAATGCAGATTTCCTGAAATTTCTATTCTAACCTTTCTTAGGCCATTCCTACCCATTTTGGCCCATGATTATTTTCTCTAAGCTGAAGAGTCACAAGTGGAAAGATACAGGTACCTTGGTTTGATTGTCAGTGAGCTAAAGAACACCCTGGAGAAGGCCATCTCTCTCTCTCTATACTATAACAGCTCATCTGGTAAAATCTTTCAGTTTGGCTTCTGAATTGAGTAGATAAACTATGTGGATGAGTCTAAACATTAAAGCTTATTAGTCTAAGTTGGAAGTGCCACGTGCATGAGAAATTTTCTCCTTTTTCAATCCAGAATTAAGCTCAGAGTATTTGCAAGGTACATGTATCTAGAAAAAATATCATCTAAGATTGAATTTCTGCTGTTCTTGACAGGGGCTTCTGTGAGTACATCCACCTATAAGGAATCAATAGCTACCAGCTGGCTAATGTGACTGAGTGAAGGTCTCACTGTCTGTGTTGATAGACATGATTAATCGTGGAGGGTCAGCTCAAGCATATCCTGCAACTGGGTAAAGGTGGCACTAATGCAAATTGGTCAGCTGGGAATAAATATCATTAATTCCATATGACATGACAGATAAACAGCCAATGGAAAGGCATGCATTTACAAAGCATCGAAAGACTAACTTGTGTAGGGTTTATCCTGAGATAGCAATAAAGGTAATCAATTTGGACTTAAAGATGTTCCCAGAGATATGATGAACCAATTGAGATGAATGGTTAAACCACGTACCCGCTAGCTTGCATTGTATCACAGTCAGTCAGAAGTAACTGGCATTATAAAGAGCAAGGTTTGTGCTGCACACTTGGCCATCAGTGACACTTCTGCTTCACAGAAAGCAGTAGGGATTCAGAAAAATGTTAGTGTCAGATGATTAAAAAAAGTAAAAAAAACCATCAAATAATTCACAAGGCTGAATGCCTTCATCCACCCATTCCTGGAGCTCATTGTATGTGGAGGTACTGGGCCATTACAATTTCTAGGAAAGCTGAATTATCTGGGACTATCCTGTTCACCCTTTCTTCTACCCCTGAGCCTCCAATTCAAATATAAGACAGGCTGCTTCCTTGGCAAGTATCAGTGAGAGCAGCTGAACACGCCACTGGACTCTCAGATCAGTAGGTACTCACTATATTTTCAAGTTCCCAAAAGAGAACTCAACATTTTCATGCAAAACTTATGTTTTCCTTAATGCAAATTTTAGTTCTGCAAAACTAGCATATCCTAGTAGTAAAATTTCACCTCTATAGACGAAGAAAAATTCTGGGAAAGACAGTTTTAGCCTCTCTCCCTCTGACTTTTGTCTTTCCTCTCTGTACCCATACAATCCCTGAGACACAGGCACTGAGTCATGGCTGGAATTATTAAGTACATATCAATTAACAAAAAATAATAGTTTCCCATGAGTAATAAGAGCTCTACAGCAGTGTGCTCATAATAATGTAATTACTGGTGGGGGTCTCTTTGCTTGGAACAAGTAATAAATTGACATCAATCACTGGCACTTTCCACACTGTTACATTTCTTTCATTAAGAAATCTTGCTTTATGTACAGAATAAGCCTGTTTTTTGGGGTTCTAACAAATATTTAAAATACAAATCTTCTATAACTAGAAGACTAGATAACTATTGTCTGATAACTAAGCCTAATCTGCAATGAAAAACTCACATACAATTGATCAAGAGCTTCATACAGCAAAAGCCCAGATGCCATGAGCTGATGTGACTTCACATTTTGCAAAGCAGATGCTCACTACCTTTTGTAATGCCTCAACATGAGCACCCTGATACATCATTGCAAGATCCAGACCACCACATGCACCAGTCCTTTGCCTTCTATCATAACTCTGTGTTTAGATCTCCGTAGATCAGAATGTGGTTACTTTGTAGGCTGAACATATTGAGAGGGTACCACTTATTAGCACAAGTAATTTTCGTTTTTATTCTTTTTCTTATATTGACTGTTTTAAAACTAGATTACATGAAGCATAAGAAATCAAGTTCTGTAATAAAAGATCATTGGCTCAGCTGCTTGAAAATGGAGAGATTTTCACTAACTGTGACATGAGCAGAGAAGTCACTGGCTGCGTGAAGCTCTGAAATCCCTGCTATCCTGACAACAGGTTTCCCATCCAGGAACATGTCCAGCACCTTCCTTTGGTACCAAAGCAAACTAGCAAATACTTCACTGGGGAGGGGAACAATTTGTCAAACTGACTCTATATAGGCTGGAAATTACTTGTTCTTTCTCTATCCAGAGAACTGATGATTGAGACAGGACAAACGGTATTTCATTTGCCCTGAGAAAATATTACAGTGCTAGATAAGAAAGGAAACACAGATACTTGACTGGATCTCCTCATGCCCTTCATCACACCAAAAATGAAAGAAGAACAAATTCCTTTCTGAAACCTCATATTCCTGTCTATGTTTATAACCAAAAGTATACATAGGAAATTTTGTCTACCCAATTCTAATTTGGAAAATACTACATTTACCTTCTTTCTCTATTTTTCAGAGGGCTGATCTCACAAATTTTTTAAATTACTTCCACTGCAGCGTTTGAGAATTGATTTCTAAAAGCTTTCAAGGAGAAAGTAAGGGGGAAGTTTTACTAGTCATGTCAAAGACTGTTCTGTTTCCTGCACAAAGAGGAAGTCTGAAATAATCGGAATTCCAAGAAATAGTTGAAATAAAAGTGTCACCTCAGCTGACTAGAGGCACAAAAAATGAGATTCTTCTTCCCTAACTTTGCCTGTGATATGAGTTTCTATCTAAGCAGAGAGTCCAGGTTCTCTTTACAGATAGTTTAGGGAGTGCAATACTTTTAAATAACATGGGTGACCACTTTAGGAAATGCCCTCAGTTCCCTGAACTCTACTGACAACTCTCCACTGATTGTAAAGGCAGCCCAGGTGACCAGCTGAGATATAGATTACTGCACTGTAGACAACCACTTTAAGCAGATAAATCCCTCAACTCCCTTAAGGCCCTGTGCTTCTGGGAAGGGGGGACGGTTAAGACCTGAGGTACCAAACTGTCTTCATTTTGCAAGACTTCCAATACCTGTGTCTTCTGGGGCATAAGATATTGAGAGGCAACTGAGAGATGGTTGTTTGCAACTTTGCCACAGTGCTCTGCACAAGTGACGATCATATTTTGACTCTGAACGTTTAGGGGAGATGGGAATTGGGAAGAGAGGGGAGATGGGCTTTGGGAATAGGGTGCATAGACAGAGGAGTTAAATCATAGAATATCCTAATTTGGAAAGGACTGACAAGGTTTCAAGTTCAACTCCTGGAGCTCCAGGGCTGGATTATGGTTGAAAAAAGAGAGGAGAAAATATTTGGCAGGAGACAGAAGATGAAAAGAAGGAATAGAATTTAAAAGAGGATAATAGGTAAACCCATGGGGATGGACTGTCAAAGGAAGAACAGGAGAACCTGCTGTCTACAGAGGAATTGGGAGCCACAACTCCTTGCTTGAGGCTCCTCTCACTGGCAAAATAAATGAATAAATGAATAAACAAATAAATAAATAAACAAAAGTCTGGTTTTATTCTTGCTTCAATCATAACTAAAACACCTAAGCAGACCTGTGTTGCTCTCCTGGAGGAGCAACTCCTGGAGATCCACAGCATTCAGCTGTGTGAATAGACTGCACTTCCCAAATGTATATGGTAAATCAATGCCTATTAATTCACATTTCAACTCACGAGGATCTCTCTATGAAACTTGTGTATGTCCCCACAGATTCCCCACTTCCCCTCCTCTTCCATTGCCACTGCTGGGATTTGTCTTCTTGGGTCTGGTTCGTTCAAAACTAAAAGCTGAAATAGGGCTGCAAATTAACGACTGCAAAAACCAGCAGCAACCGCTGCGGTTGTTCCTCTCCCAAAATTAAGGAGAGTTTGCCATCTAGAGGAGAAGCAAGAATTCTGACCTCTGATGGGAGCAGCTTTTGATTTGAGTACATAGTTCAGTATTACAAACTGGGCAGCAGGACAACGACAGACTCACACCACATAAGGAAGAGGGTTAGTTGTTTCTCTCTGAGTCTGGGACGAATAGTCATTTTCTTATCTAAACTGTGCAAGCTGAAACAGCCAGACAGTTTAATTAAGCTCAGCAGATAGATAGCGTTCACCTTCAGCAGAGGAAAAACCTTGCCAGAGACTGTATTTTTTGGGCCAGTTTGCTCCACTAGGCATGTAACACAGCTGGGATGATAACCAGCAAAGGGTAATTTTTTCTTTTTTTCCAATGCAAGTGGGCGTTGACTGCAAATTTCTGCTGAACTCCAAAGCTTCATCCCATGAGAGTGGAAATTTTCCATTTTTACACCCAGATTACACAGAAAATTAATTACTTCTCTCCAGTTTGAATCCTTCACCAGTATATTTCCTTCATGATAGATATTAAAATGTGCTGTCAGGGTTTCTTTTTTTCTCCTGGCAAAACTAGGAGGGTTTTCTTCTTTGCTTTGTTTTCTTTTCCCTTCTGGTGTTTCTTGACTGCATTAAGATATCCTGTTCTTGCAAGCTTGAGCTTCTATCCATACTGTGGCACTGCATTTCACTTTACTTGAAAATATTCCTGTTTCCTGAGGGAGGAAGGACTAGATGTCCTCCAAGGCTCCCTTCTATCCACCATTTCTGTGATCCTGTGGAGCACAGACAGAGATAGGAGCAGTTCCTGCTCCACACAACACACCTTTAAACATCATGGACCCCATGCTGAATGGGGCTCAAGGGGCTGTGACCTGGGGACAGTCATTCAGTCAGGCTGCAAAGCAGCTGAGACACTGCACTGTTGAATAAATATCCCTTTTGTAAGCTACCTACAAGGGGTTAGGAATGATGGTAAAGGCAAACACAAGGTAGAGACCTCCAAGCATCTCGCAGTTTTGAAGGTTTGTTGGAGCTCATGTCAGGCATTTGGAGACCAGTGGATTGGAGAGGAAGGTGTGCACATCAGCAGAAAACCTGCTCTACCTACAGGTTTCAGCTGCTTTGCTACTCATTCATCTGAAGTTTTCTTCTACCAATTTTGTCAACTTGTCTTTGCTTTCCCTATGTATCCTGGCACTCGGTTTTCAATATGCTCATGGGCTACTGCAGGCATTGCTGTCATGACCTGTGCAGTACTAATGAAACCATCTGTTGGGTCAACCTGTCACTTTATGTGTCATTCCAGGCTGTGATTCCATGAGATCACACAGGCAAAGCAGTCACAGCCCTCACAGCAGTGCCCTCGTGATTTTAGGAGGGGCTAAGCTACAGAAGAAGTCCTTTTGCTGGATGAGACGCTAAGCTGCTGTTGTGAACGCTTGTGACCTTTGAAGACCACAGACTGCTTTCTCTAACAAAAAAGCTTAAGCTTGAGTTCCCATTTCTTGTTGGAGAAATGTAAATTTTGCCTCTGTTTGCCCTTCACTTTTAAATAGCACAGCACACTGACTTCTGAAGTGCATCCAAGGCCTCCTCTAGCTTATAAAACGTGTCCAGAGACAACTAAATGAGATAATAATATATATATTTAGATATTTTCCACCCAATCCTTTTGGGCTGGGGTGCATGAGTGAATTCAGGCAGTTAATCAAGCTACTGATTGTCAGCTAAGCCACAGTAATGGCTGGTGCCTGACCATGCATGTGTCCTTAGCATAATGCAGCTGCAAAGTAAACTGTGCTAGCTTAGCTCCTAATGAAAATGAAATCCACTGTAGAGGCAGTTTAAACTAACATACTTCTCAGTGGGTCAAGTTTAAGTCATGCACATGGTCAGTTAACAGGTTTCCTATGATGGGCATCTTCAGTAACTCAATTATTCCCTATCATGTGCTCAGACCTCGGAAATTATCCATTTGGAATAGTGATGTAAGAGAGGACTGAACTGGCTGAAACTGCTCTTCATAAAGGGCTCACACAACTTGAGTTATATCTATGCATAACCTTAACTAGAAATGTGGAAAATTCATTGGAAGTCTTTTAAATCGAGATTGATTTTGTCTCCCTAAAAATACACAGACTTTCAAATAGAAACTATGAACCTGGTGTAGAAAGTTTGGAGTGAGATTCTTTCACCCATGTGATAAAATGAGTCAATGTAGATGGCCAAAATGAACTCTTCTTGACTTCAAAACATATAAAACTATAAATCCTTGTGGTTCAGTAAGGTATAATTCACTGCCTATGCCAACACTCACTTCCCATCCTCCTGGCATCTGGCCCACTGAGGCTACATGTCTGTAGTAAAACTGTGTGCCATGGGTCTAGGACAAATGAATGGGAAAACCTAACTTCTTAGCAGAACAAAGCTAAAATACATCAGCTTCCACTCCCTGATGCACTGGTATGTGGAATATTAAAGGCATTTAAACCACAATCCCCACTCAAATCAACTCGTGCGTTCCCTATGGACAACAGAGTAGCATTTCCATTTTTTGCTGTGCTGATGATTTGTTTGACAGTAACATGTTGAAACTCCCGAAACCCAAACTCAGGTGATACTATGCCCTGATATTACACCCATCCCATTCATCCCACCTCTGAAGAATTCCCCATGTTCAGTCCACGATTTCTGCACTGGAACAGCTTATGTAAGAGGCAGCTACTATTTGTCACAGAACTACATCATAGAAAAGAGCATTTTCAAAAATTTACACTAAAATATTGGATGACAAAGTATTCCTATGTGTTGAATTGAAAGCATTTTTTAATTGCTAGTAACATTAAACTTTACTAGGACTATGAATTTAACTCGACTTCTGAGCCTCAACTGGTATTTTGCAATTTTACCCTTCAGCCTACTTTTTTCTTTTAATTGAAACTTCCAGAATATACACTTTCTGTTCAGCTTTTGCAACTTCCTGCATGAATGAAATATCCCCTAACCCTGACCAGAAAACCCTTCCACATCTCTTTCAGAAATTCACTTCAGCAAATGTAACATCCTCACCAGAAGGAAACACAAGCTATAAAACATGCTGCAGCCTTCCTTTCTGTCTGGCTTGCTTCAGACTTCATTCATAAAAAAAGAGTGAGAGAATGAAAAAAAAGTGACAGTTGATTCAGAAAGTTGTACAATGTAAACACTCGTCCACAGATGATGCATTGAGGGTTGGTGTTGCATATCTTTGGGGAAAACATATGCCTGTCTTTCACACTTGTCAAATCCTAACGGCCATGGTTATCAGCACACAAAAGCTTCCAAATTCCTACCTGTCTCTGAAATTCTTAGAAAATTAGAAACCATAACAGACTGAGAAAAAATAACTGTGATCCTTCCTATCCTGCCACTGCCTGCGTCCCCAGCTTTTTCCCATAAATGCAGTCCTTACTCAGCAGTGCCATCTTACTGATACTCTCAAGACTTCTCAGTCTTCCCAAAGGCTGCAGACACCTTGGTGACTTTTTAATTTATTTATAACCAACATTAAAACACTCATTATTTGAAAGAATTATTTATTCTTCTAGTCATTATTATCGTTGTTTCCACTTTACAAACAGGGAAACAAGAAGGATAGCCTTCCTTTTCACCCCTGATCAGGACCAGGGTTTATGTTAAGGTTTGTCAAGCATCAAGTCAGGACAAGGATGAAAAGTTCCCACTCTTCTGGGATAGCAGAAATGTCACTTTCTCCTGAATTTTAAGGCTTTATGAGCCCTTGCCCACAGCACACTTGAGACAGAAGCAGTAGCCTTCCCACTTTGCTAGATCTCCTTTGTGGGACAGAGGTACAGGCAGTCATTATAGTTTCCCCTCTTCCCTGGACCTCTCTTCCTTTCCCAGCTCCACCTCCCTGTCCCTGTGAATGGAGAACCAGCCTCCCAAAAAACCCTTCCTGGCCCCTGCCGCAGTTTCTCTCTAGCAAATGGTAGGATTTACACTGCATTAAGTCTCTGGAAGCATGTGAGCATCAGCCCCTGGGTGCTGAGATACTTTCTCCCTCTGCTCCCCCAGCTATATCTGTCCCCAACACGGGTGGCCCGGCAGCTCCGAATAGAAAGGCATGCCTGGCACAAGGGACACGGGGAGAGCAGCAGCCGCCCCCATAGCTGGTGCAAAGGTTTCCCACAGCCTCTGGAGTTGCTTTTGAACAGGCTTCGTGTCAGCAGGCGGCAGGAATGCAGGGAATGTTCAACTGCAGGGCAGTCCACTTTGGGGGATTAAGGCACATGACTCCCAGACAAGAGCGATAGCCATAGCCACCCTGAAGGCCAAACCTCACAGAGAGCAGCTTCTTCCCCACCAAGAAGCAGTCTGCAAGCTGCCACTATCCTCGCTCGCAGAAGGAAGCAAGACCTGTTTGTGTGGCACTTAGAGCTTCCTACTTTTCTTTGAGAAAAATGAGAGCATTGTCAGTATTTGACAGATTATCTCTCCCAGGGCAGAAGACTGGTTTAGGAGATGGGTAGGGATGGGAAGGTATTTCTTCAATGAATTCCGCTCCTACTGTGTGTAAGGGTTACTTCCCTCCAGGTTACTTCCCTCCACCAGCTCGCTGGATCCGGTCACACACTTCCCACTCTGAATGAAAAGCAGAAACTGCCTTTCTGAATGAAACCACTTCTTTCTTTGCTATGTTTGGGCAGCCAGGATCCCCTCCCTTCTGTGTGTCCTGCTGCAGTTTGGTTCAGCCCTGAAATTGCTGTGTCTCTGTCAGCAGCCGTTATGACAGAAGACCTTGGAGCTCCTTGTACATTTTGATAACAAAAATGTTAGTCAGGCCCATGGGCTTTGCACTGGAAAACAGGTTAACTTGATGATGCCATGCTGTGTGTAGTTTCCAAGCTGCATGGTGGAAGGATCCAGCCCTTTCTCTTTTTCTTCAAAAATCCTTCAGGCCCTCAGTGTGCCAGGTTGTCCTGAGGTCACTTGTCTGACGCACACCCTGAGAGGTTTCCTTCTTTCCTCTAGGAGTTCAAGGAACCCCAGAGCTGACCGTAATCACTCTGTTCCTCACACACTACTTGGCATTACTGCCAAGGCCTTCCTACCAGGGAGGAATCCCTCTCTCACCTGATACAGCTCCAAAATCATAAAGGGTGATAGTGTTTGTAAGTACATTGGGCCAACAGTAGGTAATGGCACAGGTTTGAGAAGTTCTCACATGTTCCAGATATGACCATGAAGAAAGCAACACTATCAACCATGCTGACCCTCTGAACTGCAAATCATTTGGGAGTGGAGAGATGATAGGGTTTTTGTCTTCTCCTTTTACTTAAAGAGATTTTAAAGAGCATTTGCAAAAAAAAACCCACACTGATCGAAATGTTCCCTGTTGCCATTCAAGAGCTACACCTGCACTGCCAGCAGGAAGAGCAGAGGACAGACAGGGGGAGGAACCAAGGTAGCCATGACATACTAAAGGCCTGATTCTGCGCTTTGTAACACTCCCCAGATCCACCAACTGCAAAGAAATCCTTCTCTCTTTATCTTTGTGCAAATAAAAGCAAGTTCAGCCTTCAAATCGTCTGTGTAGATTTTCAGTTGCCAACACTTTCTTGTGGGATAAATAATTGATTATCATTAAAGCTATATACTAAAGACAGCAAGTTTCACATTCCTCCTTTCTCCCTAAGTGCTCAGTGTCCACAGCAGAATACCATCTGGACTAAGGGCACCGGAAATTTGACATAGTTGGCCTTATCTTTGCTGTGCATGACTAGAAAACCTCATGTTTGTAAGCTAACACCCTGATCTTATTCTTCCTTGAGAATATATGACCATGCAGTTCTCCAGATAAGCTACTGCTTTTGCAGGTGATAATCTGTGCCCAAAGTGTGACAACACAGAGTCAGGTCTTCAGTTCCACTCTCAGATTATTAAAGGATTGTTTATGAAGTGTAGGAATAGATGTGCTAGATCAGTCCAAAAGTTGAACATCACAGTTTACTGTCCTGAACCATAGCCCCTGTCATATTAAGGAGGAGACTGAAGGGAGCACATTAGGATTTAAGGAACAGAGTAGAGCAGGTAATGCACAAATGATCCTTTGCTAATCAAGTATCTAATAATAACCTTCCCGAGATCATCGTATGTAGTCATTGTCACTATAGTCCTCCTCCATGAGTTACACAGGCCTTGAAAAAAAACACTTCCTTTATGCTTTTGTCATCTATATCCCTTGACAGTGATTTGCCCTCATCAATTCTGAACCCTGTGAAACTATCTTCTTTTCTTTGCTTGAAATTTAAACCATAACTTGACAGCCGTAGGCAGCAAAAAGAGAAGCAGCAAAGAGAACTCACTAGAGAAGATACTGGCATTGATTGAACCAAACTACCCAAGACAGCGTGGAGGTACAAATCTGGGCAGAGGTATAGCCAGGGGGCTGACAGAGCAACCGTCTATTTGAAGCCCCTTAGCTTTGGGAGTTAATGGCCCAGCACTGTGGAGCTGAGGCTAGTAGGAGCTTTTGGTTGCATAGATATCTTAACCTGGAGCTTCATGATCTCTTTAACCCACCATAAAACAACACTACAATCAGAAGAAGAAGTAGTCCTGTCACTGATCCTCGCAACTTATTTCTGCTGTGGTGCCACCATGCCTTGGGGCCAGTATCTGTGGCTGTACAATAAATCAGATCAGTTAAAATGACTTTTGGTTGCTGTTTCCTGGATAGTTTTAAAACAGGTCACTGACAAGTCTCTGTTACCTGCAGAACAGAGAGATACCTACTGTTATTGATGGCTACAGAAAGTGCAGGGAAAGACAGAGTTGCTTCTTTGAGTGGAAACAGTGGCTGGTGCTGGCTTACAATGAGCCTGGAGACATGGCACTTGACTCCTGGACACCATCTGCTTGATGATGAGCTTTTTGACCACAGACCACTTTAACTTGTAGCACTTGGGTCACCCCACTGAGACAACGAGGCTGGATCTGTCAGCAGTATGTTGGACACTGTCCTGACGGACACGAGCTCCGAGCCCAATGGACACACACCCTGAGCAGAGCCACTTGCTGCTAGCTCCCACTTGCTTTCTGTTGACAGAGCTTTTCCTCAGATCTTCACAATGACATTTTGAGCAGTTAGTATACATATTAGGAAATAACTGCTCTTTATTGGCACTGAATGAACCTCTTTGCCTGGAGGAGACTCGGGAATGTAACATGTCGTTTTCAAAGCTGTCCCGAGAGAGCAGAGACAGATTACAAAAATATGCCTTGTATTCAGTCCATTTAAGTGAGTAAGATGACAGCACAAGGATTATGCATTGAATTTACATGCTGAATGGTCACACTTAGAAACCCAACAAATTGCTTTGGAAAATTAAGTAGTATTACCTTAGAACAGGGACAGTGCCAAGTGCTCTTCATAGGAAAAACAGAAGAGTAGAAGGAAAACTGCAAACACCAAGATAACCTTATCTGCTTCAAATGAGTTGCATAGTTTTAAGAACAGTGGTTTACAGGTATACAGGGCGCAGTCCCTCTGTGGTAAATGAGCCAACTCCCAGATTCAAGATATTCAAAGTAAACAGGCAATAAATTCCTATTTAAATTTTATCCACCAATCTGAATTTGTCTTAATAAGCATGGGGATCTGGTTACACAATTGTTCCTGTCCATTAAAAAAGAAACTTCATGTGATAGCTGACATTTTTAATTCAGTCCATGCACATTTAAAACAATACCCCGTGTATTGCTTCATGTGACTGAAATACTTTCTTACACACTCACTGCACAACCCATGCTGAGCCTGCAGTAATTCAATCTACACCCTCTCTTAGTATGAAGTACTCCGTGTGATGTTATTGGCCTGGAATACCACCAGTGACATCGTGTCTCATAGTGACTTAGTGACATCTAATCTCCACGCATTTCTCTTCAGAAAACAAAACCTAAGAATATGTCCGTCCCTTATTAGGAAAACAAGTGTGGAATGGATGGAGACAGAGTACCCTTAGCCACCATTTAATAAAAATGGCTACAAGTTAAAAGTAAAAGTTGGATGCTTGACTTTGCTAAGTTTTGGTCCTGGGTCTTTGTTCTTTTTCACAAAAAAGACTAACTCTAATCTCATTCACACTGGTTTGCACTCATGTAACTTCCTGGCTTGGTCTGAATTACTCCAGTCGTGATGGAAATGAGAACAGGATCAGAATAAGGAAAAAGATTGATAGTTCAAAGGACTGGTGAAATTATGATAGTCTAAAAAGGGGTAGAAAATTATGTCAAGGCTCTCCCCTGCTTTTTTTATGTAGGTTAAAAGAAGAGCTAAAAGGTTTCCCTGGCCAGTGTTGGAAAATCACAGCACTGCCACGGTTCAGCTCAGACATCTTTCTTCTGTTGCATACAGAAAGCCAAACAAATGAAAGTGAAGGTCTTTATTTACAAAGCACCCTCAAGAGCTGACATGATTGACAGTGCTTACAGAAAGGTGCCAACTCATGAATCAATGGAATTTCCTTGCTGCACGGCAGCTAGGAGTAGATCTGATGAGGAGCACAAAGGGAGGTTGGGTCTTGCTGGGGCAACAGCTCCCTCTAACGATAGCTGGAAGTCAGTCTCAGGGAAGGAGAGACCATTGCTTAAGTGTTAGGAATGTGTCAGGAAGATCCAAAGGAAGCAGCTCTCCTCCCAGTAATCTGGCACCCAGATGGAACTGGCATCTCCATTTACTGGTCACTCTTTACTGACAAGCAGCAATAAATAGTATTTTGACAGGAAGAACCGATTAGGGGGCTGATCTGTTGTACTCACACACATGCACTCTATTTACAATGGCCCTAGCAACTCATGTTGACTTGTTTTCCATTGTTAATGGAAGCAATCCCTTTACCTACACAGAGGAAACTAACCATATATAGGTAGCTGCAGTAAGGCTTCCTGTGCAATGGAAGAAAAGCCAAATGCTCCTGTTATTGCACTGAAGGGATAGCCAGTGCATAGGTCAGAGAGGGTCATTTCTGACCAGACTGTGCTGGTTTTTGACCCAGCTGCCTAATACTGTTTCAACTTCTTTCTGTCCCATTGACCTCTGCCTGTTTGGAGCAACATTTTAAGATCTGATCTCATATCTAGAGAAATCAACAAGAGTTTTTCTGGTGCTCTCAGGGAGATTGGAGCTGACAATACCTCTTGATTCACATAGCCATGGAGAAAGTCTCACAGAACTCTACCACATGCACAGAAATTTCAGTGATTTCTAGTCTTTGCCTCACTAATGCTTTGGGTTGGTTACAAGACTCCTTTTTCTAGAAGACTTTTTAATTTCTTCCCTCTGGAGCTATCAATGTTCCCAATAATACAGCACTAGTTATTTTTATCTATGTTGGTAAATGCTGTATGGTGAGCAGCAATCACTTAGATGTTCTGGGATCAGTCCACACAACTGTAAGAGCTCTGTGAAGATTACTAAGACAAGAAACTTTTCTCCTTAAGTTTTGTCCTCAGTCAGCCAGGAAAGGATGTCACTTAAGAGCAGTCTACATAAATGGCACTGTTTAGTCTGGTCCTGAAAGTAACCTGAGCTTAATTTGGAGTACAAAACATGGCCTGCACCACTGTAGAGGGTGTAAGGTCCCTTACACAAGACCAAAGTGAAAGTCAAGTGCTGCAGCTTTGATCTGGCAGAACATCACATCCACTTGTGCCCTTCAGGGACTAGCAGTGCACCCTCCACATGTAGTGGAGACCATCCTCTGCTCACAACCAGACTTATTCTGAAAACTGCCTAAAACAAGACAGTCTTCCACCTGCTCGATTTCCTGAGCAACTGCTGCCTGATTTGAAGACTTAAGAAATCAAAAGGAGTTAAATATAATCTCATGGAGTCCCCATGGCCACTACCTTGGACCAAATCTAACTGATAGATTTGGTCAAGAGAATGGCATGATACTGTGACAAAGGAGGTTTAGGTTGGACATTAGGAAAAAATTCCTCACCCAGAGGATGATTGCGAACTTCCAGGGAAGTGGACAGAGCACTAAGCCTGCCAGAGTTCAAGAAGCATTTGGATAACTCTTTCAGGCACACGGTGTGACTCTGTGAAGTACCAGGAGTTGGGCTTTGATCATTCCTGTGGGTCCCTTCCAACTCAGGATATTCTGTGAGTGGAACAGGATTTTTGCAAAAAGTGGGCATTTGATTAAAATGAGTAAATTGCCTAAAGAAATAATAATGGGAGAAGGGGGGAATATTCACTTGTAAGAAGTGCATGATTCTTCTGATTCTGATGATGAACTCATGATTCTTATTTAAGGGTCTGTTTTTAATTTACTGTGTGTGAAAAATTTTTTTCCTATCTTTGCAAAAATATGCTTAAAATAAAATGTACAGATAATCTTTCTAATACACTTATGGGCCTGAAACTGAGAATCTGTAGAAAGACATTGGCCTGATTTTCTAAAGAATTTAGTGCCAAGAAACTGCAGTGCAAGAGGCCCACTTTTTAAGATGTCTAAACAGAATGTCCAAATATTCCAACTGGTTACTGAAATCAGCATTTAAGAGCTATAGCAGCTAAACACCAGTTTGATTCACCATCGCCTCTGGAAACTGGGCTGTGGGCATCAGCATTACATAAAGTACTGTCTATTCCTACAGATCACAAAGGAGAGAAAGGGCTTTTAATAAATTGTGCAACAAAACCTTGAAAATGCAAGGTCAGGCTACATGACAACAGTCCTTTCTGCTTTTAAAATCAATGGATCCTAGCAATGTGAGCCCGTCACTCGTGCAATACACCTAATTGATTGCACGTTTGCCTTGCACACCATTCAGGAAATTGGACACAGCTGCCAGCAGCATTACTACACAGAAGACTCCTATGGGGAATGGGCAGTCCTTAACAAATGGCACAACTCCTGGCAGTCACTTCTGCAGAGGCAAGAGGAAAGTGAGAACAAACAATGAGCGAAGAATATAAATATCAGGCAGTCAAAGTGTAAAAGGGAGCTGCTTCCCACAAGCCATGTTTTGACTGGAGTCCTGGGAGAGAAGGCAGCATGCACCTTGAAGAAATCACGTTATCACAAAGAGCAAATAAGAATGCAATCCATACCTATTGCAGCTATTTTGAATCATTCATCTCAGCAATTCTCTTCTCCTCTTTACAGCAGAAAGTTTGTGTGGTGGTGACCACCCTGCAGAGCTTATCTTTGCCATTACTGATAAGATTCGCTGTATTCCCTCAAACATACTTTGCATTGAACAGTTTTTTCATCCCAAAAAAGACATGTGAAGCTTCAGTGCACTCTGTGTTCATCAATATCACCCTTGCCAAGTTGAAAGCACTGGGCTCTGCATGGTACACAAGAGTCTCCCTCCTTCCCTCTCAAGTGAAGGGAACATCAAGTGAGTCTCTTAATAGACATCTGACCACTGACCCAAAACAGCAAGGTCCTGAACACTGCCTAGCACCAGTATTTACTTTTCAGTTCAGAAGCAGGAGGCAGTATGTCATTATCTGCATACTTTAGAAAGAACTGTTTGGATTTTCTGTTTTGTGTTGGGTGGCTGTCTGTGGGAACATCACCTTCCCAAACTGTTTTTTGGACGAGCTCTGAGTTTAGTCCACCCACAAGATTGCCTGGGACCCAGTCAGAAACAGTTCATCCACATCAGCAACTTCATAGTGCTTTTCCCTATAAGCAGACCCATACATTGTGGCAGCTGTGGTGCACCCAGAGCAATGAGCCACCACCTAGAAGGGGAAGCCACATCACCGGGGGCAGACTGTCAGAGCACCCCAGCCAAGGGTAGGAAAACAGGTCAGCACAGCACTGGAAATAGAAAATACTCCCGAATGGGTGAACCATGGGATATCGAAATGCAAGGTGTCATATGTCCAAAATAAAGGATATTAGGATAAGAAGTAGGGAAAATTGACTTCTTTTTGGCACTCAGAAACCAGAGGGGTCAGCACTGTTGACTGCCTGTCTTCACTGAAGTGAGAGTGCTGTCCTCGGTGGGCGATGGAGTTGGATCCTCTGCAGTAATGAAACTCCTCACATTTATGAATGCTTTTAACAGCCTGGCCCATCAATGCCAAATCACTTGTCCAGCTTTACTGCAGACAAAATAAAATAGCTCTAGCAAGATAAGCATATCCTGGAAGGCTGGGATTTTCCAGCGGAGAGGGCCAAGTCTCTGTTGGTGGCTACTGGCACTGTTGAGCTTAACTCCACAGACAGGTGCCAAATGACCATAGCAGAGATTTTGGCAGTGGAACAGCAGTTGTAATAAATGACTCTGTGAAGCCTTGCATGCACTTCACCTAAAGTGTTACAACTTGCCCTGCCCTTCCAAAGCACTCCAGAAGTGTGGGATTCTGCTTATCAGCACAATGAGCCAGCAAAATCCCATCAGGAAAGTTCACCACCACACTCAATGTTATGAGGGAAGCAGCCACCTCGCCTGCAGCAAGGAGAAATCCCAACTACCTTTCCAGAAGTCTCCCATTGCTCCAGTTCCTGAGCCACCAGCCCCAGGGGAAGGAACCACAACATCTGGATGAGGCTCTGTGGGGGGAAGGTTGGCACAATAGCTGCAGCCACAACTGAGCACAACAGAATTAGGAATGATTTTGTTCTTCTAGTTGCAAACTACAAGGGTTCAGCCATCTCATCCTCTTTCAACTGCCTGGGAAATCGGTGTTTGCAGAGGGACAACAATCCTGGTGATTCACTGCCAGCCCCAGGCTTACCAAGGGACCTTTGAGAAGCTGCAACACTCACAGTGGTATTTGACATGTGCTGGCCTGACGTGTTGAAGGAACAGTCACGCTGCTTTGCCCACTCAATGCTGGGTTGGTCTCCTCCTGATCTGGCATCATTCAGATGTTTCCCATGCCAACATGTTGACTAAGCCAAACTGCTTCGTACATTAAAACCCTCTGGATCTGCACTTTATAAGTCTTTAGATTCCCACACATGTTTGGCTTGTGAATCTTGGACTGGCCTGTCCAAAAGCCAAAAGAGATGTGCAGGTCCCAGCTGGGTTTTTCCCCAGACTAGTTGAAGTGGCCAGTTGCTGCTAAATGTGCACAACAGGTTGAGAAGTGGGGAAGGGAGTAGGAGTCAGGCTTGTCAGTGTTTGACCATTTTTTGCTCACCCTGACAACCTAAATTGGGTCATGTTGAAGAGTAAAAAAGTAATGTGGATCTGTGCCCTTGTGTAGGTGAAGCTTGATGTCCCTTCACCACTTTGTCCCTGATAGTTACAGCTGATAATTCATATTCAACATCCCAAGCACACTCAATAGCTCAGTGCCTCTGAGAACCCACAGGTGCCTGGTGACATCTTCAGCTACCTACCTGCTCTCAGCCAGCACCCAGTGAAGGCTGAGCCTCCACACAAGAACTCCCAGTGGGATTTTATTGTATTTTCTTTAATTAATCTCTGCAGGAAGCCAAAGGCTGTTCCTGTCCCTGGAAGCAGATCATTAGCTAGCAACACAAACTTCACAGAAAAAAGCAACATGACAGTAGTAATGAAAACAAGACTAAAACCAAAAACTGTGAACATTTTTATTGCCACTGGAGCCATCAGCATCCACAGAGTATATTCAGAGCTGTCAGCAATGCCTCTCCTCGTTTGGGGGACAGTCAAAACAAAGCTTCAAGTCAAATTTCTTGCCTGACCATTACATCAAGTTTTACTTTCATTCTCAGTCATGGTCTGACTCTGATTACATTATGAAATTCATTAGAGAAGAGAAAATTGCAGTTATTTCCTTGATGGAGCTGAGTGGTGCTATTGCAGAATAGCCAGGAGCAACCAGGGAAAACATGCCCATTAGAGGCTGGTGTAATCCCACCAGGATCACAGCCAAGCAGTCACAGGACAAAAGCAGCAATGGAAGTAATACTGTGAGAGCAATGACATAAATGAATACAGGCTGCTCAGAAAGTGTAAAGAGGAAGAACACACCAAGATCTTCACCACAAACAATCTCGCACTTTAGCAGACACATAAATGAAAAAAATAAAAAATCTCAAGGGAAACATTGTTTCATTCCCACAGAGGTGTTGTGATTGAGCACAGGTAATTTTCACAAGGCAATGGCTTTCTTTGTGGGACTAATTTGAACAATTTCCCACAGAATGGAACCACTGTGCCGGAAAGTTCGAAACCAAAAGCTGAGGACCCCAAACTGGCAGCAGAAAGGAGCACAAAGTCTGCCCTGGTCCTGACTGCCTTGGATAAGAGAACATTGTAATTCTCACAAACCACAACTGACAAGGTGCACTGGGAGATTGGAGGGAACTTGTTTCTTCTGTTAGTAACCACAGGAGTTTCTTGTGGTCGGTAGTTCTGAGAACGGGAAGCTGGACAAGCTGTAGGTGCGGGAGATTCTTGCTGCCTCTGGGGTTACCCACCCAGCCAGAGCTCAACTGATTAGGAGGGTATCAGAGTTACATAATGACATTTCTGGGCTGTTTTACGGTAAAAATGTGGGGGGCCTCTTTGAAGCGAGGGGTGGGGGTTGCGGATAGCAAAACCACAAGAAATTGAATTTAAATGGGAGAACAATTTAACAAAGTCTTGTAATATGTAATATACAACAAACACATATTTGTAAAATTAAGATATATCAAGTCAGTATTTAAAACCTGTTGAATCTGCTAGTGTGTTTAGACTTGGAGTTCTGCTTTTAAAATGCCTATAAAATTGTTTGTGATCCACAGTGATCCAGCTCTCCTAACACATGCATCTGAAACACTGACATCTGTCTCTGACCTAAGCTCTGAGAGTTTCAGAAAGAGAAGTTAAAAACCCATTAAAAGAAATAGGCACTTTTAGGATGTTCTTAGAACTCCAATTTTAGATGTCTTCTTCAGGGTGCATCAAATCTTCTCTGGTCTCCAGTGACTACTGAGAGTGCTTGGTTTCTAGCCTACGTACAGATATGTGTCTACTAGATGCCTGTATTTACCCACAGGAATCCCACCCCAAATGTCCTAACATGTTTAATAACACAGCATAATAATCGTAACTTCTGACAATATTTTAATGGGAATTAAGTCAGCTTCCTACATAAAGTCTTTTCCAGGTTTTTGTCATTGTAGGAGTCATCATCCACCTGCAAATTTCTTGTCAAATGGATGTTTTGTGCAGGATGCATTCATCAAAGGCCACCAAATTCAGGTTTTATGAGGCAAACATATGTTAGAAGGTATTGCTACCCCTCACCGTGCAATTACTGCACATGGTTTTCACAGCAAGGCTGTGCTGCAGCTCAGATGGTTTTGCAGACACAGTGGTTTTCTGTGTGGAAGAACTAGAAGAAACCACAAAAATGACCATGAAGGGTCAGACTACCTGAAAACAGATCAGACAGTCCGCCTTCATACCCATTCCTGTCTCCTGACACCAAGTGGAGCAATGGTTTCAGCAATACACTTTTGTTGATTTAATAAAGGATTATATTAAAAATACACTTATTTCCAAGTGAGCACCACTCCATAAAGCAGGGCTATAATTTCTCAAGTGTGTTTCTTTCTTTTTAGCTTTTATATCCATAAGGAAATCCAAGTCTCATTCTGTATACCTTCTACAGAATTAAAATTGTATATGGATTTCAGATGACAATATTCATTAAACACTATCAACTCACAGCAGCATGGGGAAAAACCTTCCTTCATTATCTCACTGGATGTGGAAAAAATAACAGAAAAGCTGCTATTGTTTGGTTGGTTTTTGTGATAATACTTTGAGAGACAAAACATTTCTCCTCCCAACTCTAAAGCTATTGAAAAGATTTTCCTGACACGTTCTAAAATGATTTATTGTAGGTCAGAGGGCAATTGGAAGAGAAAAAGATCAATCACACAGGAAAAGATAAGTTTTCCCCTTGATCTTTTTTTCTTTACTTTTTTTTTTTTTTGAGTGAACAGCTTCACTTGTAGGATTTTAAAACTATAGTCTCCAGTTTGCTTAGGGTTAAGCCATTTTTTATTGGAAGAGCTAAGTTCGTGGTTCTGACCTCACAAAAGCAAAAATCCAACCATTGCACTGTAGCAAATAGTCAGCTGAGATGTTGTTGTGAATTAGATACTTTTAGTGACTGGAGAAACTTCTCTGGTGAAGAGAAAAGTATAAGCTAGTCCATTGTACTGTGAAATACAACCCAGTGGTGTCAAGATCCCATAGATGCCCCACCTATTCACCATGATTAATGTTATCACAGCCTGGGTTGTCCCAAGGGTTGCAGTAATGATTGGCCACTTTTCATGATGAGCTGTGAAATAGGGGTTTTTTTGCCCCGCATGCAAGACACAGAAATAATTTAAGTGCAATAGACTGAGCAAAGCTGATTACATTCAGGTACAAAATCATTGCATTCATAATGCAACTGTTCATAATGCAAATGTTTTCTTTCTCTCTAATATGAACAAAGGAAATTGTCCTTTCAGTTCTGAGGGAATTAGTCATGCAGATTCTATTGTCTGTCAGCAGAATAGCATGGCTGATTCCTCAATAACTGTACTCAAAACAAATCCTTACCTAGTAATTCATATTTATCATTCTAGCACACTGCAAGTATGAACAAAGAGGGGATACAACGGTTTTGTGTTCACTGGAATAACCACAACAGTTGAGATTGCTTTTATTAGCCAGGTGTTTTTTTCATAGCTGTGGTGTCTACACGTCCCAGCATGAGCAGAACTATAGATTAACTCTGCAAGAGAGAGAACCTCCTCCAAAGTGCTTTGAAATCAAGTCCACAGAAGATCTGTGGATATGTTACAGAAACTGGGATAGGCAATGACCTACCCAACCAGGGACAAACAGAACCAGTCACATCAGGTTGTGTGGCTGGTCCTGGGAGTCAGCCAGATCTGATCTATTGGTGTTGCTTCTGGATGTGGTTCTGATTCCCACTGTCTCTCCACATTCGACAGCTGGTGCTACACTCTTCCTGACAAAGCCCAAGTCTCAGGAAACAAAGATGAGGGTGTGCAAAGCAAGGTCTGGATACTCTAATGCGTAGGCACTTTTTTAGAGATGGGTGCCTGGGCAGCTTTATCACATATGCAAAGCAAACAGAATGAGCTTCAACACAAGCCTGGAGCCAACATCAAACTCACCCCCTAGATCCTTAGAGAAGCCTCTTCACTTTTGGTCCATACAATTTCAGGCTAAGCAAGCCAGAAAAAAATCATCACTTTCATTCAGACAAGCTGATAGCAGATGCACAAGCCTGGATTGTTATGGGTATTTTATGCACCAAATGCCCCTTTTAGGTACAGTGCCATGAAAGCCTCCACTATTTTTGCTGTAGGTAATGTCTGGAACATAGTTGCCAGCTTGAGCAGCATAAGCCATGGAATAAAATCACACCCTCACTAAAAGTAGAAGCACATCATAGAGACTTGTAATGTAAGCCATAATTTTACCCAGAGGTTTCACTGACACTCATCTGGGAAGGGTGTCCACGCTGTCCACACTAGCAGACTAAGCAGCCTCCAAAGAGCCCAGGATCATCTCTGCAAAATCTATTGAGAGCTAATCAATAGCATGTATGCTCTTTATTGAGCAAGATAGATAGACCTCAACCTGGATAGACCCCTGTCTTGGTAGGTCAAATCTCACCGTGAACTCCATTGGCTGCCCTGGGACATCTCCACAAACTGTCACAGAGATCTGCTGTCAGGCACCTATACTGTGAACACCTAAAGTTAAAAGACATGAAACCCATCCTTAGAAGTTTCTCTCATTTGAGCCTCGGTGAACAACAACATAGAGAATGACAGAGTGAGAAAGCAAGATCCCATGAATTTTAGTTTCCAAAAAGTTCTTTTCCTCTTCTCCCCCCTGCAAAAATAAAGAATTTGCTGTTACTAGAGGTTAGGAAAGGTTGAGACATCAATCATTACTTCCTTCATGTTTCTGTAACAAAATGGAAAAGGCATTAATTTTCATTGAATTGTATATCCATAAATCAGTCTATAGAAATTGCTCTCAAATTTTTTTTCATGATAAATCATAATAGCCTTCAAGGAATGTTTCTTAGTACTAGATTTGGATTTTTACCTACTGGAAAGTAGCTGAGTAAATAACTTCTCAGATTTTCAGCAATGAAATAAATTATTCAACATTAACTAGGTAAAGACTCACCTTTTCAGTCATCTTCAGTTCTCTTCTGAAAGCTGGTTCTGTCCTAAACCCCATCTGAGTTAATTACATGGTTTACCAACTGTCCAGGTTCATTGGCATTGGTCTGGCACTTGTACCTTCACCCCGTATTTTCCCCAGTCTCTCTAAATATCAGCAACATAGGTTTGTGTCCATTTAGTCAGCCTCATTGGTGGAATAGAGATATTTCTTTCCATTACTGTTTTTCTGCAGCATGTGAAGGAAAGAACCTGAGTCATTTGGTCACCCTGGGGATGCAGGTCACCCTAACATGAGTCACCTTGGCTACCACAGTCAGCTACATCTCCCCTGTCTTCTGTATCAAAATCCTCGGCTCCCAGGGGAGGCGAAGTCCAAACGTTGAGTACAAGTATCTTTGAACTTAGAGGGAGCTAAACTAAACATATTGCAGACAAGCTAGAGCAATAGATTCAAGATAGGCTTATAATCAGCTCCATGTTTGTGAAGATGTAATAACTTCATCAGAGAATATATTGGGGGGGGGGGTGTCCCTTATTATCCAGATATGAAATTCATCCTGCATTAATTACAAGTGTATCAAAACTATATCAATGTCTGTTCACATCTTCAGTTATCATAATCTCCTAAACGTGGTGGTGCTGCTACTCTTTCATTTCCTGCCTTTAGGAATACAGTCGTCTTTGACAACACATCTATAGTGATCCATCTATTACACTTTTTAGATGATTTTTGTGATAAAAACCAAGAGAATTCATGAACACAAAATTGCACTAATGTGTTTCTCCAGCATTTTAGAATCTGCACCAGGTAGCCAGTGTGGAAACCCCATGAGCTGGTCAATGATAAGGGAGATCAGCCAGCCTGGTTAACCACAGTCCAAGAGGAGCCCCTGCTGATCCCTGGAGGGATTGCAGCGAGCACTGAGACAAAACGTTCAATATTTTTCACACATCAGGCAGAGAAACTGTGTTAGTGTGAATTGAAATGTAACAGGAAAAAATAAAAGAAGACTCAAAAGCGGTTGAAGAATGAAAAACTAAAATGGATCTGAGTAAGAGAAATCAGTTTGTCTTTAGCTCAGTGTCACATATTTATACAACAATTAATTTTCCACTTTGTCATCACATTTGAGATCAAAACAAATTTCAACCTTTCTTGAGGGATAGAAGTTCCAAGTTTCACCCCACGCAGATGCCATTCAAGTGTGTCTGCCCAAACTTGTGTCAGCCAGCTTCCTGGACTGTCACTGGAGAAGAAGAGCAGCCTAGTTCCCACTCAATACCAGCAAGTCATGACCTCCTCCATCAAGTCCAACTGTGAACCCAATACTGCCAACTCCACTACTAAATCATATCCCTAAGCACCACATCTACATGTTTTTCAAACACCTACAGGGATGGTGAGACAATCACTTCCCTGGGTAGCCTGTTCCAATGCTTGATAATGCTTTCAGTCAAGAAATTTTTCCTAATATCCAATCTAAACCTTCTTGGTGCAACTTGAAGCCATTTCCTCTTGTTGTTTCACTTTTTATTTGCAAGAAGAGGCACACCCAACTCCATCAGCTCCTCCTTGTAAGCAAGACTTGTGCTCCAGATCCTTCTCCAGCTCCATTGCCTTTCTCTGGACACTCTCCAGCACCTCAATGTCTTTCTCGTAGTGAGAGGCCCAAAACTGAACACAAGATTTGAGATGCAGCTTCACCAGTGACAAGTACAGGGGGAAAATCACTGCCCTGGTCCTACTGGTCGCACCGTTTCTGATACAAGCCATTGGCCTTCTTGGTCACCCAGGTACACTCTGGCTTATATTCAGCCACTGTTGATCAACACCCCCAGGTCCTTTTCTGTCAGGCAGCTTTCTACCCACTCTGCCTCGAGCCCAGAATGGGGTTATTGTGACCCAAGGGCAGGACCTGACACTTTGCCTTGTTGAATCACATACCATTTGCCTTGACCCATTGATTCAGCCTGTCAAGGTCTCTCTGCAGAGCCTTCCTACCCTCCAGCAAATCAACAGTCTTGTTCAACTTAGTGTCATCTGCAAACTGACTGAGGGTACCCTCAATCTCCTCCTCCATTTTGGAATTATTACCATGGATAATAACTCCCAAACTTGTGTCCTTCAGCCTCCTGGATCATCCCTGGAGAGGAAAAGCAACTGGGTGGTTCCCACTGGTTCTCACTCTCTGTCAGTCAACTGTAACCTCCTTTGTGACAACTGAGGTAGGAAGTCCTTGTGTCAAAGTTATAATTAAAGATATCTGCTAGAAAGTTCTTCCATGGCAAGCAGAGGTTAAGAACGAGATTAACAGGAAAAAGGTAAGAAAGAAAGAACAGTAATAAATTTATATCAAAGTAAATCTCAGAGGGCATCTACCTCAGGCAGGTATAAGTCACTATCAGAACAAGTCTTATACAAGTCACTGTCAGAATGCAGAGTAAAGTCCTGAGGACAAGAGGATGAGTTGCACAACCTCAAGGCTCACATCACTTGTCTGGAGGCTAGTGAGTAGTAAAAGTGCCATTTTCATCTAGAAGCTGCTTCTCTAGTGCCATTTCAATCTAGAAACTACTGCCCCTTGCTGATACTGAATTACAAAAACTCAACACTGAGCAGAACAGGAATGGTCTTGCCACACAGTTGTGTCAATAAAGTTTTATGTTGCTGGTGGTCCTGTAAAGATATATATATATACAAAGCAAAAAATATATATATATGTATGTAGCAAATTGGAAAAGTTTGGATATGAAAAACAGAGCAAATTGTCTCAGAAAGTTAGATCTGAGATGAGCACATAGGCCTGGGAGGGGAGAGTCTCTAGGGATGTGTGCACACTCACATTACAACTAACAACAACAGTACAGCTGTTCTTTGTTCTTATTGAAGGATCAAGAAAGTATATCTATGGATAGATGTAATTAATGTAAAATCCCAGCTGTTTAAAAGGAAACTTGGAGTCTTCTTGCGCATCAGTGTGTTATTCCTTACGAAACAACTGAACCTGGATGTCCTTATGCACATGAGAGCCAGTGGTTGGAACCAGAGTTAGTCAAACAAATGTGAATTAAGGTCACCTTAACTCTGAATAGGAGCTTCTGTCCTGGCTTTTAGTTACACTTGACAAATTCATTTCTGTTTCATATCTTTCTTATGCTTAGATTCATCTCCTAATCTCCTGATATCTTGTTGTCAGTGTGAGGATAGGAAGAGGTCATTAGCTTCAGTGAGTGAAAGGCCACTGAATCACAGTCTCCTTCATCCTATCCGTAAAATTTAGAAATGCCCAGTGATCCACAATGAACCAGCTCTGGATTTATCTTGACCTGCTACCTATTTACAGTATTATAAATGCATTATGAACGCATTAGATCCCAAAATGAATCTGAACTCTCACAACCTTTCACACTGTGGATGTGTCCTCCCTTAACCCTGCTGCACAAATATTTGCTTGAGATCATTTCCTTCTCTCTGCTTCTACCTACACTGAGCAAAATAAAGAAGCAAAACAGCTTTACAAACACTAAAATGCTCTGAGAGAACAATAAATTTATAACAGCCTTCAGATGATTTTGCCCTAGATGAAGTACCTGGTCCCTTAGCATCCGGGCACTACAGCCAGACCAGTAACAGGGTGGAATTAGGTCAGCATCTCCTTATTTTCCCCATTCAGCTAAGCATGAGGCAGGGGAATAAGGTTCCTATTCCTACATTCAACTACTAGGCACATAAAGTCCTACACAGCTTTGTGCTGTAGTACAGATACTGTGATACAGAAAATCAGAGCATGTAACAGTCAAAGGCAGGATGTAAGATCAAGAGTCCATAAGTAAAAAGCTGAAAAGGTGATGAAGTATTACAGGACAGCATGCTCATTATTGACATATCAACAAGCGCAGCACATCTTGCACAAGGTCTTTTTTCTGTGAGAGAGTTGCCCTTTATGGTAGGCTGGAAGCAAATATTAGCTAGTTTATACTTCTCACTCCAGAAACTATTTCAGGTGATCATATACTTTGCAAAACCTTAACCTTATGATCAAAGGTTATACTATTTTAGTTTATTTTTTTTACATGTAGTGATGAATCAGTGAAAATCTGAAAAAGTTGATTAATGCATTGCAGCTATTGAGTAAAAAAAGAAAGTATACCAAAAATAAAACAAACAAACAAACAAAAATCCACAAAAAACACACACACAAAAATTCTAAATCCTTCTTTTAGAACTAGTATATTTTTGTAATTTCATTTAGAAAATTATGAGGTCAAAATGGTAGTTTTGCTGAAATTGCAATGCTACATGACAGAAGAGATGGAGGCAGTTACAAATGAGTGTATCTAGAAAGAGAATAGGAAGTAAAAGAGCCAAGAACATGGAACATAGAAGGCCAGAACAGCTCTGAATCTATCAATACACAGCAAGCAATCAGATCAAGTCTTCATGAAGGTAAGTAAAGATACTGAAAAAGGTAACTAAAAACAGCCTTTCTATCAAAGAATCCCAAACCTTGTTTGATAATATGCATGTAAGTGAAGATCAAACTAGTGATGAGATTATGATCAAGACTGAAAAAAACCTTTGTTCTAGACAGAATGAAACTTTTGAGACAGATCTTATGACGTGTGACAGGATATCACATGAGAACTCAAAAAGAAGGGGAAAGAGGCTTTTGAGGTCTTGAGAACAGAGTTGTGACTGTTGCATCAACTGTGTTGTTTGGAGGGTTTATGGAGTCCTTAATTTGAGGTAAAAGTTGTAACAGAGAGACAAAACCAGGAAAAAGATTGCAGAAAAGATTCTGACTTTAGTTTGGAAAAGGCAATTAGACCATAAGTGGAGAACATAATTTGCAGATCGAAAGCTCTGAAGGAAAATAGGTCTCATCAGAGGATTGTGTTAGTCAAAGCAGGAACTGGAGGAAAATCAAAAGCTCAGAAAGGAACAAAAAAACTGTGCACAAAAATTTGAAAGAAGGGTCATGAACAACTGCACAAAAAGAGGAAGAAAACACAAACCAAATTTACATCTAGCCTTTGTAAAGAACTGCTAATTTTTTTACAAGCAAAATAATTTTGCAAAATCTTGTTATAAGAACAGAATTTACACCAGTGGGTGTGAACCATCTATACAAGAGAGTATTATCTCTACACAAGAAAGCCTAATTCCTTCAGGGAAAGATTTAAGTAATACCTAAATGAAGTAGATTTTTACCCTACACACTAGCAGATCCCTTAATAATTTTAGATTGGGTGCACAGATCAGGGTAATACCTGATTTACAATACAGAATATGAAGACAGAACCAATATCACCAATGTTCAGCTGATACAGGGGACAAACCACGCCTGAAGAGGTGGCATGTAAGTGTAATGGGACAATCACCTGTCTGGAGAGATGGAACTGCCCAGACTGTTCTGGGAAGTGTACTATCCAAAAAAATATCTTTGCTTTGAGTAAAAACTTAACTCTTTAAATTAAGAAAACGCAGTTTGGTAAACCAGGATGGAAGGAGCAGTATTTATAAACAACCAACTCTTGTTCATGATCTCTGCTCCTCCTGGGGGTCCTTGCTTCCAGCCAGCATGATGTGATCGCTGCTGCGTGGCAGCGAACACTGCCCCGTGCCCTCTGCTCTATAGCGAGGTTTTCCCATTCATTTTTGAGCCCTAACCAAACTCATCACAGTCTCAGCACGTTGCAAACTCCCAGAGTTCAACTGCATCCCAAATAATGCCACAGCCTCTCTATCTGTAAATGCCCTGGGTTGCTCTCAATGGAAACGAGAAGAAAATGTCTGGGGTTGGGAAGAATATCCAGGCAATCTTCTTAGTGGATCATAAACATGTCTGTGAGAACAAACACTTCCGTCATGAAAACATATAAAAGTTGAGGAAAACAAAATCTTTAAAAGATGAGGTTTCCAATTGCTTTGGCTGAAGGTGCACCTGAGTCACAGCAGACCAGGAGAGCGCAGATCAGAAGAGGAATGCAGGGAAACAGGAAAAGAAAAAGCAAAAAATAGAGAGATAGGGAGAAGGGAGAAGGGATTAAAATATGGAAACTACAAAAGAAAACTCAAAATATCTAGGATGTAGAGAAATGTCATATATAGAAAAATATTGACTAATATGATCTGAGTAATGTAAAGAAAAGGCCATTTTAAAGGGCCAAAATAGAGAAACAGAAGCAGTAGAGAATGATAACTCTAAAAGTTTTAAATATTTGATGCAAAATTGATATCAATTAATTTGCATGTTCTAGGGGGAAAAAACCCTATCTATATTATTATTCTTTTTACTCATAAAGAGCATTATTAGAGAATATAACCCTAAACATGCCATCTCACATGTAAAATCTTTCTTTGTGAGCCCCAGCATACCATCTCCAGCCATAATGGCTCACAGACCACAACTACCATGTGGTCTGTTGTGGCCACAACTGGTTGCAAAAAATTTTGATTTAAAAATAGCATTATTTCATCTTTAGGACAGCTACATTTTATTACTACTCTAAAAAGACTTGTTTAAAGGGTGCTTAAAAGAGATGAAGAATCAGACCTGAAGCAGAGCAGTACCCTCTGAACAGGGCTGCCACCTACAGAGAACACTTCTGCCCAGACCAGAAGGTTATTTTAGGTGCTGATGCTAAAATCTGCAGCACTTTTATCAAAAAACTGAACAAGAAAATCTATTATGATTTTGGATAACTTAAATTTAATAGGTCCACAGGACACTAGACTAGTGTCCTCCATTAGAGGACAACAGTCTCTTGTGAAGTAACCACCCTCCAGTGAGATGATTACTAATGAAAGGCAGACCTACAGTTTCCATAACAAAAAGATGAAAAAAAAAAAAAAGAGTCTGAAACCTTGACATCAAAACCAGAATCAACAGAAGTGAGAAGTAACATGAGAGAAGGCACAAGGCTGAGCAAAACAGGGCTAAAAATCATGAGATGCTTCAGACATCCACATGAAAGAGATGGTCAGCTTGGAGACTGGTTGAGACCTGTGATACCTCATTAGAAATCTCTAATTTGCCTCTGAGTGGGAAATGAGTTGTTAGAGTAATTGGTTCTTCAGGAAGCTTGAGATAAAATACAACCCTACCCTTCCTTCCAAGCTTTTTCCTAAAATGCCTGTTTTCTGATCTCAATGAATTAAAGAACCATCATAGTTCTACACTTCAGCCCCAAATTCTTAGTTCTGTCTTAAACCCACTTCCCCTCCATGGTCCAAACCTCACCCTTTTCAAATCTCCTCATTCCTCTGTTCTTCACAAATATCTGTTCTTCACACTTATAGGTCACATGTTCTATTTCCTTTGAGGGCATAGGGGAGATAGGGACTCATTGATTCTGTGGATTACCCCACTGATTCTGTGGATTACCCTGTAAACACACTTGGCAGGGCTTACACACTGAATTTAAAGTGTTTGTTCCAGCCAATAGCAAGTTCAGATTCCTATGTGATGTTAAATGTTGTGTTTTCAAATTTTTGAAACTCATGAAAACCTAAAAATGCACTATGTACCCACTTAGAGATAGAAAGGGATATTTAGTGCCATACTCAGCCTGCTTTACCCATGTTCATTCAGTGCACAGGAAAAACTCTTTTAGCCCTCTGCTGTAACTGGAGGTGAAGGGAGCCATACCCTGAGCATGCATAATACACCAATGTCTCTGAGAAAACATGACGTCTGTTAAAGGCTATTGAATGTCTGCCATCAAAAATAAGAATAATCACTTAGCTACATCTTCGGCATTAGTGAGAAAATATTTCCTTTAGAGTTGGCCTAGCATTTGACTCCTACCATGACAGAAAAACCCTTGTAAAATAGGTGATGCTGCATTCAGGGGATGGTTTGTGCAGGTCTAGTAAGTAATATGAGCGTCACACTGACTATGATCAACTGTCCAGCTAAATGACCATTGTTCCTGGGAGTCCCAGGAGGTGCAGGTGTCTGAAGAGATCAAGTTGGAGCTGCCTAGACAATTTTATCTTTTCTATCTCCTAATTTGGGAGTACTTAAATTTGCCACCAAAGTAGGTTTCTTTCAATACTTATGAAAGGGACTTTTTCAAAGATTTTGACAAATATTGCAAGGAACATTTCTGAACTACTGTGCCTGAAGCTTCAGGTCTCATTTTTCAAAGCTATTGGCCAGTAGCTGCTTCTTTGTCCTAAGAATGTCCCAGGGGCCAAGACATGGTTTGCAACAGAGGAACAGGCAAGAGCTCCGTGAACTGCTTAGAAGCTGCTCCTACCTTCTGAGCTTTACAGTAACAGCTACAGTGGGCTGTGTGGGAATATCAGGTTAGTTGAAGGGGAGGATATTGTCCCTGCAAATAGAAGGAGAAAGAGGGTGATAGATATAGTGTCCTCAGCCTCTTCAGCTTCTGTCACAAAGTAAAATCAAGGATTAAATCTAAACTCTATTTAAACTTATCGCAGAGAGGAAAATTTGACATTTTACATGCTTATCTAAGGGCTATAACAAAGCAATTTTAAGAGATATTTTAAATTTACTTATATATAATTGAAAATGGATTAAGAAATACTATTCACCTGTAACACTGACTATACTCCACTTGACCACATCAGTTAAGTGATTTCAGCTTTGCCTAGGCTTTGGATTACCTAAAAACCCAAAAGCACCAAGAACAAGCCACTCAATCACAAGGGAACACTAAACACTTTAAGTCTAATTGGAGATTAATCTAAGTAAGAAAGCTTTATGGACACAAAACGAGAGAGAGCAGACCTGTGATACATAGGCTCAAATATCAGCTGAAATAGGGTTAAGAGTATTAAACTTATAACTTATGAGATCATGATGGAATGAAGCAAACTAAAGGTGTCTGATAAGCTGAAGCAGCAGCCTTTCTGTGCATGTGTTTACCAAAGATCTGAATCTTCATTGCTTTGCAATTTATTTTCACCTGTGATAAGGTAGGTGCAACATACTGAGTTGGCAATAATTTACAGCCCCTTTGGAAAAGCTTAAGAGATGAGCGTAAATGATTACCAGGAGCCAGAGTGCAGTGAGAGATGCATTGACCAGCTTCCAACACTAGAACTCTTTTTTCTTTGTATTTAATAACTTCCCAGAGGGACACACCACACTCATTTCTAGTCCTGGAGGAAAAAAAAAAAAAAAAGCAGAGAAAGTTATGATATTATTATGTATCAAAAAGCTATTTTGCATCATTTATTATTTATCCACTGAGGCTTTGAGAGCACTTGAGTTTCATCCATGCATGCAGAAAAGATAAAACCCAGTCCCAAGAAATTTATTAGCTAAAATATTTGCTATAGCTAAACTTGCGTCAGATTTACTTAACAGATTTCCAAATTGACTTAAATGGTGCAAACCCTTCTGCAGACAATGTAAACTTAGCTTAGATGTTACTTAAGGACATTTGATATCCATAATTACTGACTGGAATCAAGTAAACTGAAGTGAGGATCTCATGTTTAAGATGTTTATTTTGTGGGCTTTCTATCTGGAATGTATAAGTGAATTGCAAACAAAAGTTTTCAAAGGCATCATTTCTCTAAAAAAAAATAAGTTTTGAAAGAAGTGATCTTTTATGTCTAGAAAACTTCTCGTAAAACATAAACCAGCTTTTACCCATCATTTTGCTGCCTGATTTTATACTTGGCAACAGCTGTCTAGGTTTTTATAAGGTGTTAATAAATCTACCCATACTATTTTTAAATAATTTGTCAGAGAAATGCTTTCTCACTCCTGCCATGAAGACTGAATCTGTCTGGGAAGTACTTGGCTGCTATACAGATGGGCCCTGTAGAAAACCCCTTGATAAAGATAGCTGATTGTGTTGTAACCAAAAATAGTTTCTGCCTGTATTAAGGACACACATTGAATGGAAAATCTGACAGCAAAGAGGTGCTTAACACCTGTGCTTGGTACTAATCAGAGCCAAGCCAGAAGTAGCTTGGAGCTTCACAGCCTCTCTGCCCCTTCTTCCTCTTCCTCATACACAAATGCAGGTATAGCTGAATTTCTGTGGGCAAGGGGAATAGACTAGACCATTCAGGCCCTGATTTCTATTGCTTTACAGTGAGAAGCTGAACTTTCTTGAGAGAAGAAACTGGAGCAGAGAGGGGGAGAGGATGAGGGAGAAGCCAAGAAAGCAGAGCACTAAGGAAGGCTGACTGCACAAGCAAGATGGGAGTACAACTTCATACAATGACAATCTCTGCTGCAGTGGGGACAAACTCTGGCCAATATTACTGAAAATTAGCTCTGTCCTCTTGAAAAGGGTAAATGTGCTCTAGGTACCTTTCTCAAAAGTCACTGCTGCTCTCTGTGGTAGCACAGAAAAGGCACCATGAGTAGCTGAGCTTTCCCTTGGCATCCAAATGTCTTAGTAGTTCTTCTTCTGCATGTATTTTTTTGCTGAGGAATTTGAGTCAAAGGACTTTACGACACATCAAATTCAAGGTGGGAGACTCTGGCATTGGGTGAGTAAAAAATATGTTAGCACAAAGACCTGCTAACCAGTATATCTGCATTTAGTTTAACCTTAGTCTGCCTCTTGAGACAGAATTTTATAGTCCTAGGTCGGAGGCTGTAAGAGCAGTTTAATACACTCCTCTTTCATTAGATGACTGGCTAAGTGCTTAGGTGAAAATTACACCATTAAAAAAACCACCATTATCAAATGGAGCATTTGCAAGTTAGAATTAAAAATGCAAAAAGGGATGATAAATGTATAATTTGGAGACTCAGGGTTCAGAAAGGCCTTACAGAGACACGATCTTGACCTGCTTTCTCTCAGTGTCTCTGTCAATGCACCTTTCCATCTGTGACACCAGGCAGCCAATGCGTGAAGCCCAGACACTGCCGATGGACTGGGGGCTCCCCACAGCCCAGCCTTGGACTCCCCGCTCAGATCCACCACAGACACTGGGCTGCACAGTCTCACTCACTCTTCCTGCTCTTCTCAGGGACCTGTGAACCTTCCACTATTAGTGAAGTATTCAAAATGCAGCTTGTACTGATCCTGCTGCAGATGCCCTCTGGGCACATTTGGCGGGATGTTCCCCTCAGACATGAGGGCACTGGGTTCTGACACCTCAGGGTGCATGACTGGCTGTGAGCCATAGCCTATTGATCTCAAGCGAGTTACATGGGAGAAAGGCAGCTCAATAGCCAACCTCTGTGCAACCCATGGAGTGACACAATCCTGCATGTGTTCACAGCATATTTTATCTACTTATCTCAAAAAGCTTTCTACACCTTGCTTACAGCAATGGAAACAGACATCGCTCTCACTCCTGGCTTTGCCAAGGGGCCAGTGAAGGCTCCAGTGCATTTATGGACTGCACTGCAATTCACACAGGTGTAAAAAATATCGTCCTTGGCATCAATGGCTTCCCACTGAAAAAGGAATATTGCAGCTAATGTGAGTATACAACAGACATACAGTAATGGACAAACAAATGAGTGGATCCCCTGGACTCACAGTATCTGCCTCTGCATTATCCGTACTCGGGGCCTGATCTTGCTTCCATTAAGAAAGATGGAAACACTCCAAATGCTTTTGGTGGGAGCAAACGCCTGCCCCTATACACTCCAGACTCCTGGGGTGTATATATTGTAGAACGTATTCAAGCTATGTGCCTGTACGTATTTCCTATGCAGTTTCAGTTTTCATAAACCTCTGGAGTTTGCAGCTTTGTCAGCAGTGACATTGACAAGTTTTGTTCCAACTGGTGTGTTCCCAGGGAAAGTTCTTACTCTAAAGAAATGTCACTTCCCTATGAAAAAACTGTTCTGCTGAAAAATTCTTCACTGTTTCTGTCTTTTGAGCTAATTGAAAGCCTCATCTTGTTTTCAAGTGCCCTGCACACATAGGAAATACTGAATCAGAACAGCTGATACTGCAGTGATTATGCATTTCTTCAGTCCATCTTCTGCAAGCATTAAAATACGCCTTTGTGCGTCCCCATTCCATCTGGAAAGGGATGACAAACTATGCCTGGCCATTTGTTCTTGCTCATCCTGCACAGACAGTAGTAGTGGTAGTAGAGGCTTCCATATTCTTTTCTGTCTGTTTTTTGGGACAGAAGTTGGCATCCTTTGGAAGGTCTTCTAACACTTTGCACTTCAGCTCTGCGGATGTCATCAGTATAAAAAGCAAACACCTATAAGTAGCATTCAAAGTTTAATGGGAAATTCAAATGGTTTCTATATTTGCATATTCTTGATTTTGGCTTCTTCTACTCGTGCTATGCACTCCTCCGTGCATTTCCCATCTTTGGATACTAACGTAGGGCGTATGTTCCTCATTTAGCTCTTCCTTGATTCTTGTTGGGATCATGTTTGTGGCAAAGGAGAAGGAAAACAGCTGCTTCAAAAGAAAATACTTGTTTTCAAAAACAAACTTTTCTTTATATTTTTATGGGAAAATGATTAAAACCCTTACATTCTTTTTTTTTTGATAGTCATATCTTCAGGAAGAATATCTTTCATGACCATTTAAGTTATGAAGCAATGATCATGTTTTAACAGAGTTTATATAACTAAAATGAAGTAGAACAGATGTGTTAAAGTGTGTTTGTGGTCTTAAACTACCTATATGTTTCATGTGTTTAGAAACAATTGGTTTCTGCAATGATACTGGAATCTTAAAAATTAAAGAAAAATATTCTTCAAAGAAATTACCTTGCCCATAACTGAAAAATTTTATTTAGTTAACATTTCCATTTCAGTCACTGGTATGCAAAATACTGATATGCATCTGTAAGTCTCACAGGGAATAAGCCTGCCTGGGCACCTTTGAAGAGTGAGGACCAGGAACCTAGGGAGAGAACAACATGTACTGAGTAACCACTTGCAAATCTCATCCAGTCAGCAGTTATTTTGGAGACACATGTATACCAAGACCAAGTGAAGTAGAAGTTAAAAGACCACACATCTGGGAACAAACAAAAAAAAAAAACGACCCACCATCACCAAGTATAAAATCAAACAGGAAGAATTCAGAGCAGCTTTGCTGTTCTTTTTCTCAACGGCTAAAAGGATATGTCATTGAAGTCAGCACTAATGATTGCAATGTTTTGCCATATCC
This sequence comes from Chiroxiphia lanceolata, assembly GCF_009829145.1. Taxonomy (NCBI): domain Eukaryota; kingdom Metazoa; phylum Chordata; class Aves; order Passeriformes; family Pipridae; genus Chiroxiphia; species Chiroxiphia lanceolata. The sequence continues at coordinate 10,289,789 of NC_045637.1, read as the reverse complement.
TTTAATGGAAGTTGATACAGACCAGATCCATGATATTTTTAGAAGGAAATAATATCCCAGGAGTTGTAGGTGTTCCATGACTTCCCACAATTTGGCCAAAAATCACACCACCTTTTTGCATCAATTTCAGAGGAGATTCGTGCTTGTTGCAATGTGAAGGAAGCACCAAATGCACAGACGTATGAGCACCTCCTTTCCCAGAACTGGAAAACACCCTGGAATTGTCAAGGCTTTAGCTCCTTCAGAAAGCCAATGGAACTGATACCGGACCTCTTTATAGAAGACACAGGCAAGGAGGAGTCCTATGAACCAGTATCACTTCAAACCTCCATGCCCTCTTGTCTTTACCCATATTTCTTGATACCAAGCCAAGGGGAGTGGTGGTGAAGGGGTAGGAAGGGGGGGTCTTTTCACAGTAGTAAAGGGGACAGCAAGTTCTTAATTCAGTTAACGATTGCAGGAAGTGGTTTGTCAGTTTAGAGGTAGTCCCTGCTCAAAGCCAGTGCCCTTCTCAGAAATTAACTTGCACTTCTCTAAAGATAGATTGCGCAAAACACCGGGGGACCCTCGGGAACCTGCAGCCACAATTCCCCAGACAAGGAGCTCCAGAGAAGCAGTGAAATTCCCCCCTTCCTGCAGCTGCTCTGTGGACTAAACCAACACTCAGTGAAGCGGGTCTCTTATGCAAGTTCTCAGGTTTCATATCCGCAATGACCAAGTTTTTTAAAAATATGACAGCTGCTCCTGTCATTTTCTTTCCATGTAATTTTAACCGTTGCTTCAAACTGCACATGCATTTTCTGCCTTTCAGCGATGGCAAAGGAGCTTTGCATAAAGTAAAGGACTTACCAGAAGTTACCAGCTTTGCACTGAAGGATCAGGTCCCCTTGGCACACCTCATAGACCGCATAAAAGAGTTTGCAAACCACATCAAGTGATATTCTAGGTAACTACAGCAAGTGATATTCCAGGTGATGTTCAGAGCAGTTTATTCAAGCCATGTGACAAAGTAGGATTTGGTTGGGTATAATTGCAATAAAACAGATAATTGTTTGATGGACTTCAAGGAATAACTCCCAGGTTGCCTTAAGCAATAGCAAGGATTTGATCAATGTTACTATAGAGTATCAGGATGTCTCATTCCACATTCCCAGGAACCATACAATAAGTCCTTTCACCAGAGCCTCTAATATGCCCTGTGAGAGCATTTTATTCACCCTTAAGGAATCGCTTCAGCTAATCCATCTGAATGATCACATTTCTCACCAGTGTAAATCTAGATTATCTGCACTGATGTCAACAGATTGACTCAGAGCTTTTCATCCTTGCAGCTGGAGAACAGAATCTTTGTATTACTTTCAACCAAAAGGTTTCTCAGTTAATTTATACTCCTTTTTTTGACCAAAACCGCATAAACTGGCACAACAGCAAAATGAGTGCTCCATATAGATCCATCTCCCACCCATGGCAGAAGGAACTACTTCATCAGAAAACATCTTAGAGTAGGTCCATATTGGTCCATAACTGTAGGTCAGACGTGGCCATACATCGTGCAACACAACAGCGTTATTGGGAGCATTATGGCCAAGTTTCCATCCCAGTTCTCACTTCAACAGGTATATGTCTGTCCTAATGCCAAGCAGCAAGAGGCTTGCTGTCCCTTCCTTGGTGGTGGTGGTTGTATCTCAAGAGAGAAACATGTCAGTCCATCCTAATCCTGTCACTGTGTCTCTCCATAATACTTGTTATTTTCTCCCACAGAATTTTTGCTCTATTGTAGGCCAAACACTTCAAGCAAAACCAAAGAAGCTTTGTGCTTTGAAATCCTCTTTTTGGGTCTTTTAGAGTTGGGTTTTTTTATCAGTAATGCATTAAATGTTATATGGCAGAGAGAGATGGGCTTAGGTGTTTTAGACAGAAGATCAAAAAGCATGGCACTAACCCTTCCTCACTGAGCTCAAACCAGAGTTCATTTGTGAGCACTTGCTTGGTCTAATCTCCCATGGTGATAGCTCCATGAGCATTCCTCTTTTCTTCACACCTGCTAAGACTGGTAGAGAAGCAGAGGCAGAAACCTACATGGTCCATATTACAAAGAAATGGAGAATATGAAAAAAAAAAAGGTGTCAAAAAAGTGGACAACAAAAATCATTTCATTTTGGGGTGGATTTTTCAAAGCAAATGATGATCATTAAGTGAGGGTTCAACTTTTCTCCATGGGAAGCAGATATCACCATGCCCTCTCCTGGTCTGTGGCACCTCTACAGCTCATCTGCAAACATTTCTCATTTCGTATCTTTCTTGTTGAAGCATTTACTCTTAGCCTAAAGTGCCCTCCTTGTTTGAAGGTCCTTTCCTCTGCCTCTTTGCTTGTTTCCTTGTCATCCAGTCACACCAGCAAAGAAAACTTTAAGGGATTTACAGAAGACACTTAGCTCTAGTGAAAAAAACTTAGAGAGAGGCTTAACATCTCAGTTGCTTTCCAGCACCAGGTGCCTCCCACGTCATGACTGGTCTCCCCAGCTGCACCTCCAGGCACGGGAGCTTGTTCCAGCCTTGGGAAAGAAGGTGGTTTGAAATGGTGCTGGCATATGCAGGACCCCAAGTACCCAGGGAGTTTGTTTGTGGTAACAGCACATCACGCTGTCACTGTGATCCCTTCCTCGAGTATTGCTCAAAGACTCTACACATGTGAGTAAGTGTTCCACAAACTCACCCAGCGCAGCACATGATGCAGCTGGCAGATGTGGCCTTGAATCATCTGCTACCAAAGCCTCCCCATGTACCTCCTGCATCTTTTAATTGAAAACAATAACCTTCAGGAGAACTCATAAGATGGTCATGTACTGTCCCACAGGGGACAGGAGTCCGCCGTGCTCCCCAGCGAATTAATCAGACTCTCAAATGAGTAGGCTCTGTCTGTCTCTCCAGTTTCCACTTTCTCAGTCATGGCTCATTCCTGTGTTCCTCGTTTGTACTGAATTCCCACACTGGGCTCTCTTGTGTAATTTAGACTGAGATTTTCTCCCTTTTCTTTTCCCTCCCTCCCCTCCGCCCCCCGCATCCTCTGTACAACAGAGCTGGCCACACAACAACAGAGGAAATGAACAACATCTGGTGAGATTGATTCCTAGTTCTTGTAAGCAGTGTAAGCTAACAGCTGTGTCAGGCATTTCATCCAGCTCTGGAATAGAAAAGAAATCAATCACGCATTCCACTTTACCACACCTCCTCGTTCTGGCGCCTGCACTGGTCCTGCAAGATAATTGCATGGTTCACTTTCCTGAAAATATACTGGAATCCCACACTTTGTATAGAGGACATTCCTTGATGCAAATGTAATCATTCTCTTAAAATACATGAGACTTTAAAGACAAAAGGAAAAAAAAAAAGAGCAGTGCACTTGAGCACTTGCCCACCTTAAATAAAGGAGCTCATTGGATTAAAAAAAATTGTGCATAAGGTTATGTGTGAGTTTTAAAGAACAGGGTTTTCTTATTTTGTGCATTTAAACACCTAATCACTGTTGTATCCTCAGTAGTACCCAGGCACCTAGAAAAGCTGCTTTTAGGCACAGACGAGTGGTACAATTACACTCCATGGTGCCATAATGGTGTCCTCATATCTCACTGGATTGAAACTTTACTGCTGACTGCTCTGGAAAACAGAGCGCGGGGACAGAAGAGATCCAAGGCAGTAGCAACCACGAGCCGTAGATGTAGCAGGAGAAGAGCAATTTTTTTATAACTTACGGGCCTCTGAGCCAGCTTTGGAGTTAAGGATTAATCTCTTCTTTTGAATGTTTCTGCTGACACTGCCAAGAAGCTGCCAACTATCTTCAATTGCCTTGGCAGTTTCCGTGGTGCATATATTGGACCGGTAAGAATTCATCAAAGATCCGCCAACAAGTCTTCAGTAATAATAACTACTCCACAAGTTCCACTGCGACCACAGTATGCACGGTGTAGCTCAGGAAGGAGGATTCAAAGGTAGTTTCCAAGACAGTGTGGAACAGTCAAGCACTGGGTCACTTGTCCTCTCTGTCTCACAGCTGCGTGGGCTGATGGTTTTGCAGATAAGCAGCTGCAAAAAGCCACAAGCAGGAGCATCTTCATCTCTCCCTTGGGGTTTTGTTCACAGGCATACTGGCTTTGACTCCATTTCACTGGGATTCTGGCAAAAAGTATGGTCACAGAAGTCTAGAAATGACAGCTCATTTGTCGTCAGTCTGGATAGTTATTTGATCCACAATCATAGTCAAAACTTGGATCCCTCTGATAGGTTGTACAGGCTGCACGCTGGACTTTTCTGCAGAGATTTAAGCAGCCTGTGTTTTTGCTATCCAACTGCTTTCCTAAGAGCTCTTCAGACTAGTGATAACCACCTCCAGGTCTCCAGAGATGTTTTCTTAAGGCCCTATAGGATTATTCATGATCATGAGTAAAGGGAAAGCAAAGCATGATGTCGAGAAGGATGACAATGAATGATTTTGCACATGGCACACAATCCTGCACAGTTTTGCTAACACTGGAAATTACTAACGAGAAAGTAAAAAGAACGCTTGGAGATTTTTTAGCCTCAAGTACCATCACAGGTGTCTCATGCCCACAGTGAATTATTCCAGCACCTCTGTACTGATATTCACCCTGAAAAATCTGAGCAGTACAGAGCACAAAAGCTCTATGTAGTAAAAGGCAGGACAAACTTTATCTTCCTTTTTGTCAGCTATTTACACTTGTAAACAAGTCCTCTTCTCAAACCAGTGGGATTCACTACTGTAAAGTAGAATTGAGAATTCGGAAACAGAGGGAGAAAACAACCTAAGAAAAAGTGGGAAGCAGCCACCAAAAGACATAATCAAGGGAAGCAAGATATAGTGCTAGGGATTTGCTTGGGATTGAAGATTTTCCAATAAGCAATGCAACAGAAAGATTTATGATTTCCCCATAAAGTTGCATGATACCATTTAATGAATTAAACATTCACATACAGGTTCAGAGAAAACATTACTCACTGGGAGAGCATAAAAGCATTGGGACATTCTTCACATTTATTACTCATGAAAAGCTAAAGAAAGAAAGCAATCACAATAGCAATGAAACATACTTTTCCACCCACATAGCATCTGATCAAATATTCACAGATGGAATTTATATGGAGGTTATGGTAGGGGTTTTTTTAAGCTGCAGTTGTAAGTTAGATCCTGCTAAAATCCAAATATACATATATATCTTAGGTATTTATAGGAGTCCTATTACCATAATAATTGAGCTCTTCACCCCTTTTAATGTATTTATTCTCACGCCATCCTTGCCAGGGAGGATGGGCCCAATGCTGAGATGGGAACTAAGGCATAAGAGAAGCTATGGACAATAAAGTGCCTTAACTGTCTTCAGTCTGGATATTGTGATGCCTAGAAATTAAGCATTTGGCCACATCAGAGTGCTTAAAAAGCCAGAGCTAGATGGCTTCCTAAGCAATCTGTCCCCCTTGGACAGAGGAAGGAGAATAATCTAAAATAAAATTAGATTCCCTGAAACATTCACATTTTGGAACACTGACAAAATGGGAGAGTCCTTCCATCCAGCAGAATTCAAGTAAAATGCACCTGGTGAATATACAGATGTAGAAACCAGATGATTTTTTTAAACTGCTTGAACACAATCTTTACAGATCACAAAGATCCTTCAGGTCATGAATTCTGCTTAAGTAGCCTCTGTGAAAGCTGTCTACCAGGACCATCAACAGCTCCATCTAACAGAAGGGGAAAAGTTCTGAGATTACAATTATGCTCTGTTGGCTCTAGTCCCACACCATCACACCAGTGCCTTCATCCCACCAAACTCAGCTGTGCTGGGAATGGCTCCCCTCAGTCACTTACCCAATTGTTTTCCACTCTGACACCTAACCTGAACAGGTCCCTGATGAAATACACTTGTAGAAGTAGCAAGATTGATATTTCTGAGGCTACTGAGCAGGAGAAATAACTCCTTCTGAAGCTTCTAAACCCCTATTCTTTGTTTGGACACATCACTGACATGAAAGCATCTCAAGTAAGCATGAGTGATATAACAGTGAGACAGGGAAGTCTTGAACACTGTGGGTTGGTTTTCAGAAGTATAATTCACTAAATAAATGAGGTTGAGTATATGTTTGAGATCCAGGAAGGGTCATTCACTCAGGTTCACACACAAATGGGTTTCAGTTCAGATTCAATGTTGTGGCACATTGCCAAAGGCCTTGTGCCAATGAATTTTGCTCAGAACAGAAATTCATAATCTCACAGGGAAATATAGCCCAAAATAACCAAAAGCAGTAATTGGATCATCGTAACAAATAAATAGGTCAGAACTATATTTTCTTCAGATATGAAGAAAAATCATTTGAACCTTGGCAGCAGTGTTGTGGTCAGTTTGGAAACCGGGGTAAATTTGACACCACTACAGTGTTGAAAATATTCCAAAGATTTTTCCCACTCTTCTCCCATCCCCAATCTAAAGATGAGCTCAGAAATGCTCAGTCCCCAACATTTAAGAAGATGTGCTGGTTTTGGCTGGAGTACAGTTAATTTTCTTCACAGTAAATGGTAAGGGCCTGTGTTTTGGATTTGTACTGGAAACAGTGTTGATAACATAGGGATGTTTTCCTTACTACTGAGCAGAGCTTACACAGGGTCAAGGCCTTTTCTGCTCCTCACCCTACCTCATCAGTGAGGAGGCTGGGAGTGCACAAGGAGTTGGGAGGGGTCTCAGCTGGGGCAGCTGAACCCAACTGACCCAAGGGATATCCCAGACCATAAGGCACCATGCTCAGCCTATGAAGCTGTGGAAGAAGAAGGAAGGGGGACACATTTGGAGCGATAGCATTTGTCTTCCCAAGTCACTGTTACACATGATGGAGCCCTGCTTCCCTGGAGGTGCTGAATACCTTCCTGCCCATGGGAGGTGGTGAGTCTATTCCTTGTTTTGCTTTGCTGGAATGTATGGCTTTTGTTTTGCCTTTGAATTGTTTTTCATCTCAACCTACGAGTTTTCTACATTTTACTCTTCCAATTATCTCCCCATCCCACCAGGGGAGAGTGAGCAAGTGGTTCTGTGAGGCTTAGTTGCTGGTTGGGGTAAAACCATGACAGAAGGATATACATGTTACCTAAATCCACTTTGACAAAAATTAAAGTGTATCTCTATAAGCAAATAAGCCCCATCTAATGCCCAGTTACCAAATGGAAAGGAAGTTAAGTAGCAAAATCCTCAGAACACACAGGCATCCGGCTTAAGTACTGTATTCCTTCCTCCCAAAACACACAAAAGCATCTTGTTTGATCACTGATGGGCACAGAACACAGAAGAGGAAGCATATCGTCAGTACCACGAGGAGCTACATGCGATAGGCTGTCACTGAACTCAGCAATAGGTGACATTGACCATCTCATACTCATCCCTTCAGATTGTCATTTCTGCAGGACACTGTGTCAGAGACTGCCTGGCCTTCTAGAGGCAGACCAGCAGAAGCCTGAACCTGGGGCTGTTCACTCATGGCAACTGGCAGGTTAAACAGGGACAATTAGAGGAGGCACTTCCCCCAGCTGCCTGTTCTGTTTCCTGGAGGCTGTGGCACTGCAGAGGATACAGTCAAACTGTGTGTGATGCAGTTCCCAAACCATCATCTACAACCTGGGTGATTTTCACAGAGCAGATGCAAATGGTTGTAGTACAAAAGTTACTTCACATGCAACTTAGCTTCCAGACAAAGGAAAGGAGCAACCTTTGGGACAGGGGAGGAAGGAAGTACTGGAGAAGGCAATTAACTCTGTCATCTTATATTCCCATTCTTACGAATCAACATCCTTAGGAAAAAATCCATTTGGAACTTTGAACTCTTCTACTAAAAACATCCCATGTGTTATTTTTTCAGCAGCATGTCTCAGTGCAATATTGGTGTCATCTTGGTTGTTATTTTAATTTTTAAAAACATTTCATTTGAAATTAGCAAAGAAGAAAAACCTCAGGCTCTTTTTTTGGGGGGTTCATTGTTTCTAGACTGAAGTTGCAATATATAAAAAACAGTTCAGCTGGTTTTTGTCATTACTAGAAATAAAATAATGACTTAATGATTTACTATCACATGGCATTCAGATTACAAAAGCAGCACCATATAAAAACCAATGTAGCACATATTAAATGGATTAAAATTGAACTAGATTTCTAATAGTGACTGTATGATGTGGTTACTTGAAACAGCTGAGGATTAGATTCAATGGCCCAGGAGGTCTGTTCCAGAGTTATACTCCTAAAAAGCAATTGTTAATAGGAAATCATCATCAAAGGGGGGTATTTTCTGTGGTCCTACAGAGATCTCCTTTTGTCAAATGTTATTCAACATCTTTAGCCAGGATGGTGAAGTTTTCAGAGGACACAAACACTTGGAGAACAATAAACAATAATGGGAATGGGTCAGTAATCCTCAAAGCTTGGTAAACTGCGTTATTCTGAACGTTACTCAGCAGTGAAACACATTATTTCTTCATCTCAGACGATCACTCTAAGAACATATTCAGAAGTAGGTATTCCAAAAAACCCTTTATACAGGGTTCCTGTAAAACAGGAGATACAATGCTTGGATATACAAAGAGCATGTTGTGCCAAAATGGAATGTTGTTATTACCTCTGCATACAGTGCTGGTGACTCCATTACTCAAATAACATGCACAGTCCAAGGAGGTAGCTGAAATACTGGAAAGGGATCAGAAAAAGGCTACAGCAATGATTCTATGTCTGGAAATTCTGCCTTAAAACAAAATACATATGAAGCTCAATCTCTTTAACTTCTCTTAGAAAAATCTGATAGGCAATGACTTCACAGTCTGTATTTGGGGACTGGAAAATATTTCTGACAATAATAAGTTGCTCAATTTAGCAGACAAAAGGTATGCAATGTCTGAACAGCTAGAACTTGAAATCACCCAGGTGAGATAAAATATACGTTTTTATATATATTAATAATGAGTTAATCACCGAAACAACTTACCAAGGAAAGTGGTAGATTTGCAAATCTCATGATATCTGAAAGGCCAGGTATCTTCCATAATGCTATGACCTGGCTGAAGGAAGTATTCACCTTGATATGGGAATGACCAGGGCCCTTGAGATCAAAGCCTCTTTCCTGATTTCAAAACCTGTGAAGAAAGCTAATCTGCTCACTTATGTGGACCATCCCATACAGCCTCTTGGTTATCATGTAGAATGTCTCAGGAATCTCTCCATCCAAAAAAACCCTTTTATGTTGACTTCAGTGAACCACCTATTAGGCCTTTATTCCTTCCAAACCTTTCTATTCTCTGAGTTCTGTTGTCATATCTTCTTTTAATCCAGTGATTCCTTCTTACCTTCCCATAAAATTGTCATTTCCTTCAGGTGCTGAGACTGATGAAAGAGCCACACTGAAATAAAAACTAAATGAGGTGAAAATATATCCCATAAAAACCCCCATTAAGGAGTTTATGGAGAGATTTCCTACTCCTCTGGCTCAGATAGCCATATTTTATTCCTTCTAGGAAACAGAAAACCCTTAATCCCAGAAGAATGCAGCCAGAATCAAAGAGCAAGAGGAGGCATTGAGTTGTAAGAAAAGGAGGGGGGAAAGAAAGAAGAATTTTATAGTCAGCCCTTCAACACAATGTGAATGAATGAGCTATCACCACAGCTACTGCACTGAGCACAGTGGATACAGGAGAAAAATATGATAAACTGGAAATCTACACAAAGCCCACAGTCAGATAGCACTGGGTTAACATCATGCAATAGGTTGTTGAGTGCTTAATGAGCCACACGCTGTTAGGAAAAATGTCTATTAGAGGAAATGAACAGAGCGAGAAGAAAGGCATTAAATGCTTATATATGGTCATGATTAATTAAGAAATTGAGAGAAATGGTAAATTTGATAGTTTCTCATCCCTTACACAAGAAACTGATTTTTCTTCAGGGCAAAATATATTCTGTCCCCAATCAGCTCTCAGGTTATTGCTTCCCCTGCCTGATCTCTTTATTTGTTTGTTTTTTCTCTCTGTGTATGTATGAGTGGGTATTTGTTCTTTCATATCGCCAGTTGGTCAGTGAACAAACAACACCAGCAACAATACAACATAACATCCCAGACTACAGAAATCTGATACTTTGTGAAAGGTGGCTGGTACAAATGTCACATCCTTTTCTTGGTCTGGTCTAGCAGTTACATGGTTTTGTGCATTTTTTTGATCAGGGTATCCTATGCGTTTTATTTTTTATTGTTATATTTTTGACATACATAACATTCTTTCAATTATACCTTTCTATTCTTCTGAATTTAGCAACAAACAGAGAGGTTAAACCTGTATCTGCATTTTAGTGAATCAACACAGCATTAGATGATAAATGAAGATTTTCCTGGACATTTTCATATGTTTCCATAGCAAACCTTGCTGGAACCTCTAGCACCTTCTGTTCAAGCCAAGTCAGGGACGGTACAACTCAACATCACTCAGGATTTGAGCTTGTATCACTTTGATTACTTTTCCCTAAAAAGACGTCCTCATTATTTTTGTAATTTTTCCTGTCTTAATTGTTGTCAAGTTGCTTCTAAGAGATGAACACATGGAATCCATTGAGCACACAACAAAACACACATTCAATTAGATATTGACAGTCTTGAGGGATAACAGCAAAAAATGTGGCCAAGGGGTAAAACAGTTCACAAGTTATGGTGTGGTGACCCAAGCATTGTGGGCAGAGTGGGAAATGTTGCATAATCAAAACAACAATGAGGCGAGCAGGGGGAACTACATTGTCTTCTCCACACCCTGCCACCACAGCACTGTTCCTGGAATCAGTCCTGCCACTTGTGAGAAAGCCTCTTTGAAAATCAAACCCCCACATTTTCAAATCGCTTTTAGACATGTGGACCAGAGATTCATCTGAATCGAGCCTGACTAGTTCTCTGTCATGAGTAAGATATGTTTTCTCACTCCATCCTCCACATCCACCACACCAGTCAGAGGCCAGCAAAGTGAGATGTCATCTGTTAAGCGCCTCTTCAGGAAACTATGCCTTTTGCTTATTTTATGGACTAGTCCTGAGCAGAATACCGTATCATAACTTCTAGTACAGCCTTTTTTTCATCCATCTTCAGCTGTTTATCTAGTCTAAGCTATTTGTCTGGGCTCTATGTAGTCAAAGGAAAAATATTCATTTTAGCGTAACTCATCCAACCCAGCAGAGCTGCCTTAGGGTCATACCTATCTTGCTCTATTGATGACAGGTGGGCACTAAATGTGCAGATGGCCATGGTAGGTGGACTGAATTACAGCCATACTTCTGACTTCAGACTTAAGTAGAGATTAACAATGGATGTGACAGTAAGGTTATTGAAATCTGCTTTATTGACTTACCTTGGCTTTATACCAGAGCGAACAGGAGCTAAGAGCATGAAGAAGGATGCTTGTCTTCTGTGAAACCTGTATCCTTCCCTGCCTTCATTGGTTATTGAAGGGGTCTAAAGTTGCTACGCTCCTAAATGAGACACTTCACTTGAACAACTGAAATGCAGGAGCCTAAATCTCTGCCTTCCTGATGTTCTCTGCAGTTATTTTTTTGCAGTACTTGGATATGTCGTCTGTACAAATTCTACAGAATACAATCTGATCACAATCCTAGCTCTTTGCCTGCTTTTGCAGATACATTCTCCCACTGCAAGCTGAAAGAGCACAGGCAACCATCAAGAGTGTCACTCAAACTCACACCTTAAAGCTCCAAGTGTATTTTCTTCTTTATTCCCCTCCTTCAACTCGCATTTAATCTTTTCCTCTCCTCTGACGTTTTCTAAGTCTATGAATCATGAAGTTCCCATGCCTTACTCCTTCCCACTCTCTCCTTTACCATGCCTATAGGAGTTTGTATTAAAGATTGCAACCCTGTTGTACTGTGGTCTGAGCCACAAGAGAGTCATAAGTCATGTTCTGTATAAAATACTCCCCTTTCCTAGAATTCACTCCCACTTTCTGCAGAGAATCTTCTTTGGGAAGGTAAAAATAATTTTCCTTTTGTCCATACTGACTTAATACCGTGGTTTATAAAACCTACTAATTTCCTTTCTTCCTTTTAATAATATACCACATCTGGACCAAAGCAAGTTTCACCAAGACGAAAGCTCTGTTTCTGAAACAGCCGAGAATGCCCTGCACAGCATATCTGCCATTAGGTGGGACTTGCTTTATCAACTTTGTTCAACAGGAACAGGATGACTTCATCCTAAGGATGTTTTCGGGTACTTTTTTTTGTCTTGTTTGGGGATGAAAACATAGTCTAATTACAAGCAATGATGAGTTCTACCCAAAAAATATCCTTTATCCAAAGTTTATGTGAACAGACCTGGTCTTTGGGGGTTTTGTATTTGTCTACCATGGCTCCAACGCTCATCTCCAAAACAAAAGCCTCATCTGGAACCGTCATGGTTCCATGGTCAAAAGGAATTTGACATTCCCATATATTTTAACACAGGTTGTACAGGATGAGGATACACTGTTCATTGACATTGTGATCTCTCCACTGCACAGCCTGCATGGATCCAAATCATTAAGCTGAAAACCTTTGAGGATATTTCCCTGAAGGATGCCTGTGTGTGAAATCCATTTCCCTGCTGCAGACTCATCATTGGAATCAGCAGTGCCTTCCCATCCTGTTTCCCAGAGGCAAACTATGGTCTCTCCACCATCCCACTCCACAAACCTGGGACATTGCCAAGGGTATCTGCAGCCAAAGGAGGAGAATGCAGTTTCCTACCACAAGAAACTGAGCTGCCTGTGCAGATGTTTAGTGTGTACTCTTCTCTGCAGATGGGGGTATTCACATCAGAAGAACTGATGTGAACTTTCATCTACAAGTCTCAGACATACTGGTCTGAGAAGCATGGGGAAATGTGGGCCAGAAGCAAATACCCTGGTGTTGGACACATCTTTGTGTTACTCCAGTACTCACACTGCTTGCTACTTACACCATCCTGTATATGCCATTTCAAGTATTGCCTTAAAACAAATGCTAAAACATTACAGAACAAGAGTAACATGGAGAATATAATTCATGCATGCACCAGAGAAGCTTAATTCCACAGCTCAAGATATAAGACACAACAGTGGTTTGCTCACAGTGCAAGTTACCAGCAACATCTTCTACAGCAAGGCTAAGGCACAAATTCCTGTGACGTGCTCCGCAATTCAACCTCTTCCTCTTTAAAAGCAATCATAAAGGTAAACATTGCTCCCACTCTTTGCAACACATACTCCTGTATTTTAATTTAAATTCACTAACTGAGATGATTGACTGCTTCTTTTAGTCATACACTATGTCTGTGAGTTCATGTGACACCTGTAGCTTATAAAGTAACACTTTCCAAGCTTCTGTGACATTCATCTGTTTGATGAGTGCAAAGAACCTCTGTTTGTTTATTCATAAAAATCTCAGTTTGGGGCTCCAAACTTCTGGTCATAATTACTCACAAAAAGCACATCAAGAAGTCAGGAAGAGTCTAGATTGATCTCTAATTTAGCAAATCAGATAGAAATGGAATTTTTTTCTTTTCAGGTGTCCAAATCAGGTGTTCTCACCTCTTATACATATACAGTCTCATGCCATAAGACAACCTTTCTGAAAATATTAACAAACACTTTAGGTCATATATGGGTATAACTGAGACCAATACTTGTTGCCTTCTGCTCAGATTTTAGAAATCCTTGCAATTTGGGCTTGTGTAATTGCTCTTTCTTGCCGAGCAGATACTGAATTCACATTCCAGTGCCCTCTCATGCTGAGGAACCAGAACTCCTTCGAGTATCTCATTATTTTTCTGTTAATTTTTCATCATGCCTCAAGTTTTAGATACTCAATCCTCACTATCACACCCTGCTGACTACCACTTATATACATATAAGTGAGAGAGTAGATGTAAAATTTTTCTGAAGCATAAAAATTGTCCTTCTGCATAGAATTTGTCCTTCTACCATCATATCCCATCCTCTTCCCACCAGCCCTGGATGCAAACAACCATGCAAATAATTAATACACTTGCCTCCCTTTTGGTTGACTGGTAAAATGGAATCAGACAAATGAATTTTTGGTCCCCATTGATCTTTCAGTACACTGTGTTATGACAGGGTGTGAGGTGACATGTCAGATAATGTATAGTGTCACACTCCCCAACTATTTGATGCCATTTAATGTAATGCATCCTGGCATGTCGTGATGGGATGACACAAAATGAGAAAGAAGCCAAACTGGAAATACCAATTACCCACTCTTAACCCTGAGGCAGTAGGGGGAAAAATATGCCCGTGTCGGGGTGACCCTTGCTCTGCTTATTGCCTAAGCTTCATAATTCAAGGAGTTTGTTTCGGGTACTCCTCAGTCTGAGGTCATTACCATTCAGACGGTCTAAGTGTCTGTAACCCTCCACTTCATTGGAAACCCAGGAGAAGCAGCAGAGAAATCAACAGAAAAAAATGTAAATCGTAGTTCCCAGAGTGTCAAGTTGAGCTGATATTTTGTGTCTAATGAGCTGCAAAGTCACAGAGTATAAGGAATAAAGACAAGGCAGGAGAGAGCAGGGAGAAGGGAGAGTGTGCTGGCAGACAGGCTGAGTCGAAGATCAGGCTTGCATCCAAAGACTGCACAGACAGACAGGGTTGAGGCCTCTGAGCTGTCTAGCAGAGTGGAAAAAAGCAGGACATAGGAGTAACACAGACAGTTCTGCTGCAGGTCAGCCTTGGAGAAGGTTAGTCTCCCAGCCTACCCTGAGAAGGTCACCATCACTTTTCTCTCCATCAGAAGTCAACTCTCCTCCAATAACCTGTTTGGGTATTTGCTGCCTAAACTAGTCTCCTCAAAAGGTCTGAGTCAAAGCATTGCTCCCTGTTTGACCCCTCAAACTCTGAGTGAGGGTACACTTTCCCACATGGGTATTTTGGCAGAGCAGAGGGAAAACCAACACCCCAGCAGAGAGCAAGAGGTGATCCCATGGGATCCCATGTCTCTCTGCTGCACCAATTCTATGGCCAGCACGAATTAAAGTGCCAAAATACTCCTGGCTAGTGGCACAAATAGGTCTATACAGAGTGACGGTTTCATAACAGCTGAGCTTAATACAACAGACAAGGCAGAAGTCAGCCAGGTTTCAGCAGTATTCCTTCTCAAAATCACCTTTCAACTTCACATCTTCTTGCACCCTCACTACATAGTTCTAAAAGCAACCATTTCCATCCACTTAATTTCAAAATCCCAAGATTTCAAATACATCATACCAGGAATGAGTTCAAATTAAGGAGACAGCTTTCACTTGATTAAAATCTAGAGTATCCCATTTCATAAGTCTGTATGAGGCTGTCCTCTCCAAATATTTGTCTGCCAATCTCAATGGCTAGTTCTTTCTCATCACAGCAGTGTTTTTTGCCCCCATAACTAGTTCTTGTAACCCTCTCAATAACTGTGCAGTCCCAATGCCTGTTTATTCAAGCATCAGTGTGAATATCTATATATGCTTGCATATACCTTGCTGCTATTGGATCATCACTTTCCTAAAACCCGCTATAAAGGGTTGGCTGAAGACACTTGATTCTTCAGATTTTTAAATGGCATTAAAGGAACTCAAACATTTTGGTGTGATACAAAACACTTGTCACACAAATCCTGCCCTCATTAGGTACTGGGTTGAAACTTCTAAAAGAAAATTCCTATTTGTGAACTTATTCATAATACTCTTTAAAAAAAGAAAATCCTTACCAGAATTCAAACCAAAATTATGTCATAAATATATGAAACATGCATTCTAAATATCTGTCAAAGGCTCCCCTGGTCTGCTCCCAAGCAGGTTTGTAGCACTGTGGAAACAAACTGATGGTCTATTTTCATTAATTTTTTCCATGATTGAAGAAACATTATCCTACCTATTGCAAAATATTTTAGGGATGTTGTGAGAAAGATGGGGAAATGTTACAGAGTGTTTTCTGATAGACATAACAATGATCACGTCTTCTTATAGCATTTAACAGCTAACAACTATGAATATGATATGATGAGTCATAGCTACACTGGACTTAAGTAGAGATTAACAAATTCCACATTGTTCACAAAATTAGGAGATTCCTTATAGCAAATCTGAAGAAAATACAGTTTTACTGAAGGAACAGTTTTATTGGGCTGTATACCATAGTTTGTTTTATCTACTTCATTTGAACTTCTTTTTTAAATATAAGCCCCCTGTTCGTAAAAGAGAAAAAACCCAGCCAGTCTCCAACAGAGTGACAAAACTGAAAAAATTGTAAAATCATACCATGTAATTGCCAGAAGAAAAGTGCTAAAAGGATGCAATCAAGTTCCAACGGATGGAATACTGGAAAAAAAAAAAAGGAAAAAAAAGAAAAATCAAACATCCGAAACTGTTGCACCAAATCAGTGTGGCAACTGCAGGGTTTAAGTGAGGTCTCTGTGTGAGGTCCTAAACAAATGATTGTGAGCAAGAATTAGGACATGAAACACTCTCAGTTCAGACAGACACACAATAAGCCCCGTGCACGACACGGCTCAGAGTTGCAGGATTTTTCAGACTTGATGATGACAGGGTGTTTTTTTTTGAAACACACTGTATTCAACACCTGTTCAATCCTTGAGACAGTCCTAACAAAATCAAAATACATTTATGATCACAATGGAGGCTAATGGAAAAACTAGGAAATTGATTGGGCAGCCTTGGGGTAATCAGCAAGATTCACCTTCACCCAAAATGAAGAGTATGGAGTTGAACTGGTCCTTCCGGCCTCCAGTAAGCCACATCTCTGCAGCAAGTGATAAACAACCTCATTCAACACTGTCTCATTTCTGACTCCTCATCCCATAGTTCATCTGCGATAAACACGAGCATAGCCCTAGCAATCAGTGGAGAATTGTTTTTCTGTTCAAGAATGGGTGTATCAGTAGAAATGTGGATATATTAACATATACACAAACAACCAAGTCTCTATAAATAGAATATATAGGTGAAACAAGCCTCATCTACTTCCCAATGCATGTTTAATATATTTATGAGTATTTCTAGTTCATTTTTCCTTTTGTCTCCAGACCTGCCTGTGCTGTGATCCTCCTACAGTTTAAGTAGCTTGTGTTCAATACTTAAATTTCACACTTTGTAGGCTATAAAAAATACAGTTAAACCTTAAAGGACAGCGTCTATAAGAACAAGAATAGTCATAAAGATTCCACAGGAGCCTCTCAATTGCCTTAATTCCTTATTTTATTGCAGAAAAACTTTGCATGTTTGAGTCATTCCAATCTCGACAAATTGCAAACTGCAGGTAAATAAAACACTTAAACCATTTGGACAGTGACCAAAATCTCAGTCCAGCCAATGATTACATTTCTGTTAGAGAAGTGTTGGTGCACTCTGAAACTAAAACTCTGCCATTTGAAGGTCAAGCATAAAAGCAAAGAAAAGGCATTTGCTGGTTAGTTGATGAACCCATGAGCATTATAATATCCTGGCAATTATTCTTGTGAGCATTTTTGTCCCTCGAAAACTCTTTCCTCTATTGTTCAGCGCTTCATTAATTGACATAGAAAAGATCCATCAACATTCAGCTCAAAAAACTAATACTGGACTCTGCAGTAACACTTCCCACAGGAGTTATACTGAACTTTGCTCACAGGGTATCTTGTGCATTTAGTGGGAAGGAGATGCCAAATGTGGTCTCAATGCCTGTGGCCAGAATTACTCTTACCAGAGCATGACGCCCATGTTTGTGCTAGCACTGCCACTGGGGTTTCAGCAGCAGGGAACAGACAAGTTAGAGTAGGAGAGCCACAGTCTAATCCAAGGCCTTTTCCAGTCTGTAGTTTTGTGTCACTAATCCAATATCTACTTCCAAGTTTTCTGTTCGTAGAACAGAAGGGCTTGTATTTCTTTTAAACGAACTAATATTCCTTGTGGTTTAAATCAGGAGCACCTGTAGCAGGTATTATGTCAGCCATTCACCAGACATTACAGCTGAAAGGGTCTAAGACACTTGGTTAGGAAAATCTAATCCCAAAGTTTATATTTCTTTCTAACTAGGCTCCTTAAATGTATAAGGCTTAGGATAATGATATCTTCAGTCAGAGAATCCTTCACCGACAACTTGAAGATGTCAATGAACATCAATGGAACGTGGTAAAGGAATGGCAACCTCAGTGATGCAGAGTTTTTCTGGATACCAGTAGCTGAGTAGGGGAAAGATGCTTATTAGTGACAGCAAGGTCACTGTGCAGAAATTTGTTTTAGATACAAAGAATCCATATAAATGGTACCTCTCATGCCCACCGATAGACAAGCATATAAGAAACTAGATTTCTTAAGTTCTACTGCTCACAGTGCTTCCCTCTCTGCATCAGGCAGCAGACAATACTTAGACCAAGAGCCAAACTCTGTTTGTTAACTCAAAGTAGAACATCTCCCTTTACAACTAATTTTTTTTAAACAGAGGAAAAACAACATGAGGACGATAAGGCCCTTATTCACACTGATAAGCAACTGTTAAGACATGACTTTATGTGACATTGCAGCTCATTCACGTCTGACTGAAGGGAACGGTGCATCCTCTGGAATAAGGTACTACGTATATTCAGTCAGGTATCAGGTGCTAACCCATAAACTATGCCATCACCATCATGAGGTTTATACAGGCATAAATTTAAAGTAGTTCTAAATGAAGTCTCACGCACTGTAGTCATCATACTTGGTAATTCCTGTATTACTTGCCATTAGAAATATTTTTATTTCAGAACAGTAAGCAGTCTTTATCTAGCTAATCATCACTGAAAGAACAAATTATCCAATCCAAATTAAGAAACAGTAGACACAAAATATTATTATTCAAGGCAAGATTTCTATAGGTAATTCCACCTGAATAATTAGCAACACCATCTCTGTCCCTCAGGGTATATATGGGGGTATATGTATCACCCTCTGACCACCCATTTTGTAAAACTAATAACTTGGTCAAGTAATACACTGATGGAAGTTGAGGGGCTCTGGGAAAAATGGTGGTACAAGAAGTCAAAAAGAACATTCAATACTCTGATAAGATTCCCTAATTATAGCCTCCTGAGAGAATGATCTTCCTTATATTTGCAAAGGACTTGGGGTACTAAGTTACTTCAATACTCCTTATAGAGACATATCTGATGACAGGTTCTGTTGTTGGA
Source organism: Chiroxiphia lanceolata (assembly GCF_009829145.1). NCBI lineage: Eukaryota > Metazoa > Chordata > Aves > Passeriformes > Pipridae > Chiroxiphia > Chiroxiphia lanceolata. Next base: position 10,270,536 of record NC_045637.1, on the reverse strand, counting down.
TTGTTGTTTTTACTTTCACTGAAACATTGGGAGCCAGTCTGAGAAATGATTCTGTAATATTCCAGGAAGAAATGCAAGAAATGGAGAATCTTCCTTTTATCCTCTGCAAAGCAACACACAAATTGTGTCACAGAGGATTAAGTCCTGAAGTCCTGGGGACCTGCGGTAAGCCTCTAGAGGCATTTTCCCAGCTGAGAAGTGCTGCCCCTTTCAGCTCACCTGCAACCTTCCTCTATACAGAGATTTTGGGAGCATTTTGAGAAGTCAGAAAAAGTGTTCTACTTCTCAGCTGACATAAAATGCAATCAAAGTATGCCAGGAAAAGCCCAGGAAAAACAGCTGAAAGAAACTATGACCCAGTGGAGCAAAAATCCGAACAGATCAGCCATGCAGTTTTCCTCACTTTTAGTAAGGCACCTGCAGAAGAAAGATTTGGCAGAGAGGGTATGACTAGGAGTTTTCCTATACAATGAACCTCCTGATACACTCAGGAAAAAAAAATAATCACATGAGAGTACAGGGGTCCTCTGAAGCACACCCGAGTTCAAGTGAGGAAGGATAAAAAAATCAAATATAAAAAAAAATCTTTGTTTTAAAACAATCAGTATGAGCTAAGAACTAGCATGGCATTTTTTTCTGTTTGTTATTTGTACATCAGTAGGTCATAAACATCTCCAAGAACAAGGTTCTTTGTGTTAGTTTCCTCACATTGTGAGAGATACTACCTGTCAAAAAATCTTTCTAAATAGACATGACAAATATGGGGAGAAAGCATAATATTGAGGAGTGAAAAAGAAATTAAACTAAACATGCCCCAGGACACTGTAGAAATCTCTATCAAGATACTCATTATCAATGATCTCAGCTCCTTGGTCACAATCACTAGCAAATACAGGAATCACCTGACCTCACACATTAACCACGTGTGTGAGGTCCCTAACTACAACTCAATCTCATAGTCCTGTAATGCTTGTAAAAATGGAAGGTAAAGTACATTACAGAGCACGTTAAAAAATCTGATTTTTTTTTGATTATGAACATTTTAAACAAAAATTAAGAAAAGCTGCTACTTAGTTCTAATAAAACCCGTTTTAGTATGTTCTCAGACATCTTCTTAATTCCTCATCCTAAGATTCCTGATTTCCTTTGACTATGGGCTTTTAAGTGCTCACAATTTATTCCTGCTTACTCCAAACACTTCTGTCCCTTACCTAAAGCCTGAGGAATCTGTTCACCTTTTTCAGGTGACTGGTGCCAGTGCAGTGTCAAGACTGGCTTGTCTGAAGAAAGCAAGCAGAATTACACCCTTAAAATACACTTTTCAAAAGACAATAAGAGATCGTGATGAGGACATCCAAGTATTGGAACAGACGTTCAGAGAGGTTATGCTCTCTCCAGTCGTAGACGATTTGAAAGCCCGATGGGATGAAGCTCCAGTCTCACAGCTACCCCTTCTTTGAGTAGAAGGTTGGGCAAAAAATATTCTGAGGTCCTTTCCAACCTGGATATATTCCATGATCTCATGATCTTACTGTGCGAGACAGATTCTCAGCAGCATGGGAAGTGGATTCTTAATTTAAAGATGTTCCAGATTCTGTAATATGATTCAGTTTAAATTGTGTCTCACTAGAAGAAACAGAAATAACAGTATCTCTCCTGTCTACACGGATTTGATATTAAACACAAAAAAGTACTTTGTGTCATCAATACCAGCAGTGGTTTTTCAACAGCAGTCAGAAAGGCTAAACACTTTCTAACATTGATCTCAAGTCTATAATTGTCACTAGGAAATCTGATAGCACTGTGATAAATGAGTTATTGAAAGCTGATCTTCTGGCCCATCCTGAATCTTGTGCTCCCCTCTCTGTCTATCTGCTATAACAACTCACACCACCCAGCAGAACCACTGGAAGCAAAGCTCTTTGCACTGTGCATGTGTCCAAGCATACAGGCCTCAGACAATTTGCTGAACAAACTTGAACTGCAAAACACATGATCAATAGGGACCCAGTTGTATCTTCTCAATGGGCAGTCAGGGCTGGGCAAGGCAACAGGATACAAACCCATAGCAGAAGGTAGCATTGGTGTCTTACCTTACATAACGTCATGTGGGGCAGATCGACTTTGTCCTCTCTATATATTTTTTAAAAACACCTATTATAAAGGGTCTTACTTTTTAACTAGGAATAGTCATTAATATTCAACACATCCCAGGAGCACTTAGAAGTTCTTAATCTGCAAAATTATTTTTCTTGCTTGTTACTGGAAGTCTACAAGTTATATTTGGTCAGACTGCAGCACATTTGACTCTGAACACTTTGATTCTGTTGTGACTGTCTTCCCAAAATTACATGCCCCAGTTGTATGGCAGGTTTGATTGATTCAGTATTTGCTGGATGGCGTGCTATGAGCTGTGACACAAGAGTTTATAGCATATACTCTGGTTGGGTTCATTACTTACACTGTTGGTTTGAGCCTTCAGAACTGACTCAGATCCCTCCACATAACTTTGATTTCAGTTTGCTGAAATGTGAAACTGTCATCCTTTCCACTGGCACAGTTTCATATTATACTGCTTCTGTATAATCATTCTGCAACACATTAAAAGAGAGAACATGGGCTACCACTGTGACAACCTTAAGGTTTTACCGCTTCACAGAAGCCAGTAGCCCTATCTGGTATCAATATCACCAAGGACTTGGTACACACAGTTGAGAAACAGTGGCTTCATTGGTTATCACTGATCAGCTGAAGGGTGGAGACTGTCCAGATGAGTGCTTATCTCCAGGTATGTGGAAGTATAATGCAACTTTAATGGTCTTTATCAAAGTTTAAGATAAAAGACTTGACCTCATCATCAGGTCAAAAGCTTATGCTCTGAGGGTTGTGGAGAGCTACATCAGCCCAGTCCCTACGCTCTGTGAGTTTGATTGCCACATCTCTGTTGCATGTGTGAGCCTTAGGTATGCTTGATTTAAGCTGATTGACACCATTTTCTGAGATCCCCATGCAATGCAGGGATCTAGACCTCCACAACTTCCAGCACACCTGTTAAAACGAAAAAAAACCAAAACATACAAACAGCAAAGGAAGCTGTAAATATATCTGAAGAAAAACCTGGGACATTCCAATAAAATCATATTGTGCAACTACTTAAAACTAATGACGGTATACAGTCAAGGATCTGCAAAAAGTGTAACAGCAATTAGAGCCACCGCTCCCCTGAGCACCAGAAAACACATCAGATACGCAACAACAGTTATGTAATAGGGAGCAATAATTTCCGGCAATTTCCACATCAGCATATTATATAATGAATACATTGATGTGGAGCAGACCAACGACCAAGCCACAGGAGGATGGAACATTGGCAAGAAGATTTAGAACTCTTAAAAAAAAAAAAGAAAGCAGAGGAAAGAAAAAAAATGTCAGCTCCAGAACCATGCTTTATCAACTGGGAATCTTCCAGGAACTCTACAAACTTTGTGCAACATAGTTCCACGGAGCTTCAGGAAGGATACTGAATGGGTACAAGTGCCTCTATTTTGTATCTCTGTAAGTAAAGGTAGGATGAGAAGTTGTAAGGAAATAGAATGAGACTGCAGGAATTTGGGTTCCCATGTCAGTCCCAACACAAATACACAACAAGAAACTAGGAAAACTACTAAGGCCAAAATTCAAAGGTATTTTAAAAAAATGGTTATCCAAACAGAACTTTAAGTACACTCTAGCTGGACATTATTGATTTTATGGGAAGTCAGTGTGAAATTTTTCAGGAATCTTTGAAATAAAAAAAACCTGGCGCTTCTTGAATCTGGTACTGGTGATTAGCCCTGGAGAATATATGTGTGCTGTGTTATGTTAATGTACAAGCTTGTGCTTAGACCTTCCTGAAAACTAGAGTTGCTAATATTATCTTCTCATGCATTTTCCTGTTTAGAAGCTTTCTGAAACAAATACAGTCAGTAACCTACATTTTATTGGCTGGTAGAGTCTCTTGGGAGGCACTCCTGAACAGCAAAGGAGCCCAGGAAGGTCAGAAATTTTTCAAGAAGGAAATTTTACAGGAGTGAGAGTAGGCCAACCCTATGTGCCAAAAGATGAGCCAGCAGGGAAGACCGGCCTGACTTAACAGATAATTTTGTCTGGAACTTAGGAAAAATAGCGAGTTTATGACCTTTGGAAGAAGGGCAGGCATCTCAGGAGAACTACAAGGATGTCATGAGGTTATGCAGAGAGAAAATCAGAAGGGCTAAAGCCCAGTTAGAACTTAATCTGTCTACTACCATATAAGACAACAAAAATATTTCTATAAATACATTAACAATAAAAAGAGAGTGAAAAAGAACCTCCATCCTTTATTGAATGAGGGGGCAAACATAGTGAAAAAGGATAAGGCTGAGGTACTTAACACCTTCTTCATCTCTGTTTTTAAGAGTAATATCAGTTGTTCTTGGGCTACCCAGCCACCTGAGTTGGAAGACAGGGACAGGGAGAAGAATGAATCCCCCATAATCCAAGGGAAATGGTCAGTGACCTGCTATAGCACTTAGGCACACACAGGTCTATGGGGCCAGAGGGGATCCATCCGAGGGTACTGGGGGAGCTGGTGGAAGAGCTCACCAAGCAACTCTCCATCATTTACCAGCAGTCCTGGCTAACTGGGGAGGCCTCAGTCAACTGGAGGTCATCAAGAAGGGCTGGAAGGAGGATCCAGGGAACTACAGTTCTGTCAGCCTGACCTCAGTGCCTGAGAAGGTTATGGAGCAGATGACCTTGAGTGTCATCATGCAGGACAACCAAGGGATTAGGTCCAACCAGCAAGGGGTTATGAAAGGTAGGACCAGCTTGACCAACCTGTTCTCCTTCTATAACAAGGTGACCAGCTTGGAGGATAAGGGAAAAGCTGGACATGTCTACCTGGACTTTACTAAAGCCTTTGACACCATTTTCCACAGCATTCTCCTGGAGAAACTGGCTTCCCATAGCTTGGAAAGATGCACTCTTTGTTGCACGAAATCTGGCTGGATTGTCAGACCCAGAGAGTGGTGGTGAATGGAGTTAAATCCAGCTGGTGGCTGGTCACACGTGGTGTTCTCCAGGGCTTAGTACTGGGGGCAATTCTATTTAATGTCTTTATCAATGATCTGGATGAGGGGATTGAGGGCACCCTCAGTCAGTTTACAGACAGCACCAAGTTGGGTGGGAGTGCCCTGCAGAAGGATCTGGACAGGTTGGATCAATGGGCCAAGGCCAATGGTATGAGGTTCAACAAGGCCAAATGCCAGGTCCTGCACTTGGGTCACAACAACCCCTGCAGTGCCACAGGCTGCGGGCAGAGTGGCTGCAGAGCTGCCTGTGGAACGTGAGCCAGCGTGTGCCCAGGTGGTCATGAAAACCAATGGCTTCCTGGCTTGTATCGGGAATAGTGTGACCAGAAGGACCAGGGCAGTGATTATCCCTCTTTACCCGGCACTGGTGAGGCCACACCTCAAGTCCTGTGTTCAGTTTTGGGCCCCTCACTTCAAGAAAGGTGTTGAGGTGCTGGAGTGTGTCCACAGAAGGGCAACGGAGCTGGGGAAGAGGGTCTGGAGCACAAGTCTTACGAAGATCACCTGAGGGAGCTGGGATTGTTTAGCCTGGAGAAAAGGAGGCTGAGGGGAGACCTTATCATGCTACAACGACCTGAAAGGAGGTTGTAGTGAAGTGGGGGATCGATCTCTTTTCCCAGGCAACAAGCATCAGAACCAGGGGAAACGGCCTCAGGTTGTGCCAGGATTGTTTAGATTGGATATTAGGAAAAATTTCTTCACCCACAGTGTAATCAAACATAGGAACAGGCTCCTCAGAGCAGTGATTGAGTCACAATCCCTGGAGGGATTTAAAAGATGTGCAGATCTGGCATTTAGTGACATGGTTTAGTGGTGAACTTGGCAGTGTTGAGTCAACAGTTGGACTAGTGATCTTAAAGGTATTTTACACTCTGAACAATTCTATATTCATTCCATGCCTAAAACAAACTAACAAAGTAATAACAATACTATAAAAAATTACTAATAAAATAATAATGAAGCAATATTAAAAAAGTAATCTTTAAAGGGACAAACTCAACTATGCTTATGCTCCAGCTCAGGCCATCACAACTTTCCTAAGGTGAAAGAAGGCTTGATTTAAAACAAGATTAAGGTTCATATATGTTCCCTTAACTGTCTGGGATAGGAAGAGTTCTCAGGACATGTCATAGGAAGCTGCAATCTTTGTAACCTCAGTCTTGTATAAAATACAGTTTACTGTGACTGATTAACACATTCAAGGGTCACAGTACTTCGTCTGGGAAAATCAGTGGAAGTTTTGCACAAACATCAGCAAGAAACCATCTGTGACCCAAGTAGAAAACCATCATTAGCCCTGTGGGGTTTTTTTTCCAGCAGTGAAGTCCACAGTCAGGGCATGATGAGCAGAAAAACGAACGTAGTAGTATCTATTCAGAAATGGAAGCATTGGGTTTGACAAGGGACAGACTGAATGCAACAAAGTCCTTGATTCTGGCAGACAGTTTCTTTCCAGAGTCCCAAAGGTTATGTAGACTAGGAGATAAATGTTTTTATATTCAGTCTGCAGAGTCAGGACTCCAGGGAAATTGTTTTGGTTTACTTTAAAGTCTTTGGAACATTACATTTTACAGACATGGAATCACATCTGGTTCCACACTTCTAAGATATTTACAGGTGATCCAACCTCTTTTCAGCCTCATTAGACTCACCAAATAATTGCAAGCAAACAATTAGACCCCTCTGAAGGAGAAAATCATCCAGACTGTGCAAGTAGGATGCACTCTTAATTGGCAAATCCATGCACCACTGAGTATTGCTTGGCTCATTGCTGCTGTGTGATTTAACGCAGTAGTTTGCACTTCCCCCTGTGTCTGATAGTAACGTGACAAGGGATTTTAAAATGTATGCATCTGGGAAACATAATAAAGTAAAAATACTGGGGAGAAACCAAGGGAGCAGCTGTATATTTATAGTAGGTTTTGAACAAACAGTGCCAAATCACAGTTCTACCAAAGTTTGAAGTTGGGGAGAAAGTGTTGTAAAGGGGGATTTGGATAAAAGTACATGGCTAAGCAGTAACAACCTGTTAATGTTTGGACTCACTGACAATCATAGAATTACAGAGTGGTTTGGAGGTTTTTTGGGGGGACTTTTAAAGGTCATTTAGTCCTACCTCCCTGACGTGGGCAGGGACATCTTCCACTAGATTAGGTTGCTCAAAGCCCCGTGCAACCAGTCTTTAAATAATTCCAGGGAAATAAAACCTAAGTGTCTCCAATAGAGAAAATAAAATGGAGGAATACAAAAACTGAGTCTCCTTGAAGAAAAACACAGATAGTTCATTGGTTGAAAGTTGACATGGCCACAAGGATTTGCACAAAAAGGTGAAATCCAGGAACTTGTAAGTGTTCCAGTTTAAGCCCGTACTGTTTCTATAGTCATGTTTCACCCCCATGTCATACATAGCTCAGGAGGTGATATCAAAGGCAGCACTGTGCCAGTTCTTGATTTCTTCATTTTTTTCTGACCTCCAAAGCATCCATCACATTTCTGGAAGGAACAAGAAAGAGCTTAAAGAAGTGACACCTGAGCAGTCAAGAAGCACTCTATGAAAGTAAGTGTTGGCAGTGCCTCTCCTCTCACTATGATTCATGGCCATATTGACCAAGGGAAGAATCTGCTCAAATTATTTCAATTATCCAAACTTTCTCCCTCTTCTAAGAATTTTTCATCTATTCATTAGACAGGCCTTGGTGGTAGTACCTGAACAAAATGCTTAGTGTGATAGAGTAGTAAATTATCTTTCCTCTGGTATAAATGTTGATTTAAAAAGTTTTTTACAGTGGGCTCACATTTTAGAAGTGATCCAAAAGGAAAAAAATAGAACGTGTTTTTTGGGAACTAAAGGCACAGGGAATACCCTGGGAAAATCTAGTTATACTATTGTGCAATATGAGTTTACACATTTTTTTTTAAGTGCTCATGTACAAGTTACACATGTTGCACTTGGTTTTTTAGGTGTTTTGAGATGTCTCTAGAAAATGAAGCTCAGCTATTTAAGGAACAAACGTACCGGTAACTTTTCCCCCAAGTAATTAACAAAGAATGTTGATTACTCACAAAACTGGTGCAACAAAACTGCATTTAATTTCTGCCCCCATAAACTGCTACAGTGGGTGAAGGAGATCAATTTCCACAATCAAGACACATCAAGGTCTCTGTTGAAAATACAAGCAATGCTGCTAATGTAGTTCCACAGGACTGTTGTGCCCCAGAGTGAAAACAAGTGTGATCACTGAAAGGTGAGCAAACCCCACCATCTCATTCCACTTTCCATGAGAAAATTTGACCACTGGCTGAAAGGGATTAGTGCAGGTTGGAAATAAAGAGATATCCATCAAATTCTAGTCCTTTGTGTCAGCTTGCTCAGGGGTCACCTGTGAGATGGCAGGGACATCTCTGCACTTATGGACACCAGCATCAACCAGGAGCAGTTCTCCAGGAGGATCAGCAGTCCAGTGTTGCAAAAAAAGAATGGAAACCTGAGCAATTTGGGGTCATTGTAACAAAGCTCTTGAATGCCCTGGAGTGTACATCCCCACGTATCTCAAAATTTCCTTCCACTCTCATTGGCACAAAGGAAGTCAACAGTAAGATTCTGGGCAGCCCACACCCAGCACTTGGAGTTTCAACAACTTCTAGCTTGGAGCAATAGGAAGATAGAAAAAGCTTTCTCTGTTTCACATGGATAGGGGGATGAGGAACATTTAATCCAAGGCAAGATGTTGTGTCCCATCTTGGACAGCAGGCAGAAGCTGTAGTCTCAGAAGACACCAGGAGAACCAAGCTGGTCCATGGATATGGATTAGCATGCTGCCTGAGGAGCACGATCCTCCACTTTCTCACAGCAACTGCATTGCAAATCATACCCCGTCTCCCTAGAGCAGCATGACTTGTTCTTGAGTCAACCCCACCATTATTTTCCTGATATTATTTCTAATTCTTCAGGGGATTTGGAGCAGAGTTAATAATGTGTTTTATTTTCTCTTTTTTCAAAGAAAAATATCCAAATATCACTGAAGTCAGAAGGAGGTTTCAGCCCTTTATGGAATCTGGACAGCAAGCAACAGAGAAAAGCTCTATTTCAGGGGAGATCCAGCAGACACTCAGTGACAGTGATCAATGGGTCCCAAAGCAGAGAAGAGGGAAGACTGGGAATATTGATCTCATTTGGCATGCAGACAGCATCTCCTGTTCCCTGCATGTCCAGCTCAGTGGCAGAGCGATGAGTAAAGGTCGCCCTGGTGACCCCAGTCTGGGTAATGTCCCCATATGGTGTACTGACACGCAGACCTGTACAATGAGCTGTCAGAGGACAAAGGACTGGACACTTCTTCACATTCAAATTGCACTGTCAAAAACTCAAGACAGAAACATATATTTTCTGTCTTAAATCACACTGCTCAGCACACACTAAAAAAAAGTTGGTACTTGGAAGGCTTTTCAGAGTCTTCTTTCAGCAAAACAACAAGGAACTCTGCACCAACTCCTCCATTAAAAAAAGCATAGCTGATACAGTAAGATTAATTGGGTGAGATTACGTAGAGGCATAACATCGTTTGTAAAGATTACTCTTAATAACTGTGGAGTTGCTTCAAGAACATGATCCTTAGTAGAGGTTGCTGAAATCATCCTGGAGAAGTCAATAACAATACAAATATCAACTTTTCAGTCACGTAGCATAGTCAACAGGACACCGCAGACATTAAAAGCGCTCTCCTTGGCTGCTGGAGAAGGCTCCAATGATTCCCTCGGTGGAAGTCGTTCGTGATCTTTCAATCTGATAGGCCAGGTCTGAGAGAGAGACTGGAGATTTTCCAGACTGCTCTGATTGTACCAAAAGGGCCATGAAAACTGTTTGGATCAGCAGGACCTGAAGAAATACCTAGTGCCTGTTTCTTCTGGGGAACTTCGTCCCATCTTGAAGTCCTGTCTGGCAGACACAGGCGTGGCAGAAGCAGTGTATCTGCCTCCCATGGGCTGGAGTAGACCTGCTCTCCTGGTGGCACCAGCCAGGACGTTTCTGCTGGGAGAGGTACTCATAGTACATTGCACCCAGGAGGGGCTAAGGATGAGCAGCAGCTACCAGTCTCCCACATACAGGTACCTAAAACATTCTGTAAAATGTGACTAACCTGCATCAAATTCGCCTGCTGGCACACAAGGAAGAAGATGGTACCTTATGTGCCTTTCTAAGCCACTGGCAAAGGCTCTCTGCAAAATGGACCACAGCACCCTCCTTGGAAGAGCAGGCTGGAGACACTTGCTCTATATGTTCACTCTTCATCATGATTAACTCCTCCGTCACAGAGAGGGACACAAGCATCCATCTCTGCTCAACTAACTGGAATCACTGGCCAGTACATCCCATGCCATTTATCACCAGCATTTACGTGGGAGAGGATGACAGCAGGTGCCATTTGTGTCAGCATCCCTATGTGAGTGGACTGATTAATTAAAGCCACACGACCCCCAGGCTGCCAGGAGGGCAACGAGGAGCAGGAGGGATCATCTGTTAGCTCTGCCTGTGCCCTCACTGTGTCCTTCAAAGGCCCTTTGAGCAAATGAACAAAAATCCCATGGCACTCTTGGGCATGGAGATGGGAAAGGTGATCTCCCTGGGGAATGTCTCTTGAAGGTCACTGTTGGTGGAGGTCTATACTCCAGGAATGGGCATGAGGGCTCCATGGATTCACTCCATCTACTAGAACCTTGTTTTCAAACATACTGCTTTAAAAGATGGGACAAAAAAAGGAAAAATGCCAGCAAACACTGAGATAATTAAAAAATTGTCCCACATGCTGTAAACAAGTAACCTCTATTATTCATGGAGCAGAGCCGATGGGTGCAATACCATTTCTTTTTGTTCTCACATTACAATTGCATCCATCCAGTTTCACCAGCCCTCACATGACCCTCAGTTCAACAAATTCCAGTAAGTTTGGACAGATATTGATGTAAGTGAGACCAACACCCGACCCTGTCATGCAAGTCCCCAAGCTGTTACAGAAGGGTTGCAATGACAGACTCCAGAGTGCTCCTTGCCCATGTTCAGCCAGGCTGACTTTTGTAACTGTGAATCTCAGTGACATGACATGCCGTTTAAGGGTTGCCTCAGGGAAATTCAAGTATGAAGCAGGTCTGATTCACAGGAGATGAGGCTACACATTGCACTGGAACAGCCATTTGGGATTGTCATCCATCCCTGGTACAGAGATGTCAACCTACTTCCTACAGCACTACCATTGCTCATTTACCCACAGTCAGGTATTTTTTGTTACTGTTCTGGGATGAAAACCTCTTCCTAATCCTGTTCACTGGCCAAAACCCCTTCCTATACTTTGAGACTAGGAAGTAGAAGAGGAATTTCACTGCGGGGAGATATCAGCCAGGGCCCTTATACTTTTCAATGCTTGCTTACATCTTACTGGAGCAAAGAGCATTGGTTTCTCTATTATGTATTACAATGGAAATAAATGCAATTCATGAACTTTTAGCACCCTAGAGGTATTGCCTATTTCCCATACTCAAAATAGCCACTTGGCACAGTTTAAAGGTGGCTTGCACTCAGATTTTTAGCCTGCCAAGTAACGTTACTTCAGTGAACAGCACTGGAGCCTCTTTCTTCCCAGCAGTTATGCACACCCCCTGCCCTAGTCTTACATCATCCCAAGCTAGAAGGAGTCTAAAGGAAAAGATACAAGGTAATTTTGCGGAAGATTGAATGTGGATCTTTCATTGGACTGTCCAAGAGGAAAATACAGCTTTTCATATCATCAATACACATGTGGCCCCCTGATCAGTTTTCTAGGGCATTGCAACTGAGAGCTCAGGAAAGAGTTTGTAAAGTAGCAGTTGTGTGGGTAAATTCCCTCTTCTCTCCAGCAGTGCCAGGGACATCATGGTCAGGGTCAGGCTAAAAGGCCAACACCTGAGTTCGCTTAAGAGATCTGCATATATTCCCCTGTACTTGTATCTCTCAACACTGTGTTTAAACCATCAGATGTCTCCCAGCTTGGTTACCCTGAAGGGAAGGGTTAGTATGGGGTTAATGCACCGAAACTGCCCCACCTGTCAGGAGAGCCAGCAGAGTTTGCCCCTAGACCAGGATGGGCATTGAAGTCTTGTGCAACCTCACATGCCATATGTGACACACCGATCATTAGTCCCAGCTCCATTAGGAACCCCATCATTTCTAGGAGCAAATATCAGGGAGTTCACTTCAGAGCACCCACCCATTGGCTCTTTGTCTGACTGAGAAGACAAGGGTCAAGCAGCCACAGAGGCTGAGACACTACAGAGGCAAGTCAGTGGAGACTCCATAACTTCCATCCAAAACCAAAACTTTAATATCTGCATACCCAGTTGGGCACTATAATTGAAACTGGGGAAAAAAATGTTGCTTAGTAACCATCAAAACACAGCAGCACAACAGGTGATCTGATGTGCCTCCTCCACTGCCCCCTCCTGAGCAGTGGACAGGTCCCTGGGCAGTGGACAGGTCCCTTTGCACCTGGGGAGGAAGCAGAGCCCTCTGGCCACTGCGTGCAGCATCAGTCTTGAACACGGGTTGAGAGAGAGGGTGACAGCAGCAAAGCACAGGTGGGATTTGGACAGCCTGGACAGGGCAGCCAAACACACACCGATGCAGAGGGCTCTCTTCTCTCTTCCTGTCACACTCCTCCTGTCTACAGGACAGATCCCCTCCAACACCTTCTTCTGAGCCCTAACAGCGGAGCAAGCACCCTTCCCCTTCCCACTGCCATGCACAGCTCAAGACATCGTGCATTCCCCCACTGCCTCCGCCGGAGCCCATGAAGCCAGCTCTGACTGTGCCCTCCCAACCCGCAGCCTTTGCTGCCATCTACAGCCCCAGGGGGACGGGATGGGGACTGGCATGAATGCCCATCCCAGAGGAATCCACCCGAGAGCCATGGCAAATGCTGGCCTCTGCCTGTCTTCCTGCAGATCTCCTCACAGGGGGCTGAATAATGCATGGGCAGTAGTTTCATTCAGGCAATTCGCCCTTTTTTTTTCTGCAGGTTTAATCATTGGGAGATAAATCACTTGCATCCCTGGCTTCCCGGACGACGAATCGTTAGGGGCCAGACCTGCAATTTATTTTATTTTGGCAGAGAGAAGCTTTAAACGCTCTGGGGTTGGGTGAGGAATGAAGGAGCTCTCACAAAGACCATGAATTAATGCTGCTAAATACTCACCTCTAATCACACGCATTCATAGGTACAATGATTGCTTTTATTTGAGGAAAAAGGAGAAAGTGAGGCAGTGGGAACTTGCATGAGACCCTGCACAGTCAAGATCAGGCATCCCCTGTAACGCTCCAAATTACTTCACATTGCAAATAGATTAATTCCCACATCATTCTCTCTTCCCTCGGTACCCAGAACCATCTTTTCACAGCACCACCCCAGTATAAAAATAACAAACATTAATTCTTATAGAATGGATTTTCTCAGTAAGTTTCCATGTGTTCCAGGATAGCAGCAACTATTGCAAATAAGAAGTCAGAGAAAAAAAATCCCATTTCTTTTTAACATTTTTTATCTCCCCTTTCCTTTCCTTTCCTTTCCTTTCCTTTCCTTTCCTTTCCTTTCCTTTCCTTTCCTTTCCTTTCCTTTCCTTTCCTTTCCTTTCCTTTCCTTTCCTTTCCTTTCCTTTCCTTTCCTTTCCTTTCCTTTCCTTTCCTTTCCTTTCCTTTCCTTTCCTTTCCTTTCCTTTCCTTTCCCCTTTCCTTTCCCCTTTCCTTTTCCCCTTCTGTTCCCTCTTTTTCTCTCTTCCTCTCCTCTTCCCTTTTTCTGGATGATTATTGCCTATTTAAGTTGGGCATCAAGACAAATCAGGGGTGAAAATAAAATATATCTCTATACCAAGATTCCCAGCACATCCTACAGTATTCAAACACAGCAAGACCAGCACATTTCAACCACTTGATTCCATCATAGGACTCATCAACTTGGTAAAATAAAAAAAAAAATTAAAACACAGTTAGTCATAGAGTCAGAAAATCTCTTCACAGGATAGTTCTTGCCCACTTAAAGGGGCTTTAGATCCCAACTTCATGAACAGTCTTTTCAATGATTGTGCCATGGAGTTTTTGGAAAACTTTTCATGAAAGCACTGCAAAGATGCCAACAAAATGTATTTAGCAAGCAGATCAAACAAAACAGAGAGCTGGGGAAACTACATGCACCAGGTACATGCAAACATATTTAACCCAAAGTGATGCTGAAGAAATGTAAAACCAAACAGGTGAGTATGTGTTAGAGAGGGAGGAGATTACACTGCTGATACCTACAGCATGAAATGAATGCAACCCAGTCTTGTTGCCCCAGATGCCCATTGTCATCAGAGCTTCACCACATTAACAGGACTGTCAACAGCTTTTGTTATTTCTGACCCAGAAAAAAATGAAGTCAGGATGAGAAAAAAAGAGGTAACTGAAGGACAAAAACTTAGCAAAGTGTGTAGGTCTTGGGCTACACAGAAAAGCCAATAAAATTGTGCTCAGCAGTGCACTCCAGGATATCTGAGTTTGTGCACAGGCCTTTCAGCAGCAAATGGACTCAGAAAGCAAACACTGTCCCTTCATGACCTCGTTTTTTTTATGTACTGCTGGTGACTTTGCTGGAGGATACCTCCTGTCTACATGGTCCTTGTTGATTGTCTAGGCTCTGTCCCAACATGACTGTGTCTCCACTGGGTAATGATAGCCATCCACTGCTGTCACAGCTATCTGCACTGGGATAACACTTCCACAAAGGCTTTTGGTTAAAAATCTGCAGAAGGCAGTAATAGTGAGGGAGCAAGAGCCTCCTCTGGGAAAATCTGCTCACGAGCTAACTGCTCCTCTAGGAATCTCTCCTAGAGCAGCTCTTTCTGAAAGAAATTAACATTTTCATTTCAAGTCTAAGCTTTTTCCTAGACCATTTGGATCACTTGTTACTCTCCAAACTGGTCCCTGAATTACAATGTTCTCTTACCTTACTCCTTGAAACCCATGTCTATGAATCCAGAAAATGCTTTCTATACACTCCCCTTCAGAAAAGGGTCTGTTTCTTCAGTATGAAGCTGAACAATCTTCTCTAGATCTCCAGCCAAGATTGCAAAGGCTTGTGCAGCTATTTGATCTTGGGAGATATCCACCAGTGGCAACCAAACTCCAGTGAGAACAATCTAGATCTGAGCTCAACCCTTATCCTGATTTGGCCCTAGCTGGGCTCCTGATCCAGGCTTTTGCTCACGCCTGTTTTTCCTCCACTGACAAACATAAGAGGACGAAAATTTCTTTCCAGGCCCTCCCACTGTCTCTTTATGGCAGTCAACAAGGCACTCATTCCCATCTGATCCAACAAACTCCATCTTGTTCATTTTGATCTCTCAGGTGCCAGCAGGAATTTCTCATCTTTACCAAAAAGAGAGGAGTTTCTAGTTTCTTAGAGTGCCTTAGAGAGAAGGCAAGTGGGTGTTTTCTGTGGATGCAGAGTGTATTTCAAAGGACATATCACACTCCAAGTTCTGTTTGTGTGAATTAACTCCAGTGCCCTTCACCACACTTGCCTCAGAGCCCGATCACTGTCAACACAAACCACCATATCACCGAGCATTGTCACCAGTGAGGTGGGCTGATGAGCTCCACATGAGCCAAAAAAGGCTTGGGGCATGGCCAAGGAAGCTGAAGAATTCACGGTAAAGGAAAACAAACAGGATACTTAGTTCTTTCATGGCAGCAAAGAATCAAAAATAAGGAACACCTGACATTTAGAGAGAACAGAAAGGCAATTCCTAGCACAGGGCAGTCATGCTAAGTTCAGATCAAGGTCAGATCTAGGTGCTAAGAGAACAGAGGAGTACCGAAAGGATGAGGCTTTGGGCTGAAGCCAGCAGTCAACACCCACCTTTATTAGAGATCTAGTTGCTTTTCTCTCAAATCTGTCACTTCTACTGTTTACACACACAGAGCAAACACCCAGCATCAGGAGTGCTTCTCCGAGGGAGGTTAACAGCAGTCCTTTTGAACAGATATGTAGGTCTTACTTTTGATTGCTTCTAAGTAGCTGAAAATGTAAAAAACAAATGAAAAAGCTACCTCATCTCCCACTGTCCTATGAAATAATGATGAATAGTGACTTTCCAATTGAATGTGAGTCTACAAATTCGGGAGCCAGGATGTGGGTTTGGGAAACAGGCTGCAATAAGCAGTTTCACTCATATCCATTCCAGTTACCTGTTGAAGTAGAAGCAGCTTTTGTATCTGTTTCAGGGATGAAGAGTTTGATACAGCAAAACAAAGTTCATCAGTTCTCAGTCTTTCTGTCTCTTAAACCACTAATCCAAAGCAAAATCAAAAAGCTCAAATCTTTCTGTTTTTTTTTCTGAACAGTAGAGACTTGGTCCTTTTTTGTTATTGCACATTTGGGTATCATATCAGCATCATTCTAGAACCAAGAAATAGTCTATGTCTGGACTCGGAGTCAGGACTTCCCAGAGACACAAAAACACGTCACAAAATCTAAGTATGTTCTTCCTTTAGCAAGAACTTGAACATAGGCACCAATTCGGAATGATTGCAGTGCCCAACAGTCCTGCCTTCTGCCCAGAATCCATGTTCATGGTTGGCAACCTTAAACCCACACTGGCAAATGAACACTACTCAGGGAAGAGGTTTGAGCACTGAATCACGGCTGCCCTCACCATGGAGGTGCTAGTGGGCTCCCTGACGTGATTTTACCTCTGCCAACCATCTTCCCAATGGGCAACATTTGGGCATGTTCAGGGAACAGTATGTTTCAGGACTGCTTGGATATGTCCTCTTTGTTTGGCAGAAGACAAGAAGAGTTTAGTCATGACATTTGGGAGTTGGCCTTTATGCTGGTTTAAAGGTAAACCAGCAGGGGAAATGAACTCAACTCAAAAGAGAGATTATAAGTAAGAATAACAATTTAATAAAATAATACAATAAGTACAATTATACAGACAAACAATTGGTTTTAACCCACAAGACTGCAATGTATAACCCAGCACCCTGGGGCATGAACAGAGTGGTGTTCTTTGGGCCCCCTGAATCCAAAGTAAAAGGGAAGGGGAAAACCTGTTGGTGAGAGTGCTGTTGCAGTCTGGTCAAGAGTGGTGATTGCAGTCCGGTCGAGGGTGGTGGTTGCAGTCTGGTTGAAAAGTGGTGGTTGCAGTCCAGTCGAGAGTGGTGGTCTGCAGTCTTGTTGAGAGTGGTGGTCTGCAGTCTTCCTCTGGATCCCACGAGTGGTTAAAAAAGTCCCAAGACTCCAAGATTATATATTCTCCAGTTCAGGAAGGAATGCTCAGTACTTCTCTCAGGGCGGGGGGGGGGGGGGGTGAGGACAAAACCATCTTCTTATCTTGCGGGCCTCTTAACACCTAGTCTATAGCCTGAGGAGTCAGGCTGCTCTGGGCAGAGGGTGCAAATAGTCTACTGACAAGAGTTTCTGGGAAATGGCATGGAAGGCTATAGAATACACAGTTTTGGGTTACACCCATCCAGTGATGAACTGGGCCCAGCTGTTCTAACCAGGACAGCCTTGCTTATTAATGAAGAAGCAGTCACTGTCTCCTGATCTGGCTCAATTAGAGTACAGGTTGCATCCAGTCTTTATCTCACTGCCAACCTGCATCTTCTCCCTCTCTTCCAGTGATTACTTTCCACAGACACTGCCTACATCCAATGGTATGAGCACAAATCCAGGTGTGGGTTTGTTAAACACGCCAGGAAAGAACTAAGAAAAGCTTGCTATACCAACATGTCACGGCACCCGCCCATCCAACTGACAAAATAAGTTATTGTTGAGTATATATTTTAGGAATGTTATTTCAGGATTTCCTGAGTAGGTTCACAACGACTGCACAGGTTCTTCAAGGTCTCATTTAGCTATAGTGTCAGGTGTCAGGCCACATGAATTACCTGTGACTTCCACTTGTTAAAGTGAAATAAAGTCTTCAAGGTCAGTGAGGAAGAAGAGGAGGGTTCCTTGGCCCATTTGACCCGGTGCATATTGGCATTTGAGACCTGACTACTCTGTGCAGTAGATGCAAAGAGAGAAGAGGAAAGCTTTAGGAATATCAGAATACCTTTTCACTGCACACAATGGAAACCTGCTGTGGAAACCCCCTATATTTCTTAGATCACCAATTACCATGATCACAATTTTTGCTCATGTAATTATTTCTCCTTTATAGAGGAACAAAATAAGCATATTTTGACCTAAAGAGGGGAAAATATCTCTCTTTCATGCTTATTCTCTACCAGTTTAACTGTAAAGTGACAGAATTAAGACTTCAAGCCTTGGATTATCAATAATGCTTGGTATTTATGGAACTATAAATACTTTGAATTCAGTAGTAAGTCTGTGTGTAAAATACTGTGATAAATCCTTTGCTGATGTAAATTTTCATCATTTCATTAATTCCATGTTAAAAAAGGATTGGCTGATTTTCCCTAAGAAGAATGACTGGCCATAACTGCTGGAAAGCTGGTAGGTCAATTGTAGGAAATTTTTCATGCCAGATAATAAGAATGGAGAAGTTAGGAAGGCAGAGAAAAGCTTTCTGCACCTGCAGTAACACTCTAGTCTGTTCTGTAATTTAATTAATCTATAATAGCAGAGAATCTATTTTTTTTACAACCTCTAGGAATTATAGGAAAAAAATTATTTTGAGAAGCAGATCTGAGACTTAAAGAAATAAAATCCCAATATTTTAAAGTGTGTGTAGGGGGAAATCTATCAGTCAGGGAAGAAAAATATTTATATAACATTATGTAATCCTATTCATATTTTCCAATTCATATAAGGGCAAATCAAAGCATATGTTGCTTTGGCTCTGTAGAAGAATACTCTCCCACAAATATAAGAGCAAAGATTCCTATTGAAAAAGCTGTTTAAGACACAGCCACATCCCCTTCAGCATTTTGGAGACAGTCTACACAGACGCCTCACAGCTGCAGGTGACAGGGCCAAATATCTCAGCCAAATATTTTAACTTGGGTACGGGCTTTTGAACTTGTCTCATGTCTTGCTGAGGATATCAGGTCAGACCTTCATTTTGTGTGCGCTTGTCTATAAAAAAAACAGTAAAACCAGAGCAATCTCATTACTGCTGTAGCATCTAGAAATCTTCATTCTAAACCAGAAAAATATTGGGCAAGTTTCAACTACACGGTGGGGGGGCGGGGGGGGAAAGAAAAGAAATCGACTTCCTTTAGAGGATTTTTCATGTCCTAAGTTTTGTTTTCTACAGAGAAAAAGGACTTTTTCATTTCAAAACAGAAAGGGTTTCTGTACAGGTTGTTACACCTGCTCAGTGGGAATTGCTGTGATTTACAGGAACAGAGCCATGCAATATCAGGAATAGGAAGGGATCGATCAGTGTCCCCTGGAAAATAATAAATTCTACAGAATATTGTGGAAACAATAAATCCATTTTCATGTCCAATGCATGTGCATTTTCCACCACTAGCATTCAGTGAGAAGATGCAAGTCAACAGCTGTTGCTCTCACACATAGTCCTGCCCTGGCTAAAAAACATATACCTACAGCAAAAACAGAGAGGAGGAGTGTTGTTATCATCACAAACTAATTAAGAGTGTGCTATTTCTTTCCCACAGCTGTTACAGGTGTCGATAGCAAGTGTTCAGCTCTTGCTGGGAAGCTCTTGATTACATCCCTGCATCTTGAGGAGTTAAAGGACCAGCCTCTGCCAGTCTCAACGATGTGAGGTGCCACACGCCTCACGTTTCTTCCAGATCTTCATCCAGAGATTTCCAGCGCGACTGCTCTTGGTTCAGACCTCCGGCAGCCCACGGAGTAAACCACCCCACCCAGTCATCTTTGAATCAAGCCCATCATTTCTGGTTTTGCTCAAACACACGCGTACATATGAGTAGAGGAATGCCGCGGTGGTTAGCGCCTCCCTCCACACGCGCTCAGCCACCAAGAGGGAATGACACAAGTTTGCGTCACTGGAGGAAATAAGCTGTGGCTTGGACCACAACAAACATTCACAGTCTGGCATCTCGTTGGAGATCTTGTGACTCTGGGCGTCCCCACAAGACAAGAGCCCCCTTCTTGTACGTCTGCCCCATGCTGCAGTGGGGGCCCGAGGCCTGGTTCAAAAGCTTGACATCAGTGACACAAGTGCAAAATAAAAGCCAGAGCTGGCTGCACTCCAAGGATTCATCCTGCTGGTGTCTCAGTTGTGCCAGTTGGAGTTATGGAGGAAGAGTAGAAACTTCCACAAGTGCTGAAGGGATTGGGAATGTCATGTATGGCGTAAATGGGAACTGCAGAGTCATGGTAGGACCTGCTTGATCTTTGTGGTGTGGGAGAAGACATGATGTGGTTTGCTTTGTCATGGTCTTCCTCTCCCTGAGTCCGGAAGGGAACACTCAGAGACTGCTAACGCAGACAGAGCAAGAGCAAAAACTAAGGCCTTTCTAAAATGTCGGATGGAATTGCTGCCTCCTGGCAAAATGGGCAGGTTTGTTTCCACTTATATTCTCTCTGACCTAACCAGCTCTTTGTACCTTAGCTTGGTTCCATGGGCAAGGCCAACACCCCAGGTTTGGGGCTCTCCTCGCCCTCCACAGTTGCAACAACTAACCTGAAATCACACAAGGGAAGAGGAGATCCTGCCAACTACAGGATCAGTCAAAAAATTATTTTGGGATCTCAGACTCATGTTAACCCCATCTCCAGGAGCTGCCTGCAATGGGCAGCTTCTTCATGGGATGCAGACTGCCCTATAATTGGACAACTCCCTGTCTGATGACTAGACCTACTGCAAGCTCAGTCAGAGTCTTTTTTAAAGGGGCAATTGATATAAGCAGGACAATACATTCTATGTCCTCCCCTATGACATATTCACGTGTCTTTGTTAGAAATACTTCCAGCACAGATAAGCAGTTTTTAAATTTCCTCATGTCCTATTCACTGCAGCATTAATATACTCCAAGGAACCAACCTGTCCAAAGGGGCAGGCGAGATACAGCTCTCAGACAACTTTTGTAGCATCACCCCAAACAAGTACTCTGCAGACCCTGACAGGGCTTGTGTGCCCAGAAAATCACCAGGAATCACAAGATAACATGAAACAGGAACACACGACCTTCTGTATGCTTTATACTCTGGTCAGCACTGGAGAGAAAACATGTAAGTCAAAAATATGATTTTTTGGGAGACCTAGGATGAAACAGAGTAAAATGCACCATTTAAGTCCAACAGTTGTTACCAAACCCCTCACTTCTCTCCTTACCTCCCTGCCACTGATTTATGAATCAGATGCCTCATCCACTGGACAGGCACACACATGTTTCACATTGACACAGGTTTTCTTTCCCACACATCTCTGGTGTGTAAAGTGACCATTTGAACTCATTAATTCACCATACAAAGCAAATATGTTCCCTTAGCTGGTGTCCTGCAGAGCTCAGGTCAAGGGCAAGAGAGTGAAAAGCGTTCCTGGTTTGGGGAAAGGACAGGATGAGGGAAGAGAGCACGTGAAAAGGCTGTACTTTAAACCCAGCACAACTTGCCTTCTCTTCACCCACAGCATATGGTGTGCACATGATTTAAATGCAGCAAAATAGCTCATTACTTCACACAAATCGAGCCAAGCATATTTGTAACTCTGGTGGGTCCCAAATCAATCTGAGCTTGGAGAGGCAGCTGCAGCTTTTTCATACCAAACATACCTGTAGATCTCCCAGCTTTGACACTTTTCACTGTCTCAAACCCTCAGTTGAAATAGTGCTGGCTCAGATCAACCAGGTGAGAGAGGCTGAAGTAAAGCAGATTTCCCTTGCCCTCACCCTCTGCCTGACATCATCTGAGGGCATCATCTGCCCAAGTTTGGGACATCCTGCATGTGGGACACCAGCAGCTTGAGAGAAATAGATGAGTCTTCTTTTCTCTTCTCTTTAACAGCACATGTTTTGGTATGAAAGAGGTGAGAACCTGTCACTAGGCTGAAGTGTGATACAGCCTTGTAAGGTAAAGCGTAGATCCTGGTATCTTAGCCGTTACAGCTCCCTGCTCCATACCTACGTGTTCAAACCCCACCTGTGCTCCATCACTGTGGTACCTGGGCCCACAAAAGGTAAAGGACACTCAGCTTATGTGGAACATTCTCTATTCCTTCTCCCAAGGAAATCAGTAATAATCTGCCAAGTTTGCACAAAATTCAGACTTACCCTTGCATAACACTAATGTTAGAGTTTGGGAATGAGCCTGTTTGTGGCAAGCAAAAAAACTGAGGGGAGGAAGCAGCAAAAGATAATTGGTAGGTGGATGTCTTCAAGGAAATAAATACGTGGTTAAAAGTAATTCCATGGTCAAGAAATATATTTTTCCAGGAACTTTAGGGGACATGATATGCACATGAAAAAACTGAGAAAGAGAATGGGAAAAAAATTTAAGAAATTACACGCACACGTATATATTTACTTTGTTAAAACTCCTAATGCAAAAAGGGTGCTCCCATCTCCCACGGAATTTTGGGGTTCTTTGTAATATTTCACAAAACAACATCTCTCACCCCAAATTGTGATGAATTACTTGCTTTAAGATGCTTAGTACTCCTGACTCCCACTGACAGATACTGCAACTGCCTGAAAGGCCTATAATTAGTAGTCATACGCCATGGATGGAAAAAATCCATGCCAAATATTGCTAGAATGCAGTAACATTATTTCCAAAGGTTTTTGAGATGCATCCAAAGCGAGGGAGACCTGACTCATTTCTTTTAGTTCAGTTTTGGCAGGAAGAAGTGGGGAAAAGGGATTAGACTGAAACTGCCAAGTAGTGAAAGAAAATGATAAAACTGCCATGCAGAAGTTGGACACAGAGGGTCAGTCACTATAAGGCATGTGGGGGAACCATTTGGGTCCCCTCCTCACCACTTCACAATGCCAAAAACCTCAGTTGATATAAATTATTGTTCCCCCTTTAACTTCAGTGGCATAGTGCCAGTTTGTAGCAGCTGAGGATGCGACACAACAGTTTTCACTCACTGTGAACATCAACAAAGTTATGCAAAAATACAAGAATATAAGAATTTGAGGTCTAACATCCTGCTGGGATAATGCCAGTGATGGCCCTGGTATTTACATGAGCCTATAAAATAGGCTTTTTAATCTTTCTTTGTCCTGACCTTGTGCTTAAGGTATAACAAATGTGGGTGATAAACAAGCAAATAAATTCTTACGGCCAACAAGCAAAGGATCATCACTGCCACATTGCTCCTGAGCTTGAGTATTATCTTAGGCAATCAAAACTTTAAAGAGAAAAAAGTCAGCTGCAGCAAAAACGCCAGCTGTGTGTCCTTGCATCCATATGGCTGCAGCATGCCAAGAGGGGAAATGCCTGAAGCCACTGACACCAGCCCACAAGGGGCCAATTCTCCTGGCACGGCACTGAATTAGCAGGAAAGAAATGTGTCCTGCACAGCTCAGCACTACTTCCTTCACAAATGGAAAATCCTCCCCTGGAGAGAGGGGTTAATCCCACAGGACTCATGCAGATGAGCTCCCCCAGCACAATGTTGGCTGGAGGATCTACCATCCCCATCCTGAGGAGTTACCATCTGTCTCAGGTCCCATGGTCCATCATTCTTCCAAAACTGAGGTGCTCTTGCAGTGATGCTCCAGGAAGTGCTCTTTCTTCAGGTAGACACCCTTACAAACATGAAGTTGAACCCAGCAAAACTAGATGAACCTTACCATTAAATCACATCAGGAATCGAATGACAATGACTTTATGCCATATCTTTGACTGCCTGTAAGTGAACACACTCTTCCTAACACCCACAATTTTTAATCCTTCCACTGGAAGCAAAGGTAAAGTAAATATAGCCAATGTCCTGGGACAGTGACAGGCAAGGACACAGGTACAGGCCAGACGACATAAATTGTCCTTCTCCTACTGCCCCACCAGTTCAGCCTGCTTCCTTCAGCTCACAGCACAAGGGGAATTCCTGTTGCAGCAACAAAATTTACTGGAGCTCAGAGAAGTTTAGTGTAACAGGCAAGATAACATTAAAAATTCCAAGGGAAATAAAAGCTGGGAGTCCTGCCTTCCCACTGTCAATATAAAGGGCACTCTTCATTTTACTTCTGCAGAATCCTTATAAGGCTGCAAAGCAATCCTAAGAAAACAATAAAACCCAAGACACAAATTTCAGCATGAACTGTTTTTTCATGTGTTAGCAACATCAAATGTCTTGCCCTAACCTGGGAGATGGTGGTAAGCTCTGATTTTCTGTCTTTGCACTTAGCCTGAAGCAAACATGTATGTATAAACACACACACACATATATATATATACACATGCAGACTACTTATGCAGAAGGAAACCTCTAATAATTTGTCTTACCAAACATCCCCAGTGGCTTTTATTACACCACTGCAAGTTTCCTAATGCTTTATGTCCTCAGATCCTAAAGGGAACTATTAAAGAGCCGACGTGTGATCCAGCATCCATTTGTGGATGAAGAATGCTAACGGCCGGCACTGCCGTGGCGGGGGGGGGTGGCAGGTCTTGAACGACCTCCAGACAGGAGGCAGTTCAAAACACTGCTGCAGGGATGTTAATCCCATCTCAGCCTGCAGTAAAAGCTCCCTGTGCCATTTTGCAATGCAGCAAGTGTTCTCCCTCCTAAGAGCAGCAATTTCTTCTCCTCTCAGCTTTCCCTTACTGCATTTAACATCAGTGCCAAGGCTCCTTCTCCAAAATCTCTTAGACACAGCCCAACTACTTGCCAGATGTCTGGGGGAGCCACTGAATTGATACAGTGAATACACAGAAAAAGCTCTGCCTTTTAAAAAGAATATATAAATTCCTTACGATTTCTCCCCTCCTCCTCCCACCCCCCACAAAGAAACAACTGTCAGCTATGTGATATCTCAGCTGGACAAAACCCATAAAGCTGGGGCAAAGCTGCTCAGCACAGGAGTTTTCTGTGCAAAACCATAACACTGAGGGGCAGCATGAGAAAGGATCTGGTGGTCCAAGGGGGCAGTTTGATCCATGGGTTTTCATTTCAGAGTTACGTATGATCGCCTCCACTCTGGAGTCTGAATCCTCAGCCAGCAGATGCTTATTTAACTCATGGCAAGATCTTGGCAGGAAGTCTGACATTTTCAGAAGATAACTGCAGTTAATAGCACAGATCTACTTAATCACTTCAGTCAGGACAGAATGACCCAGTGTCATCTTCTGATCTATGAAATGATGGCATCAAATAGGATGAAGCAACTGGCTGCTACAGTGTTGACGAAATGATGTTCCCACAGTGTTCAAACATATGGTTTTGGGGAAAGGAAGAAGAAGAGCAAATGAAGTTGTAGAGACAGAGGGTCACATCTTCCTCAAGGATCCCAGCCCGGCATGTTAGCATCCCAAGAAACTACAGCTGGAACACATCTTTTCCCACAAGTCAAAATTTGGGCTTGGAAACCTGCATAATCCCCCTAAAAGAGAGTCTGGAAGTGAAAAGAAATCAGTAAAAGCAGATATGCCATTGTTATTTCCAGTCCCTCCTTCCTTCTAATTCTCCTTAGCTACTGTCCTGTCTCACCAGGGAGGCCACCACCCCTACAGAGCTCAGCACACCATCACAACACTGACAGTCAATAAACAGAGCAGGATCCTTACCACAACCCCTCCATGGTCACCTTCAGGCCAGCTCCTTCAAAGGAATCACCTCATAATTTACCCCCTCCCATAGGATGCATTAGTCCAATCCCCAAATATCTGCTAAAACAGTGGTTTGCAGCCTGTAAGCATGGACCAGCCAGTGATGGGCTGGAATTGGTCTGTGAAGTGCTTCAAGACTCACACGGGGCTTTTAAAAAAACCCAACTAACCAACCAATCAAAAGATGATCATTCTTACTGGATTTTTCTGAAAGAAACAATGTATTATTTCTAAGTACTCAGATGAATTCAAAGGCCACAATCACCAGTAAATTATCTAAATGAAGTTCTGAATAATGAGGATCGTATCACGTCAGCCACCATCTATTAATGAAATGAAAGGCAGAGCGGTAAAAATAGTTTTCACCACAGTAAAAATAACACCCTAAATGGTGAATGACCTTTTTTGTGTTCTTGTTGCTGAATCTTCATGAAAAACCATGTGAAAAGGTCCCTACACAAGATGCCAGGTGTTTCCGGCAAATCATACCAACCGCAGTATCATTAATTTAATCTTCCACTACTCAACTCTTCTCCTGACTGAAAAATCAATGCTAATAAGGAGCTTTGGGAAAAGACTGTGTTGATGCCTCATCTTGTATGGACTAGTTTTAGCCTGCTATCAAATGACTAAGTGGCTTTAAAGAACCTATAAACCGAACAAAGAGATTTTTAAACGTCTCTTTCCCAAACGGTGCTCTCTGCTGATGAAGACATCTAAATGCATGAGGATGGGTTTATGTGCTACCTCAGCCTCTCTGTCAGGAACGCTGGGGACGGAGGCCAAATCCTTGTACTTCAGCTGCATCATGTACTTCATCCTACATTTGTGTGCAGGAAAGCACCAGGCAATGAATTCACCAAACAGCAATTTCAAGGAGCTGGAGACACTAATAGGGTCTGAATCTGTTGTAACTGAAGGAAAAGAGTGTGGTGCTATTTACTCATTTGGATAAACTGCTGCTAGAATAATAACCAAAGCCTGAAGAACAAGTGTGATCTTAAGCAATGGTTAAGATAGGATAAAACCATCACCCTGAACAGCCTCAGCTTCACTCCTAAGAGTTCCCTCCAGAGCTGACCTAAGGTGTCTCTCTTTACCTTAAGATCTTTAGGGAGACAGGCCAGGTCATGAGGCATCTGGGAGATCATTCCTCACCTCTGGGAGCTGTGAGACTTGGATTGTTTTGAGTCATACAGCTTTTTTCCACTTTTTGGCAAACTTCCCACCAAAATTTGCTACATGGCCACCACATTGCCCTACTTTAAATCATACCATCTGGGGACCACTAAGTCATGAATTAGAATATCAACCTTTCTGAAAAATTTTCTTTTATGACTAGTCAGTTCTTTGAGTTCATATGTCTCTTCCATTTCATATTTTATCTGAATGTGTAACCACTAATCATGTTGATCTGACCACCAGAGTAGCAACTCTCCTATCTCTTACCTCTTTCTACATCTCCTAGCACTGTGATGGCTCGATCTTTAAATCAAAGGTCCTGAGGTAACTTCAGCTGCACTCAAATACAAATAAACACACCAATATTGTTAGTAGATTTTTAGGAATATGCTTTGCTTTTTGAAGATTCACCTACCAACATTGGAAAGCACTTCTGAATTTTTCCTATGAATGCAAGGTTGCCTCTATAGTGAATAGATTATTTACTGAATACTCGTTCACCTTCCAAAGGCAGTTTAAATTTGGTTTGCTTTCTATTCAGCAGCTTTGACCATAAAGGGAGGGATGGGAAAGGATGTATCTAAGATTAAATATTCACTCAGTCTGAGCAGAAGCTGCCTCCCTCTTACAAGAGAGACTGAGAGACCCTTGAATGCCTGCTTCACATTTCCCTCTTCAACATACTCATACATTTATAATAATGCCTGCTATTAATGCAAATGAGGGGGAAAAAAAGCAGAGTATTTATCCCAGCTAAACATCACTGTCTTATCACTGTGATAGGAGTGGGAAGGAAACCAAACTCCACTACATCAAACCAGCTTTTAACACTGAGATTCATCCTGATAATATCATGGCAGATAGTTTATCAGCAGGATCTCATTCATCACTAACTCCAAATAGGGAGTCTGCGATGAGGTTATCATCCCACCAGAGCCCTGTTCCATTCCCCAGTGCCTTGCTTTCATCCCAGTATCAGCACGCCTGGTAGAGACACTGACCCAGCCCCCACAGGGCTAATCCCAGAGGGACCAAGGTGTCTCAGAAGAGTTCTGTGCTCTAATGAGTTGGCAGCTGCAGTGAGCCACCATCGCTTCATACCTTGAGGGCTGTAATGAGGCTGCTCTCCTCTGTCACACAGTGACCCAGCCTATGGCTCACAGGAAACCCAGACATGGCCGTGGGCTGTTTGGGTACCATGTATCAGCACGAGGATGACATTTGGCTAAAAATGGCCAAAAAAGAACTGCTAGATGCGTGCATGCAGATAAATCCCACATCCCCAGGCACACTGGATGTGTCCAGCCCACCATGCATCTGCATGAAGCTGACCTCTGTGTCTGACTCTGCTTCTTCTCTGTGTCAAAGGTAGCTATGACTCTCACCAGGGCGACATCTGTCTCTGTGCTGGAATGACTTACCTGCCTCAGATAGCACAGGTTCCACAGCATACTGTGCCCAGGCTCTCCAAAATCCTATGTACCCAAACATCTCTGTGCTTGGGTCATCAGTGGTCCCTCTGTCTTATCTCTGCAGGGCCTTATTTGCAGCTCTGTCCTTGAGCATTGCCCTCAGTGCATGGGAAGGATGAAGAAGGGGCTGGTCCAGGTGAGGTCTTGGACCCCAGCACCTGAGATGCCTCTTAACCAGCAGTACATTTCAGCTCCCATCAGGAGGGGCCAGCTCTGGGTAACATGCTTTGGGATTGCCACCAACATAGAGTTATCAGGGTGAAAAACAATCCCAAAATGTATTGTTGTGCTTTTGTGCTCTGCTACAGCATGTTATGTGAAGTGGAAAAAACATATAGGGAAAAAGTTTATTGTTTTCCAGTAATTTCCCCAAACTCTTACCATTCTTTATTTGGTCATTCTACAGATTACTGCTCTCACTCATCCTTAGATCATCGTGCAGCAGGAAAACGGGATGAAGCTGAAAGATAACAAAGCCCTGGCAAGACTCCCACTATGATTAGACATTTTGATGAATAACGAGCATGACCAGAGTCACAGCAGTAAATATTTAAAGTTATTTTTGAAATGAAGTCTCAGGAAAGATGTAAACTCCTGTGATTTGAGAGGCATTAGCTAACCTCTAATTACAGAGGGAAAGGGAGGAATGGAAACTTTTCTGAGATAAGGGATAACCTAACTGCTTGTTGCAGGGTTTCTTGGAACAACTTTGGTCGGTCCTGTTCTGGTCATTGTCAAAATCCTGGGCTAGAAGACTTGCAGGTCTGAGGGAGATTTGCAGCTCCTAAATTCCTAGAAAAACAACTGTAACTTATACTTTGCCTGCTACAAACATTTGATTTTCTACACTAATTATAGAAATATATTATTATCTAAAATCAGATGTTTTGTTACAAGCAAAACATTACCATAGATACCTTTTTTTTTTCTCCCAAGAGCTGCAATTAATACTTTATGCATTACAAATATCTGGGATTTATTTATATTTTATATATATATATATATATACACACACATATATACACACAATTTAGGTGCTGTAAATCATTAGTTAAAGTGTTTTTCTGGCACATGAGAAAGCTGGAATGAGAAAACAGCTTCCCACTGCAAGAGACCCAAGCTCAAACACTTTTACAGATAAACTGTTAAAAAAAAATAAGGGAAGACCATAGCATTGGTATAAATCAATGAGACCACTCATTGATATAAAATATGATCAATTCACTGAAATTTTAATTATTATGTGCAGCCTGCTTAACTTCTCTTTCCTCTATACAGTGTTGGATCCATTCATTGTTTCTTTTCTTGAAAACTCACTTTCACCACCCATTTTTTAAGGAGTACCCAAAGCAGTAGCCTCCAACCTTGATTGTGTCCCTCAGGACAAAGATCTCATGATATACATCATTATGTGTGCTCAGGTTACCGTCCCTTCTGCTTCCACTCTGCCAAGGCAGGAATTTTGGAGTAGTTTGTTGTGGAAGTGGCTGGGTTTTGGTGTTATACAGAGGAGAGCCAAGAGATGCTCCCTACAGCTGTAAAGGTTGATTGCCGTCCTCGGATCCACAACCTCAACGCAAGAATATTTCACCTCCTGCCCAAATGTGGGTTTTTTGCTGTAACAGGTCACCAATGGAAATCAGTGGTAAACCCCAACCTTCTGTCTCCAGCACATAGTGATATTTTGTATATTATAGGCTCAGGTACATCAATGCCCTGGAGAAGGTATAAGCTGAAGAATGTTGCAGGAATGCAGAGAGGTGTCCAGAGAGCCTGTGGACTCCCCATCCCTGAAGGTGTTCAGGATGGATGGGGCTCTGAGCAATCTGGTCTACTGAAAGGTGTCCCTGCCCATGGCAGCTGGGTTGAACTAGATTACCTTTAAGGTCCCTTCCAATCGAAACCATCCTATGATTCTATAATAAAGAAGCATTCCAGGGCAGGAACCACAACAGGTGCACTGGAGCAACCAGAGCTGGTCCAGAGACACACAGCACCATTTTGGAGTAGTGAGATCCCCCCATGTGCTGCAGGCTGTGCCAGATTTACCCCACAGCTTTAGTCCCACCAAGGGTGGGTCTGTCCTTTCTGCAAGGAGGAGGTACAGATATACCCCAGGTGTGCAGGTCAGCTTGTGCTGACACAGGGAGCAGGTGACCTTTAGCAGGGATGCCCAGTCAAATGTGCCTGTTTGGGATCCTTTTGGGGCCCTGCTGAGCCACAGTTGAACTGGAGGTGAACAAGAGTGGACAGGTTTCTCTGGGATGTGCCAAGTCCCTGGAGCTGATCAAAGCATGGAAAGCAAAGCACTCCAGGCAGTGTCATGACCAACAAACCAGGGGGTGCAGTGGCAGTACCAACAAATATTGACGATGCCACTGTCTCCAGAGCACTGGTGTCAGCCAGTTGGGGCTGCACACAGCTAATCACAAGCCAAAACGCTGGGAGCAATGGTCAGTCTTTGGTACAGACCATGCAACACAACACAAAACAATTGCAGCCCCTGCGCTCGGATGAGCCCGCCTAACGAGCTTCTCTAGTGGCTGCATACAGACAGCAAAGTAAAAAAGTGAGAAGAGGGTGATTCCTGTGGAACTTGGTAAATTGAGCAACACCAGTCCTGAGCAGCTCATCTGGTGCTGTTGTTCACTGTGTGATCCTCCCTGTGAAAAATTTGAAGTATTTTTGTGCATTTTCCTGAAACATTCTTCCTCTGTGAGTCGGCACCTAATGGTCAACAGCACTAATAGACACTGATGGGGTGGAAAGCAACATTTACTCTGTCCTGATTGGTTTTGATTTTCCAGTAATGCTACTATGGAGTTATGAGCCCCTTCTCCTGGCCCAAATCCAAAACTGGTGCTTGAAACCTGAGGTTCAGCAAGCACTGATGTTGTTTGCTGGCTGAGGAATGGGCATTTCTGGCAAGAGGTTGCTGATTAGAAGGGGTGACAGGAATGCTGAGTGGTTGAATCACTCCTGAAGAAAAAACACAATTCAGTTAGCATCCCCAGAAACTCCCGCAATGGAAATTTGTCTGCTTTCCCCATTTACAGCCCACACCGTGCCCATCAGCATATACATTATCCTTGCAAAAAAATCTTTAAAAAGTTGTTCCAAATCTGTGAGTTGGTCACACAGACATTGTTTGAAGTCCAGAGCCCTGCTCCTTGATGCTCATGTGTTGCTTGTTTTATCAAAGCATCAGGCTGCATCTGAAGCAGGGCTCAACGTGCCTGCTGCCTTCTGCCACTCCTCCAGCACGTCCCCAAAACCCAGCCCAGTGCTCAGCTCCGGGCAGCCCTCCTCCATCTCCAACGCCTTGCTGAGGAGGAAGCGGAGCAGACTGACCAAATTCCGATCCCCTTACACAGCCCCTCAGAGTTGCTCTCTGGACGTCTCAGCACAGCCTTGGCCGCTTGCTCAGACCTGAAAATAAAGTGAAGATTCAGAGAGCCAAAGTCTTCCTTTTACAGGAGAAATCAAGTGTGGGATATTCCTAGCCTCAGGCTAATCAGACCCCAGAAACTTCCCTGCATTGGATGTGGTCTCAAGCTACGTCTGTTGTTACTCACATTATTTAAAAAAAAACCCAAAAACAAAAAAATAGCAAAACAAGGAGCTCAAAAAACCCCCAACCCAACAGTTTTGAGGAAGAAAAAGCCCCAGCCCAGGGGTGGGAGGGAGATGCAGCAGTCTGAAGAAATCCCTGCTGTGCCCAGTGTCAGCTCCTCCCTTACCTGCAGCAAAGGTTTAATTGTAACCTTACAGCACTGACACTGGCAATGCAGAAGGTGATGAGAGATGTACACACACAGATGCACAGAGTACTTCATAGCAATAACTGCAAATGCTGATCTAGGTTCAGACCACAGAAATTTCCCATGGTTTGATCTCCAGCTCTCCCAGACTGCAGAAGAAATCTATCCCCAGAGCAGCTGGAGTGGGCTTGGTCTCCCATTGGATCTGTCTTTTAAGGGTTTCCACACCCAAGATGGCTCAGATGAGCCATCTCTGTGCTGGGAAGCTGTTTGGGGCTGCAGAGACCAGGGCTCAGACTCGAAGAGAAAATTTGAGTCCAAAGCGTGGGAGGGGCTGTGAGCTGGCCAAGCGTGGAACAACATTCGTCTGGACGAAAGCAGCTGATGCTGCCCCTACAAACAGCATCATTCCCAAAGCCTCACTGACGAGAGACAGCTCTCTGATAAAGAGGGACAAACACTGAAGATGAGTGTGAGGCTGAAGGTCCTTCAGCAAAACAACTCACTGAAATCCTCCCACTCTCTTCTACCTGCTCTGCTCCGTGAGCAAGAGCTTCCCATGACAAAGACCTAGACTGAGCCTTCCATAACCAAACCCACCCTGTAAAAACTAATTAAAACATTTAATTAGCTTTTGATTAACAGCATATTTCAAAATCCTTTAGAGACTTGCAGATCAGCAGAGGCACAACTTTGGAGTGCGGGGCTGTTCAGTTTTGAAACACGTTCCCTCCTTGAGAGCAGACATGCAATTACGGCACTACACTAATTGCTCCTCATTTGCAAAGCCAGAGCATGAAGCAAGTTGTGCTAATGTGTCGAAATGGGGGGAGAAATAAGGAGAGCAATGGATCACTGAGTCTTTGAAGGGAAAAGTAATTTATACAAGGGAGAGTTTATGGGTATGACAGTCGCTCTCAAAGAACAGCAGCGCTTGGCCAGTAAATATGGTTTGTTTGAGAAGAGCATCACTGCCATCTTCAGGACAGTCACTTTCTCTTTCCCAACACACAGTAGCTTTCCTGAGAGCATTTTTTGGCTTATGCAACACAAAGGAAAGTTTTCTACAAACTGTCGAAGTTCTATTTTTAGTTATTACTGATGCTCTGTGGAGGATGCTTTGGTCCAATGCCTCCCCGCTTCTGGATTTTGACGCCTCAAACTGCCTATGCAGGAAAACCTCATAAACATCACTTGCAGTGCATCCTTCAGTTTAAGACCTGTCAGTCAGTCTGCCCCATTTCAGTACAGTAACATTTCCTAATGGACATATCTGGCCCTTTATGCAGTGTAGATGAAATTTCTCTAAGGAGCCACCCTCTTCCACTTCTTTTGCAAGATATTTACATTAGCGTAAGAGAAGTGTTAGGAAACTCCTTGTGACATCAGCCAATGGCATTAAACCATCATTCCTCTATCCAGGACACAGTCAATCAGCTGCCACACACAGAAAGCATCTCTATCCTGGGTCTCGAAGCAGCATTTCACTCTCAAGGACTACAAGCCATTTGAAAGACACACAGTGCTGAACGTAGAGTCTCTCATCTTAAAAACAATAGGATACTAAATGGAATTGCTTTAAAGCTAGGAAATAGCTCAGTTAGAATGCCCACATTACTGAAGGCCACGTCTTTCAGTAATGCACTCCTGCTCTGTGTTTAATTACACCAATGCTGATCAGGGGTCACATAGCTGGTTATGGGGACATCAGTTTTATACTGCAACATCTCCCTCCACCCCGGAATTGGACACGTCTCATGTGCCCCTTCACACAATGGAGGTGTTCCAGCCCACGGGATGAGCTGGATGTGCACACATACTCCTTTCCCAAGCCTGGACACTGGCCCGTCATTTGGCCAATGTTCAAGCATCACTTTGACACAATGGGCACATGTGCAATGCAAAAATATGGGGCAGCCACAATAAAATAAACAGCTCAGTTTCTTCTTAGCCTGTATCCAAGAAAGAGGTAGGCCAGGCCACAGATCAGGCCAGAGAGATGCTCCTGCCAGGCCAGCTCTGACTTGGGGTTGCCTTACACTCCTGTGACCATAGAGGCCACCTCTTCTCTGCTCCAGTCAGTTCACAGTGTATGTGGTTACCAGCAAAAAACAAAGCCATGAAGGACATACAGCACCTGCAGCAGGAGCTCTCCCTGCTTCTGAGGATGAGGATGTCAGTGATACACCCTGAATGGCAAGGAAGGGGAGAACATACAGAAACAGTCCTCCAGAGACCTTGGGATCAAAAGGGATTTGCCTTCTTAAACGAGGGAACCCCATGGCAGGAAGCAGGACAGGGCACAGCTCTTGTATGTCCCACTTTACTATCATGGTCATTAGGTGCTTGTAACTCCTCACCTCAATTACTGGACACCTCTGACCCCTGCAACAATGTGTTGGCTTCTGGACAGGGTTCAAGCATGAGCAGAGAACACAGGGCTCAAGGGCAACCTCAGTAAGTATGTTCATGACACACCAAGTCCCTGTAACTTGTTGCCAGCCTACCATGCACTTAAGCATTTGCTGGTGAAATAACTGCAGCACTTGGAAAGCTCGATTCTACTTGGCCAATTCTTGTAATTTGCAACACCCCTGCAGTAATTAGATAACTTTACTACTGCCCCATACAACCCCACAAACACCCATTTCACACTGCTATAGCTGTGACACAAAGGGTCCACAATATTGCACAGATGCAAGAGACAGGGTCAGCTTATCCTGGTTAGATTTGCTCACCAGGTACAGTCCTTCTTTTGTTGTAACCTTGACAGAACAGGTAACCCTGACCAGTCACCTTTTTAACATCACAGTAATAAAACTGAAGGATGAGACCAGCCTGAAAGAGTCATTAGCACGTGGGGAAGCAAATCACTGTCCAGATCCAGAGCAGCGAGTTGTTTGCAGTCATCTGGTTTTTAACTACCCCATGTGATAGCAATTCATTACAAAATTCATATGCAAATTGATACCATGAACTTTATACTGGGATTGTTTTTGTCCTTGCCCCACTGTCCCCAGATGGGGGAGCTGCTACTATTGACCAGCCCCCAGGCATTATACCAGGCTTGGGAAAAGGGATGAGAAAACTTGGCTTAGGCCAGTAAAGTGACCAAAAGGGCAAGGAAGAGCCAGTAACCTGGTAATTGAGAGCTAGTTCTCTGTTTTGATACAAGAAGCCACTTCACAGAGGTATTTAGAAATTTTGAGAAAAAAGCAACCCCATCACCACAGCCAGGACAGGCACACTCAAGGATGGCTCCCACCTCAAGCAGGACTTGTGACTACTTGTGTCTGCAGCACCCAGGGAACATCACAGTGACCTTCTACACTGACACACACTTGAAATGCCACAACTATAAACCCACAGCAACTGCATACACTACTTCGTTAGTTATTTCACAAGTCTAAGTGTTTTTAGGGACAGAAAGATAACATTGAGAAGAAAACCCAAAGAAAAGCAGGATGAATATCCTTCTAATGAAGCAGCAGTCTAAAGAGTAATCACGTTCCTGCTGCGGAAGACAAGCCATTTCAGGGCCTGCCTCTCCTGGTCTGCTCCAAACATTATAAAACTAAACAGAGATAGGCAGCATTTCTGGCAAAGTGAAACTCTGATGTGCTTTATAAGCAGGAAAAGACATGGACAGGAAAGTACACTTTTTTAGGAGAAACATTTCCATAATTTATTTTTTATATGAAATTTAAAGAACCATATCAACACCACTCAAGTAGGCTGCTACTAAAGAACTGCAGAAACATTCTAGAGCTTGGGAGTGGCACACGTTTTTAGCCATGCAGCCTCCATACTCTCTGTGACACACATCACACACACCACTGTGGATCTGTTTCCCCCAGAGATACGTCTGTGCCCAGAATTTGAGACTCACAAGAAAGGAGCAACAGCATTTACACTCAGAGACACAGCATTATGAGGAGAAGGCCTTCCACCCACAACAGCCACAGGGTGGTTACACCAACTCACAGCACAGGGAGGATGGCCAATTTGAGCAGAGTATTTATTTAAAGCATTAAGTGCCACCCAGCCCAGCATCCCAAGACTCCAGGTATCACATACACTACGGTGGTGCCATCCAAACAGCACAGTTTTTCCCCCAAAACTTACACAGAAGCTGTTTGGTGGCCAATACTTAGTGCTGGGCCTCACAGTTGCTCTCCTGTCCCCTGCCACATATAAGTGCTAAAACAAAGGGGATAAGATTAAAGAGTGGGTTTGCAAGGAACAAGCACCAAAGCTTGAATAGGAACATGCAGCAGTTTCAGTTCAAAACTGTGAACAGCTCATGCCTGGTACACTTGGAGGGCCTGTTTTCTTCTCTTGGAAAGCTCATGAGGGGGGAAGCTTGTGGAGCTGTGGGCCAGCCAACTCCAAGCAGGCCAGCTCTAATCTCCCTTCCCAGCTGCCTACACAAAGAAACTTCAGAACACAAATACCAGAGGAAAAAAAAGGAAAGTTCCAATTATCCTTAGACCACAAGAACAACAGTGTTTAAAAGCAAAGATGCTGGTAGGGCAGCAGAAAGGAAGAGCTGTCCAAAACAGTCGACTGAAGAAATTGTGTTTAGTCGGCAGCCACTGGGGCAAGACAAAGAAGAAATCTGCTGTATGGCTGGTTCTTCTACAATGGCACCCAGGCTGGATTTACTGTTTCAAGTGTTTTCTAATGAGATCAGAAGTAAAAACTGTACTCTACACAAGCTGTGCTTAAAACCCATTCTCTATAGCTCAGGTTTCCTTTAGAAAGCTCTACTTCCAAAAAGTAACACTGGACAGGAGAATGGTTTGCTCCTCCTGGGATTATTATTCCTTAACTGTATTCACAGTAACAAGGCTGACACTAAATTGCTGGTTTTTCCTCAGGGTAATGAACTGATGAGGACAGTTTCCCTTTCAGATCCATGCAGAAGGGTCAGTTGTATACAGTCTGTAATATTCATACGATTCCGGGAAAGCTTTTTTTCTTTCTAAACAAATCTAGTTCTGTCCTTCCTCAGATTGATACAACTATGATATTGCCAAAAGGACTAGAGAGCAGTATCATGTCAAAGAAAGAGTATTTTATTCCTGCTGCAAGCCTCCCACTTGGGTTGGTTTCTCTGTGGCAGAGACCACGGCTACGTATCTTTGGCAGGAAAGAAAAAAATGTCCAGGTGAGATGGACATACAGGTACCCACAATATACACTTACACCTCCTTCAAATTCTTCAAGTGTCCTGATTCACAATTTTGTAGATCTCTTCTTTCAGAAACCAAACAAATAAAAGATAAGAAGAATATTTCTTGGTGGTGTAGAAGGGGTATCCACAGGAAATCCAGCATGATCGCACCAATATCTTGTATTGGAACCAGTGTGCTATGTAAAGTTATAAAACATTAGTCCAGCAAACAAAGCTGAGGGGCTCACACTTGCCTGGAGGTTTCAAGTCTCCTTTTCAGAACTCAAGTTAGGCATAATCACAACAGCACCATGCACACGAGGTGCGCTAATGTTTGCCCTTCAAGGTAAACCATGCCATTTCCCAGAGATGTTCCCTAGCAATTCTCAATTCGTTTTCACAAAATCCCAGAATGGGCCAGGTTGGAAGGGACCACAGTGAGTCAATCTGGTCCAACCTCCCTGCTCAAGCAGGGTTATCCTAGAGCACATGGCACAGGATTGCTTACAGACACTTTTTCAACATCTTCAGTGAGGAAGACTCCACAACCAATCTGGGCAATCTGTTCCAGTGCTTTGCCACCCAAACAGTAAAGTTCTTCCTCATATTCAGGTGGAACCTCCTGTACATCAGTTTCTGCCTGTTGCCTCTTGCCCTATTGTTTGGCATCACCAAGAAGAACCTGCCTCTGTCCTCTTGACACCATCCCTTCAGATACTTATAGACATCAATGAGGTCCCTTCTCAGTCGTCTCTTCTCCAGGCTGAAACAAGCCCATCTCCCTCAGCCTTTCCTCATAAGAAAGATGGCCCAGTCCTTCAGTCATCTTTGCTGCCCTCAGTTGGACCTGTTCTAGGTGCTCCACATCCCTCTTGCACTGAGGAGCTCAGAACTGGACACAGCACTCCAGGTGAGGCCTCACCAGAGCTAAGTAGAGGGGCAGGATCACCTCTCTCGACCTGCTGGCAATGATTTTTCTAATGCACCCCAGGATACCACTGGTTCTCTTGGCCACAAGGGCACTGCTGGCTCATGGACAACCCCCAGCCTATACTGGTGCCTGGGGTTATTCCACCCCAGGTGCAGGACCCTGCACTTGCCCTGGCTTGAATTTCAGTTGGCTCTTCTCTGCCCAACTATCCAACCGGCTGAGGTCCTTCTGAAGAGCTGCACATTTTCCCCTTTAATTCTTCTCCCAAAAGAACTTTAATTTCTTCACCACTCTATTTAACACTTGTTGCTCTAAAATGCCACATAAAGAAGAAACATTATTTAGTATACTGGGATTATTCAGATTTCACACAGTTCAAGTATCTAGATCAACAAGTGTACATACCAGTATACACCCCACCACTGGTAAGCAAAGAGCCTAATCTAGAATGCCATTTCTGATGACCATACTGAGGAGTCAGCATGGGTAGCCAAGATGCAAGTTAATCAGCAACATCCACAGAGATCTATATGGATTGCAAAAAGCTCCTTTCCACAAACTTCATCTGAGTACTATTTCTGGGGACAGGGATGCAGCATAGAGTGGAGAGCAAGAACCCTAAAACATACTGGGCTTAAATCAGTGGATTAGGCTGGTGGTTACTGGTAATGAAACAGCAGAGTTTTCACTATATAAAATTTATAAATTTATTTTTTTTGTAAAAATCCAAAGAGCACGAAGACATCTCACTCAAAATACTGGTAAATCAAACCACACTTAGAAAAATGAAAGCTGATTTTATTATCTTATCCACAGCCAATCATTTGACATGAACATGCATACGTAATTTTGCTACGCACACACCACAGTTTAACGTTAGTTATTAAAGGTTAAACATACAACATACATCCTTACAAAAATGAGTCAAAATGCAAACGTAACTTTTAAACAAAACAGTTTTTACTCATTTAAAAAAACTTTTGTGTTGGGTACCATTTTGTACAAACACAGTTAATTTAAACAAATCTGCTTTTAGTTTCCTCATGGTTGCACATGAAAATAAGCTGCAATAGAAAATGAAGTCATCAAGGGATTTTTAAATAGCAGAAGTAGGCAGTCTTGCCATGCAGAAGAAGCAATATTAAATATTAGTTTTTCAAAAAAAGAAAAAAACCACAAGTTTAAAAATATTTAGTTCAAGTCACAAATCTTTCCCCAGTACAGAGAAATCCAAATGCAACGCATAATTAGCTGCCACTTAGGATGGCTATTCTGAAAAGTAGAATACTTTCCAGAATTGATAAATTTCTTTGATTTGGCACAGAAAAGAAGTCTGAGCTTACTTAGGAACAAGAAAGTGATTAAAAAAAAAAGGGTAAACAGGAAGAGAGAAAATAAAAAGCAAGAATGAACGAGATAGTAGTTGCAATCACTAAAAAAAAATAAATCTGTGCATCTCAGTCATTGCAGAATACTGTCTACAGCAGGTGCGAATTCCAGGTAATTGTTATTGCAACATGGATTTAATTTGCTTGGAGGTAGTCTCATCATTCAAATGCTTTGTTGTGTACCTAAACACAGAAACAAAAGTTGAGATGAGCATAGATGCTATTGCACTTTGACTTAACAAGTATGTAATTTCTTTGTTTATGGCTCAACCTGACTGTACCAGAGCAAAACCCTCAGCCATCCATCACCACCCAATCCATGATTACCCAGAGCACAAATCAGACATTCTGATCAGAAAATGCTGTTATCAATCAGAATTAAAACCCAGCAGCCTTGCACGAAGAGGAGTTCAAAAGAAGCCTCAGCTGGACATTGGCTTCTGTGCTCATAGTTCATTTCATAGTAAACTCATATTATCACTTGTGACAGACTAACATCAGACTAACTCTGAGGTCTCTGCCCACAGGAAACATTTTGAAATAAAACAGCATCAGAAACTTCTCTTCAAAACTTCCAGTGATCAAACCTTCCTAAGATCCCTCGACGACAATGGATTTAATAATTTTTCAGCCTAATTTCCTGCTTAGTTAAGTGACTGCTGCTAAAACTAGAGAATATATGTGCTTATTTCAGCCCCTTTCCTCTTCAAAATTCTCTAGGACAACAGCACATTTTTAAGTCCCTATAAAAAGCTTAGTTACCTCTATTTTTAAAAGGGAGTAATGTATATCCTTAATATTGGCCTCTTTGTACAATTAATTTCCCTGATCTCCCTTCCTAACTAATCTAAAAGCATATAAAAACTTATTCTGTAATTTAACATGTTAAATTAGCACTTCCACTGTTATCCACAACTGCAGTGATATTTACTTGTTCACTTGAAGAATATATAATGACTTTTTAGTTTGGAAATTAATATCAATGTAGATTTCTGCACTCTTTGGTAATTTATATTTTCCACAAACAAGCAGTCTAAGGTTTTCTGAAATCCTGAAAAGTTATCATACTTGGTATTCTGCCCATGTGAAAAAGCTGAACATGACTACAATGCCCATATGAATTTCAAATTACAAACAGCTGATCTCCTTCCAAAATCCTTACCACCTTCCATTTGCTTTTGAAACATATTATCTCTCTCTTGAGGAAACATGAGGACTTCTAACACTCCTCCACAGAATCAAACACTCAGATTTGGACTTAACTTGCATGACATCATCTTGAACCTGCTTTCATCACACAGCAGCTCATCCCCACATCTCTTCCTAACATTGCCAAATGTGATTTAAAAAAACATTTGAACATCCTAGCCAAATGACTAATCAAGTGTACGAAACAAGGACTGTTGAAGCATCCATGGATGGAAAGGGTTGGTGCAGGGAAAGGTCAGTGTCAGCACGGACTGAATTTACACTGCTAACCACAAAGCAAGTGAGCCAGAACCCAAACTATACCTTCCATGTACTTTATAAGTGTCAACAAAGATGGGAAAAATGAGGTACCCGTAAAGACTGGTGTTCATTCTTAACTGCAATCACAACAAACTAGCCAGAAAATAAATGCTAATGCAGTCTTCTCCCTCCAGAAGCTTGTGTTTTTACTGATCACCATCTCAAAGGCTGATCACGTAAGGAAGTTCAGAAACGATCAACAACATCATTTTAGCATAGAAATACTCACATGAAGTCTCAAATTAAGTGTAGATATTTTTTTCATTTAATTAATAATGTGAAACAACTTTGTAAATGAGCCCACTTACACTACCACATCATTTCACTTCTTACCATATCATAACACAAAAAAAATAAAGAGAGGGCAAATGAAATTAAAGCAGTTTCACTACAGATAAGAAAAAGCAATCACAAATGCACACTTTCGGGCAAGACAAACTAAAGCTTCCACATTCCAAAGCAAGCACATGAGTAACAACATCCAGTTACACTTATCTGTTACCAAACTAATATGATACTTTTCCAAGTAAGGACAAGAACCTTTTTGCCTGTAACATTTTGGCATCTTTTGCCACTCCTCCAGTGCTGGACACCCACGCAAAGAACATGTTTCTGACTATAGATACAGCTTTATGACCCAAATTAGAAGGTTTTAGATTAATACACTGAATTATTAACTTTTCCTTACTTCTCCAATTAATATGGTAAATTTTTGTCTCATCTATTCTAAAGCAAAAGCATTGAGATTTGTGTCTTAAGTACTTTCTGAAAGAGGAACAATTTATAGTTACTTGCCACACCATACTGACTCATTCTTAGCCTGCATGCAGGTAATGTACACAAAAAGTTATCTTAGAATGACAACTTCAAGTTTACAACCCAGCTGTTAGAAGTGGCTTCTTCACGCACTCTCATCCCAGGACAATTGGAAGACAAGCCTGTGATAATCACATTCACCTTTCCCTGTAACAGTGACTGATTACTTTGCTGCTGAAGAAAATGCCCTGGACAATTCATGAAATTTCATATCAAAATATTAACAAAATCTAAACCAAAAAAAGAGTACCTGAGAGCATTTAGAAGGCCTTCTACACTGTTAGGAGGCTGGTCTTTAAGAACTTTGATGCATCCTTTCATCTAGGAGTTAAAAAAAAGATACAGTTTTATTCATGCTAGTACCTTCTGAGTTTACAGAAATGTTTTATATTCAGTTTATCAAAAAGAAAAAAATTAGTATTTAAAAACAGCAGCACCGTAAAGACATTTTCTGGATATTAGAAAGGAATTAAGCTTT
Source organism: Chiroxiphia lanceolata (assembly GCF_009829145.1). NCBI lineage: Eukaryota > Metazoa > Chordata > Aves > Passeriformes > Pipridae > Chiroxiphia > Chiroxiphia lanceolata. Next base: position 10,227,971 of record NC_045637.1, on the reverse strand, counting down.
CAGTATTATATTTTCCAATGACAGACTGACTTAGCTACTTAAAAAGCTGCATTCTGAGTGCACCCTCAGCAAAGTCTGCTGATGACACCAGGCTCTGTGGTGCAGTCAACACGCTGGAGGGAAGGGATGGCATCCAGAGGGACACGGACATGCTTGAGAAGCGGACCCGTGTGAACCTCATGAAGCTCAACAAGTCCAGGTGCAAGATTCTGCACCTGGGACAGGGAAATCCCAAGCACAAATACAGGCTGGGCAGAGAATGGACTGGGAGCTGTCCTGAAGAGAAAGACCTGGGGGTGTTGGTGGACAAATAGTTCAACACGACCCCACAAAAAAACCAAAAAGCCAAACATGTCCTGTGTTGCATGGGCAGCAGGTCAAGGGAGGCGATTCTCCCCCTCTGGACCCAGCTCTGGGGTCCCCAATTCGCCCTGCTGGAGCGAGTCCAGAGGAGGCCATGAAGATGCTTCCAAGGCTGGAGAGCCCCTCCTTTGAAGACAGGTTGAGAGAGTTGGGGCTGTTCTGCCTGGAGAAGAGAAGGCTCTGGGGAGACCTTATAGCACCTTCCAGTACCTAAAGGGGGCTACAAGAGAGCTGGAAAGAGACTTTTTACACAGGCTTGGAGTGATAGCATGAGGGAGAATGGCTTTAGACTGCTACTCGATCCCTGGAAGTGTCCAAGGTCAGGCTGGACAGAGCCTTAAGCAACCTGGTCTGGAGGAAGGTGTCCCTGCTCATGGCAGGGGGGTTGGCACTAGGTGATCATTAAGGTTCCTTCCAACCCAAACCATTCTATGATAACTTTAGACAATGCGACTTTCATGTCAAGCTCTGCTTTATTGACCTTAAGAAAAAAAGAAGGAAACTGTAAACAAAAATACCCGTTTATCATAAATCCTTTAAGAATTACTACATTCAGTCAGTGAAATAATGACCAACTCTGTAGTTACTACAATAGGATAACAGACCATTTTAAACAACCATGAAGCCACATACAGTAACAGCATGTATTCCACAGACTTATGAACTAGCAGCAGAAAGTCAAACATTTGAAAGCTGGTGGATTATGAACTGAGCTATTTACCAAGCAGTGAGGAACAAGCTAGATGCTGTTGTTGTTTTCAGTCATTCTGATTTGGATCTTTCAGCACAACCACTATTTACACGTATTTTAAGACACTACCTGAATTCCATAAAAACAGATTTTTCATGTCTAACAACGATCATTTACATGACTGAAGGCCTAGCCTGTATTTCTCACTACTTAAATATATATTTTTGCTCACAGCTACCACTACCCATTTAGCACCAATCCAACTTTTCCAATCCAACATCCGTTACTAGAACTTGAAAGACAGAAGAGGAACCTATACACTTTACACAATTTAAATACTCAAGAGATTATTTAGCAACAATAAACTTACATCAATTTTTGAAGTTTTGGCAAAAGCGCCCACTGGATGCACATGGTCATAGAGTATGATGACACCCACCATTACCCTCAGACAGAATGATACTGTTTCCTCATTTGTAAACCTGCTTCTATATTCACTGTAATTTAAAAACACAGGTTATTATCTATGAAACACAGGATAAGAGTACATACTAGTAACACCCAAAATAAGATTAAAGAGAAATGTCTACTATAAGTCCTCAGAGAACAAAAAGAATTCCCTGCCAAAAAAACCCCAAATCCACCAACCCCAAGCTTTTGGTAGTTTTCTTTTTTCCTTTCAAATCAGACAACAGCTTAGAAAGAGTTACCTGAAGATTAAAAAAGATTCTCAAACCTAAAAAAGGACCCGGCTGCTAAAAAGATTAAAACAATACATACTAACTTTGCTTTCCTACCCTTTTCCCTGCCACCCTGTAATACACCCCCAAACTTCTGACTCAGGGAAAAAAAAAAAGTAAAGAAAGCAAGCTAATGAACAACGTTTAACTACTTTCTTGAATGGAACAGTCCCTTCCTAAGAAGGGTAAGAATATAAATGTTTGGAGTTCTTAATGTACTTCAAAACATACGTGCTGTGGTATTTGGACAGAAAATTATTTAAATAAGACACAGCTCACGTGCAAGTAATTTTACCAGTGCAAAACTATTTACAACACAGAAGGAACAGATAAAATAAAATAAAAAAACAAACCAACAACAAAAAACTCCAAACCAACCAACCAAAAAAAAAAACCCCAAAATCAAAACCCAAAGTTTACTCTGACTTTTTGACCATACTCCCAGTGCCTCTCAAATGTAGAGTAGACAACAGACTGCCTTTATGCCTAGAAATCACCTCTCAATTCCCCAGACAGGGGCCCTGTCATTTTGTTACAGCCATCAGCTGGGCCAGCCCACAAGGACATACCATCTAGCACATTGCCCACAGCTCCTCTTTCAGGAGGCCCTAGGCAATCATGCTCAAATAGTCTATTTCTCTGAATTATACATGAGAAAACCACTTATAAAGAGTGCCAAGAGGTTGTCTAGCTTCCATAGCCATGCTATTTTTAAATATTAATATGTTCAGAAAAGTAGACCGCATGATTTGCATGGCTAGCAAAATGAGACAAGGTAGTTTCATGTCAAGGTAAGCAACTAGGCTGGTAAAAAGAAAACACCATAGTTCCTAATTACCCCAATTATATTTCTTTCACCTTATGCATCACAAGTCACGGCTGAGATACAGAGATGACTCAGACCCAGTACAAGCACTGTTTATACTCACGGGGTTTCCAGCATGACCCTGCACACACTGGCCATGGTGCTTAAGCAATCTGTTGTATTCTCTATTGGTAAATTTTTATTCTGCAAAAGAAGATTAACAGTTTCCAATTCAATTATTGTGAAATATTGTGCTACAAAACCTAAATCAAATCAGTGATCTGCTGGCATGGTAACATGGGGGAATTAAAAACATCAACACAACTATAGTAAGTCAGGTAGTCTTGCACTGTTTTTTTTAAAATGTTACCATATAGGTTAGCAACTTCCAGAACAAAGTCTAACACACAGGTTTTGGTTGCTTAGTGTAGTCAAAGAACTACACTATTGACACTACTGACTTTTGGTAAATTTTAAAGGAATCATCTAACTTGCTCCTTAAAGGTAGAAATTTCTATAGCCAAATATATTCATCTTCTATAATAGTGAAAAATTGCAGCAGATGAACATCACAAAGAAATATAAAACAAGAGGCCAATTTTCTTGAGGCATTTCAAGCATAAAGCAGAACTTAGAAAAAATATTAAAAGACAAATGTATCTTTGCATTAATCATGTAACATACAATTATTTTTAATTAAGAAATAGTGTGCATTCTTTGCATGTAAGCCAAAAATCATCATTTATCAGAAGGCAAGCACAATACTTGCAGTGACTGGATTTTACCACCAATATTTATCTAGGTAATTAAGCATAAATAGTGTCAAAATGTTGGAATACTTTTCCCATTCAGGATCCTCCTGTTTTGCAATAATGTAGCATACTTGACTTTACACAGTGTAACCTTCTCTCAGGAAGGAGAAAAGGAAGCTACATTTCAATTCCATTCCTTATTTCAAGCACACAGAATCAAACTGTTTCACTTTCAATTTTCTGTAATTTCTGCTCTAAACCACCACCAAAACGGAGGCAAAATACTTACCTGTCCCACCTCCCTCTTTGAGGAAAGGTATCAGCACTGATGTGACACTATGCACTAACTTTTGGTGACACAAAAAGTGGCTGAAGTCGCTAACCTCTACAGCATCCAGGAAAAGACACTTCACATTTCTTGAAGCTTCAAAAAAACAAGTTTGGCTTCTAGATGCCAAATTAAGCCTGGTAGAAGCTTTGTGTTCCAAATAATGCCTGGCCCTGTGGTGCTCAGAAGCACACTATCCAGGACAAACATTTACACTCTTACCTCTGACACAAACTTTGTGGTAGCATCACTTAAGGTTTTCAACATTGGTGTTGCTTCAGCGTAAAATAAAGACATTCTGTTTGCCAACTCGTTATTTACTTCATTTTCTCCCTCTGCCTACAAAACAGAAGGAAAAAAAAATTTAGTTGTTTTGTACATGAAGAAGAGGGGTGGTAGTATAAGATTATATGTCATCTCCTCCAAGGGTTACCTACTGGGACATTGTTAATCCTCATACGGCTCAGAGTTCTTCTATAGTAGCTGAAGTCATTCTGTATAGCAGGATTTGTCATCTATATAGATATGAAAGTGAGAGAGTTGTAACAAATTCGAGAAAAATAAGGACAAGTTTTCATAAAATATAATACTCCAAATAAGAAAATATTCAACTTCCTGAAGTAAAAAGGCCTGTGACATGTTGGGAACTCATAACCACAAAGTAAAGCCTTCTGGTTAGTTTCTCAGATTTTGCAGAACAAGATCTAACAGGAAAAAGAAAAGGAGCAGGAGACAGAAATTAGCAGGTTGAAAAAAAATTGCTTTCCTAGTTTGACTCCAAGGATCAGACCAGTAGATTAATAATCATTTCAGCTTAGTTCTTTGCACATTAGCAAGAAAATAGTTGGACTATGCATGTGCACAAACTAAGAGTAGCAGCAGTATCCCAAGAGATATGCCAAATTTGGATGAAGAAACATGATTAATATGAACTGAAATATAACAAGTGCCTAAAGCAAATATGTTATTTCATCTCTTTCCAGTCTAATCTAACTCTAGGTCATGCAAGCAAGCCAAGCACACTAGATCTTTGAGTATGTACTGCACTCTCTGTTCTAGAACAGAACACAACCTGGATTGCTTCAGTAAACAGACTTGGCTTCTTTTTGCCAGCCTTTGTGCTTACAAAACTACGAGTTCTTTCTTACCTTGAGCTCATCAAATCGGAGTGTAAAGTGAAGAATTTCTGCAAACTGCTTTGCGAGAGCCTGCTCTCGCTCCAGGTGCTGCGTTGGGGAATAGGGAGTGCTCGTCAGGGCTCCCAACAGGCCTCGCAATCCTGCCTCTGAAACGACAGGACAGTATTTTGCCATATACAACTGCATCTGCTTCTCGTATCTCTACTGGCTGATATCCTGCATGCTAGACTTAAAATATACATCTGCCAAAATACATGGTGGTTAATATAAGCAATTAATTGCTTATTTATGTGTCACTGTTGTCATATTTACTTACAAACTGCTCTACAGACTAAGTCACACTGGTACTGACAGCCACAAAAAAAAAGTTCTTGAAAAGCTTCATCTGCAACATTTGTGTAGAATGTATTTCAATAACCTGTGTTAGCAGACTTAAGCCTTTAAGATAACACAGAATTCAAGAGGCACATAACTATAAGTAGAAGTCATGCCTTAAGATAAACTCATAATCCACTTCCTGTTCATCTTCTCGAGAAAAATGCCTCACCTCTTTAACAAAGCAGAACTTGCCTGCAAAAAGTTTCCATGTTTTGAATTCATTTTTTCATGAGCTATGCTAATAACTCTGATTAAAAGTGAGATAACAACAGATAGTTTGTGAAAAAACAAGTCTAATAGTTTTAATCAGCTTAGCCACCACATCAGTCAAGTTGGTTTCATAAGAGGTATGAAGCACCATCTTAAGTATTGCAACTGTGTGAACCAAGATCAGGCATTTCCACAGACCAAATTATTTCTGGTGTTTAGGGACAAATTATACAGACACTTTTAAATTCTCTTGGTACAAAAAACATTAACAGGACTAATTCCCGGATTATTTAGTCCACTAATTTTCAAACAATCAGCTGGTTACTGCTTTCTGGAGTTACTAAAGGAGTAGGGAAGGAGGATGACAAGCATGTTCCCATTCTCTCTCTCCTTTCAGGTACCCACTGAAGCAAGTCTGCTGTTGCATGCAAGAAGGTAGTACACAGATATAAATAAGATCCAATCCAGTGTATAGAAGGAATCTATGCAACATAAGCTTTTTTCTATTAAGGAGCTGACCTAGATGTGATCACATATGCCAAATATACTAATTAATGAAGACAAAAAACACAAGTCAATACCTTTCCACTTACCTAGTCTTTGAGAAAATTCATAGAATTTCTTTAGTTTGCCTACTAGTGGCACAACTGCACCCCATGCCTTCTCTTGCAGCTTCTCATCATTGGGATGCTGTATTGCCTTAAATTAGAAAAGGAGACGCAAACAGTATGCTTAGATTAAGAATAACTGATGCGCTGCTGACTAAAAAAAATTATTAAAAAACCTATGCAGGACAATTGTTTGAAGATCTAATAACTAAAAATTCTACCTACTGAGAGGTTTTCCAGTTGAGAGACAAGCCTGTACTAACCCAAGTCTGTTCCAAAAAGGTCTAAGTAATTTTGTTGAAAGTAAGTATCCTGAACAGGAAAACAACTTGGAGAGAGTAGAAAATAATTGTTAAAAATAAAGCTACTCGGATAAGAAAATTTACATAACCAGACCTCATTAATTAGTATCAACAATTTCACTGTGGTTCCTCCCAGCAAAAAAGTTTAGTAATTAAAGGCTCATCCTCATGTTGATATCTATCACCAATTCCTGAATTTGTGCAGAAAAAAAAAAAAAAATCAACAACTTTGCTGTGAAATTCAGGCTAAATATTACAGTAGGAGCATTTAAGTATAATCAACAACATAAAGGACCACCAGGACATGGTGTGCACCAGATCTTTGAGGTATATATGCATAAATCTTGGTTTTACAGTAAACTTCCCAAACAGAATACCTTAAATTCAACCTCTCTAGGTTTTTAAGATAGAAACTCAACTACTTACCAACTGAAAATATACTAAGAGAAGAGAAATAAAAATGTTCATAACTCTCCTGCTGCATTTTCAATGTCAACTCCTTGATTCTGAAATATGTTTTGGTCAACCCTGGGCTGTGAGTTGCACCACACTCCTCTCTGGTCCCTAGAAAGATTCCTTCCTGAGATGTCTCCCTCCTCTCAGGAGTGCCTCTCTTTTCTCCAAGAGAGCTGCAGGTTTCCTCACTGAGCCACAAATTCCTGGCTGATCCTACAGCCTCTCCCTGATCCTGCTCCTTCCTTGACGAACAAGTAAGCCATCTCCCCTCCTAAGGTTTTTTGTGTGACACAGTTACCCTTCTTAAACCTACCTGATGAATTCAATGGAGAAAAAAACTCTCAAAGCTGAATGTCTATGAGTATCTCAATGTTGTCTGGAGAGAGCAGAGAGCCCTCCTATCTAATACTATTTCTTAAGAGTATGTTACAGTGAGTAACTCCTCGTTTCAGGATTAGAGCAGCCCCCATTACTGCATGTCAGGAAGAAAGAAAGGAGGTTGGGAAAGGATTTATCCCATCCTTTCTTAAACATAAAGAAAAAAAATGGAGTGACATTCTGTACAGAAACTTTGCTTCTCCAAACGTCTACTGTAGTAAATAAAAGCCAACTAAAAGGGATTGAAAATGAGATGTCTTTTGTGTTAGGATTATCACACCAGACTTCTCCAATTACCTCACAAGAAGATGTTAGCACTACTCAGTATTGCACTGTAGTCACACCACGCTCTTTCTAAATTCACTACTAACTCAAGAAGAGCTCATGTGGGAACACAAAGAAAAATCAATAGCAACAATTGCCTGAAAAGTTTGAGAAGCATCATTTGCTATTACACATGTGGATTAATACGACTGAAACAAGCGACATCTGTTTCGCTGTTAAAAAGAAACATTCCAGAGCAGAAATTCAAGACAGTGATTTTAACAGACAACATGCTCTGCCAAAACAGCTCCTGCAAGCAAAGTTAAAACCCAGCAGTATTTGGTTAGGATCAGACAATGAACAACCACAGGTTGTGCACAATTGTAACGCTCTAGCTCACCTCTCGTATTTCATGGCCAGCTCCTCTATATGACTGCAAGTCTTCCAGTATTCCTTCTGCATCCTTTAACACTACATTCACCTGATTATAAATTTCCTTTTCAGATTCTGTAGGTTGGGCATCTAAACAGCAGAACATATTACATGCATATATATATATATATATATATATATATTTAACAACAATATGGAATTCAATAGGCACACCATCATCTATGGGACAAATTCTTCATGCAGCAACTCATCAAGAATTTCCATTCCCTGAAGAGCTACTACAATGTATGCAGAACTCCAGGAGAGTAATTCTGTTCATTTTAGTAGTCTCTTAGCTTCATTTACCATCCCAAAATCCCACTTGGAATCTATCCTTCCTGACTTATTTAAAACTGAGTTAGGAGAAGAAATCCTGATGAGTTGTCTTCATGACTATGATATAATTTCACCTTGGGGTATAGTACAGGTTCACTGGAAGAGATTTAGGTAAGCACTCAGACACACTCACTGCAGATAGCAGAGGTGTCCATGTCTATTGTTGTCTAGAAACATTGCATCAGATCATTTCCCATCTTCTCTGCCTCATCTTTAACTAGCTGGGAAAGGAGCCATATCTTTTATTTCTAATAAAATTAATTCTCAAAACATATTCTTTATTGCCCTCATTGCAGAGTTAAGAACAAAAAGATCTCGTGTGAGCTTGTGTTTTTTTTTTTTTCTGTCCCGTCTTTAAAGATATGTGCTGTGTCTCAGGTTTTGTATAATTAATAAGGACTTACCAAATGCATATTTGATCATAATTTCAAAAAGCTACACACATACTTTTAAAGAAAGGCAAATCTGTAAAAAGTATGTTTTGAGAAGAATCAACAAAAGGCTTTAACCTTTAAAAAGAATCACTTAGTACAAATATCTTGGACACGGTTTACCTGAAATTAAATACTTTTTTTTTTAAAAACTTTGATGGAATCTACAAGGTTAGTTCCTTTTAGACTAATATTTTAAAAATAATTGTTAGTTACTGAAGCTTTTGTAAGAAAAAAAAAAAACAATAAGAAACCCCCATTTTTCTCTTTACATGGGGAAAATATGTTATGAAATAAATATCATTGTATTTCAGTCCACTATTTCCAATGCCAAAAATCAGGGTATTAACAATAGATTCTTTTTTATAGGGACAAACAAAAGCTATCTAAGGACAATATATTCTCATGACGTTGTGCAGTTTAAGGAGTCTGGAAAATGTCTTTTTAATAGTGCTTTTTCCATGACTCATATGTACAACTTCCCATGGAAGTTAGGTAAATCTTTACATTTGAAATAAAACCACCACAGTATTCTAGTGTTTCACACTAGAAAAACACAAGAGAAAATGAAGTTTGTATTAGGAGAAAACAAATTTCACATGCATTGCCTGTATGGATTTTTCTGTAATTTTTGCACAATACTTCTTATTTTTATGGTTTATTACATAGACAGTCTGCGTTATTGGCAAATACATCTACATATAGACCTTGCAACAGTTTAACTGATATTTTGAGAAACATCAAGAATTAGCACAGGTTAAAAAAAAGCTGGTCACTCCTTCAAAAATAAATAAAAGAGCACCACATTGATTAGGCATCGAGTAAAAGTGGCCAGCGCTTTTCAGATCATCACAAAGGTCACATAATTTTGAAAGCTGCTGAAGACTGCTGTAAGAAATGAAGACAAAAAATGAGGGAAAAGAGCAGACAGGGAAGCACCAGTTGACTGGCAGCAGGTTCATGCACGAACATGAAATGCTACAGTGAAATACAGACTAAAACGTGAAGCTCTGTAGCATTCCAGATTGTGTTATTAAATAATGCAATCAAGACTTGTCACTTGGATCGTCTCACACTGAGTACATCTCCTGCCTACTTAATTTTTCATGCCATTTTTTCTTTACCCTGTGTAGTAAGGAGACCTCATTTTTCAACATTGGGAGGGCAGAGCAGAAGGGCCCACAAGAACTCCTGCTCCTCATTTCAAAACACACCAACAAGCAGAGCAGCTGCAGTTCTATGACCCTCCATGAAACAAAAACCATCTTCCAGATACAATTTTAGTGGTCTTCACTGAACAGTTGGCTAGGCAAGTCAACACCTTCATCACTCCTGATAGTATAGGATGTGATCAGCCAACTACTGCAATTCATTTCCCTAAAATGTTCCAGGAAACCTAAACCAATTGTTTATACTTAATTTGTTGGGGTGGTGGTTTGTTTGTTTGTTTGTTTTGACTATTACCATCTTCTAAATATCAAACTGTTTTAAAACCCAGTAGGTACTGAGTTATTTATTTTGGTATGTATTTCACCTCGGACCTTTCATTTGGTGGACCTAGTCCTCTCCAATAGAAGAAATCTGTAAACCTGATTTGTCCCAACTAATTTCCTCTGCCATCTGTAATTTTTTTTCCACCTAGAAGAGAGCTCAATTTTAAAAAGCAAACTTGAATTCTTTTATAATCCCTTCAGAATACATTTATGATCTTATTAGGATAGAGATAATAAGGATGATACAGAAAATCTTCAAGACCTAGTGATGGCTGACCCAGAGCAAATGGTTTATTTGCTTCTCAGTGCTGGTCAGGGCACTGTATTCTGAAAGCCCATCACAGGTGGAGAAAGAGGGAGAAGTCCCTCTTCCTAAGCACAGTTGTCACCTTGACTAGATCAAGGTAGCAATCCCATATCATGGGAATAGCATCCCTCAGTATGTACCTGAAGACTGAAGCTACGGGACTTTGGATCGAGAATCACTAATTGTGGAACTCGTTTTCCTCAATGTGAAGGGCACAGAGCAGGAAAGGGAGTTGTACTTCTAGAGTTACTCCTGGCAACTAAGAAAAAGCAGCCAGCAATGCCAGGCATCCAAACAGGAGGATGAAGGAGACAAAATGTCAGGGATTCCCCTTTTCCCCACATCCATTTAAGTTCCTGCTACAATGTTACAACAAGGCCGTGCCTTTACCCACCAATGCTTTTCCATTGGAAAACCAAATGGTTCTCCATTTTCTATGGACAACAGAAAGAACAAACACAGTAAGCACAGCACAGCCCACTGAGATGTTCTGAGGCTTGATACTGTTGCCACGGGAGCTGACCCCTGGTTATTCCGGGCAACTTTCCTATTTTCAATCCAGTAGTAAGAAAAGGGAAGACTGAGGTCCTGCAAGCAAGTGGGGAGTTCATCTTTAAATTAATTTTAAATTTAATCAGAATGTTACTGTGCTAAAAACAATATACACTTAGCAGTTTAGAATGCTCACACCATACAGTGTTAAACACAGAAGACCACACTTGCAACAATATACAAACACTGTATATATGAATTAAATAGTACAAAAATATGACAACATATAGTATGAGGGGGAACACACACATTTAGTGACTATTTAAAAAAAAATTTGGCTAGCCTACAGAACTAGTAGTCAGAGAAATTTGGGGTTAAAAGTTTACACTGCACAGCAAACACTAATTAAACTGAGATTTTTCCCAGCGAAGAACACGTCAAGTCATCTGAAACTGTCTGGGACAAAACTCACAAACAAGGGAGAGAAAAATCCCAGACTGCTGGAGATGAAATAATTTATTCATCTCTATCAGCATTACTATGGAGAACACTGTCTCTGTGGCTCCTCTGAAACCTGGCCAAGTTCTCTGGGGGTAATACAGAACACTGTCAGCCCTAGCTTGAAATCACCATCTGAAAGTACACTGTATTTTAGCTACTATTCAAATCACTAAATTTGGAAAGGATTTGCACTGTGACAGAAATGACTCGAATGTAAAAGTTGAGCTGTAAGTTTCCCACATTACAGGTGGTTGTTTCATGTGAACAATATCATCCTTGCAAAGCTGTGCACTTTGCTCACGTTCAACTGGCACTGCACAGACTTTAGTAGAATACTTAGGACAACTAATTGTTTCAAATAGGTAAGGTGAATGACCAAAGAAAGAATAAGCTCAACCAGTGCTGGGGCAAAGGGAAGCCAACAGCCCATCATATCATTTATCAGAATGTTTTTTGCATGCATTCTGGTAGTCCATCACAGCAGTCACTAGAATCTAGCACCAAGACAAATATCTGGAGGAAAAATAATAGTCAGAAGCCAGTCTAAAACCTTTCAAGATTTGAAATTTTTAGCACTATAAAGCTTTATGGACATTGATTTTTAGCTCTTCGTGGTACTACACAAGAAACATTTAACTAGTCTGCTGACTCCAAAGATATACATATATATAGGGATTTAAGAACAAAACAACAAAAGCCTTCCAACTGCCTATTATTGGGCCAGACATAACACAGAATTGTCAAATGTGTATTTAATACAGAGCTTACTTGTCCTTCCACATAAAAACACAACATTAAGTATCACAAGATAAAGTGCCAAGTCTTGAAGAAAGATCTTGACTGTGTCAAAGCCAAGATCCTGTCAAGGCAAGCTATCTGAAACAGAGGAGAAAGAAGCATGGATACACAGTATAGCAGCAGAAACAAATGCAGGACAGGGTCCAAAATGAATAAAGAACAGTCTAACAATTCAGCCATAATATAAGTCACTTAATTTAACTGCGTATGTAAACATTTCATGTCAGCAACCTGCTTACTCTCATGCCAAATCTTGTTCATGCTCAAAACATGCATTTTAAAACAAAATTGACAGCTAAAGAATCTGTATTAAAAAAAAAAACACAGTAATTTTTATTGCAATTTATTTAAGAATTATGCCTCTTCCGTCCAGCTAACTTGAATTTCATTTACTCCAGTTAAATGTTCAACATTTGCAGATTAAGCTGGAACTTCACAGCTCAAAAATTCTCACTATGAGTCCTCCCTACTTCACTAACTTGTACCTATTCTGACAATATGCAAGATTTGGTCTTAAAGAAGCTTTGTTTCCTGATTTTTGAACACAGCCTTTGATTAATCTTCCCTTTATGAATGATTTGTATGATAATCATCTCCCAATAACAATATACTCATAAGAGACAACTGATAAAAATCAACACTATAAGGTAAGGGTTTAGAGAAGTTGTAAGTTTAAATGTCATCAAAGCAAAACCATATTTCTCCAAGCATTCGCTTCCATATTATAACTAATATAAACAAGCTACTGTTTCATCAAACACAATTGAAAATAATTCAGGGGAAGAAAAGAAGATATAAAGCATCTCAAATTGTCCATATCACAATACTTCATTAATTTTTTTTATTACACTATTTCATTGTATTTTATAACATGGTCAAAATGCACTTGAGAATTAATTTTCTTAGTTTTAAGCTTGCTGATGTACAGCTGGGTAAAGCAACAAGTGCATACCAAAAGATAGTAATTAAACATGCATAGCAGAAGCCAGCAACACTTACCTGCCATTCTTAGGCTTTACTGTATCATGCAACAAAAACTAAAAGCAGAAATATAGACAATATGTGAACCTTCTATAACACCTGGCATTGATCAGCCAAGTCACATCTCTTTTCAAAAGAAATTTTATTTCTGTACACTCTGAGATCCCCTTTTAAGAAGGGATGAGGCTAAATTTCAGTGCCAAATCAAATAAGGTTCACATATACACATTTAACGTGATGATGCTGGAGCTATGAATAGCTGCTGTGAGCAAATCTGAATATGCAGTATTATTAAGTGGAAGTGATGAGAATCATGTTTCATTTTCAGTCCTTTCTTTAAGGTGCATTCATCTTCTTGCAATTTCAGCAAGTTTTCAAATAATTCCAATTCTTTTTAAAGTTTTGATTTAAAGCAGGCAGAATTTTAATTTAAGAAATAAGAACCATATCAGGTTTCAACAGTAAAACATAATTTGAAAGCCCTCTCTGAAATAAAGATTTTACATTTTAGAACCTGAGGATATTTCAGAACAGGTTATTGCTTTATACCAAAATTTGCTGAACAATTATCCATAGCTCAGGCATACAAAGCAGTTAGAAGGATGGTAAAATGAAAACATACATTAAGTACATGACAAATGCAGTCTACTGCAGGCAAAGAGTAATAGATATATAAAATCATCTTCTCACTTTCAAAATCAAGGAAAAAATTTGGCCCCTGCTCAAGGTCTGTGCATGTCAAAACTTTTAGAAGGTTCCCCATGTTAAGGTACCTGCCAAGACAAGAATGAGAGAAAAGAAAATTTTCTTTTTATAAGAAGGAACAGCCCAAATGTAGTTGATTGAAGCAGTGGGGGGAGAGAAGACCAGAGAGTTCCATCAGGCACAAACCCATCCTTCAGGCTGCCGCCCCGATGGGTGAGGGGAGACCCCCACACCTCGAGGAGGTACAGCTGGTGGTCCCAGCCATGCAGCTCTCCTGTAAGAAGTGACCACGTCACCAATATCTTCACAGCTCCCCTTCTGGAAAGGGGCAGAATCCAAACAAAGGCTTTGCCAGTGACTCATTCTGTCCTGGAACACCCTAGCACCAGTGTCCTGAGCAGGAGTACTGCCTTGAGGGCCAAGTACCACATTTGCAAGCATTAGCCATGCTACAGATTTTTACCTGATGGGACAACAGAAGGAAAGAGCTTTACTTTTGTCAGCCCTTATAATTTTGTCAGAAAGCCACCACAGATCATCAAGGTCACATCAAGATGAATCACTTCAGTGTGCAGAAAATGCTAACACAGGTATGCCACAGATCTTTTACACAAGGTGCCCAAAACATCTGTGAAGATCAGACAGTTTCACTTTGGACTTTCGGATGTTAAAAACGCACATTGACTGCACGATGAATGACCAAAGAGGGATCACTCTTGTCTAAGAGAGGATTACAGTGAACAACAGCTCAGCACAGATTACTATGGCATACTGACAGAATTTTCCATTTCATGATTACTTGATTTGCAGGCAGATGGATGGACATCAATGACCACAGAAACCCAAAATGACTAAGCACATGGAAAGAAAATTTACACAGCAGCATGATGGTGGCTTGGCTACTACTGGAGGGGAGGGAAAAAAAAAAAAAAAAAAAGAAGAGAGGAACAGAAAAAACACACGCAACTCTTTCAAATTTCAGATTTGCAACTGAGTCCCCTGGCCTTCACTGCAGCAGGTATAAGCAACCCTACTGTTACCATCTGAAATGCACCGGCTGTGAAGGGCTGAGAGACTTACTTTCAAAATCCAAGAAAAAATGTGCTGCATTGTGGTCTATGTCCCTGGTTAGCACCTTAATGAGATTACCCATGCCAGCAAACCTAAAAATAAAAATGGCAAAATAATTTAGTTCCAATAACCATTTCCTATTTTAAGTACACGCCTGGGGCTCACTGGAGCAGGGCTCACACTGCATTTTGCACACTGGACTTGTCAACTTCTGGTGGGAAGCAGAACACATGCACTGTACAGTGCATTTCCATGCCCTTTCTTCTCAGGGATTCTCAAGGATTGTTGACAAAATGGAAAAATCATAAGCTTTGACAAAAATAAAGATTTGACCTCTTTTTCATCTTTGCTTAATACATTTAAAGAACATGTGACCTATGACGACTGAGCAATTGTTTTGCATAACTGCAGACCCAGTGCCAAACAAATCCATTACTGCTTAGGACAAAAGCAACCTCAAATGAAACTGGTGTCATCATAAGCCTGTTTTTTTACTATCTCTCCATAATCCAAAACAGATTTCAGAAAGCCTCTTAGTAGTAGTCATCTGTGGCCAATGAACAGTTTTCCCATTAAATAACAAGTTAAACACAAGTTAGACTTTTCCAAAAGCAGGAGAAAATCAAGTTTCAACATTCTTCTTATGTTTGCTGTCACATCCCAGCTAAAAGAAATGAAAAGTGGAAGAAAAATTAAATAGTTGTTAGATTACTTGAGAACAGACAGAAAAATTATCAAAACAGCTTCAAATGTTACCATACGTTTCAGAAATCAATATCTTCAGTAGGAGTATGAAAACTGCATTTCATAAGGCAGTCTTTTCAAGGATCCTCCCTCATTTTACGGAAGCTGAAAATATACCTAAGAACAATTGCTCTGAAATAACAAGAGCTCACTAGAGTGAGCTGCAAGACAAACAAGACACCACCGAAAAATCTCATCTCAAATTATTTAAGAATAAGACATCAAGAGTCTGACATCTGGATTAAATCATAAGATATAAAAAAAATCAATTTTCAAATTAGTCTAACTATACCAACCTATCATTATATGCTCCTTTTTTCCTTATCTTTACTTTTGCTGAAGACTCACGTTTACCTGGGGGGAGGTAGCACGACACTAAGAATCACTAACTTATTAGGAATCAAAGAAACTGAAGCAATGTGAACTCAAAACAAATTGTCTGGCAAATCAAATTTTCAGAACCTGTGTTCACAGATTTCTTGAATTCTGTAAGAAAAAGGCAACTGGTTTGTGAGGGGAAAAAGCAAACTAGGAACAGTACATGATTTATTTTTCCAGATCCGCAAGATTCAGCAACTCACACAATCAAGAAAAGCTAGAGAAGTAAGGAGGAATTAATCCCAAATTGTTGTAAATTACTCAATCTTTGCTCCAACAGCTTCTACAGAATGACCAAATGACTGTTAAGAAATCTAGATTTTTACAACAGTGACTTTGAGTGTAACCCAGCTGATCACAGGCGATTCTGCACACAGAACTTCATTAGCAGGCATATGTTTGCTTTTTTACACGTTCAGTTTTCCCCTTGAAATTCAAGAAAATGCAAGACCTGCTTCCTAAGCATTTGAATTTAGTTCCTGGAAAGTCAGATTAGACTTCTGAGCCTGTGAGAAACACTCATTATTTCAGGGAATTTTTAAATTAGGGTGCCCAGTTTAGAAGGTCCTCTTAAAACAGAGCCATTAAAACATGTTTCTTCAGAGGCAGCTTTTCCAGAACCTTCTATTCCATAGCTTAGTAAACTCTTTAATTGCCACACATGCACCAATGCTATGTAAACACACAACAGCAGAAATCAGAGAAATTACTTTTCTGTATCTCGCAAGCGTGTTCTGCAACATGGGACTGAATAAGCCACTTTGTAATTCAGCCTTATCCAGATTATGAATGTTCTTCTTGTTGGGGAGTGGACAGAGGCATTCTTAAATATTTTCAACAGGGCCCGTAAAAAGCCAAAAGCAGAAGCTGCATAATGGTGATCCAGCCCGAAGATTCAGATTTAAAACCCAAACTTTAATCTCAGAACAGTGTATTCCATATTTCAATTCCAACACTAACAAGCAGCAAACACATGGCAGTGAACAGTGTTAATGGCCTAAACAGAACTCCTATACATACAATTACTGCTGTGCTTCAGTTGCACCATCCCCTCCTTCAATAAAATATTTTCCATATCTCAAAAAAAAAAAAAAAAGAAAAAAAGAAAAAAAAAAGCCTCTGTATAGGTTTTGCCTTTGTTTTGATATTAATCAGTCTCCTAAGAGTTTATAGGCTCATGAATGTGCTCTGAAGGTCAGAGTAGGGGCATAATTACAGGGTTGAAATATTTTGAAGCTAAGTTTACAGGAGAGCATAGAGCCACTGCAGAACAGATTGTTTCATTGAGCCCATACCACCTCCTAAAATGAGTAGGGGGTTGGGGACTCAGTTTGCAATGCAAACACCTTAATTCCTCAGAAAGGTTTGCCAGGAAGAATATATGGTTCCTTTTCTGGGTGTTAAGTTTAACAAACAGAGAAGTACAATAAAAGGTTTGGCACTACAATGGAACAGTGGATGTGATATTCAAGCAGAAGATGCAACTGACCTCAAGGTAAAAGCTCAGTGAAGAGCCCCCCTGAGCAGAGCAGAGAAATTGAGGATGATGACAACAGATTAATTCAACTACAGCAGCAAAATGACAAGATGGGATATAGGAATGTATTTTAATTTACACGAACAGAAACCTGCATGAACACTTGTTCATAATGAAGTTCCTAACAGACTTCTTCCCTCGTGTGTTCAGTGTACTGAAAAAATCTTGATAAACTTTAGTCATAACAGAGCTTTGCACACAAGATGTGCAATCGTATCTGCTTCCTTAGCTGCAAAACATTCATTATATATTCAACTTTTATGGAGTGCATGGAAATCTAGCAGAAGCTGAACAAACAGTATTTTTGAAACCTGAATCAAGGTGAACTGTAACAGTTACTCAAGGATCTCAAACATTCTTTAATACCAGTAGACCTACTGTGTTTTAAGAACTGTAAAAATGACCAATTCTCCAAGTTGTATTCCAGAAAAACTTTAAGAAGCTTTAAAGACCTTGAAAACTCAATTAAACAAGAAGACACTTCTCTAGCATTTTTTAGGAGGATACTTCCAGCTTTGTGTTCAAGGTAATGAATGAAAGAGCCAACAAGTCAGAATTTAGCCTTCCATCCAGGCTAAACATTCCCTTCTTGAGCTCTAAAATGGTTTCTTAGAAACAAGACCATGGTGCCACCTGTGGAACTTCCCAGACACATGGAAGCAGCATCAGGTCAACACGCCATGGCTAAGGTTAGATGGCTCTACACTTCTGTACATTATTTTCCTTCCAAAGGTACAGCTGAGCAGCAAGCAGAGCTGACCTGCTGCACTCAGGTGGAACACTACAGAGAGCAAAATGAAATGTGACCTTTCTGAGAGGCTGCTGTGTCAGCAGAATACCTGGATCAATCTAGAGTAAAGCAACCTAGCTCAGAGATACATCAGGCCCCTGACAGATAAGATAAAGATTTACTAGAGATTCTTCTTTTGTTCAAGATGGCTCATCATTTGCATTTCTTCTGGGCCCAAAACACATTACAGGACCACTACTGGCTCTAATATTAAAGATGATGACAATTTGCATGTAGCATGAGAAGCAGTCTATAAAACCAGCCACTAGTTACCTTCAGCAACCTCTTCTGCTATTTGATGTCCTGTAAAAGCATCATTAGCACGAAGACTTTGGTAGTTCCATGAATTAACCTTGGTAATTAACCACCATAGTGGCATGCCCTATCAGTATTACTTCAACTTCCTTGGAAGTCCACAACTTCAGCTGAAGTAAGTAGAATTACTGGTTTACAAAGTCAGATGTGGTTCCAGTTAGGTAGCCTTGACACTGAGCTGCCATGGTCTAGTCAAGGATATATTCCAGCACTAACTGCATCCTTCTTGAGCACGTTGTTACATCAATCAGCCCTGATTCAAGAAAGACTTAAGCCTGTAGGAAGACCAAAGCCAACACTACTGCTGACTTTAATGTCCTGCAACCGGGCTTAATCTTGGAGCCAAATAGCTGGTTCAGAACACTGACTGGAGATGACTTCTGTGGGTGCTAACACACCTTTTGAGCCACAACTCTTCCAGCACAGCTGGGAAAAAAATCCACGCTGAAGCTCTAATCCTCATCAAGAAGAATTCTGCATATTGCAATCACTAACATCAAAATATTCACATGTCCAGCCCTACGTACACTTTAGGTCACTACCTATTTGTTCTTCCACAGCTTCAGGATTGTCAGCTTCTGTCCAATTTTACTTGGTTTTCTCATTCAGAATATATACAGTACACTGCAAACCAGTTTTACTCCCAGGGGTCTTATTGGTTTTAAGATTTTATAGAGCAGTGTGCAGAAGGAACTCATTAGGTAAACTAAGACTCAGTAAAAGCACACATTAGACCACTGAACTTTTCTCTTGCCACAAATCCGACATCACAAAAATCAGAGCAGAACAAAACCACTAGTTTCTGTCCAAAAACTGTCTGTCCCTGCGAGGCTGCTTAGAATCCCTGCTGGTATGCTCTGTACTCCACCACAATACTCAAGCCACGTGGAGCAGGTTATGGGAAATCGGAGCACGAGCCAAGAACATGGTTTAAACTTGACCTACTTGCAGAGGAAGACATACGGAATGCCACATTGGATTAAGATGATTCGGCCCATTACAGCCTTATGGGGTTGTATGATGTTGCGTGTACTGTCATGATCAGACAAGCGGAAAGCAAAGGCATATTTTCAAAACAAGTCTTGCACGCATGCCCTTCCTGCTGAAAACATCCCTGACACACTTCAGCTCCCCCCGCCCCCTCCAGGCTAAACCCAGGGGAAATATAATAGAAATACACGATGCAAGTAAATTCATCTGAGCACTAAAGAAATTTCCCCTCTCACACCTGAAAGAAAAAGTGTACATGAATGAGGATTTTGCTTGTGATTGGTGAGCAGCTGGAGAACTTACTCTCAAAGGTAAAAAGGCTATGAAGGTGTTCCTAAGTGAGATTTTTCATTTTGTTTTGTTCTATTGCAAGAATAGTATGCTTTCAAGCAAGTTTAAAAAACCAGATAAATAGATTAAAAAAAATCTGTTTGTGACTGAAGAGAGCCTGCTTCAAGAAAACATCAGCTCACCTTTTGGAAAAGTGTACTCTGTTCTCAGCACTAACATCAAGAGTATGAAAACTTTGCTCCATGAAAACCTCGAATCCATGGCTCTGGAGTCCAGAGGAGGAAGTTAAGCATAATGCCATATGGAAAGCACATCTAATGAAATAACAAACATTTTCTTCCCACAATTTGAGTTTTAAATTTTCATTTAGTCATGTAAGTGCGGCATAAACCTCCGATTCAGAGATATTTTGGTAAAAAAAAGTGAAAAACAATTATAACAGTAAAAGTCTAACATTATAGTGGGACACCACAGAGTTAAAACACTCACAGCGTTACCACATAAACAAAAACCTTGCTGAACGTCTCCCTGTACTATTTTTCTAGGATAATCCTATCAGCCTGGCAATTGTTTCATGGCTTACTGAACATTTTCTGCCTATAGTATCTGGCCATGAACAGGGAGAGAAAAAAAAAAAAATAAAAGAGGCAGTGAATAGATGGCTGCTCACATCAGCTGAATCCAAGGCAGCCCTTAGCAACACACAGCATCACAGAGCTGACAACCTATGGGATCCAGTGGCACTTTCTCTTCCAATGAAGCAGTTAAGTTTCACAGCCAGTAAGAATACATCTGCCCTCAGCCTTAAAAGCTAGAGACTGCTGTAGAGATGGAAACAGGCTTGTAAAATACACTGCAGGAATCACTCTTTTCAGGAAGATGTAACATTTTCCCTGGATACAAACACGTTTTTTCCAGTCTAATGCACATTCACTTCTCTTCTGAATATTGCTAGAGAAGCAGAGATGCTCTCTGACACATTCTAAGTCCTACTACTGATATTAGTGGTATTTAAAGCAAAAAAGATCTGTCATTATACAAAATCTTAAAGCAATAAAATACATTATTTAGAAAATAAATAATTAGAGTCAACATTAAAAAACATAGCAGTTATCACTCAAGTTGTGGAAAAGTAACCAACACATGGAAGTTACCACCTTTAGATTTAGGAAGGAGAAGCTTGGGGTTACTAGTTTAAAACAAGTTACATATTAGATAATCTGTTTTCATTTTCAGGACTCATCACAGCTCTAGCAACATTACTAACATTAAAGGTAACAGTTCAGATCATGTCACCCAAACGCTGAATCAAACACATAAACAAAGTGCCAGAGTAGTCACCAGTTGTGCATAAAACACACAATTTTATTCACCGATGGACAAATTGTTCAAGCAAGTGTTAAGATTTCATTGGTTTATATGGACACTTTTGGGACACAGTTCCCAGTCAAAACCATGCCCAGACCCGCTCATGGCTCTGCACTGCTGACACCCAGTGGCCACAAACCAGGGACTGCAAATTGACCACAATAAGAATAAAAATATGCAGGCCAACCCCCCCCCCCCCCCCAAATATGTACCACTGAATTTTTGGGACTTCAGTCATTAATATTTTACCTGAGGAGTGGAAAAACAAATTATACAGCCAGATAGAAAATGTTTTTGTACAGGAAAGTAAAGTATTTGGGCTACTGAAAAGCTGTTTAAAGCTGCCTCTGATGTCAGTTCATTTGGTTAAGCTGACTTTGATATAATAAACTGCTTTAGTTGAAACTGAAGTGGTGTGTTGTTTTTTGTTTGTTTTTTTTTTTCACATCACACATCATCAATAAAGTCTCCTTTCTGAACAAAACTGAATTCAAAACTTGTCATATCAGGAAGATGGAGGTCTGCCAGGGAAAACAGACCAATGAATAGACTCACATTCCTCAAAACCAGAATTGTAAAGTACGGTCAGGTCAGTGTTTATTCAGTCCATTTTTCCTCTAAGAGGAAATCAAAGGAAAGGCATTGAAGAATCCACAGTTCCTTTAGAAGGAGTCTTAGAGCCTTGTTAATTTGGGAACATTTCAGTGGCACAGCTGACACTGAATAACGTATTTGACAGGAGCTACAATAAAATAACTAAGCATGCTCACACAAGTCTGGAATAAAACCAATTTGTCTGGAAGAATTACGCTTGTTTTTAAAACAGAACTTGTATTGAATAGGGGAGGGACTATGCTCCAAAAATCTGCTGTGAATTACCCTTCAACAAGTAACTGTACAGTTTTTCAAAGAGTGAACCTGGGGCTAAAAAATAATTAACTATTCTTTCCTCTTTCCAAATGACACAAGCTCAACATGCTTTAATTTAATTCTGCAAAATGCTCTTTTTAATTCCATTCCATTGCAACCATCAGGAAAACACACCTTTTTCAGATCAGGGACATTTCCACTGGAATGCAATTTACACTTTGCTCTCTCCCTTCGAAGTTTGAAAGCTGCAGAACCTTGTGCAGTACCCTAATTCCTCCAACAGAGGCCGCTGCCCTACCGCTGGATCTTCCAGAGACAGGGAAGCTGGAACCGATGAGCCCAACAGCTCAGAACCAGCAATGTCCCTCCAGCCCAAACACTGCGTTCAGCAGTGTGACATTAACATGGAAACAGTGGCTGACCCTGAAGTCTGTCTTTTTTTAAAGTAAGGTGAGAATGTTTTTATCAGGTATATAAAGATACAACCACACACCCCCCATTTAATAAGAGCTATTGTAGATTTACATATTGTTTTTTTATTCTTTCAGAGAAAAGCTGCTTAATCAACAAAAGATGGCATGCCTATTAAAACTGTGCTACATTACCACATTACTAAGAAAGTTTCATATTTCAAGGATGTCAGCCCGTAATTTAACAACCCTCAAGCTCTTGTCTCCAAAAAAACCCAAACCCAACAATAATTTGTTTACTAAGTCCTTCTCCTGCCAGCTTTTCACCTCAGTGTAAAGAAGAAAAAACAAACCCCAATCAAAAAAAACCAAAACAAACAAAAAAAAACCCACAACCCACCAAATCTTCAAATTTTAAATAAAGGTTAAAAAAAAAATAAATATCTTTTCAATTTCCAACTTCACTACAGTGTCTAATTCAACTGATGTGCCACTTTTCAGTTGCTGTTTCACATGTTAAACAGCACTCCTCTTCAAGCCTAGTTTGACTTGAAAAATGTTTTCTTTCAGAGTAGCTGAATTCCCATCTACCAGACTGTCACAATTTCAGTAGTGAGCTGAGGCTCCAACAGCCTTGGCAGTGCTGCCATCTAATGCACCAGGACAAGGAGTACAAGCATCTGCATTGCTCTGCAACACTCAGGTAAAATGTTTTCTTCTAGATGGGCTCTGAAATTGTTGCACCCCTTCAATGTCCTGGCTTGTAATCCTACAGTAAAAATATTATGACAAATTATCTAGTCATAAAGCTGATGGATATTAATAGTCATTGACACATTCCATCTCAAGGGACATTTTCTGGAATGCCACAGTGCTAAATCACAAACCCTGTATGTATGAGCGTGACACTGACTGTCCATCTGTGAACTCAGTTCAGTGACACACCAGTTCTGAAACATCAAGGAGGAAGAGAAGTCCTATGGCCTTCCAAACCACAGAGCTGGAAGGGTGGATTTTCATATTTCAGGATAGCTTTCTGATCACCTTGTGGACTTTTCCCGAGACACCAGTCAAAGTATGTTTGCAGAATACAGAAGGTTAATGAAGCACATCAAGATGACGACAGAACAACAGAGGATGACTAGCAGGATGATGCTCCTTCCCATCCCATCTGTTTTCAGAAACAGTAACAAACAGACAGGCATCAGGTAGCACAGAAGGATAAAACTGGTCCCTACATGGTTTACTGATTTGAAGTTTCACAAGAAATTCCCTGCAAGATCAAGGCTCTACAGCCATCTTTGTTACATTCAGTTACTTCTTCAGATCCCCTCATGAGACATAGCATCAACTTTTACTGAATCTGGATAGTTTTTCCTGTTAGAAAGCAAGTGTTAAAAAAATCCAACCTAAACAAAACCCCCCTGACTACATTGGTCCAGATTCCTCTAGTTGAATAAATATCAGATTTTTTATCTCATTTTCCATCCCTCCCAACATATCTCAAATTTTCTTTTAATCTTAAAATCAAACTACTGGTGTCCTATAAGCCTAAGATATAAGATAATTTATTTTCATCCACCTGTTGGAAAAATGGAGGAACATTTCCATTCTTCAGTGGTATTACACAACCTGCAATCCATTAAGATCAGTAACAAATATACAGAATATCATGCAGAGTTATGATTTCCTGCACTGTCCATCTGTGAATTCTCCAAGTATTTCTCATCCCATCTCATGAGGAGTTTGCAGCAGTTCTTGGGGAAAACCAGGTATATATGCAGAACAGAAAGAAATTAAAGAATACTGAATACCTTTAATAATCCCATCTGGCTCTGAAAAATACTTGACCTTAAAATACTGACATCCTAGAAGAATCACATGGTCTCCTTGTTCCCATTCTTCCCTAGGCATCTGCTCACATATGAAGGCTCAGGTTTTACTGGATATTAAGCTTTTTTCAAGTTTTAACCTTATTCAGACAGCAACATCTAGTTAGGTTTGCCCCATTCTTTGAAACTTAAACAAAGCATTCAGTATTCCCCAGTTATTTCTGGAGTTCAGTTACCTTACTAGGTAAGGTGAGTTCAACAGATGGTTTCCTACTGCACATGTTGCTTGGGCAGGGCTTCTGCCAGTCCCTCCCAACCTTTCACACTGGTGATTCCCCAATGCTTTATGATGCTGTCAAATATTTGGCAGCTACTTTGTCCCAGCACAGCTGGAGAAGTTGAAAGCATCAGCAGTCTGACACCTAAACTTCTGCTGAAGTGGACACCACACCACCTTAAATTTATAAACATTTTCCCTTCAATACCTGAAATACTGTTGATTCACAGTTTCTTCAAAGAAAACAGAAGTTATTTGCCATGTGCTGCAGCCATTTTCTGGACAGCATTCCTCTTCCTGCAGGCAGTACCATTCCCAGAAATGCTCCTTGACTTTTGCTAGCTTTTCTGGATGACTCTCACCTTTCTAAGCAGAAGTAGCTGAAGAAGAGGAGTAAGTGGAGGAAGTGAAAGGATGTGCAAAATCAAGTGTACACATGCAGAGGGCAGCAAGGTGGTGATCCTGGAGCCTGTACTTGGCTAGATGGCCCATGGTCTGACTCAATCTAGTGACTTTTACAATGTACCCTTTGCAAATGCACACGATGCTGCAAATTAAAAGTCTGCACTAGTTCCAACTGCAACTTTAACAACACACCCAGATGACTTTGCAAGTAAAAGCCACTCAATGAAAAAACTACTACTGCTACTGGCACTGGATGTTTTTCCATTAGTTTATTATAGACTTGGAAAATGTTGCTGTATGCTTGCCCAGTTCCTAGATTCATTCCATAACCCAGTGAGTCAAGACAGTAAAGCAAAAAGGACTGTGGGTCTGACACAGCAATATCATAAACTCTCTTAAGAATAACAAAAATGTGATATCTCATCAAAACCAGAAATTCTGTAAAATATTTTAAAACATAAATTATGCACTAAAGTAAGTACGAGTACTTTAGTAATATTTATAGTGTCATATATTCTTAATTCTGAATGGAGAATTCAAATAATTTTGGACACAGCACTGGGAAATGTTTTCTACTCTTGTCAACAGAACTGAAGACAAATTGCGTTGAGTTTGTGTGACAAGCTTGTGGGGGGGGGGGTATGACAGGGAGAACTTCTGTGAGCAGCTGCCAGAAGCTTCCCCCATGTCCAACAGAGCCAACGTTGGCTGGCTCCAGGACAGACCCACTGCTGGCTACGGCCGAGCCCATCAGTGACAGTGGCAGCACCTCTGGGATAACGTATTCCAGAAGGAAAAAAAAAGTTATGGCACAGAAGTAATTGTGCCCAGAGAAGTGCGAATACGTGAGAGACACCAAGAATATGGGACAGACACCAAGGTCAGTGAGGAAGGAGGGGGAGGAGGTGCTCCAGATACCAGAGCAGAGATTCCCCTGCAGCCCATGGTGCAGGTCACGGTGAGGTAGCTGTGCCCCTGCAGCCCATGGAGGTCCACAGGGGAGCAGAGATCCATCTGCAGCCCGTGGAGGACCCCACACCAGAGTAGGTGGATACCTGGAGGAGGCTGTTATCCCATGGGAAGCCTGTGCTGGAGCAGGCTCCTCGCAGGATCTGTGGCCCTGTGGAGAGAGGAGCCCACGCTGGAGAAGGTTTGCTGGCAGGACTTATGACCCCATGGGGGCCCACATTGGAGCAGCCTGTTCCTGAAGGACTGCACCTCATGGAAGGGATCAGTACTGGAGCAGTTAGCGAAGGCCTTGGGAAGGACTCATGTTGGATAAGTTTGTGGAGGACTGTCTCCCATGGGAGGGACCTCACACTGGAGCAGGGTAAGGACTCCTCTCCCTGAGGAGGAAGCACAGGCAGAAACAACACGTGATGAACTGACTGTAACCCCCGTTCCCCATCTCTCTATGCTGAGGCACAAAGAAGGGGGCAGAAAATTGTGAATAAAATTAAGCCTGGTAAGGAGGGAGGAATGGGGGAAACGGTGTTTTAGGATTTGTTTTACTTCTCATTAACATGCTTTGATTTGATTGGTTATAAATTCAACAAATTTCCCTAAGTCAAGGGTGTTTTGCCCATGACTGTAACTGATGAGTGATCTCTCCTTTTGTTCTATTTTCTCTCCCCTGCCCAGCTGAGGAGGGGAATGACAGAGCTGCTTTGGTGGGCACCTGGCATCCAGCCCAGGTCAACGCACCACACAAATCAGTTTCGTCAAAGGGTTTTTTCATGATTAATCAAAAACAGAAGAAAAAAAAAATCCTACCTCACATTTGGTACCATTACCTTCCCAATTTGAGAGAAGACGGATAGTTATGCTGGCAAAGCACAATAAAAGTGAAGTATAATACAGATACTGCACAGAGTATCTCCAATGACAAGCAGTACGTTAAAAAACTAAGAGCTAAAACCTTCACATGAGCATATGCTACCTCTTCAGTCTTACAAGCTGGTTCAGAGTACTGGTTTCTGGCATAAGGTATCTTGGTTCAGGAGTAAAGTTACACAGTAACTACTTTACACAGTAGTTACTTAAGAGACTTAAAAAGAAAACCCACCAAAACATTCTCTCTTCATTCATAACTCTCAAGAAGTTGCATAATCTTCCAGGATACGTTCACAAATGTGGCCAAACCCCGTGCACACCAAAAATACCTTCCTTGAAACAATGGGACTTCACACTGCTATGGTGCAGAGTTTTCAAAATCATTACCAGGCTGTGGTGAGGTGCTGCACAAGCAAAAACCAAACCCTCGCAGCCTGCTTTAGCAACTTTAATCACAGAGGTATAAATTCAGCTAGAGATCAGGACTTCCTAGTGAACACCACAAAATTTCAAAAGTTATAGAAGGAAATGAGGGGAAATGAGTTCCTGAAGAGAAAATTGTTAATATGCAAACAGTCACATTTTCTGCCCTTTGATATATTACAATTTTGCTTATTTTTCACGAGTGTTTTCACCAAGGTTAAGTTTCAATTCTTACCTACTGCCAGTGCTGCACTCTGTTCTTGGCCTCCAGTCTGTTTTAAAAGAAAAGAGAGATTATGAAAATTTATTCTTTTGCACCAGGAGTCTTAAATGCAATGTTATTTAACCTTGGAATAGCAAACACACATCTGGTTCCTGACATACTGTTTTTTGTGGATCTACTTCATAATCATAGTTCTGGATCTATAAACCACTGTGACTTTGGAAAAATATGTTACAAAAAACAGAATGCAGAGCTGTGTTTTATCTCTAGGCATACAGACAAATAGGGAACACCATTATTTGGCAACAAATGTGTTTCCAGGGAAAAGGGCTGCCACGTTAGGTGATCCATAAGCACACATATTCCAGAATAAATTTAAGTACTAAAGAGTCAAAGCTGCAATAAAATACCAGTGGCAAATTGTTCCACTTGCATTTCACTTGGCTTTAACAAGAAAATCACACAAGATTCTAATTAAACCACACAAATGTGCACATGAAAAAAAATTCAAGTCTTGCATGCTGACCTCCAGAAAAGGCATTTTCAAGTGACCACTGAAAACCATTTGCTTAACAAAGAAAACTAGTGTTCTTGGACAGCCTCAGCATGCTGTACATTTCATTAGCCACTGTCTTAAGGCTGAAATAATGACGTTAATAGTACAGATTAAAGGAGAAGATATGGAGTATTACAGTATCTCATAAAGCTCCATGGGAAAAAATAATGTAGCATTATCAAGGGAAGGCTCTGAAGACCTACAGCACCATAGGTAAGAAGCAGAGTGGAGAATGTAGTGAGACCAACTCTTCACAGCCCAGAGAACTGATCACAAGCAAAAAGGTGACTGTCAGACACTCTTAGAACCGCAGAAATTTAACTCTCCATTCTTTCCAGTGCATGCATCCCTCTCAGAGCAGCTTTCCCCTTGAGCAAGGTTCTTTAAGTTTGAGTAGCATCTGCTTTTGCCTTTGCCAGTTGACTCTCAGCTTCCCCTCACTCTCTCAGCAGTAACCACCCAGTACTTCAGGACAAAAAGATGGGTAACAGCACCGCCTCTGTAAGAGTTGCCGCAATTCCCTAGAACTCACCCACTCAGGCATATTTTAAATATGGTTGGGTTTTAATTGGTCAATTTGTGCTTTGAGATAAAGTAACAAAAAAAAAAAAAAATCAAACACAGGATGAAAAGCAGTGAACCCCTGAAGGTAAGGACTGAATATGACTGACATCGCAAAAAGAGAAACCAAAACCAAAGTTAGACCCATCACTACCGCAAAAAGCTAATTTCCTGAAAAAGAGTGCAAGAAAAATAATATAGGACAAAGTGTTTAAGAACACTAAAAAAATTCTACCTGAAAATAATATTTTTGGGGTAGTCAAGAGCTCTGGTTAAGATTATTTTGAGTGAAAGTCCAACTTAATTCACTGAGCTATAAACAACGACAAGTCTAAATTCATTAGAATTTAGAATTAGACAATAGAAATAAATATTAAAATGAGGAAAAAAAAAATCCCACTACAGCAGCAAAACTAGGGACTTTTAAAAAGTGTGTCCTAACACTACTAGTTCATTACTAAATAAATATATACACATTTCTAATTGATAAAATTACTACAAAAGAGACAAGCAATGCTTAGCTCTTCCCATCTTTCTGGACACAATACTGCACAGGGACACAGGCACTTACCACCTGCAAGAACAGTGTGCTGATGCTCAGGTGGCTTGTCCTGAAGGCTTCAATGAATGAGTAAAAGTTAATTATTAACAAAGTCTTACAGGACTCTTGAGGTAATGAAAGCACGAGGAGAGAAGAGAACAAGCAGAACCATTAGGTAAAAAGGAAGCAGACAGGAAAGCTGAGAATTATAGGTCAGTTGGACTATCATCAATAACAGGCAGAGAGATGTTAGCACAGGAATCCATTAACTGGATTCCTATCTTTTAGTACCCATGAGCATCATGCAAAACAGATCAGACTAAGCACAGCTGATGCTTGGCTTGATTGGCTTGGTTTATACTGGCACTCTGATGGGTATTTGATTTCTTTTTTTTGCAGAGTGTGACTTCACATCACATGGTATTTAAATTTAGAGCTTAGCACTAAGCAATATAATAAAGCACTTTTATAAATGGATAAGAAATTGACTTGCAGATCTCTAGCAGTCAGTAGGGAATGCCAGCAAAGATGCATTAAAAACGGCCAGATGTGAAATTAATGGTGTGATGGATTCTTTACACAACTAATTTTTGCACTTTGGATGCACCTTAATTCAGACACAGGAGTATCTAAATGAACAACTGTCTATTGTCAGATTCAGAGCGCACAACTTGGGTTCTCCCTCTGAGCTTCCTTCTGACTGATTCTCAAGGTTTGGATCTGCAGATTAATACAGAAGTACTGCCAACAGGCACAAGATGAGACATGTATACTATATAAACAAATAGGTAGTGAAAACTGAGTAATACAGACCCAGCATTTTTCAACTGCTTGCAATTCTGAGGCAGTCAAGCATTTAATGTTACATTACAGAGAAAAGCATCTCTGGGCAGGAAAATTACCTTTATTCAATGGGTTAATAGCTCATGGATTTTGTTTAGGTTTTTGTTTTTTGAGTTCGCCCCCCTTTTCTTTTTAAACTACGTGATAGAGTCAAATAGAACAAAGATAATACATCCCATCCTAGGGATTTCATTTACACACACCCACACTCCCCTTGACTTGCAGCCCAACTTCACCACAGCAGAAACAGGTCATAGTACATGCCAATATCTCAGGCCAATTACAGTAGATATTCAAGGAATTGCCACAGCAGTTGGAGAACAAAAATGGGAAAATGTCTATAGCCATCAGAGAGGGCCACTGAATCATCTGAACTGCAGTTATTCATTTTCAGAACAAACCCAAGCATCATTCAGTTTGCCAGAGGAAAAGCCCAAAGTTGACACAACTCAAATGGTACCCAAATATAAAAGATGCACTAAGTAAACTTGAAACCATCGTGGATAATGAAACTTGGGAAGAAAATACCAACAAAAACTGGTTAACCACTGAATAAGCCCTGTGTTTTGGGCATCCACCTCACATCGTAGTGATGCTGCTTAACTCAGCAGCATATGAAAACAGATTCCAGATGAGAACAGCTAATCATTAACTTCCAGTATGAAACCAATATCTTCTTCCCAACCCTGACTGAACTAATTAAGATGCCTCTACACTCAAGCATAGACTTGTCAGTGATTGTCAGTCAAGATTTGCTACATGAACAGTGATTTTTCAGGCTTTCTAACACTCAGGTTCTTCTACCTATTAAGAATTAAAAACATTGAGCAGTAAGAAATAATTGAAAACAACTTTGTACTAAGAATCTAAATAACTTTCTGTGTACTTAATGGGTACCTCAGCTCATCAGGAAACTCCAGCAATAATTACTTCCCAAAGCTGACTTATTAGTGAAAGCTTGCACAGGTTTCACGTACTCCATGCAAAATATTGGGCACCCAGGCTAAAGTAATCTTCAAAATATAACCCGCTGCTGCTTTCACAGAGCAAATGTTTAAATAGCTTGTTTGGAGTAACTCAAGTTTGCACTAGAATACCCCTTGGTAAGCATCACCAACTTGAAATCCATGTGAACCAGAGCTGGACAATGGAACAGATGTTCTCAGTCCATGGATACCGCTGAACAGAACAAGACCCAGCTCAAAGACTACCTGGTCTGGCAATTTTTAGATGCTCCTGCTCTCTTGCTTCAGTTACAGACTCGAATTCAGTGTGAGGAAACCACTCAAAAAAAAATTAATACCCTTAGAAGCACAAATTAAAACATAAACCCCAAGCCCAGTCCAAAACAGAACCGCAAGTCAAATACATCCTACATCTTGTTAGTAATAAAAAGAGAAAGCTAAGAAATATTTAGTAATAAAACTTGATTTTTACTTCAGTAACAATAACAGATGGCTAAGCTATAAAAGCAATAAATCATAGCAAAGATCATGTTTCAAAGGAAGTTTCAGGGCATCTGCAGATGAGCCCACGGTTCAATGTTAAATGGATGCAAACTCCGATGTTAACATTAGTGATTCTACACAAAGATTTTTCTATATCTGTATGGTAATCATAGATCAGATTAAGATAAGCAAAGGTAGTCTATCACTACTGCAAAGTGACCTCAGTTCTTTATAAAGAGCAAAAGTACTGGTTGGTTGCTATAAAACCACTTTTTTTTGCTTCTGGCTGTAAAGCCTCAGCTCAAATCCAGCCATTTTCATTTGTCCTTCTGAAGCTAAGTTGTATATTCAAACTTCATGAGTTATAGTAAGTCTTTCCCTATCCTATATAATTTCTCAGTGCTGTTGCAGTACCTCATTATTTGCTATACTCAAACTCATGTTTTAAATTTAAAATTTAATTATAGAAATGGTCTGTAAATGTATCAAAGCACCTACTGTTCCATCATAATTTTCATGCTTATTTCATTTTTCGTAATTCATTTTACAACATACATTCTCTCTAAACTGCTAGCATTGCATAGCAGCTTTGTTTTATGTGATCTTAATTACAAGATTCTTTTTCAATCCCTTTTGCAGTTAATGTATTGGCTTATATTGCTGTGGACTTGGCAGTGCTGGGTTAATGCCTGGACTTGAAGATCTTCCAGATCTGCTCCAACCTAAATGATTCCTTGAAAGCTTTCTTGTAGTTCTTAACCTGTGCTAGACACCTGCCAAAAGCACACATTATGCTGTCTGTCTTTTATGCACAGATTAAAATCCATTTATGCCAATATAAATCATATTCTACACAGCACTGTTCCAGTTTCTCTAAAGTTTCATCTGGAGATTTGGCTACAAGAGGAACATGGCAAAGAACAGTCAGGTTTGCTCTGAAAAAAGTAATTCAAATAAGTTTAGACACTGCATTATAGGCTAATAAGAAGGGGACAAGGTTATATACATATACCCCTTTTACCAATTAAAAAACAAAAAGGAAAAACTAAAAAGATACTTGAGAAACTCCTATGGCATAAGAGGATATCCACACATACACAAGATTAGTATTCAGCATGAAAATTTATATTTTGTCCACTTACAGATATGTTTTCCATAACAAACCATTACTTTTGCTTAGTGAAAACAGTAAAATAAACTATCATAATCCTCATCTTTGCATATCAAAGCCCTGCGTAAGAAAAAAAGGAGTTGCAAGTTGAACACCAAGTACAAGAGATTTTTTAACCAAAAAGTTAATTTAAATATGTCCAAATAAACTTTTTCACTTCTCAAAGCAAGTTGAGAATATTAAATGTTATATTAAATGGGTAATAAGAAGACAAATAAGGAATTTTAGTCAGAGATGGGACTCCTTGGACTGTTTAATTAAGAGTTGGGGTTTTTTTGTTTGTGATGGTTGCTTTTTTTGATAATAGGGTAGGGGGTAGAACGGTGGTATTTTAGTCCAAGCTACACAACTCCTGGTTTTACTGCAAGTACAAAAATACTAAAAAAGCCTGCAAGAACTATTAAAGCAAATCCTGTGTCTAACAGTCCATTATTCAAACAACTGAACTTGCTATTTTTGGTAGCATATTATCTCCCATATTTCTTTTGAACCTTCATAAATCCAAATCCTGAATTTAGTACCGGGTATATAACACAAGCAGAATTTTTAAGAACTTTCTAAAATTCAGGCTTTCAATCCTCAAAAAAAGTACTGCAGTATTCCTAACCTAGGAAGAGATATGGGATATCTTTACATCTTTAAACGATATTGCCATTTGCTCCCCATCGCATGTTTAAGTTTCCCATGACTACCTGGTATTTTCCACAGTCCATACTTCCTTTTGTTATGATGCCGTTAACACCCAGCTGGGAAGTGTTCCTGAATACCAACCAAGTGATTCATCAGTTTCCTTATTTAAGCTATAAAAATGATATAATTTATTAGGAATATGGCAGTTTAACACAGAGTTCTGACTCAGTATCAGCATAACAGAAACGAAACTATGCCCTGTCCCAGGAAGTTTGCAGCAATAATCATCCACTTGTGCAACAGAGTAAGACAAGGAAAGGTCAGCAGAGCTTTCCCATTCAACATTATTAATGGTGTATTAGCAGCTCTGAGCAACCCCAAGACCCACAGTCCTATTCACCAGCACTTGAACAGAGGAGCCCTTATTTCTTATAATCTAGATTTTCTACACTCAGGGTAAATCACTCTTCTCAGGACTATAATAGGTCATATGAACAGCTACGAACTTCTATCATGAAAGGAAACCAAACAAAGAAGAGTAACAGTAATGTACCAGTTAAAGATCTTTTCCCTGGTTTTAGCAAGTTCTAACCATCAGCTGTTCCTCAACAGTATGAAAAATTGAGAGCTGAACCCCTAGTTTCCACTCTGATAGGTAAAACTCTAAGATGAACTTAGACCAAAGCTGATTATGCTAGAGCTATGGAAGTATCCCAGGTAGCATTTCAGCTATTCAGAGACAATGGATTTGTATATTCCAGATTTCAAGGAACACAAAACAGATTTTTAAAAGCCCAAAAAGCCCTTCCTGCAGAAACCAGCAGCACATGCTCCTCTCAGACTCAGGGCTGAGCAGGTTCTAGGAGATACCCAAGCAGTTCACTTTAAATCCTTCCCCCAGGAAACACAAGCCAGGAAACACCACTGTCTAAACACAGAGGAACTGTCACATAGCACCTTGGAAGCACCTCCAGGTTGCCCAGCTAGAGGGAGGCAAACTGCATCAGACGAACTTCCAATGGGACACTAGGAAAAGTTTCTTCACTGAAGTGGTGGTTGGTCACTGAACAGGCTCCCCAGGGAAATGGTCATAGCACCAAGCCTGTCAGAGTTCAAGGAACATCTGGACAGTGCTATTAGTTATACAGTTTAGTGGCAGTGCTGCCAGGAGCAGGGAGATGGACTTCATGATCCCTGTGGGTCCTTCCAACTTGAGATATTCTATGATTCTAAATAAAAAAGCTGCAGTTATGTGGTCAAGCAATAAGTTGAATACTAAGCAGATCTGAAGGACTACATGTTTACAGTTCAAGCCCCTACAGAGTTAAACCAACAACCTTTCCACCACAAAACCTAGAATTATCATTTAACTATCATTTAAGAATCTTTCTCTAAGTCAGGAAGTGAAATAAGTAATATCTGACATTAATGTAATAGCACAGACCACATAACACTTAATACGAAAGTCCAGTCACCTGTCTCAACAAGCTTTTCAGGTCAAATGTCTTTCTGATGAGAAAAGTTTACATATTTTGCTGGTCTGTTTAAAAGTGACTTTTCAAAAAGTCAAAACAATCCTTAAATTAATGCCTTTGATTTGAAGACTCATCAGACAAACAGAATTAAACAGTTCACGTTGTCCTGAGTTACTATTTACAGGTAGAGAAAAATAGCAGCTTTACCTTCATAAACAAATCCACATGGCTGAAGTCTCAAGGAGAATACAGTTTACTAAATGAGACTTTAAACCAAATTCAAAGCTCACTTCTTTTTAAACTTATTCCACTAAATGTTGCAGTAGGACTACTACATGTAAAAAAAAGGATATTTTGGAAGAGGTTTACACTGAAATCTGCCTGGTTATAGTAAAAAAATCCTGTCATTGATTGTTTGCAGATTAATACAATCTTTATTCAAAGTTTTAAGTAATTGTACATCTACCGTGGGAGAAAAGATACCACATTAAGTTGCCTCAGCACAGGCAGATTATTTACACTGATAATACACACTATTAGACTTTAAAAAAACACAGAATTGCATAAAAGCTTTTAGCCCCTCAATCTATTCCTGTGCTATTGCAGTGAGCCATATAAAACAAGCTCCAAGATACACTACAGCAAATAAGTAGAAGACACCTCAGTTCAGCCTAAAAGAACCTCTTCCTTACCTTAGATACTGGGACTAATACAAAATAAATGCATGCTGGTAGAATATTAGTAACATGATCAGAATTTCTACCACAATGTTTTGAGTGTCAAAGACACAAGAAGTACTTGAACTCCATGTACTAAGAACCATTTCCACAAACCCACTTTCACATGGGTGACAAATCAATTCAAGAGGCTCTGCTCAATTTACAGGCAAGCCAACAACAATATATTTAGAGCAACGCCACCAAAGGAGATTGTTTTTAACTACCGGCACAAAGAGGAAGTAAAAGTGGTTTCAGTTGTCAGAAAGACATCAATTTTTCTTCATGTATTTACAGTCTATAACCTTATTGTTGTGGATTATTCTTTGTCTCAGTTTGAAGAGACTGGAATGATTGCTAAAGAGGATGAGTTATGAGACAAACCAAACTCCTCTCTCTCAGCAATTGTAAATTCAAAATTAAGGGGCTTTAATCGAGGAAGTGTGGAAAAAACAGAAGAAATAACAGCCCTTTGCTAAAAGATATATGTATGTTGGCAAGAACAGTAACAGAACACACAAAAAAAATCTAGACAATAGTCCTGTACCCAAAACGTCCCCTTCAAACAAAAGAAAAAGTCTGAATACTTCTCTGTCTTTTAGCGCAGTTCTAGTGACGGTCGGCAGGGGGCGCTGCTGGGTCGCTGGAGGTGCAGAGTCTGCAGTTCTCGTCGTGGCCTGCAGGGGGCGCTGTTGGGCTCTGGCGGTCACCACATGGGAAGGGGGGTCTGGGGGGTGGTCTCAGGTCATGGGAGAAGCCGAAAAGAAAACAGGGATCCTTCCCCCAATGGAAGAAAGGGGGAAAGGAAAGCAGTCCACCCCATGGAACTCACTGTTGTCCTCAGATGACGGTGTCTCAAGGCTCCTCCTTTTTCTCCCAGTGAGCACAAAAACTCTCCGATGAAAACGCAGCAGGTCCGAGCTGCAGACAAAGACAGCTACCCCATCTCTGTCCCAGAGATCATCATCATCATCATCACGGTCAGTCTTCGTGAAGGAAGATTTGGGAAAGGTCTCTACCCACATTTGCTACAAATGCACTGGTGATACGGGGCTTTGCAAATGCGGGTAAGGCCTTCGAGCCTGCACAATGGATTTTTTAGGTGAGACACAGTGTGTGCTGAACTGAGCCCACCCTTTAATCCTAAGGTTCATCTGCCGGGGTTGAGCGAGCTTGGACGGTGGCAGCGAGGTCCTCAGGATGTAGGTTTATTTAGAGTGACCTTCTCTTAGATGGATGGCCTTACAGGGCTGAACGAGCTCCATCTGCCCGGGTTTAGAGTTGTCCTTCTCTTCTCTGTGTTCCGGGGCTCCCCCTCTCTCCCACGATGGCACTGTCCGCGCAGGCGAAGCTCCCAACTCTCTCGCTCCTTTCCGCACCCGGGGCCGGGCCGTCCCAGAGAGAGAACCCAGCAAACTGACTTCTCCCTTCTGAGGAGAGCCAGCAACCCCCCTCAAAAATCCTCCCCTCTCCCCCCCCAGCCTCTGATGGGCCATTTGTTAGGAAGGGGGTTTGGCCAGCTAGGTTCTTTTGTAAAGCTAATCGCCCCCCCTTTCCATTCAAACTCAGTCTTTCCTACAGTGGGGGCAGGGGGAAGAAAAATTCTTCCCCTCGGATTTCTAACCTATAACATTCTTTTACCTCCATGTTCCCATATTACTCTGCTGTTGGTGTCTGGTAGACTCTGCACTGAAAGCTTTTCAAGTTGCTCAGAAGCACTTGTAACTTCACCACTTTCTATGTTGGTTCCATATGTTTCCCAGAAAAAAAAAAGTCCTTCTGAAAGCACCCATTAAAAGCTGCACATTTATAACACCTATTTCCTTGTTTAACATTTAGCACTGAGTAAAACAAAACAGAACCTTGCTTCATATTTTTTGCAGCACATTTGACTTTACATAAAGTTCCCCAACAGTCAAAGCCATACAGAAGACTGTAAACACATGCAATAAGGCCTCGCTCAATACAGCATCTCTTCTGAATGAAATCCTTCACTTCTAACCTTTTTCAGGCACACAGTTAAGGGTACAACAAGCTTTTCTGCTCTTTTTAAATTTAACATATATGAAGGGCTTTGTACTAAAAGACTCACATTGTTACTGAAGAGATTTTAAAGATTCTTCCCAAGACGAAACAAAACATTTATGATGTGTCAGCCAGACAAATGCTACTTTTATGATAGCTGTACAAGCCACAACAAAGAGTTCTCAAAATTAATAAAGTGACAGGTATGCATTTGCTTCCACTTTGCAAACATAATACTGAAGGTGTTTTCATATTTACTAAAATTAGCATAAATGCAAAACCTGTTAATCCACCAACAGTGCAATATTAGTCCTTCAACAAAGACTCCACAACATGTTAATCAGTTTGCTCAAAACATCTCCCTATCATCATTACAGGGGAACAATTCTAAGTTGTGTGTAAAGATTTTTAAATCTTCAAGGATGCAGACAAGTTCAAGCTGCATACAAGAGATAACGCTATAAAGTGAGAGTGAATAATTATCAGAGATTATACGTCAAAGCAGGAGACAATTATCAAGATCTTTTCTGAATGACTGATACTCTGGAAAATAATCCCATACAAGTAAGTTAGCATAATGAGAAAGAACAGTTAATACATGAAAATAGGGCAAACACTAAAATTTTATATGTCCTTCAGTGTCTGTGATAATGGACAGTTGAAACATCCTAACCAGAAGAAATACCACCCAGATAAGATGGGCATGCATGTCTCACACGCACTTGGGATAGTCTGCACCACTTCAAGGACCAGACACACTCTGCCCCAAGGGATGCAGCATCTGTGTGTCACATTCTCTTTTCAGCACGTTCCCAGAGTTGGGGGCCTGAGCTGAGACCTGCATCAGGTCTAAAATGCAATAGAGCTCAGCAGGCTCTCAGCTCCAGTCTTCCCAGATCAAAGTTAATGCTGGAGACAGTGAAATCAAGTTTGGGCAGCACAAACTAAGCTGAATTAAGACAAATACTTTACCACAGTTGCAGACAAAGAACTACTTTATAGAACTACCCAGTCCAGTCAGCATGGTCATCCTATTAAACTTCTCTCTCTGAGAGAAATGGGGAGATGATGGGGTGGGAAGGAAGCCAAAGCAGGGAAAAGGACAGAGGGTCCTTTGCTTCTAGGTTAATGGGTTTTTCAGTCTTCTGTATGGGGCAAGCTATGAACCCAAACTTAGTGACAGACACACATTACTTATTCACATCATATACCATCAAAATAATCTAAAGTAATAACCTAAAAATTACTATCAGATAATTATAACATGGTTCAAAACTTACGTTGGTTATGCAGTGTTTTGGTACCTCAAATGGTGACACACTACACACCATAGGTTTTTTCTCCTGTAAGTTTAAGGACATGCACTTTCAAACTAAGTACTTGGGAAGGAATCTCATATGCATTTTAGCTTCAGGAGCTGCAACTTTACATGGCCAACAAAGGTGTTGAAATTACCACTCACAAAGAGCTGTACTATGCAAGTCATCTTTATATATAAAAAAAAAAAGACTAAAAAGTCAGACATTGTTTTTACTACGTCACTTCTAACATGCACATTATTGACCACTATAAACCTTCAAAACTTTCCTATCATTAATCTAGGTTTGGTAGAGTAACAGAACACAGTAGTTTAATATTCTCTGCAACAGCCACACAACACTTCATGAAGTTATCCTCAATTGCTTACAAAATTTAGGCAAATTAACTACTAAGTGAAGATTAATAAAGCATCTGTAAATGCATAAGTGATAAAAGCTCAATGTTTTCTTACTGGCTAGGATACTGCTTCTTTCCATGTTCATCCTTGAACCCAGCTGCATCACCCCATTCTGGGCTGAGAACCCTCTTGACACAAGTTTACTAAGCCCTGGAGCTCAAGTGGTGGCAATAAACAGAAAGGTAGGATTCAAGTTTCATAGAAGGTAGATAGTAAGGTATAATTACAGAGGAAAACTGCTACTTCATGCATAACATTAATTATTTGAAAAGTGAGCTGTAAATCTGGCACCCACTATCAACACTAAGACATACTCAAATGTCCTAAATCCTCATGTCTTCTTGTGATTGCTTGTAATAGCATAGCTCAACAAATTAGCTTATGGGCTGGCAAACTGCCGTTAAGTGGTCATAGCTCTTCACTGATGATCCTTTTACCACTCTGAACCTACAGGCAGCCTGCACACGACTTTAAATGCCTGGAAATTACGAGACATCCTTAATTTTATTATATAATTTCAGTGAAAATTATGCTTCAGCAAACAGCCATTGAACAATTACAAGCACATTAATGGCATCTTCCAAAGCATCTGAACTTCTGCTAAAGCCTCCTTTCTTCTCTCTCCAGACTCTGAAGCTTCAGATTTGAAGTTTCACTGTTTGCACTACCACACTTCAAACAATATTTATATAGGACAGGGTACAGATGCATTGTATTTGTCTCAGCTAAAAAGGCAAATAGAGAATGTTTAATGTGCCTATATAGGAAAAAACCCAGTCTTTCTTCTCCTACCAAAAGAACAGGAATCTAATCAATTTGTATTCCAGTTTAAATACCCACTGCTACTGAGTCTTTTGTCTGGTAAGCTACAGACAGTTAGAAAGAAAAAATATTGCATGAGCTACTTTTTGCTTTCAATAGATCCAAAATATATACAAAAATACTTTGTACTTCTTGGTCTGAAATATTATGGAAAACTAAGAAACATTCTACAAGAAAAGAAACTTAAGGAAATGTTTACCAGCTGGTAGTCTCTTCTTGCAGTCTTAACAGAGACTTCTTCAGATAATCAATGCAGCAGCTCGTCTTCAGATCTGAAAAAACAGAAGAACCCCATTAAACACAAATAATATATAGCATTTCAATCACATAAGCCAGTGCCAGGGGTAAATCAAAGTTGATCCTGCAGTGCCAAGGAACCTACATAATTCCTCAGGAATGCAAATAAAACCCACCAATTTCAAAAACACTTGTTATTTTATGGAAGTAACATTACAAGTGAATGGAGAGGCATCCTTACAAACCCTGAGTCAGTAAGGCCATTAGCCAGCCATGATCACAAGCATCAGAAATAGAGCATTGCATCTCAGCATTACCGAGTTAAGTTACATATAGTTACAGCACAAAAAATAGAGCATTACATCTCTGCATTACGGAGCCAAGTTACACATAATTGCAGCAGAAAAAAAGTAGGTCTCTGTTCAAGCTTTATTTACAGTGTTATATATATACATATTGCACACAGGGAAAAAAATGCTTCATTGCTACAGTTTTCATCAGTTAAAGAAAAATGTAGCTAGTGAAAGTTTTTACCTTTCTGAACTTTCTGTATGTTAACCAGGATTTCCTGCTTCAAAGCTAATCTTCTACTTTAGAAAAAAAAACATTATTTGTATGGTCAGACAAAACAGCATTTCCTGTGGAAATGCAGCACAGATTCCACTGCAAGCATTCAAAGGGTGTTTAAGTTCATTTGGAGCAGATTTCTACAGCAGTCTACCTTTTTTAGTACAGTAACTGGATGATGAACTGGTCAAAACTGGTACCTTTCTATTGTAGTGAAAGGTTCATAAACCTTATCCCTTTGAGGTTTTGTAGGCTGCTTCTGATGAGGGATTTCAGCTAATTTAAATACTTGAGCGCTGCCACTTAACCTGTCTCCAGTAAAACCACTGCTGCTCCTACTTCAGGTATTCCTGGTACCAGAATCCACCCTTCTAATACGTCACATCTCAAGGTTTCTTTCAAAAAGTGATCTTCTCATTTTGCACTCCAATTCTCTTTCTGCTTCTACAGCAAAGTCAAGCAGATTCTGCAATGTATCTGTTTTTAGCGCAAACTTCTTTTAGAGATATAAAATCCCTGTCATGTCATTTCAAATCCAGTTGAAGAGGCATGAAAAATTCAGCATTAATTTGTATTTAATCAGCTATCAGCAGTTTCTCTTTCATCAGGTAATCCTGATTAACAAGCATTTGACAAAAAATACGCTGCTTTGCAGTGAATTTTCCAATCACAAAGGCCATAACATCACTGATTTGTCCCAGCTTGGGAAGCACAGAGGGAAGGGGAAGAGCTATGAAGTATCAAGGCTGGGGAATGATTTTAGTCACAGTGAAAACTACCACCAAAAGATACCACCCATTGCCTCCTGCCCTCTCCACAAAGGAAAAACTTGCAACCTGAAAAGCACAGCTCGGAAGAACAAGTACTCTGAGATATTATGCAAAATTTAACTGACAAATAAAATCAAGGGATCCTATTCACAGCTACACTGAAGCAAACAGTTGCAACAGACAGTTGAAAAGCAAAAAAAAAAAAAAAAGGAGAAAAACGTTAAAAAACTAACTTCTGCCAATTTGTATCAAGGCAGCACCTGAGATAAGCAAGTGCCTGCCAAATTAATGTGATCATTTCTTTCTTTTTTCTGTAAATGTCGTAATAAGCACTATTTCTCTCTCCTGTAGAAGGAGAAATCTAAAAAACACCCAAAACACCTTATTCACTCTGTTAAAAGCATAGGCTTTCTTTTAACAATTGTTCTACTACCCAATTTCAGTCCCTTTCATTTACGGTCCTCTTGCCAGGCAAGTGTATAAAGTTAACAATTCCCTTAAAAACTTCTGAATGGAAGCCATAAGGTCCTTCCACTCATGCTGCTTGGCAAGAGCTGAGCACAGTAGTTCTGTCACTTCCTACATCCTGTAACAGGATTGAAAGTCCTGCTGCCTGAGTGACCAT
This sequence comes from Chiroxiphia lanceolata, assembly GCF_009829145.1. NCBI lineage: Eukaryota > Metazoa > Chordata > Aves > Passeriformes > Pipridae > Chiroxiphia > Chiroxiphia lanceolata. The sequence continues at coordinate 10,185,620 of NC_045637.1, read as the reverse complement.
TTATGCAATGCCACATGTGCAAGTTCCTTCAACATATTCCACAAAAACACTTCCTTCTACCCTGTTACACTACAGTATGAAAAGCTTCCTATTCAGTACCATGAAACGGATTTTTTTTCCAAGCATGACTGATCATTTTGTTTAACAGAAATTTTGTTATGTTTCCACTGGACCAACGCACACAGAATCATGTTGCCAAATTCAAATGGTTCAATCTCTGAAGACACATGCAGGAATTTGTTTTACTGAAAGCAATACCTAAGCCTGCTGGAGACTCTTCTGCCTCTCCAGTCCTGCACTGACCCCACTCCTGGCTGCTCAGCATTTCCCATGCTGTAGTTCCTTCTCCCTGGCAACCCATTTCTGTAGACTGGCTTTTAGGTGAGAAAGGGAATCAAGTGGTAGCAGCAACAGCTGTGGAGCAATTCTGGATGGGAAAATTCAACCTGCAAAACAGCTGTAGGTAACAGTGGACTGGAGGGATCATGGAAACATCCATGAGCAGTGTGGAACTACATCATCTGCCAGTGCTGGGCAAAGAATACAGCTTGGTGTGACAGGAGGAACTGGAGAGGTAAGAGGCTGCTGCACAGGCACGCTGGCCAGGAGCAGCACTGCACGTGGGAAACACAGGGGTGCTGGAGTGGGATCACACAGAGAAAGCTGCAGACAGGTGATCCCTTTGGAAGATTTCTATAGCTTTCAAGGCAACAATTCCTTATACATGATCTAGATTAATCCAGTTCAGTCCATAAAACCTGTCAAGAGAACTTTTTTTTTTTTAAACAACAGATGCCCAAACTGTAACCTATGGCAAAAATAACACAGCTGAGAAAAATCAAATTAGGTGCCATCTTAGTTTTCAGATAAAATTTGTTCACAAACTAATTTTCTTAATTTCAGTAGACCTTTGTGGAGCAAATTAACACAGTTTCTTTGACAGGCTAATGAGAATAGCAGGTGAACAACAAAAGAGTAAGCTCATTCCCAGGAGATATCCTTGCTTGCCCTCCACACGCTGTGTTGGCATAACTTTATAGGATGGTGAGTTCAAAAGAAGGAAGCAGACAATAAACCCACTTGTTACTGCTAAATTAGGGAGACTTCATCTATTCATTTAAGTGACCATCCCTTACTTCATTAGTTCTGTCACTTAAGGGGAAGGCGGAATTAAACTCTGAAGTACAGCACCTGATTAAATCTCGTGCTCTATACAAAATTCATGCTCAAGAAAACCATTAACCATGAAGATGCAAAGAGCCTTCTGTGAATCTCAGTGTTCGCTTTTCTCGGGTGTACATGTTCCAACAGGTAGAGTCACAGTCACTGATTCTCAGGCCTCCAAGTTTTGTACTCATTTAAGCTATAAGGAAGAAGACTTCTGAGAAATATATTAATGGTTGTGTCCTCAGGAGAGAAGGGCAAAGCCACTAACATATGAGGTAATGGGTTATACTGAGAAATTCAGGGTACTCCATATAAGAGTTTGCTGAAATACTGCGGCAAAACAGGCAGTTACCATCAGATACAGCAGCTTCTATGTAGGGGCTTGAAGTTAACATAAATAATTTTGCAGTCTTTGCCACCACTAAAGCAAGACTGCCACTCACACCCCAGGTAAGCCCTGTGTCAGAGCTGGCTACAAGTCTTCACAAGCAGGTTACAGGGATGACTCAGGGCTGAGATGCAGAGGGAAACAGGTCAAAATCTGCCTTGAAGTTCTGCCCAAACCCTCAACTGCTGATCCAATAACACACACTCCTGGTCTTTGCCTTGCTCCAGTCGGATACTTCTCCTCCCAAGGACACTACTGAAGTGACCATCTGGGGTGGCCTGAGATGCCATTTTACTTCCTCTGTTATTGGTGACCTACACGGCGCCTCTTCAAAGGCCCAGACAAATTTAGATTTCACAACTTAACATGCGGTTATTTCAACTCAAAAGTTTTGTCTGAAGTACATTTAGGAGTAACTCCACCTCTCCACGTAGCCTGTATGCCCAACACTGTTGTATAGACATGAACCACAGCCAAAAACCTCATTACATACATCCTCTTTGCCTGTGCTTGATTTTGCTTAGCTCAAAGCATAGGATGCATAGAAGAGACAGCAATGTGGATTTAAGGTGATGTATCCTCCCCGACACAAGATCACAACAGACTGCTAGAGACAACAGCCCATGATAAGAGATATCTGAAAAGTACAGTATACAAAATGAGTTAAAGAAAAAAATAAGCCATAAAGATAACTATCAGAAGGCTTATGATAGTTTACAAACAATTCTGTTGTCAGACATAACACACAGCACATACATTGAGCAGTCAAAATAATCCCTGTGGAGCTTTTGGCAGGCTACTCTTCATAATAAGGCAGCTACAAAAGAAGAGGCAGAAAGCAACACAATCAGTGTCCTACAAAAATAGGAACACCTACAAATACTAGAATTCACAGATAGTTCCATGACAAGCAAAACTCGAGAATTTTATAGCTCACTAAAATGATACAGACTATTTTTTCCCTTACAAACACATATTGCCAAAACTTTAATTTTCAGTTGAAAGAGGAAATTCTCCTGTGATCTGAAGAATTGGTAGTCAGAGAACTATGAAAAAAAATCTCCAAATTTACTTCTACACTGCTGAAAAAGTAAGTTCTCATTCCTCTATTTCCAGGACAGAAATGAAACCAAGTGTTTAAGATCAAAGTAATTACACTAAAACTCAATAGTCTGAGCTTCACCTGTACATCATACAGTTAATAACACTGATGCTAAGACACGTTTGAAGTTAAGACTATCTGCCTCCAGAAGACTGTAGCTCTGCTTCGACGTAACACCATAGCACTCTAGTGACACCCTGACCATTTTCAACATCAAATTATTACTTTTCTTCATTCACCAGAACAGCATCAGTTATAGGATTTAAGCATGCTATTCCTTATAGGTTTGATCTGCAAAACAACAAAACATATTAATGTACCAGAAGCCAATTTTGTGTGTAAATGAAGATCATCCAGTTCATTAAGAGTTGCAAAGACACGGAGGGAAAAGACACACATAACCTTCCTTTGTCCCACAGCAAACATTTGTCACAGGTTTAAAGTATTATCAGCCCAACACAATGCATTCATTGAAGTATAATTTACCAACAGAGCACTGACCAGTTTTTCCTCTGTTAATTATTCCAAAGTCATAGAAAGGATTTCCATCTGTAAATACTTTCTCCTGTCAGTGCCGTATTGCAGCTTTCAAATACTGGACTTGATATTTCAAGTTCAGTACTGTGGCATGGTTTAGCAACTTCCCTTAAAAACACAGGTTTTTCAAAATAACTTTAAGTACTACAGAAGGACTGAATCCTAGCAGGTGACTACCCTTATCACCTTTTTTTAAAATTATTTATTAATTACAATTGGGAATAGTACATGCTTCAGTTCCAGTAGAGTTTGCTCACACTGCAGAAGTTCTATCACCAGACCACTACTTACCTTCAAGCCCTTATTCACCCAGCTTCTTAGAGCTCAGGAACTTATGCCTATATTTACTGTAAATGCAGCAATAAGAGGGTAGCTCTTGTGCAAAAAACCAACCAAACTGAAATTGCTAAATACCTATTCCATTTAGCCATATAATGAGCATATTCCTCAGTTTCAAAGACAAATGTGGAAGTGGAACTGTAATGATGCCAATCATCTGAATACTCTTATAGAGGCCAGGCTTAAAGTTTAACTATGGGCAGAGAAGAATATATTTGATGCTGGACTTGAAAAAACATGATGAGTATTTTCTCCAGTTCCCTTTTAAAACAGAGCTACTCCTTAGACAGTGACTAAAGCCCTTAGAGCGACTCAACTTAGAGATGAAGAGGCAGCACACAGATGACATGTTCTCCAGATTAGTTACAGAGCAGGTTTCCAGAGCAGGCTGAAAAGGGCACATACATACAGTTATACAGAGACTGAAACAGGACTAATCTTTTCCTACTCCCAGTGAGATAATGTTCTTGATTCAATACAAAGGAGGAAGACAATCAAGTTCAGATCATGTAACTCATACAAACTTAGTCAGAAATGTCAGGAGCAAGTTACTTTTTGTCATACAGAGAACAGGCACAACCCGGAATGCTTCCTCCCTCTCAAGTACAGGCACCACATATCTTTTGATCCCAGATCTCAGTTAATGCATGTTTTCTCCTTGGATACATAACACTCGACCAAGGCACTGAATTACGTTGCAGAAACCAGGAATTACCCCATAGAATCAACATCAGACCAGTCCTAATTCTACTATCCACAATAAAAGGTCCCTGTGTGACCAGAATCAGCAGACCAGGAGTTCTGCTTTCTAAGAGCTTTAGCTGTTAAAGTTATGAGCAAGCTACACAAACCCTTCAATAAGTTAAGGCTCGTAACCATAGGAGAGAAGCTGAATATCCCAACTCCAAGTACAGTTTAAGATTTCCACTGGACAGAGATCTATTGTAAGCAAAGACTACACACAAAAGACTTTCCCCCACTTCACAAAATTCCTTCTCACCAGGCTCTGCTGTGCTTAGTCTTTCCTGGATGCACACCTTAAACCCCTATTCATAACACGTCCCAGCTTCAGCGTCCGTCATATTTTTACTCATAAAGTGTCCCAGTCTCAGCTGGAAGAAAGGCACCAGCCTGGTTCACAGGTAGACAATGAATTAAAGACTCCTCAAATAGAGGGTAGAGTGAAGTGTCCCTTATGCTACCATCAGTAGGTTATTATGCCAGAGTCTACCATTTAAAACCTCTGAAGAGGAGGGAAGGGCAGAGGAAAGATGCTATGAATCCCCAGCTCTGGACAGTTGGTCAATACATCCTTTTTTTTCCCCTTCTGTTTCCTATTCCTCTGGATTTAGACAAGCTTGTTATCTACTCTACAGAGAGGCAGGAATTAGTTCCAGCTCTTAGCAATGTTTACAGTACCTAACTTTATCTGATGTGTAAATAATTTAAGCTCTTAGCTTAAGCAGTCTGAATGATCTTTTTAGGAACCAATATTTGCTTAAAAAAAAAAAAAATACAGCAAAGCTTATGTTTTGAGACCTTGGAGTAGGAAGCTTTACCCCCAGAAGGTTGTCTGCAGGCTGTCTCAGCTTTTACATCCGCTTCTCACTAGCGAGACATTAAAGGCAACTGGACTCCTGTTTCTGCACAGGAAATCTGATGAATTTTAAGTCATTCTTACACTCTCACATCCTCCTATTTAGATCTGCACTGAGAGAGCACAAGATCTTTGTTCAAAGGGTCCTTGCAGAAGCCATCATCTCCAGAGGCATTTTTCCTACATTTAACGTGCATATTGCAACCTCATTCAAAACAGGAGCACAACAATTTTTCTATATTACCCTGTATTTGGAGTAACAAAGGAAGCATTTAAGAACAAGTCTTACATTTTTCTGCTTAAGTGAAATAACAAACACCAACACTCAAATAGTCACATACATGTTCTAGAGACTGCAACAAGGGAATCAGTTCATGCTTTTCAACTCAAACTTTATCCTGGAACAGAGGTCAAATAAAAAAAAAAATATTATTTTTATTTAGAGACTTGTCACACTACAAAGGTTTTTTGCTACAATAAGGCTTACCTGAAGACTAATGGATTTTGACATAGAGTTTTTTTACAAAGAAATGCAGCCATAAAACTCAATTAAATATACACACGAAGCAAAGGAACTGTATCACATAAAATTGGGGAATCATGGCCAGCATAATTCTGGTAGACACAAAGTTGCTGTACATAAGTAAAACTCCAACAGCAGACATGCATATATAGCAGCTTCCCTTCACCTCCTAACCATTAATTTGCAAGTAGATACACACACAACAAGAGTATCATTAGTACAAGGACTTCAGGTATCACAAAAAAGTCCTAGGACCACCAGGTTCAAGAGTACCACTGAATAACAGGGATAAATTGTACTAATAAGTGTAACCAGACTTGAAATCAAGGTGCCTGGCTTTTGCAATCTCCAAATTTAGATCAGGGACTCCATCAAACCACACTGTGAGAGAGTTGCTCTACAGGTGGATCGTGCTTCAGGCTGCTCCTTCAGGAGAAACCCACAGGGCCCTTCCCACACCGTGCAGTCAGAGCATGGGCAGCACCACGTACGAGGTTAATGTCCAACCAAATGGAAGGTAGAGGTTCCTGAGCTCTTCAGAGACACGGTAACCGGAAAAGTGTGACAAGAGTTGTGTAACAGAAGCCCAGGAGGAAACTCCAGCTTGGCGAGAGGTATAAATGAAAGCGTGTGCACACGCACCATCGATGCCTTCTAGGAAGAAACTGGATCTATCACGTGGTGCTGTAGTAGTCATCTGTTCAAGGACTATGATTCAGTGCCTACAGGGCGTGTTGGATGGCGTACAGATGCACAGATTAATTGCACACCATATACGTGTCTGGCTGCTGACAGGAAAAGGCTACACACACACACACACAGAGTTAAGAGCACTCAGAGAAGTTAAATCATCTGCTGTAACAGGACTGACTGAAGCCTTGTTGGCTTCAACTACAGAAAGCTTCCATATCATCTGTGTGGGAAGCAGTCTCAGAATAAGTGAGGCTGGTTAACTTTCACAATAGACAGGGTTTAGTGTGAGGGTCGCTGTGCCCAGCATGAGCTAGAACAAACATTACCTACTATGGAACTATTTGCATTGCTATACATGAACTTACACAATTTATCAGGGACATCTCATGTGGCAAAGACAGTGCCAAAGAACTGGATGATTTATGGGTGTTCTTATAGCAGAACCTCCTGTAGCAGGAACTTTCCAACACAGCAGACATTTTCCAGCAATCTCTGAATACTGGAAAATGACAAAAACAAGACAGAGGAAGTGAGAAGACTTACATAACAATAAATCTCATTAATAAAGATACGCTTGTCACCGTGGCTAAACTATAAAATTACTTTTGCCTTATGGTACTGCCATAAGCACCACAGAAAGCACAATAACAAAGGGAGGCTGACTTCATAAAGAGTAATGCAAAACCCCTTTGGCTGATCAAGAGGCTTCCTGTAGCTTTTCTGTCTTTCAATAAAAATTAGTCTGGTTTTTAAAGATTAAGACAAGACAAACATTAACTTATTCATTATTTTACCACTCAAATCTAGAAATGGATGTTGGCCTTCTCAGCCCCCATCTCTCATATTTTTGTGGAAAATTAGTTATTTGCTTAAAAATACAAGTATCAGCAAAAACAGTATTAAAAAGAAAAAAACAAATCCATCAACAATGACTAAGATCTTCCAGATCTGAAGGAATGAAAGGTTTTCACTTGGATGCACTTTCAGTTAATGTATCGCTGCAGAGAAATTAAAAGAGTTCCAAAGGCTATTACTAACCTTGCTTCTATCTTATAAAGATGTTTTATTAGGAATCATTCAGATACAGAAACTCAGTCTAACATTGCAGTTAACAGGGAAACGCATTTCATCCCCGTTTTTACTACAGACTTCCTATTTGCTTCCAGGTAATTAACGTTGCTGTGCCCCAGTTTCTTATCTTATCTTTCTTAGTGATGAGGCAAAACATCCAACACTGAGTAGAGCAGGACTTTAGCCAGGTGTGCAGTCTTTGAATTCTGCTACACCAAGAGTTACTAAGGGCAGCAATGGATGAATCTTGAAGGGGGTAAGCACAGAGGAGGCTATTTAGTGATCCTTCAACGCAGTCAGTGAGGATACACTGGGTGAAGCACACACGTAGAACGCCTCTAAAATCTCTGCAACTACATCATGTTACAGACAGAAGTTGCTGAAGCATTACAGACTCAAAAAATCAGACACTGCACTCCTATCTAACAAAGATATTCTTGTTAAACTCTCATCCATCAACATCAAAAATAATGGAAGTTACTGCTTTACTGCTGAATACTTGAGCTTCTTAAGCCTTTAAGATAAGGCCCTACAGACAGTAAGAAGTTAACTAATCACTTGAGACAGCCCAGTCTAATCCTGGACATAACAAACAGTAACTTCACTTCAATATGTACATTATAGTTCTGCCCCCAAAAAATCTTTTATTAAGACTACTTTGAATAATAATAAAAAAAAACATGCAAATATTCCAAATTGCTGATCAAACCATCTTTTTACAGAGATTACAAATAAAAATAATTTAAAACCCCCGAAAAGATGCACATGTTAAACACAATGTGCTTGAGGGGGGGAAATGTTTCATCCAGGTCAACCAACTGCATCGCTGGTTACTGCTGGATTATTACAGAGGAATGTCCTAAAGTGTCTTGTACTTAGAACAAACTTATTAAAAACAATGCCGAACCTACACTGGGACAACTTTCTAAGATGAAAATTGAGTGTAAGAGTATAATATGCATTCTACTAGGTGTATTTAAATCAAATTTATAGAAAAAGCTGCTCTCATGGAAGGAGCCTTAGAGTCAAAGATAAATTTGTGCTCAAACCATTATCAGGATCCCCCTCTCATATAACAATAAATTCCATCCCCCTCTCATATAACAATAGTCTGAAAAATAAACCACACTTTAGAAAACTAAAACCACCTTCTTGGTTTGTTCCTCGGACAGAGTATCCTCCATGATCAAGAACACCACAGTTATGACAGAAGTTATAAAGCAGCTCATGAGAATGTGAAAAAAGTTCTCAAGAAATCAGGCAGAGAAACAATGGTAGTTCACAAAAGTGGCATCTCCAACTCTGGTTCCATGTCACATTCTTAACAGATAGCAGAGGGCACAAGCATCTATAGTTTCTTTGCCAACACTGAAACCTCCAAATAAAATGTACCACTGCCACAAGAAGTGGATTCAAAACCTGTAACTTCAGGTACAGAGTTGTCACATCCTGCTGATGTGACAACATTTATGAGAACACAACATTTATGAGAACTAATTCACGCTAGTTGCGAGAAACCCCATATTTGTAAGGCAGTTTCTGGAGCCTCACGCGCTGCCTTGGTGCACATACACAGCACCACGAGAGCAATGCATGGTAGGAAACTAAACTCCAAAGAAGGAACAGCTGCTTCCTAACCTTAAACTCCTGTAGATACTGTCAAAGTTTTGATTATAATAACAAATTATCAAACAGCATTTTACAGACATTTAGTTTCTTCCACTGAGCACTGTCTGTAATGGGAAAGAGCTGCTTCAGCACTCACTTATGTCAAGGGATCACTGTTCCAAAAAGGTACATTGAGGTAGTGCCAAGTCACTGAAGCAGATTTATTTCAGAAAACACAGCTATAACTTTTCTACTAGCCAGTAAAACTTACTACCTAAAGGCAGAGACTCTCAACTGCCTTCCAGCTGCAGCTCTTTCTAGTTTATTGTCATAAGCCCATATCCGTAAGACCAAAGGTAGAACACTTCATTCCCTGGGTATGTCCATCCGCAAGAGCAGGGGAATGGCAAACAGGATCATTCCCCAGTATACAAACTCAAGTAGAATTAAGTCACACTTACACAGAATGACATGAAAGTTTAAAAGACATACAAGGTGAAAAGCAGCTTACTTAAGACTAGATAGTAACACAAAAGGGGTGGTGGAGAGGGGCAGAAAGAGAAACACAGACAGAGACCAGGCCACTGACGGATATACCTGATCCATCCGACTCATCTGAATGCTTCTGTTGATGGGAAGTTTTTTAATATAGTCACTATACTCTAAAGTACCTTAGGCTCCCACAAAGCTGCTGTCTCACACCCACAAAAGAAGTGTAGCTTTGGAATTTCTGGCTTAAACTGAATTAATATTTCATGCCATCAATTTTATGAATGCCAGTGTTCCATTAGGTATCCTAGTGAGTAAACAAATTGCTTAAATATGGGATATGCATTTCACATCTTATACCATTTTAGATATTTCCAATGGAAAAAAAGAAGTGAGGTAGTGAGCCCTAAACATCTCACTCTTTGCACAAAAAGTACTCTAAATTTCACTCAGCCACATCAGCATCCTTCACAATTTGAGTTAGAAACATGCTCTACAAAAGAACAACGTAATAGTTTAGTGGTTTAATCTGAACTTATTGCTACATTTCATCAGAAATCAGAGTTCCCCTGAAGTTTTCTTAACTATGAAACATTTTGAAAGCCTAAGTATTAACAAAGTTTTTAATAAGTTATATTATCTGTGCCACTGTTGCTGATTTTTAATCTGCCGTCAAGCTGCATGCTTCCTCACCCTCACCAGGCTCCTATGGTGTGGAAGCATTGTTATCAGAAATATTCAAATCAGTAAAGCACTCAAGAGTTGCAACACAGTTTAAAGTCACCACCATAAACGCCAGTTCCAACATGCAAATTCATAGCTTTCAGCCTTCTCCTCAGTGTGCAGCTCTGTGCTGAAGGATAAAAAATTTCTTTCTGGTCTGTTTACTCTTTAAAAATGTCTAACTGTGTATCTTAAGGGAAAACAAGCATTTCTGAAGAGGTCGAGCTTCAAGATTTTGGTTCTGCTTTCAAAAATTCTAACCAAGTCTACTTTTCTCTTTTTACAGAATAGATACTCAGAGACTAAAACAGACTCAATTCTAAGTTAAAGAAACCGAAACCTGCCCAACGTGCACAGGCATTTTTTTTTCCATTTCTGAAGGCAAAGAGGAAGCAGTTCCAGAGCCTCAGCTTAGTTAGGAAGGACAAAAAACTGTCCTACAAGTATTTGAGGATAAGAGACCAGGCCAAAATAGTACAAGTCTGGGAGAAATCTCTGTGTATGGAAGCAAGTCCCTAGACAAATTATTCAAATATGAGGTCGTCTTTGAACTTACCTGAGGGGAAAATGAAGTATCTGCAGCTACCAGCCTTGTTCTTATAAATCTCTCAACTCAGAGATTTATAAGATTTAACTCGAAACATTAATTTATACAGCTGTACTGTATCACAGTTAAGTGCAGGCAGACTTTCAGCCTACCACTGTTACTTGACTAAAAGGAGAAGTTAAGCAAGACCCAATATCTGTTCAGTCAGTCTAGATTAATGTACTTTCAGTTTTAAAACATTCTTTAATTTACACTGTCTCTACATAGCTATAACCACAAAGAAATGCATTCTCGAAGTATTCTTCATTGGCAGAATGGTTAAGGGAGTGTCCCATTATATTCTAAAGTGCATATAAAATTAATATTAAAATAGCACAACTATACAGAATTCAAAGGCAGGCATCAAGGTAATCAATCCCATATTATTCCTGAATCTGACAGTGGAGATTGCTTGTGACAAAGATCACAGGATTACATTTATCTCCAAAGTTTTATTTAAAGCATTTGCCTTCACAACTTCGATGTGAGGACGTCCTTTAAGAGGTATCTGCAAGACAGCAAGTGGTTCCTAGCTTAAAGATTTGCTCTATCATCAGACCTGAAAATGTCCATCTGTCCTCCCAACAAAAAATAAGATCAGTTGGTCTGAATTATCAGCTTTTTTTTTCCTTAAAAAACCCCCATATCTAAAAGCACAAAGGATGATGGAATTTCATAAGACATAACCCTTTCAGGTCCCCCTTACAAGTAACTTGTCAGTGACAACAGTTTATTGAAACTGGATTAGTAAGAATTATTGCCACTTCTTTACAAGGTTGATACTGTCAGAGGAAAAGCCCTGAGATATAAGACTTTCAGACTTAAAAACCTAAAATTGAAAATGAATGTAATGAACTATAAATGCCAAACAGAACTGCTACAAATTTATTTAAGCTTAGAAGGAGCTACTAGACAGAGGCAGTGGTAGGAGGCAATATTAACCACTTTATCACCTGCTCCCATTATCTCCCAGGGGACACAAGAAGACAGATCTTTTATTGCTGTACAGCACAGAAAGGTTAACTCTGAGAAAGCAGGAAATTAAAAAAAAAAAACAACATTATAAAAATTGGGCAGGGGGAGAAGGCCATCATGCCAGGAACACAGTTAAAGCCATGCTGTAATTGAGAAGAAAATTGCAACTAGTTCCAAGAAAGCAGCTGTAGTTATGTAGCAGCTTGTCTTTTCACCAAAGTCAAACTTCCATCAACGTCTCTGTTACAAGAGAGAAATTCTGCCTGTCAAGTACTTGCAGGATTTAATATCTGTATACACTTACATTTTCCCTCCATCTAACCATTAAAAACAATGTCAACTTTCTTGTTTGCAGATTGGAGTAAAAAATGCGACTTTTCATCAACCACCTTTTATTCCAAAGGTGTTGCCATTCACACTAATTCACACTTCAGCCTAATTCCAATCCCAAGCACACACAGCCCTCAACACAAAATGCATGACAGTCAGTCAACACGTTACTGTTATGGACTCAAACAGATTTTGGTTGTACTTTGCATGTTTATTCAACACAATTCCTCCCAACTCCTAAGAATAAACCAAGATTTCTCTCCCATTTGCTTTACTCTTTAGACTGCAACAGCATCAAGATTGTCAAATACTCAGAAGTTCCCCAGAAAACTCAGCTCTGTCACCATGAGCACTATGCTTTTGTAGTGAAACCATCTTGCCTTCTGAGTTTAAAAACCAGAGTTTTATTATCAGTTGAGTTTTGGTTTGGTTTCTTTCCTTTTTTTTCCTAACCTTTCATGCTATCCTTCATACAGCTGAGCCAAGTCCTTCTACTTAACACCACTTTCAGCAGTATCACGGGGTGAAAAATTCTCTCCATTCTCGTGAGATAGTGTTCCATGTAGCCATTTAAAGTCAGATCTAACCAAATGGTGTTTAATGAATGCTGAGATATAAAAAGGAAAAGGTACTTTGTCCATGTACAACAGAGATAACAGCAAAAAGAATTTGCTGGAATGTGTAAAATTTTTTTTCATTTCCCCAGATACCCTTTATAGGACTAAGCCAGTTACTTTAACAGTAGCCACAAAATGATCTGCCATGTGTCATTTCCTGCTCATCTTTACACACGTGCACAAAAAGCTGCTGCTCGGCAGTCAAAATTCTGGTAAGCTGAAAAGAAGTCACTAACAAATATTTTTTTTTGCCAAATTACCATTCCATATACATACACAGTTTATGTCAGTTTTATACTAAGATGTATTTTCAAATTTGGGTTTCTTTGTGAATATGACATCACTACAAAGATGGTGGTTTCCAATTTTCTTTAAAAAGAATAGTCTGTCAGAACTATCTGGGGAGGCCAGTACTTGAAACTCAAGTTTGCTTTGAGGCAACAGGTTAGTAAACCATGGTCTTAAATAATGACCGTAATGCACAGACACATCACATTTTGAATATACTTCTGAAAAGACCAGAAGTACAACACTAGTTTGAAAGAAATCTGAACATGGAAGGATGTCCTCCTTAACTTCTCGGTAGGGCTTACGTTTACCATGAAATGCAAACCAATAAAATCTTGGATCTTTAGGATATTCCACCAACTGCCAGCATTACATACACCTGTAGTTTCCCAGGCTACTTTCCCTAGCAGCACAGTATCACAAGAAAATATAAATCACAATTAGTACCTGAGGGTGAGTAAATTCTACCTTTCCTCGACAATGTTACTGACTGCCTTTGGATACACTTCAGATTAGGACAAACTGTTCATTGGTTTTAGCCAGGAAAAAAGTTAAGCTCATTTCAATTTTGCTGGTTGAGAATGTTCAGCTATGTGTTTGTGCAACTGCTGCTTCTTTACTAATAGTAAAGGACAGTAAAAGCTGCACAACTGATCAAAACATTCACAAGTCCAAAAATTAATTTGCTTTAAGTTGTTCTGATGAACTACTCACCTCATCCTTAACACAAGAAGACCAAACAGGCAACTGAGACCATGAACGCATAATGCAAAATCAACACACATCACCAGACCAGAGAAACATCTCAAACCAGATTTTCCCAACACATCACTGCCAAGAAGCACAGAATCAGAAGGGTTTGGGTTGGAAGAGACCTGTAAAGGTCATCTAGTCCAACCCCCTGCCATGGCAAGGGACATTTTCAAATCGATCAGGTTGCTCAGACCTGACTCTCAATGCTTTCAGGGATGGGGCATCTACCACCTCTCTCAACCTGTACCAGTGTTTCACTACTGTCATTGTAAAATTTTCTTCCTTATATCTAGTCTCAATCTGACCTCAGTTTAAAACCATTGCCCCTTGTGCTATTGGAACAGGCCCATATAAAAAGTCTGTCCCCATCTGTCTTATAATCCCTGTTTTGATACTGGGAGGTGCTCTAAGGTCTCCCCAGAGCCTTCTCTTCTCCAGGCTGAACCACCCCAGTTCTTTTCACCTGCCTTCACAGGTGCTCCATCCCTCTGTTTTTGTGAGCCTCTTCTGGACTCACTCCAACAGGTCCATGCCTTTGCTGTGCTGAGGACTCCTGAGCTGGACACTACTCCAGATAAGGTCTCATGAAAGTGGATGTCTCCCCCTGCTTTCGATGCAGCCCAGGACACAGTTGGCTTTCCAGGATACAAGCACATATTGACGGCTCATGTTGAGCTTTTCATCCACCAACATCCCCAAGCCCTTCTCCTCAGGGCTGCTCTTAATTCCCTCATCCCCCCAAACTCTACTGATACCAGGGCTTGCCTGGACCCAGGTTCCAAACCTTGCAGGTGGCCTTGCTGGACCTCAACATCCTCAGCCACTGTGCTGCCCACAACATCCAAGCTATTGGGGACCCAGTAGGACACCTGACACTGCCCAATGAGATGATACCAGACTTGGTCAGCCAGGATGGTCCCAGCAACATCCCTGTGCCTGGGGATCCTGGTGGTACCAGCAGAGGCATCTCCCACTACAGCTCTGCCTTGGTCTCACTGCCCATGGAGCTGCCCATCTCCGACTGTGACATCCCTCCAACACCGTTCTGAGACTCGAGCAACTCAACACCACCAGGACCGGACCCCCAGAGCTCTGATGGAATATAGGGACAGCCTTCCCACCAGCCCAGCCTGGTAGGTTTGAAAAGTGGGGGAAAAAGCATAGAAGCACCTTTCCAAACCTACCCAGCAGGTGCAAGGCTCTCTCAGTCAGCACTAGGGTGATGGAATTAAACCTGCAACAGGGACAAAATGGAGACTGGGGTGCTGGGAGTGGGTAGGAAGCCATGGTGTAGTTGAGAGTTGCTTGCGTTACTTTATTTAAGTTCTTGTTACACCTTCACTCTTGTTTTTTTCATGTAGCATGCCAAATGATACACAGGCTATTATCTTCAGAAAAAGCAACACCACCAAAATGGCTACAAAAAAATCAGTTTACACAGTATTTTAGTACAAACAGGAATCACTGTAACTAAAAACCAACTATATCTGCTAGCAGAAAAGTCCCACTTTCAAGCAGTAAAACCCATCAAGTTCAAGTTTCGTGCAGACCAATATCAACAATTCAGTTTTTACATCATTCTCATAAAGGGAAAAAACCCACCACCAGCACAAAAAAGTAACCACAAAATAAATACATCACTATCCTTAAGCAGAACTGTACAATTCCATGCTAAACAAGACTGTCCAACAGGGTAAGTGCAATTCTCTTTGCAAACTACAGTAGCTGTTAATCAGCAAATATTTTCTTCCTGCCCTTCCTTCTCCCCACTTTTAACACCACGGGTAGCTTCACACAAAGAAAAAGAGGGAGAACTTGTTTCTTATCAATTCAGCAGGTTAACCTGTTTCCCCTGCCGGACATAGCAGCAGAAAAGACTCCAACTTAAGCTTACCTCCATCACAAAATTTGAATTAGCAGAGCAAGAAATGCTAACAAGTAGACTGATGCAAATGATGGGGGGTTATTTAATAAGAGCCCCACATCAGCAGGTTTAGAAAGTCACCTTCCACACCAAATCATGATACAGGAATAATCATTCAGTATCTTTTATAACCAAGACTACCACAGGAAGGACATGAAATCCTGACTTATGACTACTTCAGAAACATCTCTCAAGGTACAGGATTTTCTATCTAGAGGCCTCAAATAACATAAATTGATTGGCTTCCCTCCTCCCCCTATTCTTTGGTGTCAAAAAAAATCTTACAATCAGTATCACAACCAGTACTACCACTACCTTTAAATACATTGACTTTCAGCACTGATACAAGAATAAGTACAGACACGTTTCTATTTTTATGGAAGTTATAAACTCAAGCATGACTTAAAGCTGAATATCCTTCTTTTAACAGAAAGGTTTTTTTCATTAAATATCTTTTCATTGTCTTTATACTTCCTAAAAATCCAGAGATGAACAAAAGTCCTGACTTTTCTCCTTAAAAGTTAAAGGATCTTGACACAGAATGTAGACTATTACCCCTTTACAGTCTGATTTATTAAATGCAAATGGGTGTTTTTTGACAAGGAATGAACAGCCAAGTGCTCACCTAGGTCAACAGCAGGTATTTATTTAGGGAAGTATCCTCAGGACCCCTTTAGAGATAGTGCAAAGACTGCCTGAACTACAAGTCATCTCTGCCTGTTTGATATGCACATCTTCAGCCCCTCCAGCCAGTAGTGACAGCAAATGTCACAGTCCAATTAAGTACTTTGTGAGGGGAAAAAAAAACACATTCATTTTACAGTGATTTTACCCGATAACTGAGTGCCAACTTCAGATCATTAAGAAAAGTTTCTCATTCTGACAGCCTGTGGTATATATCTTATTTCATATACCTTTATCACATCACCTTTTGATTTCCTTAAAGTCAAGGCCTAAGATATTTAGGTTAGCAAACTACCTTTATATTCCAAGATTTTCGATCACCTTACACATCAGTTTGGTCTATGACCAGATTTTATAGAAAGCAGATATGCATATTGGTTTGCTACCCAAGAAACTAGGTCAACCACCTTCTGAAATCCATTCAATCTTTGCAAACAAGCAGAAAAAAGCAACAATGGTACGGTGGGGTTTTGTTTGGATCATTTGAATTCTTCAGCCTTTATTAGAAGAAGGCTGTTCTGCAGTAGCTTCATGTATTTTCTTTAATCTAATCCTAAAGTTCAGTGCCCTGGACGACAGTACTCTAAGTGGCACCTGAACAGATCATTAATCCGATACCAAGCCCACAAGGCTGCAGCTGTAACAAAGTCCATCCTCTGCCAACTGTTCTCTTCCCATCTCTGCTTTCCTGAAGTTTTCCCCTTCGTTACTTAACCTATGAGTCGAATTCTAGATTCTCAAGCAGCACAAAAAATCAAGACCGATCCTATAGTGCAGAAATCCTGGATCAGCCATCAAACCCAAGTCTCAATCACATCTCAACCTTTTGTTCCTACTCCCAAAGTACTGGGAATTGCCACTTCCTCAGCTTTCAGAAGAGCTGCTTGCACAGCTGTACAAGGTTTTCCCTTGGCTCAGAGGTACCACCAGTTATTATTTGCAGGGGTTTTCTGGAGTATGTTTGGGTTTCTTCTTGGTTTTTTTACTTATAAAACCGTACTTCAGTACATTGTCCATCCTCCAGTGTGGGGAAAACAAAACCACAGTTACAGTATTGCCATGAAGAAGATACCATTCCTAGGACTACATACAAGCTGTATAAAAAACAATAAAGACATCATCTGTTCCACAGCTAGTACACTATTTTTAGACAAAGAAGACTACCATAAACCAAGAAGTTTAATATTTATGCTCACCACCTGGGCTTATAAATTTGTATTGAATACAAATTCATTTTGGAAGAACAGATGACAGAATAATCATATTCAGATTTTTAAGTGACAAAATGATTCAAGTATCTAAAGAAATGGAGAACCAGCAGTATTATCGTCCCCCTATCCACACTTCTCTTGTTTGCACAGTGTCAGCAAACCTGAATCCACTACCTCAAACTCTCCTCTCATACCAACAAGGACACAGAGCATTTTGTTCCCACGTCCTAAGAAAGGTGGGGAAGGAACAATGGGATTTTATACTCTTTTGGACTGAAATTGTTTAAATTAGGGAGTAGGTTGTTTTTATTTTACTGAGATGCACAGTGTCACTAAATGCAATGTCTTTTCCATAAAGCCAGGAACACTTACACCGTCCTGCTTTCCCTGCCATGCCCAGTACAGCTGTTCTACATTTACTTAGCAACAATGCAGAGCCCTCTGCAAAGGTTTGCTGTAAGTTCAGAACAGGAGAACAGTCTACATTTCATGTTTCCTTCCTTCTGCAAGGTTGAGTCACATCCTTAGGTCTCCTTTTAGAAAGCTAACAAGCCATGGTAGAAGGAAAAAAAAAGTCCTTAATGGAGAAGCCTTGCCTTCAAGAGAACATACAGCACTGACAGAGGCCACAGTTCAACTCTTTGGCTCATCTTCTGCAGTGACA
Source organism: Chiroxiphia lanceolata (assembly GCF_009829145.1). Classification (NCBI taxonomy): domain Eukaryota; kingdom Metazoa; phylum Chordata; class Aves; order Passeriformes; family Pipridae; genus Chiroxiphia; species Chiroxiphia lanceolata. Next base: position 10,167,351 of record NC_045637.1, on the reverse strand, counting down.
CAGACAAGAGAACTGCACACCTTTTTTCCTCTTAGAAGCAAAACCTAATGCTCCTCACAGCCAGACAACTTCATCAAAGGATTTCCAAGATAAATGAAAGGCGCTAACATTAATGAGTGAATAATGCAGACAAATTCCTTGAAATTACTGTATTTAAAATAAAAAAAAACAACCACCCTCACATGGGAGAAAGCAGAAAGTTCAACTAGCCTTAAAGACAATGTCTTTCTACACAGCAAGTTCAAAAGTATAAAATTAAGATCTGTATTTGTTTCCTTTGGTCTCTCTAGCACTTCAAATAAAATAAAGCTTTATCCTATTATATTTTAAGCCATGACTGCCATCAGACGAAATAGTTCTTGCCTCATTTCCTCTGTTCTACCAACTGGAACAGCACTGGGTAAATTCACTACTTAAAACTCCTACAACCCCACAAGCTGTTTGTTTGAAGCCTGGACCAGTTTCACAAGCCTGTTCTGAGTGGCCCAACCAGTACACAGGCGGGGCAAGCAAAACTGTTACCTTGAATCAAATAAGTCCAACCATTAGACCAACTTCTGTTTATGCAGTATATAACTACAGTTCATTTCATCACACTGAAACAGAGGTACCTCTTCAAACCACCTACCCTGCACACTTGTATGATCAGAACAATTAAGCAACCGGGATTGGAGTATCTCAACAAAGACAATGAAATCATCCAAGATCAGCTGGTACAGCTGTTTATGTCAGCTTAACTTTTGACTGCACACTCCATCTATTGGATTCTGAAACAATTATTCACATATCACAGAGTATTTCATATTATAGTTTAAATATATATTTTATATTGACGTATTATAAATACTATGTTTATAAGTATTAAGCAATAGAATATGCATTTCTATCCAAACCTTCCAGTGAGTGAGAAGCTGGGCAAGGAGACAAATGTAAATGTAATAATTTTCTTATAAACATGATAAGCAGACAGAACTGATTCCCTGTTACAAGGCAAACAGATCAGATAACACACTTTCACCTTTTCTGCTCTGGAGAAGCCAAAGGTCCCAATATACTGTTTCAATCTTCCTATGTGCTGTAGTTTGCTACAAACACAGGTTTAGACAAAACACATGTAAGTCAATAATAAAAGGTACAAGACTCATTAAGCATGAGATAGTTAGGAGGCTGTACCTTTCACAAATGTTTTCCAAAAGAATTTCTTTGAAGTCTAGCTAGCTACTAACACAACAATGCAGCATGTCTAAGAAAAGAATAACGCTGTTTTCAAACTTATTCAAGACAAATTAGAAAAGCCCAGCTAGATTTTCAGAATTACTCCCATATAACTAAGAAATGTATAAATGTATTCCATTATAAACTTTCGGGCAGTACCAGACACTGACACATGAGAGTTGTATCTTTCAATAGGTATTATTTGCAGCCTATGATAAACACTACTCATCCCACTTAAGAAAAAACAAAACAAAACAAAATAGGAGATACTAAATTTAGTTCTTCTCAAATGACACTACAGAAACTAGAAGATTGGTTTCACTGCCAAAGTAAGAATTATTTTTTTTCTGGAAGCACTGTTTCAGGAAAAAGTAGTGGCTCATGCCTCTTCACAAAGAAGAGAAGTTTGCTTCTACACTCTAAACTTTACTTGGACCCAAAAGGAAATTTGTCAAAAATGCAAACCAGATACTACAGTCTGCCCCAATTACAAGTATTGAGAAACCCTGAGAACCACGGCATAAAGGGGAAAAAAAAAAAAAAAAAAGGCCATATCCTATTCAACAAGCCATTCCTGATTCCAAAGCACCATTCAAACAAAACCTGTCTGGACTTCTGGCCTGACTGTCCCTGCACTCAGAGCTAATTAACAGACTACAAGGAATATGATCCCAGAATCCCTGAACCTGCTCCATCAGGAGGAGGGGTAGGAGGCTTGGAACTAGGTGATCTTTAAGGTCCATTCCAACCCAATCCATTCTATGAAAAAAAGGAAAATTCAGAAACAAAATTCAAAATATTTCCTTTTCAGGCAGTTTTAGCCTCAGCTTTGCAGAGACGATTATAAGTGTTAATGATGCTAAATGAAACAAGCAGTAGGATAACAACCAGGCCTGTTGTACTATTCAGATTCTACTAGTTGCAGTTACTCTAAAATTTTTGGTTTAGGAGCATTCAGGGGAGCACAAAGCACAGAAAAGTATGGCTGGTAAGAGCAAAAGAAAACACAAAGAATGTTATCTATGTCAGATATTTCCTGAAGTACAAGCAAGAAGAGCTTTCTACACAAATGCCAAATAAAAGAGGATTAGAAAGGACAGAGCACTAAGAGTGAAACTATCTGACCAGAGGTAAAACCAGAGCATGAACCCCACCTTGCAGTTACTTCCATTGCAGCACTGCAGGCAGGACACAGCCTCCACGTTTCTGCTGCAAGCCAGTCCTGTAACAGCAGCCTCAGCAATTTTGAAGCAGAGCACAGCTGAGAGCAGTGAGGGAGAGATGATGTTACACACAATAACCGGATGATAAGAGAAAAAATACTTTTACGAGGTGCCCTCCTTCAGTGAAGGGCAGCAGATGAAGTGTAGAAATTCATACTCTGGGACTGCCTAAGATAAGGAGGGGGAAAAAGACTACCTTAACTAAATCAGCTCTAAATCAAGTAAAAAAAAATTGACCAAAAGCACAAGTATTTAAAGAATTAGGGTATTTATAAAGTACTATGATGACTATTCAGACATATCTAACAAGGCTTTCACTCACTGTCTTCAATTTTTTTCTGTCTCTGAACTCCCCGAAATTGTAACACTAGTTCAAATTAAGACTGAATGCTGGTTATGAAAAGAGATACACTGAAGTACCAACAAAAAATAGCTTATCTTTCTTATGATTATGTTATTGAGAAATATTTTGAACTATTAACTGTGAACTATTATGCTCATTTACAACACATGATAAAAATGAAAAACCCAATCCTTTTGCAGAGGACAACATTTTACCAGGGCTAAAGTAAATAATTTAGTTGTTTTTTGTTGGTTTGTTTTTTTTGGTTTTTTTCAAACAGTGATTCAGAACCAGGAAATAGACCAATTCTAAGCACAACAATTGTGCTTTTCATTTTAAAGGAAGCATTTGACCTGCAATATTTTTTTTAACAAGCTAAAATGCTAAGACCAAAGCTGACATGTTCTCTGAGGAATTGATAGCTATACAACCGTGGAAGCTAAACACAAATTACTTGAACTTAGTGATTTTTAGTTCTTTTACTGAAGATATTTCATATACATTAAAACCACAAAATTATGCAGCACTGAATCATTCTGGCAGTGTTATATATGCAACACACTGTGAAAAATCGAACTATATTGTACTTGGTATTTTTTATTTCCTGACAACTGTCAGCGACACACAGTGTGCCCTGATGAGTGAGTGTATGAATGCCTGTCCCCTGGCAGGGCCGACCTGCCCTCAACAGGTGGAACAAGAGCACAAGCAAAGCCTGTATCACTGGTACACCAAAGCAGAGGCTTAAAAATCACTGAAGTATTTTGGCCAGCAATTAAAATATTGGTTTCCTAAAAATACATGTGGGTTCCACATCAGCTCAAATTTGCTTCGGATACAAACTGCCCTGCTTGGGTACTGTACTGAGACACGATATAGCCAACTACATGCACAGTGTGTGGACACACATGCAAGTACATGGGTGCACGTGTGGTTTTTACACACATATATATATATATATACACACCCCTACAAAAATCTGTACACATGAGAGTAACTCAGATACAAACTTTTTTGAGTCCCATTCTCTGGAGACAGATGGCTGTTGATTTGCTTTTGGTTTTTTTTCCTTTTTAAATAAAAGTTTTATCATGACTGTACTTCCTTTTCTTTTTAATGCTGCTACTCCAGCTCTCTCCTGACTCACCCACACGTAGCTATGCTTCAGCATGCTGCACTTGGTGTTCTTTTATAAAGTGTCACTACGATTCCTACTTGAACTGAAGAGACTTAAACTGAATAAATCCGCCCACAGAGGTAAAGGTGGGTAGAACTGATAGATCATATAACTAAACACACAAAAAGCCTACATAAGGCCAGAAACAGCACCCAAGGTTCTAATTGTTTAAAGTCTTTGTTTATGTGTCCCTTTCCACATAAAAGCACCTCAGGTTTGAACACCAATGTTTGTCACATTACAAATATCACATCAGAAGCCAGCTGTGCTTCTAAGAAACCCAGACCAACTTCTAAGATCAAAAGCAATCCTGTGATCATTCCCTTTCCTAGTAGGGGATAAAAATCTCTACCTTAAGACCGAAGAGAGATTTGCTACCAATGAATGCCAAGCTTTCAAGAGAAAGCAAGTTTCTACCAAATTTAATCTACAGGAGAAGTGTTTCTAGTCCTCCTAGATGCAAAGTTGAACGGCCAAATATTAACTGAACCTAAGCCAACACAGAAGGTCTAGTAAGAAAAGGCAAAAATCACAGCTCCACCAGCAGAGGCTGCTGGTCTTTTCTTCAGCCAGGAGTAAACACTTGTTCCTTTTTTTTTTTTAAACACTATACAGTTTTCTAACCAGCATAAACCTAATTCATACTATTTCTCTTAAAAAAGAAGCTTACAAGAAAAACTGAGTCATACACCTGATTCAAAAAACCCCCAAAAAACAACAAAACCACAAAATCAAGAAATCCAACAGGGTAGTAAAGGTTTTACCCTTCGTTCTACTGACAGAAGGAACAGCAGCTTTATACTTCTTACCTTGGTTGTTTCTCTTCTACAGGGAAACACCAGAAGCCACAAGACTCTACAAAACAAAGAACTTATGGGTTCTTCCCTCCAGTGGCTACAGCAGGACAGAACTACCTGTCAAATTAAACAGCTAAACAGACCAATGTGGACAACAGAGTCACAACTGAAAAATAAAAACCAGCTCATTCCTCCTCCCTTCAGCATAGAGGAGAAAGGAATTCATTGCCCAATATTCTTCTAATAAAGTTGTAGCATCACTTTAACGTTTCTATAATATTTGAATGCTAAAAGTAGGTGTCTTTTTACAGCACATGCCAGTTTGGCCCTAAAGCTGTGTGAATACAGTACTGCTAAGGAATGCATCAATACCAAATGTTTACAGGAGCTACTAACACCAAGAGTGCGAGTTCTTGAGACTCACACAATGCCAGAATTAATACTTCCCCACTTGTCTATTCTCATGTCTCAAGCAACATTTTTACACAAGAAGAAACTAGAAACAACTTTGCCTTTTTGAATGGCCACGTGCTGCTGCTGCTGCTACAACCAGCACAACCTCGAGCGCTGCCGTGTCCTCCGGTTCCATTACAGAAGTTAAATGTCAAAAGGGACTACAAACAAACACAAGAAACAACTGTGAAGTTAGAATTTAGTATCAAAATGGAACCATAGCAAGAGAAAAGCAGCAAGTTCGATAGGGATATGGCTGCAACATGTAAACCATTCTATAAAGAGTCAGGTTACACTCATTTCTAATCATGCAAAACTAACTGAACTTCTCTGTGACTTCGCTCCTCCTGTAAAATAGGAAGTAAACTACTTCTTCATCTCACTAGACCATTCTGATAATAAATAACTTTACAGAAAGCAGTACCAGACTACCCATGAGGAAATTAACTGCATCTCTGGAGCAATCTAGCAAGAGCATGGCACAGTCTAAAACAATGAAGACATACTGTTGAGCACTTGTTCACTAAACCAGCACCAGCCAAGGTCCTAATAAAAGAAATAGCCTACAATTATGTATTCATGGCTGCTTCCTTTCTGCAGTGTCTTGACTTTTGAGCACTGTTTCGCAGTCTAACAGGGAAAACCCAGTACAAGCTCTTAACTAGGAGACGAGCCCAGACAATTCATCCTCATAGTTACAAGACCAGAATTAGAACCATTTGTTCACACTACCATTTTTTACCACTCACAGTTACATATTAAGATAAAGTAGTGAAGACATGTTGGCTAATAATGGCAATGCACAAAACTCTATGTTTTATTTCACTGTAATACCTTCCTTACAGATTTTCAAATTCTACCATAGCAGGTAGAACAGACCTATCTGCCTTCTTCACAAAATCCCACCTTCTACTCTTACTCCTCCATCTTTCTCCACCCATCAGCTCTCTTTTACATATTTTCTTTGTCCAGCAACTCCCTATTCCCCTTGATGTCCCCAGGATGCTGGGTGAGGGGTAGCATCATTCCCACACGCTCCCTGGGTATGACCCACACTTCCCACACAGCCAGCAAGCTCACAACCCAATCTCTCCACTTTTTTTTTTTTAACAACTTGGGCTCAACTCAGTCTCACATTCTAACTAATATTCTTCCCCCCTTTCAGCTCAAAGTAAGCTGCTCCTCCTCCTAGTTAATTGCCATCACCTCTCACCTCAGCAGTCCTCTCTATCCAGACCCGTTTCTTCTCCCATGCTGCCTGCCTGGATACATGTTTATTAGAGCATGAGTTTTCACAGGACCGTAATGGGGTCATACTGAGGCCCATCCTGGACTAGGAACAGGGGAAAAAGCAAAGCAAGAGGCATCAGCCCTGCAAAAATGCTCTGCTGTAAAGCTGACACACACTAGAGCTATTTGAAGAGCTGTCAAATTTTAAGACTCCTGTTACAACATCTGTTCCCAAGCTTCACTTTTGGCAGCTACTGAAGTAGTTTGACTGAAATTCCTTTGAAAACCTGACAAAATATTAACATCAATATTATATAACACTATTTGCTCAAGTATTAGGTCTTAATCAATAGTCTCCTACGCTGCCATTTACTCAACTTTACTGCCAGTCCCATATACAGTAAGTTCCCTACTGGGATACGATTCTATCCCATGTTTATTAAGAAGCAAGAATTACAGAATAATGGATAGTTTCTCCATAACAACTTTGAACACTGCTAAACCCAGAAACTTCAGAAAGGTAAGAAAATAACTTGGGTTTTGTTAGGCTAGTTGAAAGCCTCTGTAGAATCGTCCTCCAAACTTCAAGGTTGGAGGCATCAAGTAGATTACGTTATTCTGTTCTTCCCGCTAAGAAATTAATCCAGCTCTGAACTCTGAGATCCAAGTGTAAGAACAGGTAAAGCATCTACTGTTTTAGTGCTCGGGAGTACATGACATTAGCCAGTTACACGTGGGAAGAAGCAGCAAGTAATCTTCTACAAGTAGTAGCCATAGCAAAAAATTTCAAAACTATTCAACTGCCCATTCAGCTGACAAATCCACATCTCCCTACATATGGCTTCTATACATAAGCAAATCAATTAACTGCTTCCATAAGCAATCCTTACACAATGCTCTCTCTTGTCTGTATGATCTTCATTTATATAAAAGGTCAGCAATTTTATCTGTGAGATGAAGCCTCATGAAGCCTGGTGGTTACATATTTCACTTCCACCTTAGGAAGGAACAGTTTCAAGTAACTGTATGTCTCAGCACATAAAAGGTGCAAATACAACAAGAAATGAACTGGCTTTTCATGCCCAGAATACACTTTGCCTGAGAATGTTCACTTTCAGGGACACTAAACAGGAAGGTTTGGTTTTTTTTTTTTTTAAAAAAAAAAAAACAGATATAAATATATTTCTTATTAATTCTTACAGATGTTATTTTTTTCCAGGATAACAGTGCTAGAATTCAGAAAACTGCCTTGTTTTTTTCTTCAGCAGAAGGGTCAAACTGATTTGTGCATCAGAGGCTGAAACAAACACCTCTGTTGATAACTCAAAAGGCAAGAATTCCGTTTCCGTAAGGATGTTACCCTCAAGACTGCTATAATAGAAAGGAGAACCAGCCATCATCCAGTGCCACACCTGACTGGAAGAATACACAATTAGATGTAACTTCTGAAGTTACAGAACTGCTACAGCCACTAGTCACAGAAACGAGGCTTTCCAGTCAGCTAATTTACAACTAGGGCTCCCAGGAACTCATCTGTTACTTTGTGTAGTACACCAGAAAAAGTTACTCACGTTAACACTCCATTTAATTTAATCAGCTAGTACTGAAGGAGAACCAGAATTGCCTCATGGCTGAATTTAAGAGTCTTTTGAACTACGCCAGTTAAACAGAATTTGCTCACAGAACAGCCTCCTGCTACCGGGGAACAGTTAAGCCCTGTAGTCTGAAGTAAAAAGAGCTTTTAAAAATGTATCTAGGACAGTGTTCTGCTGCACTTTCTTACATATAAAGTGATTCCCGATACAAGATTTCTTTTTTGCCTGGTGGACACCCATTTCAGGTAAAGCATTTGCTGATGGAATCAGCCTCCCAGACAAACGTATTAACTGCCTACAGGATCAAGCTTTAGGTTTTGGTGTGGGTGACAGACAGAAGGCCTGTTTTGCAAGGTACGCTATTTTTGTAACTACAGCCACACCAAACTGAATGCACTCAATCTCACAAGCTAAGCTGTCCCAGACCAATCACACTGCTTGTACAGGGACCACCTGGGAATCCCAAGTGCTATAGATACAAGCTGGAGAATAGGTCAAACACTTGAGTAATTGAGACCACAAACCATACAGCGCCCTAAGCAGGAGTAAAAGAATAAAAATATATCCTTCCATACAAGTATTATTAGAGGAAATTAGTTTTACACACTTGAAAATTGTACATAAGTACAATCTATATGTTTCAGAGGTATTTAGTCCCAGTTTTTCCTACAGTTCCACTACGATTTCATGTAGTAGGGAAAATTGGTGGATTTGATCAGTCATATACCATTCTCCAAAAGCCATATTAGAACTTTAGGTGAGTGCAAATAAGGCAAACAGTCTTTCCCAAGACGCACAATTTAGTCAATACTCGTCTAGGTACTAGAAACATAAAAATTCTTTTTCTAGGTTCTGAAAAAGTAACACTAAAGAACACTCAAAAATAATAAGTCTAGTACCAAAAGTTCTTTACAAATCAATTTAATGGCAATTTTCAGAGTTAGCCAGAAATAAATTACTCAATATTTCATCAATACCACCTAACTCAGTAGCAACAGTAAAAGAAGAGGGTAGCACAACTAGATGACAAAGGCTGTAACAGCAGATTTGAGTTCATAAGCCACATACACACACTGAGCGGGACAGTGTCAGCCCTTACGTCACAACTATGACTGTCTTACAAGTACCCTGAAATTCAAATGATCATGAGTCAAAGGTGAAAGAATGCACCATTTTGCCTGCACCTTTCAATGTGCTTTGCCTGTAACTAGTTTCACTGTTTCCACAGTGAAGGTATTTTTTGTACATCAGACCTTCACGTGACAAAATGCCATTTCTAAAAAGTAGAATGAAATTAAAACCACAAGGGATGGGGAACACAGGAGAAAGTGCTGTAACTAAAAATACTTTCAGTGTTACCTACCTAGTCAATTCTAAAACTGCTCATTGTTTGTTGTTAGTTTCTGTCAAGCTCTGCTGTTTACATAATTGCAACACACGAATCTCCAGTAAGCACTGGAACTGCAAATGTAAAACAGTGCCTATGTGAGAGCCTATTGCTCTCAGCAAATTTTAGAGAGTTGGAAACACTCTGCCAGCTGCAGCAGCCAACTTGTGGCACTCGAGAGAACATTCCTGAATCACAGATGGGGGGAAACTGAGGTGATTTTATAAGAGATCCTGAAATTAAAAGTGATCAAATAAGCCCCTTTCTTCATAAACTTGCAGAGAAATGGAGACTTCTCTACATTTGGTTAGAGGTGTTATATTTTCCACAATCACAAGGAAGAAAATAAATACTAATACTCCTAAGTTTATACGGCCATAGATTAATAATAAAGGACAACTTACGAGGTATGCAAAAGGCCCATCAATTTATTTAAAATTGCTCTTGATATACAGAAACAAATGGGATTAGAAAAGACGTCAAATGGTACATACAAGTGGCCATCATTTGCAGCTGGAAAACTGTTTGAAACAATTCTTACCCTGCCTAACTGATGTATGCATTTCAGGTGCCACAGCTAGAATGTGGTGCCAATGCTTCACAGTCATAGCCCTTAACTCTTTCCAATCCAAGCACAGTTTCCTTCATATCCTCAGTCCCCACACTCTCATCCCCTCTTGAAGCCATAGACTGGAGGGATTCAGTTGGACCAAAATGACTACCAGGATGACTCTCTGCATCCTGGTACTAAGCACAGGAGTTGGCACTGACATTCAAGCCTTGTGTGGATTCAGCACATATATTCACATACAAGCTGCATGCCTTGCCTGTAGCACATTTGCTTGACAGCTGATAATCCACGAGATGCAATTTGACAACACTCAAATATTTCAGCTTTGAAGATATATTTTCAAACATTTTTAAGATGAGTATGTCTCATAAAATTGATTTATAATATACTTCAGGGTAGTTAACATTACCTTAACGAACAGGAGGCATTCTTCTCAACTTATGCCCATCTACATCAATGACGAAAGCTCTTGGTATAATTAAAGAGAATAAGCCTTTAGGAAGAACAAAGGCAAAGGTGATAACCTTGACTTATATTAGTGCCATTATTTCCTAAAGAATACCCCAAAACCTAAAACAGCCACACATAAACCTGCTTAAGAAACAAATCTAACTCCTTGCACAAAAGCTTTAATTTTGCCCATCTCTACTAAAGGATATGCACTGGTTCCATCTATGCCCCCAGCTGGCAGCCAGGCACAGAAAAAAAAAGGGGACTTCAGGCTGTTTGTGTGTCTGTATTCTCCAAGATACACAGCAAGGGGAAAACCCCCCTCATTTATGTTTACCATGCCAAAGCAGCTACAGAAATCCAAAGCGGCCCCTACTTACACTTTTCCAAATGACAGAGTCAATTTCTGTTACTGTATTACTCAATAATTCAGTAGTTTGCAATACAAATATTCCCCACCCTTCTGTCTCTTTACAGTACTAATTCCAAGTGTTTAGTAAGCACCATTGGAAGTCTGCTGACAGACACCTTAAGGTCCCCCCCCTTAAACCATTGTGTTAATTACTTTCGAAATCAATTACTTCGCAAAGATATATAACTACTGAGAGACACAACAAAAAACTGTTTCTTTTTTTCTCTTTACCCAGACATTAAGACTCCCGCAAAGCTCAGATAAGGGGACAGGACAGTTTAGTATGCAAGAACAGAACTGGCTGACACCAGGTTTCCACAGCCAGCGAGGTTCTCACAGGGAAGGTTTCACAGGGAAGAGGCAGAAACTTTCAGAAGACAATCTCTTCAATAATCTGTCCCCTCAGGTGGCCCCAGCTGAACTGCAAACAAGGAAGAAAATCTAGAGCACCTGATGACAAATGGAAGTTGTATAACAGATGGGATCAAATTCATTCCTCACTTTCATATAACCGTGGTAAATCTTGACAGGGGTATTTTAAAACAGATTCTGGGATCACTTCTTTCTACAGCCCCTGCTCTCTGACAGCCAATATATGCAGTAAGAAATCTGACAGCCTGACTGGGATAAAAAGATATCTGCTCTCCTACTGAAAGCTTCTGTTTCAACAATGGAACACTCTCTGTATTGCCAGGCAAGAAACACTCCCAACTTCATGGAACAGCAATATCTTACTCATGGGGTTTAGGGTTTTGCTGCTAAAACTTGCCACACAGAAGTGAAGATACATTCTGCTAAACAATGCACCTTGCTGAACAAAGATATTTATCAGGTGGAACCTTTTAAGTTTGGATCCATGTTCCAACCTTGACAACAGTAACCTCAAGCTAATTACTGTATGTCTCCTGTCCAACACCCATATCTGCCACAACCTACTATAGAAAATGCTCATTAACTTAAAGCTGCATTTAAGGTCCAAGTAGTCAGAGGACAAAGAAAGAAAACTCTGTGTCAGCGAGGGGGCAGAGAATTTGAGCAAAACAGACTTTGCAATTTTATTTGCACCAAAAACAGTAATAAGGAAGAACACAGATTATTAGACCAATCTAGAAAATGTTTCACTGGTTTGAGGATTAACATGCACGCTAATCAAATATCTCCATACTATGTTATCAGAAACTCAGAATGACAGATTTTAAATGTTCCTGAGACTCCACTATCACAGCAGTATGACAGCTGTCACACTTGCTGACATTTGGATCCAGGATGCTGATGCTATAGAACAGCTAAAGGAAAAAAAGAACACTTAAAAAAGCTTTATAACACACAGTCTCTTGATTTCTTTGGTATCTGAAATGTTTCTGTGAAGAAATTTCTCGTATTTTATTGCCACGCAAGACACGACACCAGACTAAAAAGTAACACAAGAAAATTAAGTTGCATGCATCCTTATTCTTGAATTGCATGGGGGGAAAATTATAATGCAACTAAAAATTTATTTTATCGCTTATTTAAAGAGCAGATTAGAAACAACACCCTTCTGCTACAGATTCCAAATTCACCTTAACCCCACCTGGAATCACAGTCCCAGCATCACAGCACTGCAGGATACACCCTAACCACGGCAAATTCGCAACGATGCCTGCATATTCTGCTTAACCCGCCGCATGTTTCAGCCACACTCCGAGAGGCTGCAGCCGCCCCCTCCAGAGGTTTCCCCCTCTCGCCGCTCCCGTTATCCGTTAACACCGTCACCGCATCCCCGCATCCCACGGCACCACCTGCATCCCGGGGGGAGCCGCACCGGGAGCAACCTGGATCCTGTGCCCAGGACCGGGGGCAAGGAGCCGCCGGGGAAGTCCCGGGGAGGGCGGTCCGGCCCCGGCGACCCGCGTGGTTCCCCCGGGCAGGGAGCGGCGGCTGCGGGGCGAGGAGGGGCCGCGGAACGGGAGAAGTTGCGGAGGGGCCGTGGAGGAGCGGGGAGAGCAACAGCTGGAGACGGGCGGGGAATGGGGGGAGCCCGCGGGGACGGGGCGGGGGTCGCGGGATGCGGGAACGCGCGGGGGATGCGGCGGCGGCAGAGGCGGCAGCGAGCGCCCCGCCCGCCTTGGGCACTCACCGAGCCGGGAGCGGGATCCGGAGCGGGACACTGGGAGCGGGATCGGGATGCGGAGCGGGAGCGGGATCCGCCGCCTCCCCCGCTCGGCCGGAGTAGCGTCGGGACGGGACGGGGCGGGCGCGCGCGCGGGCGGGCGGGCGGCGGGGGCGCGCCGGGAGCGCGCGCGAGCGGGCGGCGGGAGCGCGCGCGGGGAGGGGGGAGCGGGGGGAGGGGGGGGAGCGGCCGCGCAACACCGCGGGCACCGGCCGTGCGGGCGGGCGTGCGCTGACCCGGATGTACCGGGGGGGCGGGGGGGCGGCCAGCAGCAGGTGAGTGCGCAGGCGCGCCGGGCCGGCCGGCGCACTACGCGTGCGCGTGCTTCAACTCCCAGTGTCTCGGGCAGGGCCGGGGGAGCCAAAGAGAGGCGGGCGGGCGGGCGAGGCGGAGAGCGGGGCAGCCCCCTTAAAGGGGCCGCCATCTTCCCGCAGCCCCCGTGATTAACGCCACTCAAACATGACCGATCGTTGCTTGAGCCGGTTGTGAGGGTTTGCTGGTTTTTTTTGTTTGTTCGTTTTTTTAAGGGGCTTTAAATGTTTGTAGTTGGCAAAGCCAGGTTGGGAAGGGAGATGAGGTGCTCCTCCTCTGCGAAAAGCGGGGCTGGAAGCCGTGCATGATTGTCTGCCCAGGTGGATCGTGTTGTGAGATCAAAGTAAAAAGAAAAAAAAAAAAAGTTCCGTCTTTCGATAAGCGCTGCCACAGCCCTGTCCCACCGCCCTCACGGCTCGTCCTGCACTGCTCTCCATCCCCATCTCCCCGAAAACGCTAAAATATGCAAAAATGGGTTAAAAACCACATGGGGTTATTGGGGTGTTCTACCTGGAGAAGAGGAGGCTCAGGGGAGACCTTATCGCTCTCTACAACTCCCTGAAAGGACAAGTGTCAGGATGAGAGGAAATGGCCTCAAGTTGCACCAGGGGAGGTTTAGATTGGATTTAGGGAAAAATTCTTCACAGAAGGTGTTGCCAAGCACTGGAACAAGCTGCCCAGGGAAGTGGTGGAGTCACCACGCCTGGAATTGTTCAACAGATGAGCAGATGTGGCACTGAGGGTCATGGTTTAGTGGTGGATTTGGCGGTAAGTTTACAGGTGGGCTCAGTGATCTGAAAGGTCTTTTTGAACATACATGATTCTAAATTACTCTAAACACAAAAACATATTAAGGACATTTTATGGACTTAAATGTTTTCCTCTCTGTGTATGCATCCCATTTATGAAGGTTTCACCTTTTCTTTGCCCATATCACAACCTGGATTTTGGTGTCTTTACACTGGGACAATGCAGACCCTGAACTGCTTCTACTTCTGCCATGGGTAAATTGCCAAAGCAGAGGGATGGCACAAATACCTTGTTGTGGGACTTGCTGTTTTAGTAAAACTACACATAGGCGTACTGAGAAAGAAAAAATTCTTATTGTTTGTTTGTTTTTTCTTAAAGTAACCTGGAATCAAGACAATGCTTTTCAAAATTTTGCCGTGAAGTCTCACCTGATCTTCCTGGTGAGTTTTCTGATGCCAAGGGAAGCTCACACTGTGTGAGGCTGCACTGGGAGCGGTTCAGAGACTGAGTGGGACAGCCAGGCAGTAGCATACAGATACTGCCAAGACAAAACTTGCAGCCTCAAAGAGTAAAGTATTATCCGTAGAGCAATAATCAGATGTGATTATTCAATCTGAAAGAGGCAATCTGACCACCTCAAAGTCTAACCACTTCTGCTACTTTTTTTTCAGAAGCCTGATAGCAGTTTGTTAACTACCAAATATTAATGAATACCAGGTACCCCCAAACCCACTTTGAGAAAGAAAAAAAATTGAAAGTGTCTCTGAGATTGTATTATATGTCAAGGTATTAAGGTATTTCTCTTTTTATCTTCATACTTACATATAGATTGACTTAAACTGATAAACTTAGTTCCTCTTGTAACTTGTTAGGATTCAAGATATATGGATTTGCTGTACTAATAACTTTAAAGTATTCTAGCTAAAAGAGTATCCTGGGATATAAAGGAAGACATTTGTGAGTGTAGTTCAGCTGCAAAACCTGCTTGGTGAACTAAAAGGAAATCACCACACTTGAGTTTTGGGCCTTGGGGAACAGTCAGGCAAGAAAGACCAAGGCTGGTGCACCACATACCTGCCTGCTGCCTTCACCTAAGCAGGGAAAAGGGAGTATTCAGGCAAACCCTGGAGTCTCTGAGAAGTTTGTACAGACTGGAGTAAACAGAAGAGATGTCCAAGAAGAAATGAAAGAAGATTTTCACAGAAGCACCTTGAGCAGAGTGACAGAAGTCCCAGTTCTGCTTGTGTGTGATTTGTGTAAGTGGCTGAACTTAGTGCTTGACGTGACTTTTCACTTCTGCTACAGAAAGAATTTTTTGCAACGAGTGGATACAAATTTTGAGGTGTAGATCAATGCCCCCTCCTTCCTGAGATTATGGGAGGTCACTACCACATCCTCATCTTCTCTAAATCCCACTGACCTTTGAAAGTCCACGTGCCAGGCAGCAAGCAATTCAGGTCCCAGTGAATTGAATTGAAGGGAAGCAGAATCGAGCTCTGAATTAATGTTGGACTTGTTACCATGTGGGCTTAATAGAAAGCCGGGGTCTTATCTTTCACGTTACAGAACTTTGTCCTGCTACACAGAGCTAAAGAAACCACATAACCAGCCTCAGAGATGGATGATTTTTGTTCCTTGTAACATTATAAACCACTCGGGGCTTGGTAGGGTGGGGTTAGATAAGGAAAATGTCCTACTGAAACCATGAGCAGGTTTATAATTATATTTACTCCTTGGGGCTCTCTAAAGTTGTATGATACCTTTGATTTTACCTTTGATTTTTTTTTTTTTATTCTCCCAGGCAACTAGCAATAGGATAAGAGGACACAGTCTTAAGCTGCACCAGGAGAGGTTTAGGTTGGACATTAGGAAAAAGTTCTTTACAGAAAGGGTGATTGGGCATTGGAATGGGCTGCCCAGGGAGGTGGTGGAGTCACCATCCCTGGAGGTTTTTAAGAAAAGACTGGATGTGGCACTTAGTGCCATGGTCTAGTTGACATGGTGGTGTTGGGTCACAGGTTGGACTCAATGATCTCAGAGGTCTTTTCCAACCTAAATGGTTCTGTGATTCCATGATTCTGTGATTTGGATCTCACATCTTGCAAAAGGGCAAGAATGCCCACACCCTGAGCATCACTGATGCTTTAACAGCAGCTGCACACTAAGACATCCACATCCCACATAATAATTGAAGCATAAAAAATTATTGAACACTGTGGAAAATGCTGCATGACTAAACAACTCAGCAATTTTCTGTTGGTTCTGCCCTCACTTTTAATTTCTTAATTGCTTCTTCTGAATACAAAATTATTTTACCAGGCTATTACTGCAATAAATATTTAAAAAAAAATCCACAACAAAATTAAAGATTATATTTGCCAACTAGTATCATAAAATAAAAGACTGGTAACAAAACATAACTGCTCCTATGCTGCTAAATACCTGAGGATTGTGTTGTTAGTAGGAATGTTGGTGCCAGGCAGGTATGGCTGACCAGAAAGAAAAGAGATCAGAGCGTTTTCATCAAGAAAAGATTAATAAGCTCCAAATATACAATTGGATGTATATGTATTGTTTATATGTGTGTACATGCCAGTGACAAAAGATGACTTTATTTTATAAATGGATGGCCAGATGCATAAATAAAACCAAAGGAGCGAACCTGCCCTTAGGTGCCGTGCACTGTTTGGATACTTGGGCTGCTTTTCAGCCTAATGGTAGCCCAGGGGAGAGAGTCCAAAGGGAAAAGGAAGTCACAGCCACCCTCTGCCCTGTGCACTCAGCAGGGACAATAGAGTGCTCTGGCCACTGACAGCAGCCTTGTTTGTCTTGGGGGGTTGGACACCAACAACTTTTCCATTACTTGTATGAATATAGAAATAGAAAGTAAGCATCCTATTGCCAAAGATTATTCTTTTTTAAAAAAATGAAGAGATGAAATTTCTTACAGAAAACATCAAGAATGGAAGAAAGGCAGCTTTGCAGAGCTCCTTTCTTACACCGTTGTGGTTCAAAGCACCTTTCAGTTTGTATAAAGCTAACATCAGGTTTTGGCCCCCCCCGTCCAGATTTTCCCACCTTCTCAAGAGCCCTACCAGTAGACGAGAGAAGGCAGAAGCAGTCACATTCACACTACAGAGCACTTTAGGGCTTTCATTTTGGATAGTACAAATCCTCTGATATAAATGTCGCTTTTGAGGAATATAAACAGTTGCAACAAAACAGGAACAATCTACATAAATTTTGAAAAGCGCAGACAAAACAAAAAGCCAAGGTCAAATCACTGGATGCTCACAAGGATCCCTGAAGTGCTTCCAGAGTAATACCAAACAATTACAATGTTTTATACTTTCATGGAGACAGGCAAGCGCAATTTCAGAATGCCTTTCCCCCTCAAAAAAAGGTCATTTTGATTTTTAGGTGGCAAGTGGGGAAACAGAGGAGTTCAGTCTTTTTACCCTGACAGACCTGGTGAAAAGCCTGTCATCTCCTCTTGCTGTGCCCCAGTCTCTTCACATGACTAATTACATCAGTCATATCTCTTCTTCTGCCATTACAAAGTCTGAAATTATTTCCAAGATCACTCATCTGGTGATGTAGTGGCTCCCTACAAATGATTAGCACAGGCTCTTCGTATGGGGAGCCTCAGCTAACATATACAGCACACACTCAATCAATGAACACTTCTTTAAGTCAGATGACACGAGAGAGTTCAGTGTGGGACTGAGATCAAGAATAATGGGGATTGTACAATATAAAGCTCTTTTGTTTTCACATTTTGCTGCCTTTCCTCAAAAGTACAGTTTACCTGTATGAAACAGGGAAGCAAAAAGAGGAATAAAGAGAAAATGTAAGGTGTTAAGCCTGCACTGTAAGAAGACTGCAGACCAGTGAGCACAGGGGAAGATGGAAAGAGGAACTGCAGCTATTTTAATCATGTTTTATCTCTACTGGAAAATAGATGAATTAGAGTAGTAGACTGTTACAGAACAGAGCAGAACACAGTATTAGACAACAAGATCTTTAAGCTGCTTATAACAGTTTGTGAAATACAGAATTTCTTCAGTGTTCACTGCATGGACACCATTGCACTGCCAAGTACTTTGAGTAGTTGCAGTGGTGAACCTACACCAGTAGCAAACAGGCAAGAGAAGAGGCCTGCTAAGCAATTGAGATAACCCAGCCCTACCAAGTTTAGGAGCATGGCCACAGGCTGTGCTTCCAAATTTATGGCACTCAAGTGGAGGAAAAATCCAAGATGCACCCATTCTTCTGCAGAAGTGGAAAAGCTACGATCACCTTTGCTCATATGAAAGGCACCTTTCTCCAGCAAAGCTCCTAAATGTCACTGGATTTATTCACTCTGGGTAGCAGTCAGTGCCTTTAAGTAAAGGCTTCACCAAGTCACAGGAGGCTGTGAATCAGGGGTGATGTAGAGTGGCAGAGTTTCACTTGACCTCCCATTAGCCCCAGTCAAGCCAGTTTATTTAACAAAGTAAACCACCAGGACCACAGGAGGAAATAAGCCATATATCTGAACTGGAACTTTCTCATAAACAAATTTTCTTTTTTTCTCTTCCCCACAAAATGTTTCAGATCAATCAGCAGCATTATAGTATTCAAGTTAATGGACAGAATCAATGTTTTAGAGAACAGGGAAGGCAATATCTAAGAGGGCTAGACTGTCTCATCACTCTCTAGAAGAGAACCCAGTTTTTTGTTTTGATTTGGTTTGGGGTTTTTCGACCAAACACAATTGTGCTGCCCTGATGGAAACAAATATTCATTGATTCAGTAAGATTTCTGTCTACCTCAGGAGCATAAGACTGGTATTTTACTTTGATCACATCCTTTGTAGTGATGTAATCATTGTAGGGGTTTTGTTTATTGGTTGTTATTCGGTTTTTTGGGGTTTCCCCCCCTCACTCCTCCAAAGTGCTTAATTCATTTCTTATTAGAAGCCCTCAGAATAACTTTTGGCTCAAAGTGATTTTTGGGCTGTCTCTACGTGTTACCAAGACATACCAGACCATTTCACTCTACCTCAGCTGTTCCTTTTACTGGAGCTGTACTTAGTTTCCTCTTCACATCACAGTGGAAGTTGCAATCTTCTGTTGGGGAAGTAGGTAACCTAACTAAAGCACCTCAGGGAAGGGCTCTGGAGACCATCAATCTTGGGGGACAATTTCAAAATTCAGTGAACAGGGACTTCACAAAATAACAGTGTTAGGTACTGCTGGGCAAGACATAAGCAAGGACAAGCATCTCAGGCTGCATCCAATAGGATGTGTTCCTTGACCTCCAGTGACATGACCACAAGCTCGGGGTGCTCAGCACCCCACAGGACTGCAGTGTCACTGTTGCCACTGTTCTTCCCTTCCACCACTAATTTGCTTTGAAAGGACCTGGCTGTTTAGTCCCATCTGAAAAGTAAAATTCAACTTAGTTGATCAAAACCTGAACTGGTTTTGCAACATTCACTTGAACTACTATAAACCAAATTTATCTTTGTGTGTGATCTAAGCAATATTGAGGACAAGGCTACTGAATAATGAGAGAAAAAAAGATTATGATTTTGTTATTAGCTCACCAACTACATCTACCTCATTAAAATAACACTGTTATGATGCAGTCATCTGCTGTATCCCATTATACTGCTACCTTCATGCAATTCCATCAATATGCTCCAAAGAGCAGCAGACATTAAAATCGTATTAGTGTACCCAATGTCTGAATGTAAAAAATTTTGAAGAAACCTTTTTCCCATCAGTACACACATTTTCTTGTAGGCTTTCCTGTGACCTCGTATGAAGTGCTTACTCTTTTTGTGGATGAGAAATTCCCAGTCATCCATCACCTGCATGGTAGGTGTATTTAGGTTACGAAGTGAAGTCTTTGAGAGTGATTGTTTTAAGAAGCCTTGATAGAAATAGAGCCCTTACTGCTCACTGTCCAAGTGCAAGGAAGAGTTTGCTAGCAGAGGAAGTGGAAAGCCAGGACTTTCCCCCGTGCTGTAATCTGTGAGGGACAGACTGGGTGCAGATGAAAGCTGCCATGAAACAAAGCGTTTAGACTGCGCTTAAACACTTCCTTTGCTGAGCAACTGTAACACTGCACACCAGACGTCTTTCTCTTCCTTTTTCCTGAGCATGAATATGGCACTTAGGGCTAAATTGAGCACCAAATACAGCTGTTTAATATTCAGTTAGCAAGAAAAGAGAGTAAAGCTGATATTGCACATTGCAATTGCTTAAACTTATTCTGAGTTTCCCCAATTGATTAAAAGATAATATTTTTTTATGTCCAGCTGATAAACCCCACGCATGAGCTGGGAAACATTCTGTGCCTGTTTATAGCAATCTAGATACAGTTCCATATGAGACATCTGGGTTCCTGGAGTCAGAGCTTAGGTGCCTATTAAGTTAATGATCAGACTAGAACAAGAAGCTTTTGCCCACGCCACCTCTGCAGGATTGCATCACAAACCAGCAGGATTTTTTAAATACAGGGTCATATTCTCCTGAATCTAAATGAATCCCATCTCAGGCAGTGAACAAACTAAAAAAGTGGAAAGAAGCAAAATAGTCTTCTCTTGTGAGGTATTAGGCTGTAGCCATTCTCCTTGTCCCAGGGCATACAGCCTGCACTGCTCTGGAAATCTGGTTTATGATGCTGGACACTCAGCAGCACATGTATACTGCCAAGTCAACCTGCACATGTCATCTCCTGCCCAGCTGGCAAGATGTAAGAGAGAGACTGGAGGAGCTGCTAGCAAAGGCACTGGGAACATTGCAGGGAAGAGGAGAGGTGGAAACGGAGGAACCTGGAAATTTTGCATTGAGAAAGCTCCAGTGGGAAATGTAGGGCACACAAAACCCATATCAGGAGAAAATTACCATTCATTAGTTACGCTGTTCACAGGACTTTTTATGTTTCAATTATTTTTTCTCCTCTTCCAAGAAAGGGCAAGTGGTACCTGCTTCTTCCTGCTCCCATTATGTTCCCATTCTTATTTTAATCTTAATTGTTTATCCATTGAATTTTACTTTAAAAGGCTGGTAAGGGCAGATGTAGAGAATATAATATTTCTGTGGTTTGCTCGAAGAAGACCAGCTTAAACAGGGATGTGAGAGGGCCTGGGGAACCACGTGAGAGCAGGGAGCAGTGTAAGTGCACCGAGACATTCGTAAGTGTGCTTGCTTCTAAATGGTTTTAATGGGGTCACTCCTGTCCTAAGGCACAATATGCTGCTGCTCGGATGACAGACTCTGCCCCTGAGCTTCTGAAAGGTTTTGCAGCTGAGTGTGACAAGCTTGGGTTTAGTGCAGAGGGGGCTGCACTCAGGACTTGAATGTGGCCAGATGGCGAAGGGGGCATGTGTCCCCAGTGGAAGACTGAAGGGCTACCAAGAAATAAGGCTGACAGTAGAAGACCACGGTGCAGAAAAAAAACTCATGTCATGCTGAGGCTTGGACAAAGGTTTCAGAAGAAATGGATGTTTTGGGAAAGGTTGCAATGGGGTGACATTACAGCATAATGCCTGTCAGTGAGAAGGAATGGCTGCATGTTTATCCTGCAATAAGCCTTAAATTTGTTCAATGAAGAACATTTTAAAACCTTCCTCATCCTCCACAAGTACAGCTATTCGCCCAGTGGCTCTGTTTTCTCTTTTCAATGCTATATTCTTCTGTTATTGCAGAGAAATAGAAAATATACTTTTAAATTAAGAAACTGTAATTAAGTAGGCAATAAACAACATGGGGTGATCCAAACATGTAGCAGTTTGGAACTCTCCTTGTTTATGGCCTTTCTTACGAAAACATTTGTTGAAGCCTGGTCTCTCTTCACTATAGTCCACCCCTGCCACAGGGTATTACAGGCAGCCCTGGGAGAATTTTGTTAGAATTAATCACTTATCAACTTCTTATAAAGGATTTATTTAATTCTGAAAGGTGCTAAGGGAAAAGCACACACATACATGTGTATACATGTGTATACATGTGTATACATGTGTATACATGTGCATCCAGAGCTTTAGGATAAAAGAATAAAAATATGGTCATACGAGTTTCTCTCTCAGGGAAAAGCATACAGGCATTTACTAGTCAGTAAGGGGTTTTTTTGTTTGTTTTTGTTTGCTTTTAGTGATCTTTAAAAATGCTTAATACATTTCTTGTGAGCTGCCTGTTTCACTTTAATGCAGTTAACCCTTGCAATTCATTAATTGATTTTACATTGCATTAAATGTTGCAATGAATTCAGTCTCATATTCTACAATTCTATCTCTGTTATAAAACAAAAGCTCTACTAGCTTTACTTGGCTCAAAACCAATACAGTGAACTACTCTTAATTATTAATAATCTGTTTCCCCTTCAATAAAACTTTTTGGACTTTTGCTACAGTAGGACGATATATTTATTTGGTGTGTGGGGTTCAGAGCAATACAGTGCACTCTCTCTGGGAAAGAATCCAAAAATAACTATCTACTTGATATCAACCCAAGGGATTTCCTAAGGGAATGGGAGTATCATTTCAGGGCAGATCATCAGTGGTTTAGGGGAATTAGATAAATTCATGTCTGGGGAACAGATGCCTCAGGGTTAGTAAATGTGTGAGAGAACCTTTCTCCCTTGATCACCAGTTCAAGTCCATCCAGCACAGCAGTGACTGGAAGCTATTAAACATCTAATGAACTTCTGGGGCCTCCTGAAACAGGGAGTGAGATTCCTAACAGACACTTGCTTACATCTTGGAGCCGCTCCTACCCAAACTTGCAGTCTCAACAGCAACACATAGAAACAGAAACTGGAATAAGCATGGTGGAGTGAAGAACACATCTGCAAAATGCAGTAAGCAGGCTTCTGGGCTGGCAATCCAGCTTTAGATTTACTGCTGACACTTTCCTATTCTTTCAAAGAAAGAAAATGATGTATTGCAAAGCACTGTGCTACATAACCTTTCTTCACAACCTCCATCCAAAGGGCCCAGAAACCTTACAAACCCACATTTACAATGTCTCAGACCTTGAGGAAGATAAAAGAGTAAAGAAGGATTTGATTTCGTGCTTGGAGGACAGTTCTGGGGGTCCTGGGACTCCCAAACTGCTGCATGCTGCGCATCCAGCTTTGGTGCAAGTCTGCTAGGAGAAGAGAGGGACAAATGCTGAGCATTACAACCACAGACCACAGCTGTTGATGGGAATTGGCAGGAGACCAGGGAATGCTGGGAAGCATAGATGGCCTGCAGCAGAAGGTAGGGCTGAGGAGGGCTCTCTGACACTTGAAGCTTTTTTTATTCATCTCCCGGTGCTTTTCCATCCTGGCATCTGGTTTCTGTGATAGCGCAAGGGAGGGACGGTATGGTGCAATTTTATGGTATGTTCTCCTAGGTTATGTTGGCACCTCCTCGGGTAAACATGTCTCAGCACAAGCTCAAGTTCACTGTGCCCCTGGGTTCAGATTATTTGCAGTGCTTTATTTTGCTGATAGCTCGGCCCAGTTGCCTCTGTTTTTCATTTGAGGAGGAGGGGGTCGAGACTTGCCAACTGTCCTCCGACTCCCTCAGGACAGAGCCACGCTGAGGGGCAGAGACAAGCTGTGGCACAGCCCTGTCCCTCAGCAGAGCTGCCACCAGAAGGGCATGTGATGGGGCTCGTAGGTCTGTGGTCCAGTGCAGGAACTGGTGAAGCTGGCACTTTGTGCTACAAGACCTTGGATGTACCCTGTTGCTCTCATTTCCTCATGCCCTTTTGAGTGGAAGCTCTTCAGGGCTCTCTTTATCCACTCATATGGTACACGACTAAACTGTGCCCAAATTCTGCCATAGGCTTCTGAATAGTGCAGTAGTATAAATTACAAAGAGCCATTACAATGGCTGAAAAATGAGGAGAGAGAAAAAAGAGGAAAGGTTTTCTGTAATGGGATCTGCTGCTCATCCGCTTCTGTTACTAGCATGTGCAAATCTTGCTATTCTGGTCCATTATATTCAACAATCTTATACTCAGAGGCAGGTGAAATGTCATACCTCGGGGTAAATTTTCTCTGCAGTAGGCAGAGCATTTGTCCTTTAAACACCCTTAGTACTAATGAGACATTGATCCAGCAATTTAAAATCCAAGAGATACAGATGTCTCATGTGGGACCATTTTCAAATGTGTTGACATTTTGATTCACAAAATGAGACACTTTTAGAAACAAATGCAAATTTATTTCATTCTAGATTTGAGGTCAGCTGGATACTGGAAAAGAAATGTGCCATGAATGTTTAGTATGCTCATCAACTATCTTTTAATCTCTGTACACTCAAGGGATAAAAGTGACATCAGAGAGAGGAAGGACAATTTCTAGTTTTCTGTATTAACTAGTACATCCTCTCATGGGTCTGGAACCTCCATTCACCTATTGCACTTGCAATAATAGTGTCTAGGGCAAAAGGAGGCTTTGGGATAAGGGACAGAGTTTCAGTAACCTCTGAAAATATGTCTTTTGCACTATTGAATATGCTTCTCTCTCTGAAAAGCTCTGATTCTGCTGAGCTCCACCTGGGGGAGTTGTCAGTGTTTTACTGATGTCAGTGAAATGCATGGTAGGACTGGAGCCCAACAGTGCAAGAAACAAAACAAAACAAAAAACACACCAAGGGAGGGTTGCTTAATTTGTTCCCAGGTCAATGCTCTGGCCACTCTTCCAGCTCAGAAATTATTCAGCACACTATGAGAAAGATGATCTAAACAAACATTTAGAACACATCCACAGCTGCCTGACAGATAACGAGTTCCTCGTAGGTCAAACTTTAGTGAAATCCAGCAAAGCCTGAGTGTTGGTCTGAGCTCTATCCTGCAGAAGAGGGTAAGGCAGATATGAAGTAACTTTGGGGAAGGATCACTTGGCAAGTTGCTGGGTCTCAGCTGGTTGTTAACTACCAGCACCTGCCCTTGGACCAAGGCCTGGGGGTCACTGCCATGGTTGCAGACAGGGCACTGGAGGCAGAAACATGGCTCACCTGCCTCCCGTCCCCCTGTACTTGAGCATCTCCCAAGAGAGGGGACTGGCAGGCAGGGCCTGCAGGGCCTGGCTCTCGTTTCCCCCAGCAGCAAGGACACCTCTGACTGCCTCTCAAAGTCTCCTAGCAGCAGGGCTGATGAGAGGCTGGGGCATGCTGGACACATGGGTAGTAATGCGGAAGGGGTGTGTGCTATTACTTCACAGGGGGATTTCACAGGAAGCCCATGTCTCCTCTTGAGTGGACATGAGCATTCCCTGTTGCAGACACCCCAGCTGGTGAAATGTCACATGACAGGGGGAGCATGAGGACTCGGATCATCTCATGCATGAGGAACTAGGGGAGGAGAAAAAACACAAGGCAAGTTCCTTGCCAAAGTCCCCCTGCAGAGCAGCCTCTGCCCTTCCCCTTCCTCAGCAGGGCTGGTGCAGAAGGGGTTGCATTTCTGGGAGCTGCTGCCCAGGGGAAGTTACACCAGTTTGGTGCTGACTGAGAACACAACTTCCCTCACAGACACATGTACGAGAGTGCCCAACAGAGTTAAGAGGAAAAGCCCAAATGCTGTGCAGTATACAAATGACTGTATCCAGCTCTGTGAAAACAACTGCCCAGGAACAACTCTGTGCAGCATTGGGCAAAGTGCTGATAAGCCACAATCTTTCTGGTGGCCTTGAATCAGATGGACCTCTCCAAGTGCTCTGGAAAGTGCTCTGGCCTGCCAGTTGGATCAGCAAGCACACAGGGTTATCAGGATCAGTCCTTTTCTACATGCTCACTCAAGCACAGTATTCTCCTTCTGGGCCCCTGCTCTCCTCTCTTGCTTCCTCAAACTGATTGACACACTGCAGGAGTCTGCAGGGGGATAAATTTACTGGTCCTGTACCAGCTACATGATCTCTTGGAAGCCCCATGCAAAAGCACAAGGGAGGGAAGAGTCACCACTCAGGTGGTGTTTTCTCACAGAACGAGAGTTCTGAGTGCACCCACTGACTGCTTCTCACAACAGGTAGTTCATTTTTTAAGAAAAAGATGACAGACCAAACAGAACCTCAACAACTTTAAAAGACCATTTTTTTTTTTATGAACAGCAGCTAAAGGTCCCGGGTACATTCATACCTCAATACATAAATGTATTGTAGAGATGTTGTGAATCATGTTATGTCCAGGCACACAATGGGGCAGCAGGCCTGGAACAGGTACAAGTGGATCTAAAGCAAGTTTTGCTCCTAAATGCAATTATAGTAATGCCAGTAACCAGGATATATCAGCTGTGGATTCTGAGCACAAGAAGTCCTAGTATAAGATTTGCAACTTTGAGCCACTCCTAAAAGCATCTCCTTTCAAGGCAGTAATCCTGGAAAAGAAACTTGGTTCCAACCCTTACATAGAGATGGGAGTGGCTTCTTCGTTTTTGTTTGATGGATTGCTGTAGGCCATTGCCAGTGGATATCTGTGATACTCAGAGAGCACTAACATGAGAACACTAACATACAGTAAATATTTCTTAGTGCCTCAACGTAAGCAAGATGCCAGACAGACCCACTAATGTGGGAGATTGTATTTGGTCTTCAGCAAGTCCTTCAGCCGGGAGTTAGGATTTACAGGCAGGAGCATCTGCCCTGCTCTGTTCTGGAACTGCCAGAACAGTCTTGAGAATAGGGCTCCTATTTTTTCTCTTTGAGTTTTGTTGACTGGTCCAGACCCACCACCATGACAACCCAAATCATCCCTGGAGTTTGCAGACCACAGAGATACTCCCATTGACACTACCCTGTGTCTCTGTGTCTCTGGTGAAACACTGAGTTGGAGGGAACATAAATCATCCATCATGTAACTCTGTCCTGATGGCAGCAGCTGTCCACTTCCAGGAGCACGCTGCTGGATGAGGCCCACAGAGACAGGCTTCAGTTGTCCCTCCATAGGGCAGTGCAGAAGAGATGAGACCCAGGGAAATAAGGCACCTCCAGGTCCTCTGTGGGCTGCTGTGGTCCTCCACAGAACAACCATGCGGCCATTCCCATTTTGGGGTGATCCCTTCCCCTTGCCTGAAACAGCCCAAGCACTTCACAAGCTTCCAGTGCAATCCCTGCCGGGCAGCAACGTGCCTGACGCAGTCCAGCTCTCGCTGCTCCGGTGGGAGGATGGTGCGAGGAGCGTGAATCCAGCCCTGCCACCCAGGATGAAGCTCTGCAGCCACTGCTGGCTGCTGACAGCCAAACCAAAGCCCTCTCTTGCGCTATTTTACTGGAGGGAGGTCATCAGTTTAACCGCACTGGAGCAACGCCAGTCCTTTGAGTAAACTTTTCAAAGCTTCACTAAGGCATTGTTTAATTTTGATTTCCAAGTGACCTCCAATTCCTCTGGATATGCTAGGGGTGGAAGAACATTTACTCCCAGGAGTTCAACTCTGGCAGTGGGCACAGGGCCTAGCAAGGCAGTTCCCAGGGAAAGGGGGAGAGAGGTGAAGGCTCTTGTTGTTCTCCCCTCCCTCAAGCACATCGCCCCCACCCCCAAATAGGAGCAGCCATGTATCACCTCCACCAGCAGAGCCAAATAATTCAACCACCCCTCCTGCAACTCCCTTTCCCAACAACTCAAGATCCCTTTTTCATATAATTTTCCCTTCTACCAGCAAATTTCCACTGTTTCTCACCCAGTATATTGCACATTTTAACTTGCACCAATAAACCTGTTTGCATAGGTCATGCTGCAAATGAAAACAACAGCAGGACATAAAATGAAAAATAGTCTGCAAAGAACCAAACCACCCGAGAGTTATTCTAGTGAGGTGAATTATTCAGTGACTGGTTTTTACTGCAGCCCCGTTAACAGCAACACAATTACAGTGGAGGAAAATAAACCACAGCTGGGGAGAGGAAACAAGTGTCTTGGGGGCTCCTATCTCACCGAGGAAACAGTGGGTGGATCCGGTCCCCAGCGTGGGACTCAGGCCACATCCAGGGCTCTGACAGCAAGTGACCTTAGCACGATGCTTCCAAAGCTGCATTCACAGCAGCTGAGCAAAGAAATTAAAGGAGTGTGGTAAAAAATGCTCTGGCTATTGCTAGCACTTCACAGTGCTGAAAGTAGCACTGGTATTGGCACAAGGTTAGTGGCATCTGCACAGCTCTCTGCTAACTGCTGACTGAGCCCTTCAGGGAAGCGAAGCTGCAAGGACAGGAGTGGGACAAGGCGAGGGAAGTGTGAGCTGCAAACCTCTACTTGTCTTGCTCAGTATCAGATGAATGTTAATTCTCTGCTGGTTTGTACAGCCACAGACATGCCTGTTCCTACTAATTTTAGCTCTTGCCTAATTTAAAACTACAGACATGCTATTTTCATGGTGGGCTTTTTTTTCTTCTTTTTAACAGGTTGTAGGCTGCCAGATGCACTCCGCGTGGTTAAGAAACTGGTGCTGTCCAAGGGGAGGTGAGAAACCTTTTTGTTAAAAATAAGAACAAAATTGCACATTCAAACTTGGAACTACTAAACTCCAAGAGCAAGTCTTGGTGGCAGAGCAGCCTGCCTGTGCTGGGCTGAGGGAGGGAGCAGAGCCTCTGGCTCGGCTGCCTTGAGGAGATGCACCTTCCTCAATCCTCAGACGTCCCACCCCTGCCATCTCTCAGCTGTGCACACACAGGGGATGTGCTGTGCTCCATCATGAGCACAAATAAAACCATCTGCCCTCTCTACCTTCACTCTGTCCACCCATACACCTACCCAGCTTACAAGCCCTTGCTTCACCTGCTCCAAACTACACCTGCACTCAGACCCCTTCTCCCTGCCCCCGTGCCTTTCCTCCCACACGTGCAAGCACCTTCTCCTGCCTCTGCTCCTCCTCTGGTACATGAATCTGGCCCCCATGTCCTGAAAAGGTGAACAGTACATGAAGTGCTGAGCCTGCCCGCAGCGGGAGGCAACCCTGCGCTAGAAACGGGTGTGAAAAAGTGGTGAAGTGAGGAAACATTTGTGAGAGGAAGTGAGTGGGTGGAGGGAAAAGCCTGGAGTGAACAAAAATCAACAAATAACACATTGAAACTTGAGCTCTGAGTGCCCAGGGTGGATAAAAGGAACTGAAATACAAAAAAAGAACACAGAAATTACTATGGGAATGCAAGTATTCTACAGTAACATACACCGAATATATGCTAGGGAACAAAGTACTGAAAACAAAGAGGAGGCTCAAAATGAAAAGTCTTGAGAGCAAATGCCTGAACAGCAGCACAGGTAGCTCCCATGAGGGTGAGCAGGGAAGGCATCAGACCATGCATATGCATCTTACTGGATCTAGGTTACTAAATCTCAAAATCCAAGTGGACTGAAGGTGTCTCACTAAACACAGACACAGATTTTAGCAGTTATTAATAGACTTCATGCCCCTGCACATTTTAATTTAGTACTTTCAAGTAAAGCACTTTAAAGATAATATTAAAAAAATTAAAAAGGAAGTCTTATTTCTAGAACAATCAAAATGGAAGCCCAGCTCTGCTGTTGTTTCTCATAGAGCAGTAGTTCCTCAGTTACGTTTTCTCCCTGACAGATGTAGCAGTGCATAGACTTAGGAATACAATTCCAAGCTTTTCAGACTATTATTACTTGTGTATTCCTGACCTGTAAACTTTTCCTTCCCTCTCTAGCCTTGCAGAGCAAGATTGGTGGTGCTATAAGTTTCAGCAACATACCACAGAAGATCTTTGTTTTTCTCCTTAAAGGACAACAAACTTGACTCAAGGGGCTGTACCAGAAGCCAGCCAGTTTTGACCTCTGAGAATCAGCCCATGCAACCTCAGCTACCACTAGTGAGAAATTATTCAGACAAGTCACTCCTCTAACCACTCACCCAGTGAGTGGGTTGCATCCAAGTTGCTGCCATGGTCATGGGGAATGAGCAATGGACAGGTAAACAGCTATTATGGCGTGCACAGAAAAAAACTGTCCAGTTTTCATTGCATCTCATTTTCCTTCCCACACGTTTCAAACCAGCCTGTTCCATAGGGATTGCCTGCAGAAGAGGAGGTTCACTTCCACACATAGGAAGACTGCCTATACCACTTTCATTTTAAGAGGATAAAAAAAGTGATCTGAGAGTTGTCTGTATATTATTCCCCAAATTTGTCAGTGGAGGAGCCCAAACATGCACACTCGGCATGACACCGCTCCCTCTGGGGCTACGGCGAGCGAGCGCTCTTGGAAAGCCGGCAGTGCATCCGTGCCACGGGTTACAGTGATCGCTACTGACAGGTTCTTCATGGTATCACAACAAATTAGGTCACAGATTAGATTTTCATAGCACAGATTACAACTTGTGTCTATATCTTTTTGTTAAATAGAGAGGGTTGTGGCCAGGAGGTTTGACCTCAAGATTGGGAACAAGGCAGATGTGGGGGGCTGGGGAGGCCCTATTTCTGGCTGAGACAAAGAATATCTTAGTGAAACTCAGATAAAATGCCTAGTTTTCTGCTGTTATCAGAAGATTTGATATTTTTCCCTTTCTATACAGCAAGCCTTTGAGAAATAATGAGTTTGTCCACTAGATATCCTGGAGTAGATCTTACAGCATTGTTGCAAAAGAGGTAGCAAAACCAGCATTTTATACAAACTGCATTTTTGATGATAGAAAAGCAGCTTGCACCTTGTGAAAAACTGCTGGGAATGAAAACCAAAGCTACCTATTAGACTTATCCCACTTATTGCCATAAGGTCACGTGTATACTCAGTTTGAGCATCTCTGGTTTAGAAAGATCTTAAGGGAAGGATTCATATGTGCAGTGTTCAAAAACCAACCAAGAAAAAAAAGAAAAAACACTGGATGGAAGAGTTTTAAAATATACCCAGCAAGGACAGTAATAGAACTCAGGCACCAAAAAAAATCCGAGCTATATCAAGCTCCACACAGAGCAGCACAGAACAAAGGTTTCCAACAGCTGAGTAACTGCAGACACCGTGCAAAGTGCTTCCTACCCACTGTGAGATACAGCCCGGCTGCAGATTTGAAATCCTGCTCCAGCAGCTGGGTTCCAGCAGACTGCCAGGGCTGAGCTCTGCTCCCAGCCGCCTCCTCCCTCGGAGCTGAGCTGCTGCAGAGAGAAGGCACCTGGAAGCCAGTGAGCTGGATTCAGCTCCCAGTGGAAACATGCAGGTCTGTGTGGGGGCAGCGATTCAGCTGATAAGCAAGCCCACAGCCATGGTAGGCACTAAAGGAAAACCTAACCCAGGCAAGTTTACGGGGAGAGGTCTTGGACTGAGCTAACTCGGAGACAAGCCTTTCTAAGTCAGGGTTGAGAAAGCACTGCGGGAATGACCTTCAGCTTACAGAAACAGTCCTGAGACCCACGAAGGGATCACATCTGTGCTTGGGCAGCCTGGAGACCCACACTGGGTCTCTGCTGAGCCTCTAGAGCATGTATTAGTCAATTAGGGCAGTTCTGCTTATACCTGCTGGCAAACCAACTTGTAGTCTCTAATGAAGCTCTCAAGGCTGTCTGCAGGCAGAGGACACAGCCTCTCTTCCTGTTCCCAGGGCAGCAAGAGGAGCACATGATGCCGTTCCCTATCTGCAAGTTTAGACACGCTGGTGCTCAGTGACCTCCACTCTGCCTCACAGCAAGCCAGCCAGCCCCATCTCCAGGTGCCAGCACTGCTGGCCTGAGTCACTGTGGCCGTGCCTCCAGCTCTGAAAGGATCTCACACGTCACTTCAGCAGTTTTTCACAGGAAATATGCTTTTACTTTCAAAATACTCTGCCTTGTTCTCCACCAGCAAGCACAGGAAGTATCTCAAACACCAGTCTTTATTTTTGTTAGCCACAATTTATCCTCTGATACCTTTGCGTACTAAGAAATAGCAGTTGCAAGTGGCTGTGCCCTCCCACACTCAGAGGTGGAACTGAGCTCCAGTGCATCCGCTTCTCCCTTCTCCACTGCCCTTGCTGGGCATGCTCATATTTAGAGGCACAGAACGAGGCCTAATAATTTTTTCCTCAAGCCTGAGCTGTGCCTTGCAGATTATTGAAAATCCATTGCACGTGCACCTTGCTGAGCAGTCTGAACTATCGATCTCAGTCAGAGAAACGGATGTTCTGGACTTTATTGGAATTGTCTTTAAAAGTCCTCTTGGCATGACTGTTCCTGCTGGATGCTGAGTGCTTCCTAGTCTCCCTGCAGAGCACTGCCTCAGACCTGCTCAGAAAGTCCTGCTCACCAGGGGGGCTCCTCCTGCTGAGCCGTGGAGGGAACCACATCACTGATCCTGGGACAGCAAGTGGTGGCAACTGTCCGAGAACAGAATGACAAGGCCTCTGGTCTGAGCAGTGCTCAAAGCAGCAGGTAGGGACTGCTGCCTGCAACAGCAGCTGGAGAGCATCCCACTGCCTGGATAGGCACCAGCTCCCAGTCCCTAATGAGCGGGAGCACAGGAGGAGCCATGCAGCGAAGTGCTGCCTCTCACTAAGGCAAGATGACCCTGAGCAGCTCTTCCATGCAGCATGAAGCACCAAAATGACCTGGAGTGCCTGTGTGCACCCAGGAGGTTCCCTCAGAGT
Organism: Chiroxiphia lanceolata; assembly: GCF_009829145.1. Taxonomy (NCBI): domain Eukaryota; kingdom Metazoa; phylum Chordata; class Aves; order Passeriformes; family Pipridae; genus Chiroxiphia; species Chiroxiphia lanceolata. Next base: position 10,134,742 of record NC_045637.1, on the reverse strand, counting down.
GAACATTCCCCACTCTCCCTGCAGCGTCAGTTCTGGCCTCCTTGACATAGAACAGGCAGCAGCCATTGCCAGGCTTGATTTCAGTCAAGCACTGAAACAAAGAGGATATTGCACTTCCACCAAAATCCCACATCTCTTCAAAGCACTTCTCAGTTTGAGGTGCAGATGTGGGGTTTTCTTTGTTTGAATGAAAAAAGGGCCTTTCTATTCTTTTAATCGCACACCCAACAAAACACTGAATAAACATACTCATCAAGACTTTTGGGGTCATGTGTATTAGGGATAACAGTTCATTTTTAAATGGCACAAGGGTAACTCTGCTCTAAACCATACAGCCAGGTAATCTTTAGGGTTTAGGGGCTGCTCTCTCTTATTTCCTCTGTTTCACCACTAACCCTTTTGAAATGCTATGGCTTGCTCAAGAGAGGGGTAATTTTCACACACAGTCATGATCTCAACCACACCACCATCCCTGCCCAGACGAGGAAGTACCACATGCCCAAAGCAGAAGTGATCGCCTCCTCACCAGCCAGTCCAGCGCTTTTCTGGCTGCTGGGCTGAACTTCGGGGTACAAGATTTGCATGAACGATGTCGACTGTTAAGTTTCCAGCCTGGTACCTGTCTGAGCATCAGACGGCAGCACAAGAAGCCTCCAGCCAAAGATGGTCACTGCTGCTCCCAGCCCGGACGGCCATGAGCAGCACGCCTTGTTTACAGAACCAAACCGTGGTTTCCTCTTGAAGCCAACCAGCCCAGGGTGCTGCTATTCGGCTTCAACCCGGCAGTGGCTGAAGATGGTGCGGGTTAATGCCACACCGCTGGCACAGAGGACCCTCCCGCCCCTGGCCTGTCACCCCCTCGCAGACATGAGCAGATTCCCCCCCGGCCCCTGCTGACCCGGGCGGCCTCACAGTCCCGGTGCACCGAGGGAAGCAGAGCCCGGCCAGGGCTCCCTTCCGCCGCCCTTGTGCCGCCGCGGCTCTGCCCGCGGCCCCACAGACCTCTCGGCCCCGTGGAAGGCGGCGGGAAGGCGCTGTCCGGGAATTCTGAGCATCCTCCGCTGGCCCCGCCGATCCGCGCCCTCCGGCCCGGGGCCGGGGAACAGCGGGGCGGGGGCTCCCCCGGGTCCTCCCCGCCCCGCGGCTCCCCACGGGTGCCCACCCCACGGCTCCGCTCAGGCTCCTCCCGGCTCCCTCGGGCGATCCCCATCTCCCTGTCGCTCCCTCCCCGCTCCACCCGCCCGGGGGGCGCGGGCAGCCCCTACCTGGGCACGGGGCGAAGCCTCGTCCCTCCGGCTGTCGGCGGCGTCACGGCCGCAGGTTGTGGCTGCGGGCGGCGGTGCCGCATCGATATAAAAGGAAGCGGCGCGGGGGGAGGGAGAGGCGGCCCCGGCACCTTCGCCGCGCCCGGCCCCGATCCCCCCCAGCCTCCCTCCCCGTCGCCCGGGGAGCAGCGGCTGCGGCTCCCCCCGGGCAGCTCCCGCAGGGCAGCGGCACTCGGGGGGTTATTTACCCCGCCGGGCCGGGGGTAAAGGATGGAGCTCAGGTCAGAGCCCTCCCCTCAGGCCCCGCATCCACCCGGGGGGTGAGGAGGGACCCTTCGTGAGGAGTCAGACATGGCCCTGCCCTCTGGGGGCACACACGACACAGCTGAGCGCGGGTGAGGCTCTGCTGCCATGGGAAGGGTCCAGCCACATGCCAGAACACCTTGCAGACTCGAAGTGTGTGTACACCAAACCCAACCATCTCCACCAGTCTCTCTTGGAGCTACCCTGGCCCGGGAGGTACCTGGGGCTGTGGGTTTGTGCCCAGAGAAGGCACCTCAGTGACCATCCTGGGGACAGGGCTATTGGCAACTCCAAATGCAGGTGTTGGTCCCTGCTGTGGCCAGGGTCTGGTTATCTGGCCTGGCAGCCAAATCACTTTCAGTGAGACGTTGCCTGTGAGACCATCCCAAGCTAAAGAAAAAACTCACGAAGGCCAAATTTTTCTTTCAAACCCCAAGAGCTCCTGCAAACTCTAGAGCTACACTCAGAGCCTGGAGAAGTTTTGACATCTCTGAGGCACCTTGCTCCATTTCTTCTCCATCCTGTTGATAACTGATGACATCTTGGTCGCAGGAGGAGTGAGGGTCCCCCCAGGACGCGTCGGCCCCATCTGCTCCTCAGGAAGCTCTCCCTCCAGCAACAGATGCTGTTGTTCTCCTGCACCCTCAATCCCTTTCAGGAAGGGACACGGATTAGATGGGGGGTAACAGGTCTTAAGGTAATTTCTCTAAATGGCATTTTGCTGACTGGCTTTACTGTCAGTCGCTGACAGGGGGCTGTGATGCTTCAGCTCACTCTGCTGCTCCCGAGGCCCCAAGTCATGGCACAGGTCTTGCTGCAATGGCCAAAACAGCGACAAGTCCCGTCTTTGGCCCAAAGCAGTTGGAGATGTGGGCAGCAGTGAGGCCCACTGAGGTGCTGAGAAGTCTCACAGGTAACAGGACCTCTATGCAGAAGTACTACAATCAGTGCCTTCTTTAATATCCACTGGGCAAGCAGCCAAAGCTATGGATCATGGGCAGAGCGGGTACCTGCTAGAGAGAGAGGGAGGCGATGACCCCTGGCAGCCACTCATCGAAATAAACACTACTGGGGCTGCATTTTCCATTACAAATATTGAGGGAGAACGGTGCCATGGGCAAGTGAGAGGAGTGAAGTCTTGCTTTCAAGGGTTTCAAAATAGAGAGGAGTTTTCCAACTCCAAATTTTTTTTTTTTTTTTATCTCAAATTTCTGTGCATCCTGGCAGGAAAGGGGTAACAGAAGGAGCTTTTCTGCTGGACCCAGCAGCATCTCGTCCAGACAGACCCGGCTGGGAACACAGGTGCTGAGTTAAAGGATGATCCTGTGCAAAATCTGTCCCTAAGCATGGTAACCATTTCAGACCTTCTCCAAGGAGGTGGTGGGGGTGCCACAACCACATCTAAGGTGGACCTAGGTCCTGAATGGGGCTGCTGCCAGGGATTGCTCTGGCAGGACAGCAGCACCTCCATGCTTACAGTTAAATGCTCCTGTTCACAGGATTTTGGGCACATCTGGTGCCTTCTGCTCCTTCCCAGGGCCCAGCTACTACAGCAGCTACTTGCATAATGCTGACCAGATGGTCTCACTGCCCTGCTGCCTTCCCCCTCCAATTATTGTTTGCTAAGATCTTGCTGCTTCTCCTGGACAAGAGACCTTCACTTCACTTGAGTCTCTGCATTACCTTGAGGTCTGAGGGAAATATATGGCCCACCTATAGGCAGTGCTCAAAGAAGAGCTGCCGATTCCTTATGATTGATCTTCACATCAGTGATGGAGTTGTTTTTACTCTTTCAAAGGTGTCCAAGTTGTGGTTTGTGATGGTCCTCATCCCCTGCTCTTCTCCCACCTCCACCTTGTAGCACATGTAGAGCTGATGTTTATTCCTATACCCTGCAAAAGACTCAGGAGTCCCCGTCTTCCAGCATCAGTTGGTGTCAGTTCACTTCAGATGAAGCTCAGTGTTTCTTGTTCTCCAGCTGTCCAAGATGCTAAACTTCCCTTTCAGGCAGGCCAGCAGCTCTGTGCACCCTATCAAGGCAGGTTTGGCATTTGTTCTCTTGTTTCTTTCTGCAGAGGTTGCCCCAGTTTCTGTAGTGAGGACAGAGACTCAGGAATATCCTGGATCACAAATCTGCCTTTCATCCTCATGATTCTATCCACAGAGGTCAGAACTGCTGCAATGGTCATGGAGTTGCTCCACAAGGCTTTTTTCCAGCTCCTGGATGGGTTTCCACACAATAATAAGTCTCAGCTGAAATAAAAGCATAGGGCTGGCTGCAGCTCTCTTACTGCTCAGCTACCTGGGGCTCTTGCTTTCCTGCCTAGAGTTGCTAAAGTAGGGCAACAGCTCTGAATGCAAAACCTACAGTGACAGGGAAGGCTAGGGCAGATGGATATGTAGGACTGGAGCCATGGACGGGATAGCCTGCAGTATGGACAGGTGATTACAGGCAGTAGAATCTTTACTAATTTGAAAAAATGTCTGCTTTGCCTATGAGGTGTCTCAAGCATCGTGTAGCCACAGGTGTCACCAGCTCACCAAAGAAGGCTGCAGTCTCCAACAGAAAACCACTGCAAACCCCTGCTTAACCACCAAACAGCTGCTGACCTCCCCTGTGCAGGTTCAGCTCAAGGCAGTCTGAAGTTCAGGAGCACATTTCAATCCTTTCAGATATTTAAGTTTTTGAATTTTATTTAAACACTAAGAACTCCAGCTCAGAGGCACTGTTGACACTTATTGTAGCAGAGATGTGAGAGCAGGGAAAGATGAAAACATTAATATATTAAACTAGGTTTAAGAGCAGTTTCAAACTTAAGGTTGTAAGTTTACTGGCAGTGGTAAGTAAATTATTCCTGGAGCATTCCCTGGGGAAAAGACTAGGGAAATTAATTAGTTACCAAAAAATCAAGTGTAATGTTACTGCTTTTAAGTGAACAAAGATAAAGACAATAAAACAACCTCTAACAGCCATTCTAGAGTAGCTGAGTTTGACTGTTCAGGGGTGATTTATCTACACAATGGGACTGTGAAAGAGAAATCAGATTCCTAAATTTCTGGCAGTAACTGAAGCACAAACCCATCTTCAAGCCTTGGGGAAAAGAAATCCTCATGAGGGATTGGACCCACACAGCCTTTCAACAAAAAGCAACAAGCACAAGGGGAAGGGATGTTTCTGATCAGGCACTGCAAGAACCAAGGCCAAAATGGTAGGAACAGCATTAATAGAATTAAAAATGGATTTGAAGTTCCAGGTAAGCTTAAAGCTGGTCTGAAACATTCTTCAGGTGCTGCAGCAAGCGGCTGATCAGCTTCTCCTCCTCTCTGACACGCTCGGCAGATGCGACAGCTGTCACAAACTGTTCCTCCCCTGCCCCCACTATTATAAAAAGACTGGAGCAGACATCCGCCTCTTGCAGACGGCAGGATCTGTTCTGTAAATTAGAGGAACAAGGCAAAGCCTGTGCTGTGACACACTATCGTTTTTACTGTTACCCCAACAGCAGCTGACCAGAACCAGCCGAGACGCGCAGGTTTTGTGCACGAGTTGACAAACAACACTTAGCTTATCTCGAAAAGAAACTTGAGCACTCCCTGGGCAGATGACAGAGCTGTAAATCATGTTATGTATAGCCCTAAAAGTATCCTCAAGACAACTTGAAATAGTTAGTTTGTATTAGATAAGAAAAATTTTGGCTTGCAGCTGTATAGATGAAAACATCTTACAATGTGTGCGCATTTTGTATCCACTTGAAAAGCCCCCAGTTGTGTTTCAGAAGGGCTAAAGGGTCTATTAAAAGCATCCCCAAGAGCTTTAAACTCTCAAGTTGAGAAGTTATCTGTAAGAACTTAAGGTCTGAAGCTGAACTTCATTTGCTTACGGATGTTTGCTCCTCTGTCGTATTCTGGTTTCATGGCATAGGAGCGTTCACGGTCTAGGGTATGAGTGGCATGAAACAGTGTGGAGCATGGCCAGGTGAACTGTCACACAGAACTAGACAGTCTGGACTCCCCCCCTGGGGAGGGGGAAGCATCTGAAAACAAATCATATTTATAGGGTTGGACTGTTTTGGTTGTGCAGCAGGGAGCTATTTCTGAGTTTCATTCCTTGGTACTTAAGATTTGCACCACTTTCACTGGTATAGATTCTGTTTAACTATGAGCTTTAGGTTTGCCAGCAAAAGGGCAAAGAGTTGGAAACTTTAAACAAGGGAGTTCTCTGGGCATGCGTTTGTCTTATTCTCTCTGCTCCAAACAGTATATGAGATATCCACCTCAATTTTAACTTAGGAAAGGAAATCAATACATGTCACTGAAGAACATGTAACACAAGTAGGACAGAGAACTGAGGGTGTTGGAATCAATGGCTCTCTGAATGCTGTTATCTGAAATACTGTCACATGGTAGAAACTGAGCAAGAGCAGAATATTTACTAAGACTTCTTCCCTTGTCCCACATCCATATTTCATCCTCCTTCCTACATGTTTAAGCTTATGTAAAATTGAAGGCCCCAAAAGAACCAAGCAGAATATTCTGTGATGGTGGGTCATCACTCCAGCACTACAAATCAGTGCTGCAGAAGCTCTTTCCACAGCAGTCTCCTGAGCCCTGCGTTGTGGCAGTTACTGTTCTTGACACAAACCAGATCTGATAGCTCCACACTCCAGCTTTTCCTCTGGCTAAAGGATGTTCTTGTTGCTTTCTAGCAATTTCAAGTGACTTGTTCTTTTTAGAGCAGCTTTGACAAGAATGGGTTTTACATGAGAAACATGCAAGAACTGAGTCAGGGATGGGGGAAAAAATAACCTCTGCAAGCTGGGTTGGAACCGAAATTCTAGGCAACAAGGTCACTCCATCCAGGAAAGGTTAGTAGTGCTCTAGCTGGTGTGAGAGCTGCTGTCAGGCAGAGTGGGCCATGCTGAGCAGTTCCTTTCAACCCCACGGGCCAGCTGTGGAAAACAAGACAGAGTGAACTGGCTTCCTGCAGAGCCTGCTAAGCCAGAGAGAAAGCAATCGAAACTCATGGACAAAACAAGTGGTTTGATGCTAACTTTAGTAAATAAAGTTTTCCAGATAAAGGCAATTGTATCCATACTTAACAGCTGTTAAAGAGATACACATTTAATTGCATTATATAAGGAGTGCTTTATATTCAAGTGAAAACATTTCAAGTGTCTTAGTTCTACCTGTTTGGAATTCAGACTGTCTCCCTAGAAGATATTCCAATTGACAAAAAGGGCCTTGTTCAGATATCTGGGATCAACTGAATACATTTATTTAAAAGCAATTTTAAATATTAAAAAAGTAGAAATTAACACATACAGTACTCAAAAACTGTCACATTAAATACATGTGAATAGACATGTGTACTGATGTTTTACCTTAACATTCAATGAGAAGTCAAGATTTTAACTAGTGGCATGACCAGATCTGATTTCTGTACATGTTGATGTACTATGTAATAAAAAAATAAATAGCAACTGTTGTTCAACAGTAAATAAGACATCATCTGCAGAGCAAACTTCCCCCTCTGGGGGCACCTTCCCCTGCCCCTCCCCCCAACCCTTTATCAGCTAATTTTCCATAAAGATTTAGACTTTCCAAATACTATGTCATATACAAAATTGCAAACAGTGGCTCATTGAGTTCAAATATAATACTGTACTTAAACTCAATCAATATCATACATTTTCAGATTTCTTATGACCCACAATAAGCCAGAATAAACAGAACTATTGTTCCTGATGGAACTCATTTAATTTTATAAAATGCATATGTATACTATTTTAAAGAGCGTAGAAAAGAATAGACATTTGACTCTACATAATTTTACATGCCTAGGTTTTCTTTATATGATTTGCATTTATCAGTTTATTTCAAGATCACTTAAAAATACAATTGACCACAAAAGTGAATAGGTTTTGTTCTTTAATGCAACTTAAAACATTGTAGTAATGGATAAAATGGAATGCTAGATAAATGCTAAACCTGACTTTCTTTCCATAAAAAACAGAATAAAGTCTGAAATACTGGAGCTGGTAATACTGAAGATTAGATGCCAGCAGGCTCGCTCACTCATTGCATATATTTTTTTTTTGGAAATAATTTTTTTTATAAATGATAAAACCATTAACAGTTGATAAATGATTTGCATTTTTTTTCCATGTGGGATTTAGACTGATATTTGTTTCTAAATTAACCACAAACAGAATTAAATATTCACTGACTACAGTCTTGTAAAACTGTATTAGAAATGAAAGCTCTCAGAAGGTCTGAGATGTGCTTTTATGAAATGAAAATCTTTCCATGCAGCCAAGACAATCTGCTTTGAAATAGCAGCACGAGGTACTGAAGCCAAAATAACATTTAAAGCAAGTAATACAAAACTACATATGAAAGTCATGGAACCTGCTACAGACAAACCATGGGAAAAACACAACCACATGATGTTTCAAAAGATGAAAAATGATGTTGAAAGTGACACAGGAAATTAAAGTTTCCAGTAATATGTTGAAGTGTTTTCTGGCAATGCAACTTTATACCAACTTTCAAGAAACTTCAGGTCAAATGCAGCCTTCCAAAGATTTCATTAGAAATTAGCTTTATAACAGCACGTCTGTTACTTGGTGCTTTGAGTTACAACTATCACTGTCACAGTTTAGTGAACTCTATGAAAACCAGCCTGATACTTGTGATCTGAGCTCTATCATTAACAGCCTGATCAAATGCATGAGAGGTCATCTTAGCTTCCGCTTTTGAGAGCATTAAAAATAATTTAAATTTATACTTATATCACCACTTAAAAAATTTATTTTAGGTAACTAACTTTTAGCAAGGTTGAAGACAGAGGAAAAAAACCCCACAAAATCATTTTTCAAAGAGCCAATTTAGCTATAAACAAATACTGTTGCAAGCTCACATTAATCTGAATAGCAATTAAGTTAAAATGTTCTTTTCCTCAAATGTAGCTATATGACTACAGTACTACTTTTGTACAAAGGCAGGTTTCAAGTAAGCGTCTAAATGCATGCACAATGTCAACAGTTAACATTTGCTAGAAGTCCTTGGTTACTAAGAATTCAGTGAAAAAACCCAGCAAATTTCACATATATCTACTAAAGAACAATATGACTAATTTTCATTAAAATAAGTTTTCGGATGAAATAAATTTGTAACTTTTTATAGTGAGGTAATATCACAGGGGAACTGCAATCACAGTTTGGCATAGGTTCACATAATATAAACATGAAATGCTGTATGCACACTGTAAAACATTACTGTTATCTGTAAAGTCAGTGAATATTTGTCTTCATAATTACACTTAACTGAGCACTATATTAAATAAATATCGAAGTGGGTTTCATAGCTGTAAACTGCATACACTTATGAACTGCAGACTGATTTTTAAATTGTCCAAAACCATTCACTCATCCTAACTTTTCTGCTAAACTGTATGTTGAGAATACCAAGTTATTAGGAACAGTCATTTCTGTACAGTTACAAGGTTGACAGAGACCACCTATGTTGGAAAGCTGGCAGTCCATTCGTGTGGGACAGCACGGACAGGGATGTAAGTGCTGGATGCCGAGGATGGCTTCAACAAACCCAATAAGGCGTGCCAGGTTCCAAGGCTACCATAATACTGGCAAAGGCAGAATAACACAGTATATTTACAATACATATAATTCAACCTCATGAGGTGAAACTTAAATGAATTCTTAATTTGTAACAGCAGCTATATATACAACTGTGCACAGGATTACAGGGAGGCAGCAGCGTTCGCTTTTGCTAAAAAGCCCGTCTTGCATGAAGAATGTGCAATGCTCAAGTTTAGGATTTGTTTGTTTTTACTAGTCTGACAGAATGTGCACAAAGGACACTGGAAAGACCCCTTTCCTCTCTGGTTGTCCTTCGATGTGGCCAATCTGCAACACAGGAGAAGAATGTACAAATGTAGATGTGCATGTGAACACACAGACTTCATAGATTGCATTTACTTCATTCAAAGCAGCAGAACTGCTCACAGAGCCTTTGCAAGCTCTTGGACAGTTTGAAACAGATCTTAGTTAATATTTGAATTTGTGTAAAGGAACAAAATGAAACTGCACAAGTATATATATACATAAGACAAATTAAGCCAATTAAATCTAAAGAGAACAAAACTCCATCTTTTATTTTTGGAAATTTACACACAAACTCAGAGAACTTAAAGAATCTCACCAAAACAGAAGCCTGATTTTCTTTTGTCTGATAGGCTGAGTTTCAGTAACATCTCTGAAAACCATTTATCTTAGTTAACTGAATAAATCCTGAACATCTTACTGATGGGAAATGTCTGCTACAGTTGTGAAGTTAATTATGACAATCTGCATGTTTCCCTTACTTCAGGTGATAAAATCCCAGCTATTTTCTTATTGAATTAGCATGATACCTAATGATTTAGGTGCATACTAGTTTTCATAATAAATCACAGTACTGTCTGATTAAGTATCCTTCATGTACAACTTCTTACATGTTTTGCATAATGATAATTTAAAAAGAAATAGCTAAGAAACTTATTTAAATAAATAAAAAAATAATGATATGCTTTTATAAGAACTTTCTACGTTTGAAGTGCATAATCACAAACAACTTTCAAACTGATAACACTGGAGCAGCAGTTCTGACTGACCACATAACCCTCTTCTCACCCTGCTACAGTGCTGCTCACTGCTTTCAGAATAATGGTGTACCTCCTTCCTCTTCCACAAGTTTAACAAAATGGGAAGGGGAAACATGCAGGGCTGGCCATTTCCTCTTGGAGAGCCAAATTTTTGAAGCATATGAGTCAACAGGCCTCGTTTCCCTTCTCAGAAACACTCAGACTGGAGCGCCTCATGGAACTTGTCAGGCGTGTACCCAAGGGTCCTAAAACAGATTCAGCAACTAATGCAATGGTAATCAGGGGCTGGATGATATGGATAATAGCAGCTTTTGATACCAGCTTTTCAGCTGAAAATCTTCCATACTTAAATGATGAGTGAGAGGAAAATGTGTAGTTGGAAACAAAACACCAAAGGTTATGCTGCAGTTAGATTAGGAAATCACAGGCAACATTGCAATTAGATTTTGTTTTAATCAGATGACATCTGTCTCATTTTCCTCAGTAACAATTCTTCAGCAGGGAAGTACAATGCATCAGGGCTTTAGGGACATGAGGTGGAGTGTCGGGGAGGACTGGAGCCTCCATGTAGGGTTGAGAAAAACCTGGTGTTAGCACTCAAACAATATGCAGTCCAGAACAGGGGGAGTATGGTATAAACCAGTGGCATGGGAAGGAAAAAGGCAAAGAAAATGTTATCTGCCTTTCATTTAAGGAGGAAAACTATCAGCTTATAGAATTAATTACAAATTATTTTTCAGAATTCCAGCAACTCCTGTAGGTATAACTTAACGTTTCGAGTGAACTGAAGATCATTACATGTCTCATTTTTCATGAAGGGTGAAAGCATTTTAGACAGAGTAAAAATCACCACTTCTTCATTTAATGAAAGGCTAGTGTGCATTACAGGGAGGGACATGTGTAAATATGTGCTGCTATGAGCCAGCAACAAAGCCAAACCCAGTGGGGATGATTCTAGCAGACTCTCTCTGCCAGAGAAACGGGGTCTTTGCTCATATGAGTTTAAGGTAAGTGCTGGATGTTAGCTCAGGAAAAACAAAACAAAAAACCAAAACAAAATAGCAACAAACCCTTCACATTTGGAAAAAAAGGCTTTCCTATAAAAGTCATAAAGAAGTTATGTGGAACTGTGAAAGGGAAAGATACATACCCACCACTCTTGGTCCTCTTCACCAGTTACAATAATTACTTCTCCTTCAACAAATGTGAGCTCATCATCATTATCTGCCTGACAGTCATAAATGGTCTTCACTCGCCTAACTTTGTTTTTCCCCTAAAAAAAGAATGAAGTTTTAGATGAAGGACATGAGGAAGAGAGAAAAAATATATATATAATATGAATTTTGACTTTAAGTTGTGTTTTATTTTACAAAAAGGTGAAAACTATGGATTGCTTTGCCTGCAATTGGGGACATAAAAATACAAAAACTCTGCTTCAACAAGGATATCAAAAAAATAAAATGAAAAGTTACCTACACAGGTGTAGGTTTTCTTTTTCTTAAGATTCAAAACTCCGTACAGAATTTCATGTGTAGTGCTTAACACGTAGGGCTTAAGAGGGCTTAAGTAACGTTTGCTTCCTCCAGTGAAGAAAGTTTAAATGATGTTCCAGTCTACTAACACACTCTTTCTCCTTTAATATATACTTCATCAAAAAGACACTATGAATAGAAAATGAAGTCCAGTCTCCTCTGAACGTTCCAAGAGAGGTAAGGGCTGAGGAAAATGCTGCATTGAAATCCCAGTATTCCTTACAGTTTTGGTTTTGAATCTAGTGCAAAAATACAGTATTCTTTGATTTCAGATCTGCTTACAGGACTGAGAATTATTTTTTGAGTGATTTTTCCATCCAAATGTTAGCATCTTCTTACTAAAAGTACCTTAATTTCAGATGGCAGTACTATTTTTTGATGACAATTCACACTCGATATTCTCACAGCTCTGCCATTCTGAGTCCAAGTATTTTCTAGGTCATCTTTGCTGCATAGTGCTAATTCATATGAAAAAGCCTCAGCCATGGACTCCTCCCCAAACATATGGTTCTCACGGCAGGGAAAAGGACTTAAATTATTTCTAAATAGAGTAAGTAAGCAATATGCAGAGCAAAACACTCCTGCTACTTTATATTCCTGTATTTTCATATCCACACTTCTTCAAAAGCTACAGTTCCTTCTTTGAACAGAAGTAGTCAGACAATAAGAGCACAAATACCCAAGAAGAGCAGAAGGAGAAGAGAAGCAGAAGGGCTATGAAGGAAAAAGTCAGCAGGTTTAGAGGAATTTGAGCCAGAAGTAACTTCACAGAGGAAATTTCCTAGGGAGTTTTCTCTTTACTGCTACCTACCCACTTGAAATTCCTCCATGTTTTGACAAAAAAATAAAAATATCCCTGTAGCTCAACAGCAGAACAGACACACACCAAAAGGCACTCACACTAAACTCAAGGTACAGGAAAACAAAAATCATAGGGGGATGTAAGGAAGAAAGCAGTTAACACAACATAAGACTAAAAAAACCCATGCTCCAGACAAATGAACAGAAATACCTGAAGTTCATATGAGATCAAGGGTTTTTTTACAGCAAAGGTTTGTTGCAACAAGAAGTCACTTCAAAGAATGCTTCCTCTCTTTTTTAAAAAGATATTCATATAATTTGAGCAAAAATCTCAACTATCAGTAGGAACTGGAATTCAATGGGAAGGGGTATTTGGGGCCATCAGCTCAAAGTCTCAGCTTTCAACTGCAAAGAACTTTTTTACAAACTAGGAGCACTTCCAATCAATCCTCAGGTGATGAAGGGAAGCAACTACTTTTGCCAGGGAAAAATTAATTTATTCAATAAAAAGAGAATAAAGAAATTTACATTCCTCTGAACTTAGACAACTGTATGCAACTCAGCTTGCAAGAAAAATTATGAGAATTGCTCCTGGTTCATGAGATTAGTGCCACAGATGAGATTTTAACATTACGTTCCTTTCATGGAGAGCAGCAACAAGCAGAATTCAAGCCCAAGTTGTATTTAATCGTGGGAAGGTTTAAAAAAGGATGGATCTGAAGAGAGCACATATGTTGCAGAACACAGTTTGGGCCACTGGTGTGTAAAGAAATGCAAGCAATTTCAGGAAATGCAATCTGTGACTATAAAACAAATACCACTACCCCCCACTAACTCCCTGAATCCAACACTAGTATTTATTAAGAAGAGATTTTATGCTTAACACTGAATAAAACAAGTTGCTATGATCATTAATAATCCCTCCATGCTCTTATTTACATTCAACACTTCTTTTTCTTTAAAAAATAAGTGTTTTGTCTCCTTTATAGAAACCACCACACACACACAGAAAAGAACACTCAAGTGCTTAGTGTGATTTCAGAAGCACTCAGAGCAAGTTTCAATTCTCTAAAAATATCCTTTCAAATCCTTATCGGCATTGGAATTCCAAAATTGTATTTCTGAATGATTAATTTTCTAAAACTTTATATAAAAAAATGTAAGCTCCTCTATTGAGGGGCTAAATAGTCAAACCCAGGAGTGAAGTACCCACAAACACTGGTGGCTGCTGTTGCAGGTCTCACTGCTACTCTGGGAGGGAGCATTTCCCCAGCTTGTGCAGAGAGGATACAGCCAGAGGATGAAAACAAGGCAAGATACTCTTAAGAGGAATTCTTGCACATTAACACTTAAGCAGAAAAGACTGCACTGAACAAGAAGTGTGCATGCAATGATGTAAAAAAACCTGTGAAGATATAATAGTTTTGATCACTGCACAGCAGTGGAACTATTTAATTTTCTGCACATGTGAAAATAGCTGAGTTTGGAGAACACTGAATCTTTCCTCAGAGTTTTTCTGTGTAAGGTAGGCAAAGAGTTTTAAAACAAACAAACAAACAAAAAACCAAAAACCAAACAGTCTACTATTTGCTTTTTTTTCTTCTCTAATAAGGTGACAAATAGCTGGGAACGTCCAGCGTCATTTGCCTGTTTATATTTAAAAGTAAGTAAACAAACTGTACTTGCAGGCACCTTTTGATCAGATACCAGTAATATTTAATCTCCAGAACATGCAGGAAGCCCAAGCAACAACCCTGCCAGTCTCAGCTGAGACAGGAGCTTACAGGCAAGTCCATGCCAGAAGCCAAGCAGAGTGATGGCTCCAGCGTGTTCTTCCTCAGACAAGTACAAGACAGAAACTCACCCTCTGCTTTCACTGCAAGAACGGAAGTCTTATTTCCTTTTACATAAGTGCTTTGCATAGCAAACCTGACAAACAAAACTATCCCCTTTTTGATGTATTCTTCATGATGAAAATCTTAAGAGAGCTCTGGAGTTTCATAAAGTTATTTCAATGTGCATATGCATGAAGAATCCTCTGTTGGAAATTGTACTGGTTAGCAAGATGAACAGCAAGATGAATTGGGAGTTCGAATCGAGTTAAGGAACCAGCTCTGTTACTACACAGCATCCAGCAATGTCAATTTTGCCACTTCAGCAATATATCTGAACCTTTGTTAACCACTTAAGTACATCAACATTAAATACTCACGACAGGAACATTTACTGCTTTGTCACAGTTGACTTTAAACTTTGCATCTACTGACAATAGGTGCTAACATCCCTTCTTAAAGCTTACAAAAATCAAATATATAAATATTCTAGCAATCTAAGGCATACAGAGCTGTGAGAAAAGGCAACAGAAAAAAACACCAATTCATTCAGAGTTATGACTGGCACAGATAAAATGCCCAAAGTCTCCAGTAAATCTAAATACACTGTAATGTTCCCAAGGTTATTGTTTTATGTTACAGGTATTTGTTTCAGCATGCAGGAGGCCTTGTAAACCCTCAGCATTTGCTGAAGCTGCTTGGGGATGCAAAAAGAACCACTCATTCCCTATCCCAGCCCATAATGTTATGTTGCTTTGTGTGCGTATCTCAAGGGTGCACATAAAGTCCTTACAGTAACTTCAAAGCCTTCCAAGGATACTTCCAACTAGCTGCAGTAATACCTACCATATTTATTTTCCTGGGAAGTGGCACGGGGGTTTCTGGCAGGGTATGTGTGATGTCATTGGACTCCTCAGATGCTTGCCTTTGGACGGTGTCTCTGGATTGTACATTTGGAGAAAGATCTATGGAGTGAGATTTCTGATTCGCCTCTGAAGGCTGAGGCTTCGGTGCTGCTTCTCCACCTTGAGTTTTAGCCAACAGCTCTCCTAGCTGAGGTTTTGGAGGAAGGTCCTTCACCTGTGGCTTTGGAGGTAAGTCTCCAAGCTGTGGTTTTGGTGGCAAGTCTCCTAGCTGAGGCTTTGGGGGCAGTTCTCCAGGCTTTGGGGGTAAATCTCCTACTTGAGGTTTCTGAGTTAATTCCAGAGGCAGAGGCTTTGGGGGCAAGTCTCCAGGTTGTGGTTTCTGTGGTATATCGATGGACAGTGAGGGCTTCTGAAACATTTCCATGTGCTGATGCGATTTATCTATTGAAAGATGATGACTGGTTTCTATTTTTCTTAGTGCCACTAAAACAAAAGAGCAAAACAATGTCTTTCATCATCTCATTTTAATGTTAAAGAAGTTCGGCACATATCAAAACTGCAACTATGTAAATGATCACATGGTCACTGAGCCCCATAACTGCCCATAAATCCTCCCAGTCTATGATAAAAGCAAGACAATACAACTTTATATAACCCTCATTCACTGAGGTCTCACTTAATTTCTCCTCCTGGAGGTTAGCAGTGCTTATTCCAACAACTACTAGGTGTCAATTTATAGATTATCTACTTAAAAGGAAATAAAGTAATCACTTTTTGGACCCAAACCAAAAAATATTAAATGTAATAAAAGACATTTTATAAAACAACATATAGACCCATGCATGTGACTGTAACAAAACTTCTTTTTAATGACAATTTTTCAGGAATACAGTTGAATTCCATACCAAAAAACCCCCTGAATTTCAGGATTAGTACCTAATATTAAAACAGATGAAGGGGGTCAGGAGAGAAAAAATTTACAACCCATGATGAAAACAACACATTTTGATCAGAAGGAACAATTTCCTATTGTATTCAGCATTGCTTTGGTATCATACTCTACCAGCCAAAAAGGTGGCCTGACATTTGACTATGAAAGCAACAACACTCTCTTTGGATATCACCCACTGCAACAACACTTCCATGCTATATTAATGTCTATGTATACAAAAAAGAAAAAAAAAAGAAAAAATAGAAAAAAAGAAGAAAAACAAGAAGAAAAAAAAAGAAGGAAAAAAAAGAAAATTTTGCATGGTTTCCAAGAAATTCTATAGTTACTATCAGATGCCTCATTTTAAAAACGTCTGTGTTGATACCTGTATACGGCTCTGTCTCTTAGACTGACGTAGTAGCGAATGTACACACACTGATCATCCCCACAGGTTTGAGACGTAAGTAAATTACATGAAAAACCCTGATAGTAGCCCTGATAGTGCTTTGAGTTGGCCCATCTTAAATTCTCACCTATATAATTTCAATCAAGGAAGTGTTGACTTCCTTTGCAATGCCACCTTAGCATGTCATTGGTGTCTCCCTCAAAAGATGATACCATGTCATAATAATTGTAATTTAAGTTGAAATTTCACATTTGCATTTTCTGTTAAAATGATTTGCACTCTGAATTTCAGACATCTAGCTTCAGAAGTCTGGACAAGTAGCATTTCCTGATCTTCAAGTGATCATCCACTCATACAGATGTAACATATATTTGACAGATTCTGTATCAGACAGAGCTACAAAGTAGGTCTACTTTCAACTTTGTAGTCAACTGCTGCAATAACTCAAAAAAACCCTAAATAAACTTGCTGTATGAGTTTAAAGAGAGGCTAGAAAAAAACATTTCTAAAAGAAAAGGCCAGAAGGTATTCCCTGGAATGACGGTCTCGGCAAGCTTGTCACTGACATAGAAATGAGCACGTGACAGTACCTGATTCTTTCCAAAGTAGTTATTGGGAAAACAACCCTGATGGCCAGAACATGGCAGGTTGCTCCAAGGGTATCAAGAAATTGGACTTAGAGATATTAGGAAGAAAAAAGACTTTACCAACAAGAGCAGTCAAAGATAGAAATGGAAGCCCAGAGAGGTTATCCATGGAGATACTCAAGATGTGACTGGACAGGGCCTTGAGCAACCAGCACTCATGGCAAAAATTTGGCCCTGCTCCGAGTTGTGGACTGGACCACAAGACCTCCTGATGTCTCTTCTGGCTTCAATTAATGATTTTTTTTCTTTCCTCAATAGGTCTAACTACTCTTTTCAGTTTAATAAAAACCTTCCCAACCTTCCAAAATCCTTTTAGTTTTCTAAAGCTTTCATGGTTTGCAGCATTTTAGAAATAAAACTTTTGCTGAAAAGACCATATATTTAAAACAAATATCTACTCTCACCCACATTTAAAAGATAATCAGTGTAAGAATAGCCACAAAGAGAACTCTTACCTTTCTGAGGTAGTTTGGGAAGAACTCTAGGGCCAAGTGCAGTCTTTGCAGTCCCAGTGCTAAATCAACAGATGTGAATTATTAATGCTTACAACTGTTATAAAATATATTTATTTCTCATTTTTCCCCTCTACACATCCATAATTAAAAAAAACCCAAACCAAACAACCAAAATCCACATCTATTTTGCTTCTTTCATATAATCATCTTGTCTGTGGACCAATCCCAAAACACAAAGCACTGTTAAGAATTAACTGTTTGTTTTTTTTTTCCAAGAAAAAGGCATACAAACCCCACAGAGCTTCAATGCCATAGGGCAGATATATTCTAAAAACTATGGTATGTGCAAAATGTACTCTGAAAACAGGTGAAGCTGAAAGAGCAGCTCCAGGGGCAGATCCTGAACTTTAAAATAATTATACTGAAGCATTCAAAATATAATCTGTCCCGTATGTCAGTGGTTTGAAGTTTGCCAGGACTGAGCCTATGCCTTGTAGCCCACTGATTCTGTATTACACACACACTGCTGCTGCTGCAGTAGGAAACAAAGTCTGTGATACTCCAAGGAAATACTGATGACTGTGGTAAAACAACATGCTTTACTCTGTCAACCCATGTTGCACCTGAGTTAGCTACTTGGAGCGGTGAGCAACAAGACAAGCAGGACAGTTGCAAGTAATTTAATTAACTAGTTAATTACATTAATAGCATAAAAATTTAAGATAGTTGCATATTGTCAAACTTTTCCATCTATGCTTTTTGTTGTAGCCCATTTTTTCCCCCAGAATTAACATCAGGCTGGCTCAAATTTGCAAACATGGTATGTGAGCACAAGTTTCAACAAATTCCACCAAATTTTTTCCTTTAAAACCACACATAGGTCACTTTTAAAGAAAAGAACTGTGGAAGAAAAGAAAGTAAGTTGATTTAAGGCATAAAAATCAAACAATAAATAAAAATCAGTATTAACTTAAAATAATGACTCAAAAAAACAAGAGGAAAGAAAAATGTCTGAGAAAGTTGCCAGAGTATGTTCAGTAGAGCAGAGAGTCTTCTGCATCACCAGCCTTGATTCTGGTATTATTTGTCTCTGCAACCAACATTTCAAAATGAGCACAATGAAACACTTTTAATTTCCTACCTGTTTTTTAAATGGCAAAAATATACCATGACATGAAACTGAAAGAACAGCCAAGCTCACTCTTGATTCAATATACCATAGATTCACAGAATATCCTGGGTTGGAAGGGACCCACAAAGATGATCGAAGTCCAGCTCCTACCTTGGCCTTTATCTACTGCCATGGAGTACAAATACCACACTTTTACCCTTGTCTGGCAAGTGTTGAGCACAGGCCCAGCTCTTTGTGCTATGGAGCATCACCACTTTTTCCCTGAATGGCCAGTGCCACCTGGATGGATTCAGCAAACATGGCAAGTCAGCTGTGTTGCCAATAACAGCTCCTCTGCCTGTCCTGACAAGGCAGATCACAGACTGGGGGGTGTCCAGAAATTCTACCTGCACATCTTCTGCTGTGACCTGTTTGACGTTACACATCTCTCTCCAGTCACGGCCTGATCCCGCACACTTGTGGTCATGCGAGGTCGTGTGCCTGAGGCAGGTGTTTGTTACAATCACCGCGCTCTGAACCGCAGGACTTTGGAATCACAGTGCAGACAGAGGAGTAGCAAACACTAAGTGACAGGAATGTATGGCTGTCTTTACTTCTCCAGCTATTGAAAAAGACACTTGTAATGGACAGACCTGATGAACTACGAGCTAAAAGCAGTTTGTGTTATTGCAGACTGTGTGGCAGAACACAAGCTTGACAGGCTGGAAAACAGTTAAGCTGGAAGACTGAGATGAATTCTCTCTCTTACAGATGATGCCACCTTCTACCCAGAGTGACACTACTGCAGCTACGGGCATGAGACCTCACACTGAAACAGACAAAATGAAATGCCAGGAGACATGAAAATAAAACTTCTGTGCTGCTGGACTGCAGTCTGAGGCAGCATTCCCCAGCTCAGAGAGCACTGCTGTAGGAGCGGCAGAGATTCGGGTACAAGTCGTTCTGTCCATCCCGCTCAAAGGATGGATTGTGTATGGACAGCAAGGAACAAAGCGTAGGAGGCTCAATGAAGCCACAGTATTTGTATGCTACTAAGGCATGCAGAAAACTAATGAAGAAACACAGCTAGGATTTTATGTCCTCTGAAAGGCTTTTTTCCCCCTCTAATTTACAAATTAGTTACGTTTACTTAAATTTTCATCTTTGCCTTCATATGTGGAGATTTTACCTTGATTGCTGAGACATCCCCTCAAACTTGTTTGCAGCCTTAGTTGAAGGTGGGCCCAAATCATTACCTGAGGTGAAAAAAAGGACCATTAAAAACCCCTAAATAATTAGGATAACTGAAATATAATCAACAGAGGGTGCAACTTAAAGAGAAACACATATTCCTCCAAGTCTCTTCTATTCAAGATGCCTAAAAGATCATGTAAAACTTCATTCTTCATTAATAACTTTGTAGCTGAAAAAGCAGCAGGGACCATAATAATACAATGTGACCTTTCATGTAACACATTTTAAAACAAGCCACTGGTAGCTCACATCTTCTGGCAAGGGAAGATTGAATGACATTGCTGTAGGGCATTTGTTTTGAAATAGTGTTTCAATTTTCCTTGAATAGAAGGAGATACTGCAGGCCAGTATCAGACAAATTTATCACAGATGTTTACATTTTTTGCTATGAGGTATGTCTTTTTAAAACCACCATGAATTTGATTTTATTCACAAAACATTAAATTTCTAAGGATTGGTATTTTTGTCCTGCGTAAAGAACAGCCTTATACTGATTTAATGACTAAGTCTGTATGTTCCCATTACCTGCACATTGACCACTGGTAAGGAAAAGATCCTGGGTATATTGAATTCTGTGAAAAGGCAGCAAAATCCAAACCCAAGTGCTCTGGACTCCTTCAGCATAAGGTTTCTCTTCCATTAGCCATCACCATTGCAAGTTATAATGATATTAACTCCTTTGGTTTAGTGCCTTTGCCATTCCCCCTTGCCTTTCCTATTACAGCATGTCTTAGCAATCTTAGAACCAACTTCAACAACCATTAGTAAATTTTGTCATTGAAATAGATGCAAAGTGACATTTAATGAGCCAAGAACACAAAATGCTTCTCATACAAAAGAAGGACACGTTTGCCTAAATACCACTCTTAGTGCATTGAAGTCTAAATGAAACAGTAGAAAAGGCTCATACTGAGCCTTGCTAAAAATATGTTTGTATTTAAAAGTGGGGAAAAAAAGCAACAAAGGTAAAACAAACAGCAAACCCGTCACATGTAGATCCTATGGATAAAGCAAGGAAAAATATCTCATGGTTACTATGGAAATCCAAAATAATCTACATGACATTTTTAGAACATCTTTGAATAGTAACTCAGTTTGCTTAGACATAAGCTAAGGATTGCTCTGCTTGAAACTTCAATTAATGCACAGATTAGAAAACAAGTGCTGAAATTCAACATAGCAAAAAATATAACGACACAGAAAAAAGCTTCTGAAAGGAAAAGCAGTGAACATCTGACAATACTCTTAAGCCAAAAACATGAAGGCAGATACAAGAAACTCCCTCTTATAAACGTAAAATTTAATACTTGCTTAAAAATCGAAAAGGACTTTCAAAAAAGCTTTTGTACAGATCTCAGATAAGAAACATGGGGAGAAGAGGTCTCCCTTCCATCCACTGAAGTTTAGCCTGCACTGAAGAGCAGCAAAGAGACAGAAAAAGCCATGTTCTTCTCCAGACCTGCTCTGACAAGGTCTTCTACTGCTACAGGCTTCTTCATCTTCAGCTGTACACTCGCACCTTTCCCATATTTTCCTTTTCCTTTATCTGTTGTCTAAAGATTTTAAAGAAAAGTTGGCACTGGCTTAGCATCTTATCCTACCATACCTTCATTCTAATAGCGTTACGTTATATAGTATTCTAGTACATGGTACTTTAGGTGCTATTTTGGACTTAAATATTTGGGATTTTTTAAATTTTTAGAGTCCAAGCCCTTCAAAATGTCTTTACTACCTCTGAAATAGTACAGGACTATTGGACTTCAGAACACAGGACACATTTTTTTTCCATATCCCAGACCTCTAAGAAGTAGGGAACTGAAAAGATTGACATTATTTGTATTCCTTGAGAAAAAAAAAATCTTTGCTATTCCTTGGACTCTGTACTTTTCTGCATATTGAATCCTAGATTCAGTCACACATGAATACTCCATGATTGACCACATTTAACTCAATTTGCTGTAAAAATGGTGGTTTTAGTTTAGCATTTTTATTTTTAGGTTAGTAATTGTGTGTTTATACTAGAACAGAGAGAGGATACTCCTAAGATATAAGTAGTGTATGGATGACGCCCTTATGCAAGCATTGGATTCCAGCTTGAAAATTTACAGATTCATGAAAATCCTGCCACAAAAACTAAAATTATAGAAAATTACATGGGCCTGAGATTTATAGCTACAGAAAGAAGCCGACTGCATAGAGCAATTTTTATTGAAAAGAGGAAGAATCTGAGCAGTCTGGAAAATAGTGTCTAAAGAGCATCTGTCAGAAAGGTATCCTGCTATAAAAAAATCATTTTTAAAGTGCTGTTTCTGTGTAACTTCTGCAGATAGAAGGCTGCAAACCTATCAGTCTCTGTGTAGGTACAGACAACATCACAAAAGCCAAATACATATCAAGACAACACATTCCCACCAGTGAGGTGTGAACATTTCATGGGAGAGATGTGGCACAAAGCCCTCTGGCAGTTGTGAGACCTGCACAGACTCATTGAGGTCCATCTGTCCCAAAATCTACATCGACCTGGATCAATGAGCTCGTCAGAGCAGCATCAGGGGTGAGGAGGCAGAGGCAGAGCAGAGCAGCAACTGAGGGGGCCGGGGTGAGGGCAGCCTGGGCAGCTAAGGCAGAGAGAGGGAAGCAGTGGAGAAGGTTGGATTGGGCCCCAGGGGAGTGGAATATTTTCAGCTTTCTCAAGTGAGACTTGGCTGCAGCAGCCTGGGAGCCAGAGTGACAGAGGACAGAACTCTTGATTTATCTGAGCTGACGTTACATCAAGCTGAAATCATTGGAAAGCAAGCACCAGGTAAAAAGAAACCAAAGATCATATATCATCCATCATAAAGGTTTTCCCTTGCCCTTTTGTTTTGCATTTCAAAACTCACCCCAAGGAATTGGGCCCTTATTCTGGGGTCCATGAGGTAGTGGGCTTGGTGGGTCAGAGAGGGTTCTTTTGTGTCCTGGGGGTGGGGGAGGTGGTCTCTTCTTGGAAAGAGTGGAGCTGCCACTAGAGGTTTGAGTGCTTAGAGGGAGGGTTGAAGGTGGGCCTGCAAAATAACAAACAACCTTCTTACAAATACATGTGCATAAACGTCAAAGCAGCACTGAAAAATTCACAGTCAGACCCACAGCGAAGTGCAGCAAAAGACTAAAATAAAAAGACAAGCCATGCCAAAACACTGTTTAGATTAAACGACATGTTCACCACATTTTTGACCATCTCAGCTGTGGGAATATAAGGAACTTGACAATAGAATGACACGTGTACTTATGTTTAAAAAATACAGAATCACACCAGGATTTCTAATTTTAGGCAATGTTTAAAAAAAAAAAAAAAAAAGCCCTGAAAATTAAGTAATATTTAGCACATGGGATTAAAATTCCTTTTAATTTATACCAGAACAAAATAGCTTTCTAGATATTCTACTATGTGAGTTTTTTCTCTTCCAGAGCATCCCATACAAACTCTGCTAATAAACTGGGGAGAAGGAAGGAAACAGAAATCTATCTACAAATTTTCCTTGCACTTTCAAATATGATTGTAAGCTCGAGAAGCTTTTCTGTAATTATTTTCCTTTTTTTCCGTGGTTTAAATAAATCAAATTATGCATTCTAAGAGCAATGCAAATTGCTGTACACGGCATAAATTAAACATCAGAGAAGTCCTTTCTGAGACTGAGATTAGATATTTAATGGTAGCAGCACTTATAAGAGCTTATGCAGTCACTCCTACCCTTAAACACTTTTATTTCCCCTTGCATTAATGTTGGCACAAGTATTATTCAACACAATGCTTGTTTCACAGGCTATGGGAACAGATACAGATTGAAAGACAAAATAACCCAGAGGAAAGACAAGAGTTTTCCCTAATCAGCTTCACCACTGACCTTCAAAAATGTCTCTAATAAGAAGCTCAAGGAATCAGGCAGAGCAGGGCACAAAACATAGTGAGGGGACAACTGCTCAAGTCAACTGCTATTACTGCCCAAAGAAATTACTTGTAACACTTATCTAAATTAGTTCTACATTAGGTTACAACAGCTCTAAGGGTTTTGTTGTTGGGCTTGTTTTCTTTTTCCTGCTAGGTCGCTGTTTTGTTTTGCCTTTTTTTTTTTTTTAACTCTTTTAATCTAACCAACAACTAACACTATTGCAGACATGACCTTGCAATAAGTTTTGCACATCAGAGAGCTTTGCCATCACAGTCTGGATAAAGGCAGAAAATCAACATAAAAATTTAAAAACAAAGTCTATTTATACCTGAAACTTCAACTCTATTGTCACAGATTTTGTAGCACTGTAGAACCAAATAGCCTATTTTTGAAATATTTGTGACAGTTGACTACAGGTAAACTGAAAATTATCAAAGCTTGCACTCCTTCCAAAATTATTATATATCATAGAAGTATTAAAATCAGTGAAGAATAATATTTGTTAAAATTCCTTAGATGAAGCATTAAACACTGACAAAATAACATCAAAGATCACATAAGCATAGGTCTGTTTGCCAGATATTTTCAGTGGATGACCTCCCTCTTTCTTCTAAACTGCAAAGAAAAAAATAATAGAACTGCCCATAATGAGTTAATAATTCAATCTACTCTCTTCCAGATTCAAGCCTGGAAGGCCTTCTGCAGGAGAATATCTCAAGCACAAGCCCAGCAGGTATTTTGGGCCTGGCTTAATTAATTGGCTACTTTGGTAAATCAAATTATATATTTTGCGATTGTTCCTCTCAATTTACTTTCAAGTTCACAAAACCATTAACTGACAAGAAGTCAAATGCCAGTGCAATTTAATGATTGTTCCCCAGTTTGCATCCTTATCCTTTCTCATTTTAATTTCTTCCTCGAGCTTAAGGAAGCAAGATAATTTAAACTGTGCATTGAGATGTTTCTGAAAGCAAAACCAACATTTCTCATGTTACGTTTGGACTGATGATCCCTTAGACTTCTGCAAGTCATCAATTCTTTCTTCTCTTAAAGAAATACGAACCAAAAGTTGTTCTATAAACCATTACATAGCTCAGAGCGTATCTAGGAATGACGAGGGGAAAAGCAATAGTCAATATCCACTGTTAACAGCGACATTATTCTTAAAGCACGTCGAGAACATACAGGGCACATCAGAGCAGTGTTTGTCTCCTGCCCTGACGCGGCACTGGAGAGTTTCACGCAGCCAAAATGCCTCCAAGCGGGAATGTCCGACCGCCCCCTGGCGCCCGCCTGCCCGCACTGCACCGACACGGTCACGGGTCACCCACACCGGGCTCAAAGGGAACAGAGGCCAGGAAATGCACTGAAATAGTACTGAGTGCTTACTGCAAAAATAAAACTTCAGGCATGAAGTAAAAGTTGTACTTCTAGTTGCCAATAAAATGAAAAAGTCTTATCTACAAAAATAAAATTTAGTAGAATTAAAAAAAAAACCTTAAAATTATGTTACATGGGCATATTTCACCTGACTTGTATATATCCAGACATCACAGATGAGTTGAAAAACATCACTTCATAACTTTAAAAAGTTCACGTGGCATACAAAAGTCACAGGGAAAAGGTATTAAAGTATTAAAAATTGTGCATCCTTTCAGACTCCTAGCATTTGTTCCTATATTAGACTCACAGAAGGAATAAGTATGAATATAGAAGTCATACATTAATGATTACATGGCTAAAATACAAAATAACATACTATCAAATAGACAAAAAATAAAGGAAAACTTCAAAACATCTTTTCAGAAAGAGGTATAAAGTTACTTCATGCTTTGAATAAAGAAAACAAGGGAAAAGTTCTTGAATCTAAATCAGTTTATGGAAACAGCTGGTGAAATAACACAAAGATCTGATGATGTATGAACTGTCTGTAAAATTGTTATGAAATACAAGGTATCACAGACTCACTCAGGTTGGAAAAGACCTTTAAGATCATCAAGTTGGACATTGCCAGGTCCACCACTAAACTGTGTTTCTGCTCCTGCACCTCTGAGGTTTTGTTCCTGAGGAATATCCAGCCTTCCGGGATTTCTTTGCCCTTCAGGACTGTTTCCCAGGGGACTCTGTCTACAAGGGGCTCCTAAAGAGGTCAGAGTCTGTCCCCTGGAGGTCCAAGGTGGCAGTTCTGCTGATCCTCCTCCTTACTTTTCCAAGAATTCGTGATCCCTGTGCCCAACATGGTCACCATCACCCATGAGTCCTTCTCTGTTCACAGACAGCAGGTCCAGTGGGTGCATTCCCTAGCAGGTTCCACCACCAGGAAGTTCACTCCAGAAACATCCTAGAGAGACATCTGGTAAGCTGAATTCCCCTGTGAGAACAAGGGCCGGCGATTGTGAGACTTCTCCCAGCTGCTCGTAGAATATCTCGTCTGCTTCTTCATCCTGGTTGGGTGGTCTGTAACAGACTCCCACCAGGATATCTGCCTGCTGACCTCCCCCTTGATTCTTACCTATAAACATTTGACTCTACTGCCACCATCACTCAGCTCAGACACTCAAAACACTCTCTAACCTACAGGGCTACCCCACTGCCTCTCCTTCCTTGCCTGTCCCTTCTGAAGAGTTTATAGCCAACCACTGCAGCACTCCAGTTGTGTGACTCATCCCAGCCTGTTTCCATGATGACAGCCATGTCATAGTTTTCCCACAGCATAACAGCTTCCAGCTCCTCCTGTTTGTCCATGCCAAGTGCATTGGTGTAGGTGCACTTCAGCTGGGATACTGATCCCACCACCTCTCTGGGGGAAGAAGCCCTAATTCCTATGTGACTGTCTTGAGGCATTTCTGTGCTTTGTGTCTTTGCTGCCACATGGCTCTCCATTCCCCTTCTCCACTGGGACAGCAGACCAAAGGACTTCACTAACACACTCCCTTAAACACTGGTGCACTGCCCCCAGGAATGTCGCTAGTGTGCCTGGTTTTATCCATTTCAAATCTAGGTTAAATCTCTTCCAATGAGCACTAATCACTCAGTGGCAGGTACCATTGCTCCCTGGCCAGGCTGGTAGAGTTACAGTCCCTTCCTGCATGGCATTCCATGCAAACTCCCACGCAAAGTGCTGCACCATGCCCTGCTCACTCGCACTGTTCCTGGTGCTACAACAGAAGTTTCTTTAGACACATCTAACCTTGGTCACCTTTGCTCCTGGCCCTGCTCAGGTCCCCTCAGCTGCTGTGGCGTGAGCTGTGTGTGGGCTCCTTCCAGCTTTCCCACTCCCCCGAGGTTCCCTGGTTAAGGAAACACTCCTGGGCCTGCGTGGGACATGCCCAGAGCTGTTGCCTCAGCAACTGTATGTGTGTGTGTGTGTGTGTGTGTGTGTGTATATATATATACACACACACACATATATGTATATATGTGTGTGTGTAAAAACAAAACCTTGAAACAATTGTTACATGACATTTTTAATGATTCGAGAATAGGGTAGATATCTCTAAGCAATTAGAGCAGTTATTTTTCTAGATCAAAGATATTTTGTGATTTTTAACCAGGCAGCAATGAAGCCATCCATTTCTCCTCCATAGACATCTTAATCATGATTTCTCACATAATTGAGGTATTCACATTTCATAAAGGATATTTTCCTAACACAAGCAAAACCAACAAAAACACCCACTTTGACCTATTTTTTTTTTTTATTTTGCTTCTATTGGGCTTTCTTTTCCTCAGCAATTGCTTTCAATACTGACTGTTGTTATACTTTATACCTTTTTCATGTTACAAGGATCAGGCTTTCATGTGTAAAAAGATTAAATAATCTCAAAGTTATTGTATGAAGGTGAATAACTGGATAAGGTCTGCAATTAATAGTGCATTGCCCTTCAGTGTTTGTGCAGTTAGTATAGTAATGATTAATTTGTGTACTTGTGAAACCATGCAAAGCTGTTGCCATCCAATTAAGAAATGGTGGGTTTAGACTGCAGAACCCCCCCCTTATGTAATTTTTTTTTACCACTTAATGAGACAGAGGGAAGAACCAAAATTCCAGTTAATGGTAGAACGGGTACTGAAAAGGAAAGTAATTTATATTAAAAATAGTATTTTCATTTACAAGTGTTGTTATTATGATTTTTAAATTTCTCATGAGTGACTTTTTGCACAAATATTACTAAAAACCTTCTTCAGTTTGTCTTACTTCAGTATTGAAAATAAGACCATAATGAAAGAAAAAATTATTGTGATCATTCTATGAATAAGAAAGGTAAGAATATACATTGATGCCACATTAGCGCTGGAACTACATTTTATAATTAATGCTAAAAAATTCCTGTTAAAAAAAAAAAGACAAAATTCATTAAAGAATGTTGTATTTTGTGTTGATTCAGAAATAGAACAGCCCATGAAAGCAACAGTGGTCAGCCAGCCTTCCATTCCTACTATGATATTAAAAAATACAGAGTTTGAGTGGGATAACTAGTATTATTTAATCAAAATGTGCAACACATTTATAAGAATATTTAAAAAACTAAGTCATTAAGTATATTTAAGAGAAGTATATAAATCCTAAAAGCATTCAGAAGAAACAGAAGAAACCAGATGACCTTAAAGGCTGAGGTAATGGAAATGAGATTAACTACATTTGTGCTATAAATTAAGGACTTCAATTGAAAATGGTAGTAGTGACTGTGTAATGCCTGCTATGCCACATTATGATACAATCATGAAAAAAATAAGAAGGATGTTTTGATGTGGTATTTCCAGTAGAAAGAGCAAATTTTACTGCTGTCCCGACACTTCCAGCCACTTGTATTTCAGAAAGCCATTTTAAACAGCAAAGGTATAGATAAGAGCTAATGTGATGAAAGGATAATTTAAATCATAGGAAAATGAAAATACTCTTCGATCAGATAAGGTGAAATAATCTTGGTTTGTTCAGTCTAAGAAACCAGAAATGAAGACCTGTTCGGCTGCCCTCCAGGCAGTGTCCTGATATGGTCACCAGTGACTGAAAAATAACCAAAGCCAAACAACAATGTTGGTACATGCACGAGGTAATTTAGTGGACTTAAGAAGATTCCTAATCCTGTGAGCAATGCAGTCAGACAACTTCTAGAAGTTCTTAAGTTATTAAATTCAAATAAGGTAATTTGGCTAGAAATTGAGTCTGAGCTAGTGAAGGAGCAGACAATATCACAGTGTCTGCAGTAGCAGTGGAATGGAACCACAAAAGAAGAGCCTTTGGGTCTAGGTACCTAATGTTAGAGCTGAGACAAAGTGCAAAATATGAAAACTCATAGGTATTGAATATCCAAACTTAACATCATGACACAGAAATGATCCCTGACCTCCATGTTTTTCCAATATGAGAGAAATAGGCAGAACCATAAAAAAATCAATTAGCTTTCAGCTAAAATGAAGGAAACTTGGCTTAGATTGCCTAATATTCCTCCATAACTAGTTAGCAACATCACCCTCCCATTGGATTTGCAATGAAAGTTGTGCAATGTGGCGAGTCATGCAACTACTTAAATATTGATTCTTTTTTTTGAAAGCTTTTTGTAAAACAACAGGCAGATGACCTGCTAGATGTTGGGAGCCATAATGCAGGTGTGTAAGCTGGAGAGAGCAATAAAAAAAATTATTTGCAGAATGTTAGAGACTAAAGACTTGACTAACAACACAAGTAAGTTGACTGAATAAGCTTAGATAAACTGTTGCAAAAGGCACACAGTGGTTGGCTCAGGCAGCTACTGCACTCATTCTGTACTTTTCATTCTATTAGGATAAACTAAACCTGTAGCAGAGATAGCAGAGAGTAGGATGTATCCACAAATGACACAGTTCAAAGTAAAATATATGATCATTTCAGCATTTTTAGGAGTATTTTGAAAAGTTATAAAACTGGAAAGTCTGGACATGCATTATAATGATGTATGGAGAAACTTAAAACATCCCCATATCACCTCCTCCAACAATTACAATTATTTTCAACCAGCATGTCCACTGCAAAACATGAGCAAGAGTGGTGTGCCTTATGTAAATTGCTTTAAACTTACCTTCTTTCCCCAACACAAGTTCACTGGATGGCTTCCTGTCCCCTGTGGCACCTCAGGAACACCATGGAACCTTTCTACCCAGGAACTTCACTGGCCAATGAAGCCAGCTAACAGAGGGATACAGGGAGGAGGTTTTGTTTAAATATAGAACAGGTTCTGGAAAGACAGCTTTATCTGTATGTCCCAAAGGATAAAAAATCATGAAACTTTAAAATCTTTCATGCTTCCTTCTAAAATACAGACCTCAGCTGTCCATTCCCTACAGACTCCATGTGCCAGCAGGGTCCCATGGTATCTGCCAGGGCCTCACAGCAGCATAGGGACAAAGATCAGATTACACATGGGACAGAAGGTAAGTTTAAATTTAATTACAGATTCAATGCTTTTCTTACTCTTGCTATTTAGGGAACTTAATGCAAAATGTAACACTGTTTTCATATAATCTTAACTCAAATATTAAAATGAACTTTTACAACAACAAAAGAGATTTGATAAGCAAGCTTGTCTGTTAAACTGTGATGTAAGGGATATAATCTATTTTTACTAATCTCAAAAGAGCAGATAAATTCTAGAGGATTATTTTTTTCCTACAGAAACAAAATTAAATCTGACCGTTTCAAAATTCAGATGTGTCACAAGTGTCTATTGTAGTAGAAAATCTCTGCTTCTTTTTCTTTTAAACAATCTATTTGGGAGTTGGAAAGAGGGAGATAACAAGGTGAGGCACAGTTTATAATGAAGCATAAGTGCATCTGTAATGATGCATCTAGAGTAACCTTTCCACACTAATGAGTTTTCCTATGCATGTTCCCCATCCTTTTGAGTCTTCAATTATTCCTGTAACACAGGCATGTATTTAACGTAAACCCCTAAAACTGATTAAATACTTTACAGTATTGTTGAATGAATACCAACCAAAAACTCAGTATCACTCACAGACTGTAGAATTTTGGCATGTTTGAAACAGAGAAGCACAGTGACTTTACTGTAACAGCAGTTCTATTAAACCCCTCTCTCAGACATACTCTGTGAATCTGGCATTTTCCACTCTGATGAAGCAGTTAATGTTACATTAGAAGGCAATACTTCTCTGTATTTTGTGATAATATATGATTTTGCTGTACTAGAAGTAAGAATTTCTTTTGTGTAATCTTTGACATGAAAACATGGAAGAAAATGCCTCGATTCTTTCTGAGTAGCTTCAGTGCTTGTCTAGGAACACCCAGGAACTTGCAGGAACACCCAGGAAAATGCCTAACATTTCTGAAACTAAAATACATACTCAGAATGAAATGGGCACATCAATATTCCCCTTCCTGAAGAAAAAGACAATTTTCTGAGTAAGTATGTATGAGACCTTCACTATATAATGACAAAGAAGTAACGTTGGTTATAATCCGTCGAAAGCTGGCAACATACTAAACAGTGTTTACAGACAGACACCAGACAAGATCCTTAATCACCTTCAGGAAATGAGATTCATTATTAGTTTCCAAGTCTTGCAACTTTACAGCAAGAAAAAGTTATCCTAGGTCAGACTGAAGGAACATCTAAGCTACTACACTGTGTCTGCAATGGACAATCCATAGCAGACTGTGACACAGAGCATGTTAAAGGGATGGGGGAGAGGAAGGAAAAGGTTAGAATCTTGAAATGCCAACAAGGAGGTCAACATAGTAAAGTTACAAGGAATACAACTGAGTCCCCAATGAAACTGATATAAAAAACCTCATGTGAAAAATGCAAACCCTGGTAAAATCACTTTGCCTTGTAATGGGAAACAAACCTGTTTAAAAGAGAACCAAGGGATCCATTTGAAAGCTGTCAGTACATGGTAAAGTTTGATGGTGGAACAGTAGTGCTTAAGCACAGCATGTGAAATGTGAAAACAAAGACCTGATGCCAACACACTGTGTCCTGTCCCTTTTATTCTTTCATATTTTGATGGGGCCATCTCTGTATCTTTTTTAAATGAAGTTAATTACCAGTCAAGAAATGAAATATAAAGATACAACAGTGCTCACAAAAGGGAGCATCAGGACAACTGCTGAAGCATTAGACTATACTGGAGCCTTGATTGCAACTGAAGATTTCTCTAACAAGTCTACTGTAAAAACACAATTTGTCTGTTTCTAAACTAAATACGTAAAAAGAGGGACAAGATAAGGGGCTTCTTTGTCCTAAAAAGTAGATCTGCACAAAATATAATACAGCAACATGTTTTGCTCCATAAATATATCCTCTAAACTTGAAGACTACAGATATCTAGGTCAAACCAACATGATCCACTAGAGCTGCACGACTGTCTCTTAAAATGAAACAACTTTAATTTAGCAGAATATTAGTTTATTTTTCACCCACTCATGTGCAGGATTATAAATGAGTCCATTACTAAATATCTCCCCCCTTTTTTAAGTTTAGAACATCCACTGTACCATATTACTGCATCAATGCAACAAGAAAAACATGCTACATGTTGAAACATTGCAATGTACCTCATTAAAGGAAGGATAACTCTGGGAAAAATCACTGCTTGCAAGTGTAGGTTGGAGACAGACTTACCTTTGCCAGCATTTCTAGGAGGAAGAGGAGGAGCATCGGCAGTTGGAGAGGTGGGTGAGTCTGTGCTTGCAAAGATTTGGTTGGTAAAAGCTCCATAGGAGAGTCTTTGCTTGTCTCTGGGAGTGCTAAATGAAGGGTGAGTCAGTTTGTCTTGTGGAGAAATGCTTGAAGAGTGACAAAAACTTTGGGGTCTTGGAGATCTTTCCTTTTTTATAGGACTGGGCTGTGAATAGAAAAACAAATACATTATGCAGCTGTCTAAACACTAAATATAGTTAATATGTTTGGAAAATAATATACTAGAAAATATTTTAGTGAACATGAGCCTAATTTTTTTCTTTATTGGACAAACAAGCCCCCATTCCTCCCTTTTTCAGCAATTCAACCTGAAAGGTGCTTTCTTCTAACTGAAAATTAAGATTGTAGTATCAAAAAATCATCATGTATACAAAACTAGATTTAATCTTAAGCAGGAGATACAAACTAATAATATACCAATATCAGACTAATAACATTTTTAGAATACAAGAGTAATTTTCAGTACATATAGCCCTTTACTCAGACCAGATGATTATCCTCAAGTATCAAGTTTATTACCCCACTGATTCCCATTAAAAATAGACAAACAGTTCTGACAGATCAGATGTATTTGGTGCCTGAACTAGCAATATATTCCATGATACAGCTTTTTTTAAATGTGTCTAATTGCTCTTTGAAGAAATTTCACACATCAATTTTTGCCTGCTGTACGTTAATGGCTGCACATGGAGCACGATCTGTTTCCCTGCAGCTCTGGTTCAGGCTATTATCTGCAGCACAGCATCACTCATCCTCCCAAGGCTCCTTGCACAGATGATCATTTTGTTCTCTACTGTCCTTGAGGACATTTAAATTATTTCAGTTCCTGAATCTTTCAGTCTCAAGTGTCACAGAAAATGAGAAGTTGTCCACATTTCTTTCTGCAGTGCTCATGTAAAATAGGAGAGGTGTATTGGCATTTATTACAGAAACAGAGCACACAGTAATTAACTGACTTGCTTAAGTAGGACACTGAGCCTAAGTTTCCACTTATTCTAGGATGGCAATTATCCTGTGCCCTCAAGTTTTGTCTTTCCATTACTTCTGTCTTTAAAACCAGGAATATATAGCACAGCACAGTCTGTGAAAAATAGAGTTATTTATTCAACAACTAGGTTTTTAATTAATTTATGGAAAAAATAAGTATGTAAGCTTTGGATTTCTTCCAGCTAAAATTTAACAGTCTGGAATTCAGAAGAGGATAAAACGACAACAAAGTAATCTAGATTTACTGATTTATATTATACAGTATGTCTTGTCAAAGCAAAACTTTTGAAACTCAAGTCCATAACAACCAGGTTGACAATGTACATTCAAACAGTACTTTGTCAGTCTTTAATACAGGCCTCAAAACTATTCCAACCCCCCCCAAAAAAATATCTATAAGAAAAAAAAGGTTAAAGCAAGTCTCTAATTCCATTTACTATCACGGACCTGAAATGTTGAGAGTTTGTGTGCAAAGCCCTCCCAGTGATTCACACTTACCTTGTCATCTAAGTCATCATCACTTTCATCGATTTCGTCCTGCCGAAGATTCCATTCATACTCCACATGGACATGTGGGTTTAGCTTTCCTGCCTTGGCTTGAGAAAGCTGAAAGAAATAAAAATTCTTGTTAAAATGTTTGCTGTTATTTTGGTGTTAACAAACTTAGCTTTGTAATGGCAAGAAAAAAACTGAAATATTTAGAGGTTTATAACTTTTCCAGATTAAAAAACCCACACAATTTCAAGGCATTCACACAAACATCCTTCATTTATTTGTGGTGTAGAGAAACAGCTAAAAGACAAAAAGAAAAGATTTTTTTGGAAATGGCAGAAATTGCCATGTTTGACAAGCATTTGAATAGATGACATCAAGGTATACGCACAAAAGAAGAATGCATCTGGAGCCCTCCTTTAAAAACAGGAAAGGCAAAACCTATTTATAAATTCTACTATATACAACTACTGCCCCTCCAAAATCACAGTCTTTGTGCTCAAATCAAAAGAAAAGATATTTAACCTTTATTTAAATATTTTGCCTCTCTCTCCCTGGATGAGGCCAACATCCAGGGATGTTAAGCACAAAATTCCTCTACTTTGCCAGCCCAAATAACATCTAAAAAACTATTACTTCAATGATCAGCAAAAAAACTAAAAGAGCAGTCCATGGTTATTCTGAGGACATAAATCCTCCTTTCTAAGGCCTAGATTTTCCACCATTATTTATTCCTTCACATCCTTTGAAGTGTAGTCTACTAGTTGATTCAGGAGAGCCTTTAACCATCTTCCTGAAATAAAATATGTAATAAAGAAAGTATTTCCAATCTGTTATGTAAGTATTCATGAACCTACTTGAGTTGAAACTGAATTTAATTACACAGTTAAGACTCCAGTTATGCAACAGAAATTAGCTTAGTACATGCAAACACACAGCTATTTATCTTGTACTTTGTTATTGCCGGTGGTAAACAATATGCTCATTCATGTTTTTTTTTTTCACTCAACCATATCTCATTGCCACTTTTGAAAAAAAAAAAAGTAGAAATCATTTTCCTCTTCAAAAATAAATAAAAAAAAAAAACAACAAAAAGAGAAAAGGCATAAATGCTCTGTGAGAGTTAGCTGAAATAATCAGTGAGGTATTTATGGAATTTGGATTACAACAACTGAAACACTTAACTGCTAGATAAGCTCACTGATAACATCCCCTTTTTTTATTTGTTCTATAACATGGATCAGTTGGTCCACATTAAGGGTAGATGTCACTTTACTGAAGTGATACTCTAAAGAAAAAAGCAATCCATCCCAATTGTGTGCTGTAAAGCCAATCTGTTTTTCAGTTGACAGAATACTCAAACTACTGGAAATGGCACTTACACAGCAGACATGGCACCAACTGAGAAGTCAGTGACAGTACCACCTTATCAGCCATAGCAAAATGTTGACTTGTATCCCCAGAAACATGGAAAATTATTTTGATTTCTGAAGGACAAGATGTCTTGATTATGCAATGATTAATTCATGACAAGAACTTTCAATCGTCAAAGGAAAGGTATTAAAATTACCAGCTATGGAGCAAAAGTAGATATCCTTGGATCATCAAAATGAGGAAAAAAAGGAAAGAGTATTAAGCAGCAAGTGACAACTGTTTTGTAAATTCTCCTGGTTTTGTCTAGCATGTGTAACTGCCACACTACTCAGACTTTTTAATACCTTGGTAGTAATTAAATTCACTTGCCTACTTAATGCGTGCTGGTGGCACCTCAGAGAGCCACGAATAAACAAGCTTGCTGGTTTGATGTAGAATCCTTATTCCTGGCTAACTGCTTCAGAGGAGTACATGGGAAAATTCTTAACACATTTATTTCTTGAACACTGATGATTTTCTCTAGTGGCATCTGTTAACATCCCTCATATGTTCTCAAAATTCCAGAAGGTTTTTGCTGTGATCATGTTCAGTAGAAGGACAAAGTCCCATAGAAGCTGGTGTTCTACATTTTTTGATATACTAACTTGCAGACATTACACTTTTGCTTCTTTCTCCATTAAGCAGGCTTAATTACTGTTGTGTTTTAAGTCAGAAAATATTCACCTATGGTAGGGCCTTCAGATCAGCACACAGCCAGCTGGCAGCAATACCACATCTGAGATACAGTGGTAATGGTATATTAAATAGATGACATTTTTAAAGCAGTAAACATTCCCCTTGCCTTTCCCCCCACAGCTCCGTTCTTACCAGTTCCTCACACTGGACAGCTTTCGCTCTTTTTGCTGTGTCCAGAGCTGTCTCTCCAGCTTGGTTTACTACAAAATTAACAACACAAAAAAGAGCAATTCTTTGAGATGTCTAAAGAAACAATTCATTAAGTTTCACTACTTGTAGCACAGTAACTTCTAAAAGTGATCAAAAATATTTATTTACTCTATAGCAGCTACAGCTCTTTAAGATTCCACTCTAAGTGCTCATGCATTTCATGTATCATCAGGTTCTTTCTGAACAGCAGCGTCTGCTGGGACAGTTCCCAGATCCCTCCTAACCATCCTAGCAGAAAATATAAAGAAATTTGGTCATTTCAACCTCCATTTAAGACCTTTGCCAATAAAACTCTTACATGAATAATCAGGAAAAGCAAGTACAGAGGGTAAAATGGCTAAAAAAAAACCCAAACAACTATTCTAAGATTTAAAAAAAAAAAAAGTAAATGTTGATCCAAGCACATTTTACTTTGATTAATATTTAGAGGTTTGAAGCCTTAATTTGAAGACATTTGAACAAGAATAAATTTAAAACTTTCCAGCTAATTTGTCTTTATAAAGGCTATAAATTGGTTTACAATTTAAAATAACATCTGATCAGAAAAAAAGCAATATCTGAGCCCTCTGGAAGGTCCGCTGGCACAGTATCTAATGGAATCCATGCTAGATGCTAGGAAGTCTCAAGAATCAAAAGTAAACCCCATGTTTGAATCTTATGTGGATAAACTTAGGTAAAATGTCCATCAGCAAATGCCATGGAGCTGGAACAGAGAGTGGTCTACAGCACATGCAGACTGTAAAGCATTTCTGTGATCAGGAACTGAAAATGGTCAGACTGAGGTCTCATAAGCACATATGTCTATGTGAAATATCACACAGAGAATTCTAGTCAGGAATGCTAGAAAATACAAAGCAGTCATCTAGAAAGGCCTATGACTGAAAGAATTAAGATCCTTAGAAGAAGGATTTCCTTACGGAAAGATCTCTCTGAGATAGTTCATGGGTTTAATATGAAAAGGAACGAAAATCCAGTACTTCCTGAGTAAAGTTAACATACAGACAGCTTAAGAGACTACATAAATTCCAAACATTCAGCTCTTGAGTATAAACCTGATGTTTTAAGGTCTAAAGACAATATACAGTTCAAAAAAACAACACAAAGAATGCAACACCCTCTCCCCCCTCTCTTCCCCCAAAAAACAAAACACCAGAAAGGTGTGAACACTCTTCTGACACCTATGTAGGAGAGCATTCGATGGAAGGACCAATAAACTTCCTTTGACTTGTTCATGTACCTTTCTCTTTATAACTACCAAAAAAAGGTCACATTACATTCTCTGACTTATGATAATATTGAAACATATTTTAAGATTGTATAAGGTGGCCAAGGAAACCAATGACTTCTGACACTAAGCTATGCAACAGTTTTTTATCAGGAAGTGGAGAAAAATGATGACGATGAAGAAAAAGGGAGAAATCAAATTTCATACTCCCCAGTTTGCATCAACTATTGAAAAAACTTTTCTTCTATACCATTAACTGACTGAATGCAAATGTTTTATAGACATGCTGATGACACTTAAATCCTGAGCCTAACAAGTTGGATTCATGGAATGCCTTCCTAACTCACAAAACATCGTAGGGAAAGGAGAGCAAGTAGAAAACAGATTATCCTAGGTGTGAGCAAATAGAGATTCTTTTCCTAATTAAACTTTTGGTAAGCCACGATGAAAAATGGACTAATACAGGTACAACAAGTGTTATACCTGTCTCACAAATGCAGATGCAAAGAGAAGCAGAAAGGCAGTTAAGAAAGCTGATCCCTTCCCTAAACAGTGACAGTGGTGGCTGGGACGTGCTGGGTGAAACCACAGTGCCAGCTGTCATTGATGCTAACAGAAGAATTAACTGTTGTATAAACAAAACGCACACATATATGAGTGGAATTAACATGAGCAGCCACTTGAAGCATTATAACATACAAATTCTAGATTAATTTTACAATACAAACAATAAACCTAAATTCTAGGCAATTTACAATGGATCAGAAATAGAGCTCTGCAGAAAAATTAGTTTACCATTAGTATTTTGTATTAGAAACCTTTCTCACTATTATATTGTAAGAATTTAAGTTCCATTTCTTAACTGAATGTTTCTTTTAGGCTTGTTGGTGACAAGGTCCTCATCCTTTTGACACAGTTTTGTTTTAAAAGCTTACTTACCACAGGGACATAAATAAAGGTGGTTAAAGTAATGGAAAGAAATTTTAGGAAATTTTTATTTCCTAGTTTTAAATAATGAACTTACCTAAATCAATAGTTGGCTTTCCCCTCAAAAGCAATTTCAAACACTCTGGCTTGTTATACATACTGCAGTAGTGTAGAACTGTATTACCCAATGCTGTTTGTTTGTCCAGGTTTCCACTAAACACAAAAGAAAAAACAATCAAGACAAGTATAGTAGCTGTGCTATTCACTTCAGATTTAGCATGCCTGTAAACAATAAATTATTAGAATCTTTACAGCACAAATATGAAGTAGGAGAAAGAAATATTTTTAAATTAAACATAACTTTCAAAGACTATGAAAAATAGTTCCAAGGATACTGGAAATACCTGAGCTGTGATTGAAAAGAACTGTGAATCTACAAATGTTAATTTAAAAAATTAATGAAGTGAAACTCAAATATTCCAGCCTAATCCCCTGTAAGGCCATTCCAGTTGTTTTCCACCCAACACTTTATCGGAATTTCTTTTTTCAAACATGCTAAATTAGCCCAATAAAAATACCTGAAAAATCATCCTGATACAGTTAAAATAGGTCAATAAGTCCTATGCAATCAAGGAAATATGAAAAAGGTGGCTGTGAGAATGAACAATATTAGGATATACACTGAGTTAGGGAAAAACCAGTTGTGAAAAGACGTTCACAGGGCTTTTTAAAAACTGTATTTCCTTCAGTTTTCAAGTTCTAAAACCAGGTTTCTCCAAAAATGTCACTGCCATTATGGGATCAATATAACACATTTATAAAACAGCAAAGCAAAGCTCAGGAGATGACAGCTTTTCCCAGTGTTACCCATACTGAACGGTAAGTGCAGAGCTCACAGGGTTGTAAAGGTGCTCTTAGAGACTGAGACAAAAATACAGACAGCAGACAGAAACACATACAAGACTATAGTTGTCTGAAGAAACTATGAAGCTTCATAACTAAACAAAATAATTATAAGTAATCATCCAAAATAAAAAATCCTTTAATAATGCTCAAAATAATAATTTAGGCTTCTAAAACATTTCTAAAATTACAGTCTCAAACAGTTTGAAAACATTAGTAGTTTATTTTTTGTTACTTCAATAACACTCTACTATAATCAGCACTCACACTTTTCATTAGGGTTTTTTTACTTCTATGAACACATTCCTTCACAACAAAGAATATCTCAGTCAATAAACTAGATGTTAAAAATTACTAATTAAGAAGTTAATGCTCTCAATAGCTTTAATACAGTTTATTAAATACTGGAACACCTTTTTCAAAGTCTATCTATAGTCTGTTCATAATTTTCTGATAAAAATCCTTGTTTTCTACTCTTACAATTTCTTTTCATGTGTCCTGTATTTGGCACATTTACTAGCCATCCTTTCTCTACCTGAACTATTTGTTTGCATTGCTTCATATTGTCATGTGCTCTAAACCAATGCTCTCTTGTGCTCTGCAGAGTTTTTCCTTTCATCCTATTTTTATGTAACTGCTTTCCATGTTTTTAATCTATACATCTTTCTCTCTCCTCATTAGGAGCACAAAGGTCAACTTGAAGGTGCTAAATTATGCTCTTTTGGAACATATCTAAGGAGAGAGCTTACAGGTGATGAGCAAACACCATCCAAGGCACTGCCAGGATAGCTCTGAACATTTACATTTTTCATGCACAATTTAATGATAAATGATCAATCCATACCAGTTTTGTACAAGGAAGTCAACCAGATGGAGAGAGGTTTGGTCAGCAGTCCGGACTGCTAAATGAAGTGCTGTTTCACCTGGCTCCTAAACACATGTAAACAGAAGTTAGTTTTCTGTCTTACTTCTGAAAAGCTTGTAATATCAGACCTAACAAGATACATGCCATTCACTCTTTTACAAATTTTTCAACAGAAAAATACTATTAGGAAATTACGGTGAAAATGGTTATTGCCTTTCTTATCTCTAAAAGACACCATGTGCTTCAAAGGAAATGCCATCCTACTTTCTGAGATCCCAGTTTTCTCAAACCCAGTTTTCCCTTTTCCCTGCTGGATGGAATGACCCTGAGAAGCCTTTAACCATTTTAGCTATTAGTAACTAAAAGGGATCCTGTCAGGAACTGAGTTTACAGTACTCGTTGCTTTATGACACCCTGGTGTACACCAAGCACAGCCACAATACTATTTCCTACAAAACCAGGGGAAAATCCCACAAAAATCAGTCCCACATACATTAAATTTCTTACAGACTTGTAGAACAGTTGAAATTGGAAAGGACCTGTGAAGATCATCTATTGCAACCTCCCTCCTAAGCAGGGCCACCTAGGACCAGTTTCCCAGGACCGTGTCCCTATGGCTTTGGAATATCTCCAGGAACAGAGAGTCCATAAACTCCCTGGGCAAGCCGTGCTAGTGCTTGGTCATTTTCACAATACAAAAATGTTTCCTGATGTTCAGAGGGAACCTCCTGTGCTCCAGTCTGTGCCCATTGGCTCTGGTCCTGTCACTGGGCACCACTGAAAAGAGCCTGGATCTGCCTTCTTTGCACCCTCCCTTCAGGTATTTACACACAATGCTGAGATCCCCCTGAGCCTTCTCTGAGCTGAACCCTCCCCTCAGCCTTTCCTCAGGTGAGGAGGTGCTCCAAACTCTCACATGTTTGTGGCCCTTCACTGCACTCTCTCCAGTATGTCCAAGTCTCTCCTGTTCTGGGGAGCCCAGAGCTGGATACAGCATTCCAGCTGTGGCCTCATCAGTGCTGAGTAAAGGGAAAGATCACTGCCCTCGACCTGCTGGCAATATTTCAGTGCTGCCTAGAATAAATATCACTGCTGGCTCATGCTCAGCCTGGTGTCCACCAGGACCCCCAGGTCGTTAGAGACCAGGCTGGGTGGGTCCCAGCATATATTGGTGCATGGGTGGTTTCCCCCAGATACAGGGTCTCCTTGTTGGACTTGAACTGAGTCATACTTTATTTTCTATATATATCATATGCATTAATGCATTTAGATAGAAAAGCTGTTTAATTCCATTTAAAAGTTGCAAAAGAAGTTAATCTAGATCCAGATTTCTTTAACTCCTATTGATCATAAAGGACATTTTAAAAAAGCATATTAGAGTATATATTCTTAGAATTAAAGTCCAATTTAGAAAAAAGATATTACTTTATTAAACATCAGAGAATTTACAGTGGAGAATGTTGCTGTTAATGTCCTAACCACAGACGACATTTCACTTGGTGCTCATACATTTCTAAGTATCACTGCCTGTAATAGCTGAGAAGCACTAAGGAGCTAATTCTGTGCTAACTGCTGTGGATGACAAATACAGAAAGCTTACCCTGCAGTTAGAGAATTTGTCATGTGTTTCCATGATAAGCACTCTGTGATAACTCAAGTGCTGAGACTATATTGAACTTATCCCCTTCACTTCATACAGACACTTCATATTGTGTCCTTTGCCATTTTAGCTATTTTCACACAACTCGTTGAAAACATTCTGTGACATCTCTCCAAGCTGGGTTTAAAAGTGATGGGAGAAAACATTGCTGAACAAGTGGTTACACAGCATTGATTATCTATAAAACCATGTTATTTTGCTCATAAGCAACATTTCTCCAAGGAGAATTGAGGTCAACTAGGACTGATTTTTCAAAAAAACCAAAAACCTGTTACTGACTTCAGAAGGAAGATCAAGTATTCAGAACTTTATTAAAAACAAAAAAAATCTTCTCCTAGTTGAAAGACTCTGTATTCTGTAAATGTTTCATCAGAAGTTGTGAGGGTATCAGATTTATTCTTTCCTCATCCACAGTAAACAGAAACTTGTAGACAGTCAATAATGTTTTCCTTCAGCAACTATTTTAAAAGCAGGTATGATACTGTCTGTGATGTCAGGTGACCCTGCACTATCAAGTCAAGTCTCCTTTCTCTGGTCCTTTTCCTAAAAGAGACACATTGCAGAACAGGTGCTTTTCAACATAATAAAGTTGCAGCAAGAACAGCACAGGATATCACTACTGCATTTCACACTCCTTTAGACCAACCGATGACAACAGATAGTGTTCTTTTCCCTCTCCACAAGGATGTCACACTAAGGAAAAGAAATAAACCCCCACCATTTTCATCTGTTATTTTGCTTGTTTTAGTATCAAAGGTAGCAGACCTGGTCCTGGGCACTTTACAAATACACATTATTTAAAATACTCTTTGTTTACCTGATAAGCTTACCTGTCCAGGCTCCAACAGTGGCTCCATTAGCTCTACCCCCTCTGCATAGACTTGAATTAGTGCAAGTAAATCCCTGGATTTGACAGCCTCAAGTAATTCACTCAGTTTAGCTGCTGCAGATGCACAAGTCTTCCTAGAGAACTTATGATCTACATATTTAGCAGTGATAAATTCTTTACGTGCAGTCCTGTGGGGTGTGAAAATAGAGCTTGCTTTAGAAATTTTTAGAAAAATGGGTCAACGATTTTAATTTACAATCACCTTGTCTAACTCAGGAGATAAGAAGGGAAGAGGAAAACTATCTGATAAAAAGTGTGTTATTTATTGTCATGCTGCATGTCTTTCTTACAAACAAGCACAAAAGACAGTAAGTACATTGTCAAGTTTATCCTCTCTTCTTGTTATATATGAAAATCACTCTGACTCTGGGGACTAAGACCAAAGCAAAAACAGAGCTGGTATCATTTAGTCCAACTGTGTTTATTACCTGAAGGGATTCTATAAAACTCAAAACCATTCAGGATTCAAATAATGAACCTTGAAACCCAAACTCAAAATATTTCTACACTGAGAAGCTGAGGTAGCTAAAATGTGGCTACATAACTTCTAAGAAACTCCACAGTTGGAGTAAAAATCCCCACCATTCTGCCATTCTAGCCTTCCTCTAACTTGGTTACTGTTTAAGACACTTTACATCAAATATATATTCCACAGTAAACTTAATGTTAAAGATTTTAGAGATTAAAGACTTACATATCACTTGATGGACTGGGTTTAGGTGAAGGACTAGGTAAATTCCCTTCCATAATATCATTAAAACTAGTATTTCCTACATTCTTGGCCAGCTGAAATCAGAAAAAGAATAAATGACAGTGAGGGCTTTTGGGATCTAACAGCAATCTAAAAAATGGACTATTAATGTGCCTTTTCACAATACTAATAAAAGATGGAACACGCAGGACTGCAAAATGAAAGCACAATGATTGTATGTAAATATAGAGCAATTAAATAAAATTTTAAGTGTAAATTCATCTCAGAACTTGTATGATAGACTTCACAGTCACAGCTGATTGCATTTCAAGTCAATCTGCCTCCAATGCAAAACCCAAAATGAGAATGAGGAATCGGCAGCATGAACATTGAAATGGTGCTGGTAACACTGAGCAGGAAGCTACTTTTAGAAAGAAGCTCAGACCTATTGAAGGTCATGCTTAGCAAAATTTGATTTATATTAACAGCAACTTTCCAAACAACTCAGTATTTCAAAGAGAGAGCTAGTGCTAATGTTGAACCTATACCCAAATCCAGAACTGCCTTCTATCTTCTCTCAATTTTCCCAATCGAAATTTCTATAACAAGTATCTTCTCTCAGGCCAAACACAGCTGGGGAGAGATAAACCTGCTACAATTGTTTATTTTTTCTTTCTCCATTTTTTTTTTTTTTAGTAGCCTCGCATCAAATTCCTTTCATAACTTTAATATTATAGGGTTTCTTTCATCAAATTAAAAGATTCATCCAACATTTTCCTGTCAAAATTAGCAATAGTCATTCCCACTTGCCAAGTTAAATTAGCTTTCCTTTGTTTTAATTGCATGTGATTTTAGACTGCCTTGATTTAGGGTCAA
Source organism: Chiroxiphia lanceolata (assembly GCF_009829145.1). Classification (NCBI taxonomy): domain Eukaryota; kingdom Metazoa; phylum Chordata; class Aves; order Passeriformes; family Pipridae; genus Chiroxiphia; species Chiroxiphia lanceolata. The sequence continues at coordinate 10,090,215 of NC_045637.1, read as the reverse complement.
GGTCAGCTATTGAGAGACAAAATTCTGATGGCACTAATCACAACAGATGTCAATACTCATTCTGCAAAACCACAGGAAATGAACAAGAGAAGTGAGAAATCACCAAAACTATCAATAATAAATAATATTATATAATATAGAATTATGCTCCTATCAAATACATACAAAATATGAAGGAGGTGTTCTACAAAAACACATTCTTGAAAAAAATTAACTGTAAATTATATATCTCAATGCTTCCTATACATATGTCATCTATTGTCTAAAAAAAAAAAAATAAATCACCAAAAATCATCCAAATTAAAGAAACTTACCAAGAGTTCAGATGTTCCTAATTTGTCTAATTCCAAAGACTGGATTCGAGAAATATGGACACCCATTTCTCTGTGTATTCCGGAACACTCAATGCAGGTTAAAATGCCCAAATTAGTTGATAGCCATGTTGGATCTGAAGAATTGAAAAACAACATATTTAATCAAAGTACAAGAAAAGGTCTTCACTGGTGGTAAGAAATCCCAATGTATTCTGAAATGATTCCTCATTTAATGTTTTAAAGAATGGAAATGTATGGAATATTCTTAGTTTTTTTCTCCAAACTGCAGTGCAAATTTAACCACAAATTGCTACCAACGGACTTAAGTTTTTCAGATTTAGAGACAGTCCCAAAGGCACTGAATTTAGACTTATAAATTCATGCTTAATGAATATATTTCAATACATTTCGGATTTATTTCCTGTACAAATAACATAAGGTTTTTAATTCCTGTTTTTAAAAGGAACAGATCTCCTAAATTTGACAGCCTCTGAAGTTTTGAAATTTACTTCTTAAACTTTAAACAGTCCTTTATAAAAGATTGACCATATAATTTTCCAGTATGTAAAACAGCAGCATGTTGTAGAAAATTTAAGGAATGCTAGCTAGTCCAGGAACAAAAATAAATAAATAAATAAATAAATAAATAAATAAATAAAAATTGCTGTCATGGAGGAGATCTGCATGAAATATTAGAATAGATCTTATACTATGAATGCTACATAAGAAGCATGACCAGTTTTGAAGGAAAAGGAAAAGCTCCAGATACACTTTGTACACATACATGTCTTCAAATTAATCTCTTCCTTGACCTTAAATAGTAAGTGCTGAAGCATTAGGTCAAGAGTTTTAAAGCAGCAAGCTGGGATGCAGGAGTGAAGCTTAAAACTTCACTATAAATTAAAAGATGAATGAGAACTGTAGTCTGAAGTTTCTGTAGCTTTACATAATGAAATAATTGAATGAACTGATTCCAGGATTTGACATAGTTATATCCCAGTTTGTATTTTTATCTTGCCATTTCTTATTTGGATGAGCAAGCATCTGCAAGATGCATACTATCTACTCAGTTCCAAATAAGCATCATCTTCTTGAAGTGTCTCTTTAGATGAGAAAGCTGCAACAGCTGCCAGCTACCAAACCAATTCAACTGTGCTGGGTCAAGCTGCCTCCACTCAAGCTCTAAGCAACACTTAACTGACCTGTAACTCTGTACTTCTGAAGGTATTATCTTGGAGGATTTCAACTCTGGGTTTCATTCTTTGTACAAGACTACTTATTCCAGCTCTGAATAGTTCTGATACTGCAATTCCAGTAGTCTCATGCCAAGATAAAACCTCAGAGTAAGATCCTGGCTAGGATCAATTTTTCCACAATCATTGTCTAAATATTACTCACTTCTACTTAGTAGCATGCACAGGATCAGTGATGCCAAGCAACTTCCATTCAAGTGCAACAAGCATCTAGACACAGTGCAACAAGAACAGTTCAAACTCCAGAGGGGCTTGAACTGCTGGAAGTAAGCACAGACAACACACAAAAATATTTTAGTGAATTAAACAGAACTAATGTAGGAAAGTCATATTTCTTCTTTTAAAAACAGGCTGAAGACTGAGAAACACATCACTTAGAAAATTAGTTCGCACTCAACAAACACTTCTTTAAAGAAATTACTTCGGTCCCAACAAGATGGTGATGACATGAACAAATTGAGATACCTGGTGAGCCACAATCACAACAGACTTCATTTCCGGGTAATCTCTGTATGTCATCAATAATGGCTTTTGTCAGATCCTCTAAACTGTTTTCCCCTGTGCTCTGCTCTCCACGGAATGCCATATTTAATGCTTCTTCTTTGCTGTTAGTCAATACTGATATCCATCTAGCACAAGATAAAGACCTTAATGAAGATCTGCATTCACAAATACAAGTTAATCTATAAACTGTAGAAAGCTTGCCAGGAACAAAATATTAATGGGAATATAGGGAAAGACTCTATTGTGGGAGAGACTGAAGAGGGGAAAAAGTGAGAGACAAAAAGGAAAGATTTGAGAAAAGTTAAGTAAGAACGAGAAGAGACAAATAGTCTTAATTATAGCATCCCTTTGGTGAACAATTTTAAAGCCAAAGCAGTACAGTTCAAGTTTCTCAAGTAGGCAGAAGCTGTGGAAGAGAAAAGGGGCAATTAAAGCTCGTGTAAATTTAACCACTTTAAAAGGTGCCCAAAATCTTCCTGAAGTCTATCCTGTTATTAAAAGAGAAAATTATAACCCCTACTTTCTCCACTGTGCATCTTTCTCCTCACAGAGGTAACAGCAAGCACCCTTGTGAATATGTTGATGCCCAGTTGCCTTTTAAAATGCAGGTCCCTGTGCACTAATCAGTCAGACTGTAATGCCCAAATTAATTGCCATGGCAACCAATGGAGTAAGGCAGAGAGGACCACAGGAGAGTAACCATATCAATAGCCAACACAAAATTTTAGGAGCAGCTCTTGACTGCAACAAATCAAGACTCTTTAATGATATTTCAGGCACCAGTTCCCCTGCCCCTCCCAACCACTTGTTTACAGTTTTTGTTTACACAACCATGTTTTAATTAAAACCAAACACATCCCCTTTTCAGTGGCTGTGGTGCTACAGGTGGGAATAAAGAGGGAAAGCAGTTACACTAAGAACAAGCACATTGCAGATGCAGTGTTGCTAATTTAGAAAAAAAAAACTTGTTAAAAAGAAATCTTCCCAGGTGTAGTGATTTTAGATGTTTTTAGATCCACTGCAAATATCCTTTTTTACACATAAATATTTTAAATTGGCAGAGTCCTCAATGCATTTCATATTTACAATATCCAGATTGTCTGAAATCATCAGTGTTCTGAAATGTGCTAAAATGGCTGTACATTACACACTTCATGCACCTATTTCTTTTAAATTTTTATGCACACAAAATAATCTGGGAACTTGTGCTTAAAAGAAAATGCTTTAAAAATATCGAAAAATCAACCTCAGAAACAAAAGAGAAATTTAAATTCTTGAACACAAATTTGCTCCATAGTTTTCATGTTGAAAACAATTAAATTTACATCTCTTGTTACATGAGAGGAGCCCACACTAGATGGCATACTTCTGCAATTTTTCAGATGAAATCCAATGCTATTAAAAAAGAGGCAGCAGTGTCTTGCTTGTCTGTTATTATAGCAATGTTTGGTTAAACACACAGAGTAAAATAATAATTAAACTCAGAGACAACATTTATTCTGACATTTGTTGACAATTTCTTTCAGGGCTACAATTTGATTAGTTTGTTAAAAAGGCAGAATTTAAACAAAACTCAGCTATGTAGTAACCATTAAAAAATTATTAGCTGCAATTATAATGAATACAACACAACTGAGCCAGCTGTTAGTTCGATACAGATTTCCTTATTATGAGTATCTAAACTGTCAGAGGAATGATTTATTTTGGTTGCATTTGCTCAGGTAGAAAGAACCTGCTCTTTAAGGCTGCCTGTCACTGGTGTCACCTGTGGGTCAGAGCAAGGGGCACTGCAGTGTCAGCTCTTCCCAGACACAGCCCAGGCAGCACCAGCACAAGGACAGGCACACTCTCAATGACTGGTGCTACTTATACAAGAAGTGCCCAGTTGGTCACCAGGCCTGCCTGCCAGGCTCTGCACTCAAAAACAAACAAATCAAATCAGTAAATACAGGATGTTAATTCAATGTCAATAGTTTATAAAACTGCCTTCTGACTGCTCTTCTTCCTCTTTATCTTATCTGTATTAGTCTTTTTTTTCTTCCTTTATAAAGAAAATGTGTTTGCTTTATCTCACAATACTGCCAGTGCCAAACTAACAGTCAAAAAGCTTCTGGTAATACTTTGCACTGTTTTCTCAAATAATTTTAAAAGTCTTACTAAATTTATTTGTCTTCTTGTTTTAGGACAAGAGGAAAAGGCCTCAAGTTGTGCCAGGGGAGGTTAAAATTGGATATTAGGAAAAATTTCTTCACAAAATGGGTTGCCAAGTACTGGAACAGGCTGCCCAAGAAAGTGGTTGGGCCACCATCCCTGGAGATATTTAAAAGGTGTGCAGATGTGGCACTTGGGGACATGTTTTAGTTGTGGTTGTGGTAGTGCTCGATTAATGGTTGGACTCAATGATATTAAAGTTTTTTTCCAACCTAAATGATTCTACGATTCTATTTTATCTAAGACAATAAAAGAGGTTGTCCAATTGTCAAACTTGTTTTTCTGAATCTCAGAAGTTTCTTATGATCCTTTAAGGTATTTTGTTTGCTGGAGATTCCTGGTATGGAAGAAACTCGCAATGATAAACAAAAATCTGGCATCGTGGGTGCCTTCAGAAAATAGAAGGAATGTGTTATCTTGGATGGACCAGACTGTCACTCAGATTCCTCTTATTTTTCTTCAGTATTTTCAAGCCAATAAAAATCCTTCCCCCAAGAATAGCAACCACTGGGTTTTTCAGTCTGCAACAAAAGTTTATCTGTCTGTTCTGACAAGCACTACTGCAACATTGTTTTTTCCAGGTAAACACATAAACAGAACAAGAATAGCATAGTATCCTTCAAATATTCAGAAATTACCCTTTTCGTATGGAAGAAGCAACAGATAGTATCAAGACCTCCCAATTCAATCTTTCCAAAGTAAAAAATGCCCGAGGACTGTTGCTAAAACCTAGACTGAAGTTAGATGTGTGTTTCTTCATTGAAAAATTTCTGAATCTAGCTTTGTTTATAATCCAGGTGTTTCCTGTAGATATGGATATACTACTGACCTTCAAAAAGAGGATAGAAAAGAACTAAAAGGTCATGTCTGGATTATGTTTGTCCCTATCCACAGTTACAAAAAAATAGAAAGCAACTATTATTCTCTAAGTTAAAAAAAATAAATCTGGTTATGTTTCTTATAATCTACACATAAAAATATACTATATATGCACATACATAAACAGACTGCCCACGCACCCCCTCTCCCAAATACACTGTATTTTATCTACTAGATAAACCAATAATCCACCGGGAATTTAAGGACTGTCAATCTATTCAGACAGCTGCCCGGATAAAAATCATGAAGTACAATGGACTGAAAGAAGTGTTTAAGGGGAAGTAGTAATAAACCTATAAGAATGTAGGCTTCAGTGTTTTTTATTTTAAACCATCTGCTTTTTTTAATTAATATTAATTATTTTTAAGTAGTTTGAGGAGCTATTTATAGAAACTGTAAAATGATCACTAAGAAAATGTATGCAGGGTCAGTTGAACTAAAATATAAAGAAACGCATCTTGCTTTTCTCTCTATGTAGATGTGAGTCTGTAAAGAAAATTATTTAAAAATCTATTTATGCATTTCTTTTTCAATTGGTGTATGAAGTAAAAAAGACAGAAGAGAGGCAGCACTAAAACTAAAGCAGAAGGGGAAGTGCTGATCTCCTCTCTCTTGTGACCACTGATAGGACATGAGGAAATGGAATGAAGCTGCATCAGGGGAAGTTCAAATGGGAGAAGGTTCTTCACTGAATGGGTGGTTGGTCACTAGAACAGGCTTCCCCAGGGAAGTGGCCAGGGCATCAAGCCTGGTGGTGTTTAAGGAGCATCTGGATAACATTCTTAGCCACATGGTTTAGTTGTAGCAGTCCTGCAAGGAGCAGGGAGATGGATTCAGTGATCCTTAAGGGTCCCTTCCAACTTGGGATATTCTAGGATTCTGTATTCCAGTACAAGTAATTTTCTCAGCCACTGGACTTTAAAGTGATAAATGAGACTTCGGTGCTTCTAATGGGAAATAAAACCAGCCTGGAATTACAAAACAGTCCAAGAGGCAGCCCACTAAACCAAATTTATTGAACGGCCAACCAGAAGAAGGATATTACTAATGCATTCTCCGCCTACCTTGCTCATGTGTTAAGACAAAAAACCCCCAAACAAATCACTTCTTAAAACAACTAATATAGTAAAAGTTAATGCAGGGCAGAGTCCCAAAAACTTACGGCTCATGAGAAATAACAGTATTTTCTTCTTGACTGAGAAAATTACTGGAATAATTAAGTTTCAGGATGAATTCAGCAAACATGACGAGCAAGTCAGCTTTGTACTCTCAGAGCCAACATAAAGCTGTGGAAGACTGGAAGGAAATAGGTGCACAAAGAATTCTCCAGCCCTCTCATTTCACCCACACCTCCCAAGGCTGAGCTGTCAATGCCACTGCCTCCCAACACCACCAAACAAGTGAAATACCCTACAAACATTCCCTGTACCTTTAAAATACACATGGAGCAACACAGTCTGCCATTAGAATACGGATATTTAACAAAAGAATGAGGCAGCCTTGCAGGCTCAGGCTTGCTGTCCTCTTCACTGGTAACTTTATTCCTTGAACTGTTGGGTGATGAACATTAGACAACACACACAACACATGTTTGGTGACACAGAAAGCAATGTTCAGGAGGAAAAAAATAGTGGTACATGGTTCTCAGGAAGTAGTTCTGATGCAGTAGGCAGAAAGATTGTTTTAAAGGAAACAATCTAGTTGGAAACATGTATCAATGAAGCAAGTTCCTGGATTCTGAAGTACACAAATATCAGAGATGTGCTTTGCTGTTTATTTCTAGGCCGACAGTAGAAAAGATGCACTGCCTGTACATATTTCCTATGTGTTATATGGAGTTCTTTTATCTATTTATTATTTTTAATTTAAAAGAAAAGGCAGAATCAGGAGTAAAAGAAGTAACTGCAAAACAAGGCTGACAGAGAAGACTTAGGAAGCATTTAAAAATATATCATTTGAATCCTAATAACCTGATATACTATATCATGACAAGCAACTGCACGAAAACCATGTGCTGGCAGGATACACAATCTAAGTGGGTTTTTGGTTAGTTTGGTTTGGGTTTCGGTTTTAACATTACAAGGTTTTAAAAGAGCTCTGTAGTGTGACACAAGATAGTTCACATTTGTAGATTCACAACAGCAGAAAAAAAGAGACAGTAGGCACTACTTGTGCAGTAACTGAGAAAACCATTGCCATTGTTTTATACACCTCTATTGGCAAAATAAACTTGAAAAATGTAAACATTCTTACGCCACGTATTCCTGTTCATCTTCTGCTTGGAAGTGGTATGTTCTGTTATCTGAAATAAATAAATACATCTTTTTCATTTGGCACATGATAAATTTTAAAATATCCACATACTTGGTACTGAAACCTATTAGGCAACTAAAGCCTTTAAGAGCAATTGCTCTTAACCAATAACATTAATACCCTATTCATAGTTATGGAAAAGAATTTTTTAAAAAAACTGAGAAAGATGAAATTCTGAATTTTGATTTGCACCAAATGTATGAATTTCAAGAGTCTTATGTTTAGAAATATTAAAGAAAAATAAGCATATGGATCAAATTTTGCCCTTTCAGAAGTCAAATCTGAAACATAAGTAGGAGAAAAGGGCAAAATTAATTTGTTCCTACAGTAAAGTTTTCCCTCCCGTTGGGTGAAGAAACACCTTTTTACTAATGCAAGGATGAGACATGAACTGCCTGCTATCTCCCACATTCAAAGGTTTCATAAACTGTCCTTGTAAATCTAGAATGTTGATTAATAGTACGTATGCAATGAGCGAAAACATTAAGTCGACTCATCAACTTTAAAAGGGTTTTAAAACCAGACTGGATATAAATGCCTGCTGAACAAGACCAAAAGTGGAAGAAGAGAAATCACAGGAGCTGTAATCATGAGAAGACAAGTCACTTCCAATTTTAGACAAACAGAAGCATATTTCTAAAGTGGGATAAGAGAACAAGATAAATTGGTTCTCCTTGCCTTCCTCATCCACTCAAAAAGCACTCAAAAAGCAGAACAGACAGTGAAGGAAAAATAAGATGAAGCTGAAGGTCTTTGCCATTTCCTGGTGAACATTAGCACATTGCACTAAGCTGTGAAACATCCCTCTGAACTTAGGAGAGCAGCACATGTGCTGTATTTCATGGCTTGTCACAGACGAACAGCATTTATCTCCCATACACACAGAACAGGTTCTATATTCATTTGTCCATTCAACCCATCCTCAAAACTAGAGGCTCTGAACACTCGTGAGGCACTGCACGTGTCTGGATACAGACCCGAACTTTCAGCTCTAGCCTCATGTTTACTCAAAGCCTTTTGCAGTGACATTTTCAGAAGTCCCACATAATGCAAGATGGTACTGAAGATGCTACATACGTGATATTAGATCAAAAGACTTCTTATCTTCAGCATTTGGTTTCACCTGGCAGGTCAATAAATTCAATTTAGCTGGTTGCCTGTTGGACTAAAAAGAAAATTTATTTTACTTTAAAAAATGTATTGATTTAGGATTATTTTCCCTTTCTGGGGAGTGGTCATGCATGATATTAATTTATAGCATGGACATCCACACATATACATCCTCAAAATGGTGGAGACAAGCATCCCTTTGTCTGACTTGGTCTGTCAGAATGGACACACTGCTAAATCTAAACAAAATTAAAATCCTCGTGGCCACTCCTTCTGACTATTTGAAGGGGATTAAAGGAACAAACCTTAATGTGCAATATGATAATATTACAGAGTTTTTATTGCATTTCATAAACAATGGTAAAACGATAATGTAGTTTTTCATTACAGGATGCCCATAGTCCAAGTTCCCTCCCATTTTAAATAAATCAAAGATATAATTCTAAAACTTTAAAAGGGAAGTGGGAAGCTGGAGATCTGGAGTTTCAGAATTTGGGATAAATACATATACTAATATTCTGTGCTGTAATGAGGTCATCTAAGACATTGTAACTAAATGTATCTTTAAAGTATATTGGGTTTACACAGGTAGTAAACATTCAACACTGATGGCCATCACTGGAATTTGGGATAAAGAAGGAAAAAGGACGAGGAATTAGGACCATGTTCTTTTATAAGAGTAACTCCTGTTCTCTTGTTTCAGACAAGTTTGTGTTATACTGCCACAAAGCACTTTTAGGACTGCCTCCACCATGACCATGTTGTTGCTACCTCATGATTTAGCATTCCCAGGAAGACAGTTCAGATTCCCAGAACTCACTGTGATCAAAACTTCCCAAACTTTCACGCTTTTAGCTGAAAGCATTCAAAATATTAACACATTCACTCATCTGTCAGACTGTGCCAATAATACCTAATATCAACTTCCCAAGTTTCTAAATTACGTGATACGCAGATATACCATGACAATCCCTTATAAGCAAAACCAGCTGAAATATTAATTGAGAAGTCTGTTCAATATATTTGCCATTTTCTTATTAAACTACTGATAAATTCATTTAAGTATTAAATCAGCTGTCATCAACTACACAGTTCCATGGAACTTCAACAGTCAGAAGCTGAAGTGACACCCTTTTTGCAATAGCAAATTAGCAGATTCACCAGGAACAGATAATGTTAATTTCCTATTTTCATATAAAGGTATAAAAATAACTTACCGTTGCATGTGATATGGTAAGAATTCCATTTTTAACAGTACACTTCCTTCTTTGCCATACTTTCCTTAACCTACATAAGAACAGCAAGTTCAGTAACTAGACATGACTTCAAAACACATGTTAATCCTATTAACATTTTGAGAAGATTAGCCTTAAGAAACAAGTGGATGCAGTCAAAATTTTACTAAATGCCTCATCAAAAATAACTTGGGAAATTTGTGACAGGTCTTAATCACCTTTTAGAGACTTACAAAGACAACAGCTTTCTTTTAATTATGACTTTATTATTTTATGTTTTTTTCTCATGCTTTATATATTTTCTGTGTTAAATTCAGTTCGGTGTTCAGATTTGAACTGCAAAACTCTCGAGTGTTTGTGGCACATGCATTAGGAGAATGTGCCTTAAGCAACCACAGTAGAAAACAATTAAAATTAGTGCAGGAACATAGCTACAGTTTTCACTATTATGTGCTCCCAGAACATACCCATCACTCTTCTTTAAAAGATAACCTTTCTTCTCACTGCCATATTCCTTATTCCCCTGAAGCTGATGCATACTATATCCTCCTTGCCTGCTCTGTGAATCCTGAAAAAAGGCAAAAACAGCATTAACATTTTCCTGATGTGCACAGTAAGCTTACCTAACTTTTAAGCCTATGTGTTCTTCTCTACAACTTCAGAAATTAATAAAGATTAAAAAAGGAGAGAAGACTCCTACTGCATGTTTTACAATCATAAGAGAGCTTGCTTTTACATCACGTGATCTTGAACTAACTGTTCAAGATTCAATTAATTCATTAGGCATTTGAAGTATAGTATGGATGCAAATATACATCTCACTACACTTTTAAAATGTAGATATTTAATATTGTATGATCTTATAATCAAAAACTAAAAGTCTAAGATGACATTTCAAAAAGAAAGCAACAGAATCCAGCATGCATATATAGGAACACATTTATAAACAAAGACAAATGCTAATAATCACTGGTTTTTTTCTCAGTTTAAAAATACATATATAATTCATGAGTTTTAGTGAATGAAGTCAGCTGAAATAACTTTTGGCCTGATCTAGTAAAACAATAAAGTGAAATGGATTAACTTGTTATAAGCACATCAGAAAAAAAAAAATCCCCAAAAGTTCATTAAAACATTGACTTACTCTCCTAGACTTCGATCACGAAAGGCAAAAGCAATAGAGGAAAGAGAAAGCAAATAATTTAAAACGAGAATTACTATTTATTTAAAAAAACATGTTCCTTGAAAATAAATTTTATAACCTGAATATCTGTTAAGATAATGTTTCCCCTTTCTAATGGTACAACTAGAAAGAAGGCAAGAACTACTTTTTAAGGCACATTTGTGTTTTTTCTCATAAAAACCAAAACATCACAACAAAATGCTGTGCAACCTGGCCTATATGACACTGGCTTCACACAACAACCAAGATGACTACAGGATCAAATTTTATTATATCTTCCAGACCTTTAAATTGTCTAAAATGATACCGTATTTATCCTCCAAACTCGAACTAATTCTGAATTTCTATTGAAAAAGATCAGGCCCAAAGTTAACTGTTGATTTTTACAAATATATATAAAAAGGTATAATTAAGGACATTAATATGGTTTTAAATGTAGCTGTGAAAAAATAACCTGCAAAACATCTGATAATATCCCACCAAAACAAACAAACAAAAAAAGAATCAAAAGAATGGGAAGTTCAGTTACTCCCTCGGCAATAACCTTTCCTCTTTAAAGCAGTTTCTCACTATTACCATAACCACTATACATTGAAAGTTACTCCTTCTTATTTTATTCAGTATCCTTACAATTGTGTTTCATTTTGTAACAAGTTTGCCACAGAAGTTTAAAGAGAAGTGCTTAGTTAAAACTGGCAGCTGTGGTTGGAAGCAGCACGAAGGATGCTCTGTGCCACGTGCTGCCAGCACTGTTCACACCATCAAACAAGCAGCTCATTTGTTATAAGCAAATTTCAAATCCCCATTGGAATTAGAGTCCTATTGGTATTAGCATAGGAAAGAATATAATGAGATATGGTTCTTGTTGCAAAGAGCATATCAGATGGAGATTTGGGGAAATAAATCAAAATCCAAAGAAACAGTTGACAAAACAGACAGAAAGCATGATTCTAGAGATTAGCTATATTTAACTTAAAGCTGTTAAATTACATTGGTAGCAATAATTATTATACAAAAATAGGCAACAGAAGCTTGTATTAAAGGCCTGTTTTCTTTTAAAAAGTTAAACTTCTTAGGATATAAGCATTTTTAAACACAAAAGATGAAATACTTTACACAATTAAAATTATACTACTACCCATTAAAATAATTTTTCCAAAAGCCTTAAACCACAGACATTTTCAAAAATCAGATAATTCTTGCACAAAGTAACAGAATCTGCCCTAACTTGATACCAGGGCAGCACAGCAGTGGCCACAAGAGACACTGTATGTACCAGAGCCAATGTAAAATGGTACTTCCCTCAGTGAAGCTACGGCACTGGCACTTCTGCAAAGCCCAGGATTCAAAGATGGTCAAGATATACTTTACTAGGCAATCCCAGTGATTACAGTAATATTTTTTTTCACTGATCAAAGGACAGGTATGCCAGTAAAATGTATAAGAGCATTACAGATGTCCATCATGCTAAATAAATACTTTGGATCCGTGCAGCACAGAAACAGGAGTTACATTATGAGATCTCAAAAATGTTGGGACATCTCACTTCTCTAGTGGTAACTCCAAAGAGGTTAAAGGTGGACAAATTTACAGTTTGGACAGGAATGACTAGTTTCAACTTCCTTCTCTTACACAAAGGGTCAAAGAAACTTAAAACTACACACAACCAGAGTCTCAATTTTATTATTTCAAAATGTTTCCCAGCCAAAGCAATGTTTGATAAGAGTACTTCTAAACTTTTACAAATCTGCTGGAGAAAATCCCATTCATTGCATGTTCTTCAGTAATTCCATTAATCCATAAATTTTCCAGTGGTGAGATTATAATGCACTAATGCAACAGGGAAAATGTATTCGCAATCACAAAGGCCATCTGCTACAGTAATAAAGCCCAACTTTATGTACTTGAAGATTTAGATATACACAATGATGGAGACCTGCCTGGTCAAACTCAGGCCACGTGTCTTCAAGCTTTGTTGTCTCTTAACTAAGGAGTAATGAATGCTGACATGCTGCTTCAGGATTAAATACTGAATACCTAAATCACACAATGTTTTATTAAGCTTCTCAATATCTGCCAGTATCATTACACTCTGACTCAAGTCATGCAGCAGAATCGCGAGTGAAAGTCCTCATGTTGGTTTTGAGAGGGACACTTGAACACCAATGTGATCAAACAGTTACTTTATCCAAAATAACATATTCTTTCATTACAGCATTTCTCTCTCCTATAATTTTCCTGGATATCTGAGAATCACAATATTGCTCCTTTTTCTTCTAAGACAAAATTTCAATTCTCTTCAAGTGAAACACTTGATTTTTATATTTATAAATTTATATACAGATCTCACACACATATATATATATACAGTTTTTCAGGAGTCCTAGACTTTGTCTACACTATAATTCCAGTTAGAAAAGTTGCACAGGTTATTTTGGTTTGCCTGTGAAGCTACTTTATTACAACATGTATTTCAGTTTCAGAATTTGACTTGTTTAATTTTTTATATTTTAGATGAGGTTACTTTCCACTGAAACACAATAATTTTTACTACACATCCAGGAAAAAGGTAACAAAACCCCCAATCATTATATTTCATTTGTTCTACCTCATTATACTCTTATGAGGAACTTCTGAAACCTGACTTGTACCACTGCAGCCATGATGTACAGCACACAGTACTGAAGAACAACCACTCATTTGTCCTACTTAATTTCCAAGAACTGGCTGAATACCCAATAGGTTGAACTTAACAACATACACAGCATCCAGGAGAGAAGGAGATATTTTTCTTTGCTTTCCAGATAGTCAGCTTGTGGAAGAAAATACACATGAGAAGAGAGCAAGTCCTGTTCCTCTGTGTGTTGGGAATTGAATCATAAAAAAAAATAAAATTAGGATTTAAAGTTATTTCCAAATAGCTTTTGAAACCTAATGTTCTCAGTTCAATTTTTCGGGGTAAGGATGAAGAAGGAGCAGGAGTTGTGTTCAGAATGATTTAGATAGTAGGGAGATTACAAATGTAATGCTTGCATGGGAAGCTCTGTAAGAGTTGTGGAAGAGATCTAGCAGGTCCATGTGCACATTGGAGATGGAGAGAAAAAATATAGCAAACACAGCATTAGGAAAGACTGTAAAGTATGAGATAAGGGAAAACTGAGTACTAGAAAGAGTTTGCAGATCTTACAATACATTGGGATCTGTTCAAAGGTGCTCTGTAGTGCTCCTGTTCAGCATTTGTAACATTAAAGAAATTCTAAAACCATGTAGAGTGTGTCATAAGATTGTGTCGTCCTTCAGAACTATGAGGAATATTCTCCTGGCCAAAGTTTAGCTGCTATAAAATGTATACCTAAGTAATATAAGGACACGTAGGCAAGTATTCAAAAGAAAAAAAACTCACTACTGTAAGGAATTACTCATCCATCATTCCTTATTAACTGTGATTCCACCTGAAATAATTTACTAACTCCAAGCCATGTAACTACACACAGTGGCCCTAATCACAATGTGTTACCTACCAAATTACATGAAAGCCCATTAAAATAATCACCTCAGTTACTCAAGTCTTATATTTTAAGAAATTTCAGAAGAATTCCAAGAAAGTAAAGATTAGTAAACTTCATACCACGCAAGGGAGATTAATGAAAACTACTTTTAAGAGTATATTTATTATTATATGTACTGTAAAATCAGTGCAACTTTTGTGCAGAGAGGTTATGCCTCTAAAATTTCCTGGAGTTCTCTGAAGGAATCAGTAAGCAAGTGATGACTGATGCAGTGTATCTGGACTTTAAATGGGCATCCCCCGTTCCTTATGAAAGGGAAAGAATTACATTGCTACAGGACAAGAGGAAAAGTCCTCAGATGAGATAAGTTTAAAGCAGGAAAGAGCCAAGTGAGTTTCACAGAAAGCTGTGACAGCATATGTGGTGTCTAACACAAAAAATCTGGAAAAGGGTGAACAGCAAACTGTCAAAAGTTTTTTAGATGGTATTAAATTATTTAGAATACCCAAGAAAGGCTGATTGAAGAATTTCTCAAGAACCTCATGATAGTGAGTAACTTGATAACAAATGACAGGTGAAGACCAGCATAAAAAAATGCCAAGTGATGCAGAGGGAGAGAATAAGATACTGTGAGCTGAGTATGAAGATTCAAAAACAGGATTACATGCTTACAGCTTTACAGATGATTAAACTTAGTTCCTCTGCACTAAGCACTGGTCAAAAAGCAAGTCAATGTTAGGATATGTACGAAAGAAACGATCCACTGATTATATCGTAAATTCACATGCACTCATATCCTGAGTATACAGATCTAAAAGTTCAAAACAAATAAAGGGAGAAAGATTTTTCACACAACATGCAGCCATGGTGGGAAAAACACAGCTGTAACATAAGCTGATGATTTATGCTTCTTCAAAAAACAACTGCACAAATTCAAAGAGAGGAAAGCCATAGGATGGTGGAGAGACTTCCAACAGTCAAACTCCTAATAGGAGGGTATTCTGGGGAAGCATCAGTGTTTATTGGCCTTCATTTTATTCCCAACATCCATTATTGACTGGCATCAGAAACTTGGCTGACTCAGTAATATGGTTGTAAATTATGTTCTTATGTATATTTGATAATAGCAATACTGTCCAATCATGTACGTGGATGATCCTATGTATTCAGCAAAATGGCACCTGTCTAATGTTTAGTTATAATTCATATTTAATAATAGACACCTGGTAAATATGAATGTCTTATTTACCTATAAGAAAACTGAACAGAGGGTAAGCAAACTTTTCCTAGAAGAGAAACCCCCCAACACAGTTTCACCATGGGATATTCAGTATTTCAGGCACCATAATTTGGCAGTCACAATATTATCTCAGGTAAAAGCTGTGATGTATGCTATTATGATATCTTCTAGTTCAAGAAGTATTCCAGAACACCTGCAAAGGACATTGAATGTCCCTCTCTTCACTTTTGATACCGGTGCAATCAATAATGTATTTTACTTTTTAACTGCCCTGTTTCAGCCACTGCTGTCCGATTAACAAATAAATTTTCTTCCTTACCAGATGGTTCTAGTAAAAGGTGTTTTGTGAAGGAGAAAAATAGCACAAAATGTGCTATGAGTTATCAGATGAACAGTAATACATAAACCATAGCTAAAGGCAAGTCTCTAGTTCTTGTTCTGTCTTGTTCAGGATCACCAGGTCAGGAAAATCCTGAACACGGCTGGTGGATGGCAGAAGAAAGAAGTGTGCATCCCATTAATTAATTTTTTTTCCTGAACAATAATTGTTTATCATTGTCAAACGCAGGATACTGGACTAGAAGAAGCATTTATCCGATCCGTTACAACTGTTCTTACAGTACATTAAAAAAGTACATAAAAGAATAATTTCTTTTCATACATAATATGGAAACAGAAAATTAATGTAAAAATATTGTTTGTTGATATGTGAACATTCTAAATATTAGTTTTGTCATCGTGTTCAAAGTCCAACACTTTTGAACCAATAACTACATATATTGAACATTAAACCAATTTCTGAATACAAAATTCACAAATTTAAATTATCTCAGAGCATAACATGTCTAAATTATTTACCTCCTTCTGATCAAGCTGCAGAGAAGATTTTATCAAATCACGAAGAGCAGTGAGTTGTTTCTTTTCTTCATCTTGTGTCTGCTTTATCTACAGAAAGAGACTGGTATTAGATGCAACTTTAACTTTTTATTTCAATATATAATTTCAGATGTCCTGAACAACCAGCTCAACTACTCTGTGTTTCTGTAATGGTTGAATTTATTTTCATGAACTACTCCATTCTTATGTATTCATCTTCTATGAACGTATGACTTGAAAATCAAATTAAAATGAATGTGCAACTCCACATGCACCGTTTGTTCTGTTACACTTTAATGGCTCACTATATCTAATGCAACTAAATTAGCTACTGAAATATTAATTAAATAATTCCAATAAACTTGACAGATGACGTACAGAATGAAAAAACAGTTTAATTTAGCAACAAATGACAATAGCAAATAGGATTATTGTAATTCTGATTATAGAATACAGAAGCACTTGGGTGACAAGTGGGTTTTGATTCCACATTATTGCTTGTCTTTAAGGAACATCACAAGTTAATTCATTTTAAAACCTTGATGCTATCATTAAGCAATTTGGTTTTAAAACGTGAAAATGGTAGCTAAAATCGATGCTAATAATATAAGCTGATTCAAATATTCACACTGTAAAGTAGTTTTATATTAAAGCATCACTGAATTAGTAGTGAACGAAAGCTACTTTTCCTAATAGCTGTAAAAACCAAATACAAAGTTTACATAGTCAAGATGTTTTTGTCTTGTCTAGCTATGTTCAGTTTCAAATAACACTTTTCATTTATAAGATGCAAATGAAATATAGACCCCTGTAATAATATTTAAATTGTACTTATACATACAAAATATTTTAATTTTCAGACATAAAGCTACTTGTAAGTAAACTTACATTATATAAGTCCGCAGCCAACTTTTCAATATATTGTTTAAGTTTATCAGCTGTTTTCAAGCCATCTTGGAAGAAACTAGAATGAAAAATACCTGTGATTTATCAGGACTACATCTAATTCATAACACAAAGTAGACTGTCTTGTGGAGAAAGACAGTAAAACCAATAAAATATATCCAGCTCCTTCCATGTTCAAAACTAAACAAACTAATGAGACAACCAAAAATCCCAAAAGAAAAGCCTTTCCTTAAATTTCTAAAGTACAATATCTTTCAGCAGTGGAGACATGCCACTGTGACTTTTCCATATATAAAATTAGAGAGAATATAGCTTAGCTTATTTTTATCACTTATTTTTATTAGCCAACGTGTTTCTCACTTAGTAATTTCTAAAATAGTTTTCCTGTTTTTAAACTAAATAAAAGTTCCTGTGTGTTTGCTGTTGTGGTTCTACTGATGACGAGGTCATATCTGGCTAGTTTCACCCCAGAGAAAGTCAAAGAAATTGCTGGTTTTCACAATGGTTTTTAAATTTACATAAAAGACTAAAAAATATTAAAGAGAGTAAACAAAATATTTGTAAAATTACATTCTAGATCTATGCCTCAGGAACTAAAATTAATTTTGTAGGCAGCATGCAAGGTTTTCCCTTGGCCTCTTTCTCCATGACTCCTCTGCCCCACTCACTCACTCTCACACTCTCTACCAAAAGTCTGCAGTCTCATAAGATGCAGAGGCAGACACCTGGCACATCACAACTATGACAAATATCCTGACAAGTTCAAACAAAGGGAAAAAACACTTGTGTAAAAAAGAAAATTCTAACTAAAGCTTGAAGTGTACTTACTTGCATTGTGCATGATAATACTTAATAAGGTTCTGCAGAAGATCCACACCCTTTTTTGTCTTTATTTCATTAACCTTGATAAGATACTGTATAAACAAAGAAAAGCATATTGACAATCATGTCTCAAAACCTTCAACATTTTTCAAGCATAATTTGTTCAATGAATTAAATGTTTCTGTGTTTAACCTGGGTGCTGACTCATAAGCCACCAGTCTACCACTAAGCAAAATATAACAGTTTATTTGGCCATTCCTTAAAAATTCAAACAATCCAAAAACGTAAAACAAATTCAGGAAAAAGCTTCATCTTTTAAAATTGTCTAAGGCTTTCCCTTTTCCAATGCTACTGTAATAATTACTGGAATATTCTAAAAATATAAACACTGTGTAATTTAAAGTAATCACCACTAGCATGTAATAAAACAAAGTATGAATATAAAAAGAACCAGTTTTATGGAACTAATGCATCACTGTCATTTGTCACTTCATTAAAAATTTTAGAAGTCTTCTGAAAGTGTGCTGGAAGAAAGATATTAAATATTTCCTGAACTGCTCAACCATAATCCTGATAAAATAACTATTTTCATAGTATATTTTCAGCCCAGGAACCTTCCCATAATAATCTAAAAATAAAGAAAAGGGAATAAAACAAAAGGAAGCAAAGTTGCAACCAGAGTTGCTAAAATATTTATCTTTGTATTGCTGTAATATGTGACATGAAAATAATTTCCTCCCTCCACCCCCATTAAATGACAAAGCACATTTCAGGACCTTCAAGTAAGGCCCATAACGGACTTAAACTATGGCTACGGTGTGGTAATTAAAAACTGAAACTTGTTTCTTACTTCACACATCTGTAGCTGAAATAGTCGCCTTTCCTTCTCCATTTCCTCTGCTATCTCAGCTCCTGTTATTTCAGTTCTTATCATCCCATGCTGTTTGGCATGTTCTCTTTTTTCCTTTTCAATCTTTGTACTGAAATTTTAATTAGAAAACATTTTAGAGAATTTTTTCTACTACAATATGATCTAGTATTATTTAGGGAAAAATAATAATTAAGAAGTATTAAAGAAGCCATTCTGAAGATTAGTTCCTCTAGGATACCAAATCCTATGTGGTTTAAGTCTTCAGAAGTAATTGAGCCATGAAACTGTCCTTTCTTCCTTTCATCCTGCAACTCTTTTCTCTAGTTTCTGTGCTACTTGGTGAAAAAAAAATTATTGTATCATTCATTCTCTATGATGGGCTCCACAGCTTCCACCTGTATACACTGCAGTGTAAAACATACATCTAAGAAACTACTGACTTGGCAGGAAAATGGCAGAATAACTTAAGTTCATGCAGCATGGGAGGAATTAAGAAAAACAATAAGGCAGCAATCGAAGTTTAGCACCTGCTCAAAATGACACAACTCCCAGTCACTATGTTTTCAGAGAAAGCCAACAATGAAATTCTGAAACAGTGAAATGTAAATATGGAACTAAGGCCATCTTAAGACCTTAATTAGAGCGTGACAGTGTGGCTGTCCCTACATGTCTACTCTGCAGACTAATGGGATGCTCCACTTGTAAGCAAATGTAGATTTCCAAGACCGAGTAGAAAAACAAACAGTTTCCTTGTTTCTTTAAAAATAAAACAAAATCTTTATTTTCTAGCACTTTTTTGGAGAAAAATCAACACTGGACCTGTACTTCTGTAAAACAGGTGACAAAGCACTGTGTGCTTATTACACTGGCACTTCTTGCCAGTGGAAAAACAATAAAAACAATTAATCGATTTGTTTTTCATCTCTGCTTTTCTGTAACTAAGAAAAGCATCATGTTTTTACATAGAAAAAAAACTTTTCAGCACTGCACCTCTAAACTGGACTCACTATTTGGTCTTGAATGAATTCTAGGAAACGAGATTATTGGAGAAATATAAGGAACGTTTCCTTCTTGGTCTTAATAAACCCAAGTAAAATTTGCTCACAAAAAAAAAAACAAACCAGCAACAAGACAAGACAACAAGCATCTTTCCCTAAACCTTCCAAATTCAGAACAGAATCTACAGATGATTCCATGTATTAGGACTATACGAGATACTTCATCTCCTAACTTCTGTTTATTGGGATTTGGCATAAACAGGCTTTCAAAGATATCCCTAATTTCATATTTAGAAATGAGACAGGCAGAAATATTTTTATTTTGTTGTCTATAGAAAACCTTTCAATATCTGCAAAATATGCAATATCTGTGAGAACTAAAGAACTAAAAAGGAATAAAAAAAAATCAATTCTACATGTAAATCTGAATGCTCAACTGAATACAATGACGCCGTTTTGGAGTAGGAATCTCCTTTTTGCCTTAGATTAATAATAAAGTAATTTCCAGTTCAGTTGTTCACAAGGATTTCCACTGTAATGAATTCTGAAAGCAAAAGTTACTATATGTAGGTAAGAAAATTAAGTCAATAAATATTTCAGCAGTTCTTAGTGGCTGGAATTTTTCTTTGATTGCTTTCTTCCTCTCCTGGTTAGACATAAATGAAACAAGACTAATGATAGGATTAAAAGGGGAATAAAAGAAAGGATACAAAATATTAACTAACTCCTGAGGGCTCTTGAATTCTGATAAAACAGCGGCCCATCACATCCCCGAGAGCATTCTGAACCGTTCCACCAGCAGTTCTGCAACTACGATACTACTTTTTTCCAACCTTCTATTTTAGATCATTGTTTGCCCACAGAAAATAGGAATCAGAGAAAGAAATTATTTTTAAAATCAGATAGTTTTGAAGTCACGTCAATTGCACTAAAATTCTTGTTTCTCAAAAATATACAGTTCTGAAACACAGAAAACATCTAAATCTCTAAACATCTAAATCTTATCTAAATAATTGTTATTATTGACAGATTTTATGTATGTGACTACAAGAATGTGCAAGTGCCATCTGAAACCTCCACTTTACAATGTTCAGTATCTAAGTATTAAGCGCATGAAGCGTCTTCTTTACAGTAAAGAAACATCAGGCAGTCATTTAACTACTTCACAGAGCACATAAAAATATTTTCTTTCCAGTAGTGCAAAAGAGAGATCCACAGAAGAGGTGCCTTGCAGCCACATCTACATCCACAGATACAGTACAGAGTTTGGGACTAGCAGGGAAAAGAAAAAATAGAAAAAAATAAATTAAAAAGTGGGAGAAAAATACTTACAATTTGGTTTCATAATCCTTCCAGGCTTTGTCAAAAGGCTTTTTGAGGTCCTTAGGAAATAGAAAATTTCCTTAGAACATTTTTAAAAATTTAACTAAAAATAGTTATCAAGTTATAAATAGCAACAAAAAGTACTGTTTTCTTTTAAAATTTTTTCATACAGCAGTTGGAAAACATACTTGGGCTTGAATCTTGTAAAGCATTGTCTTCCTGTGCATGTCAATACAGGAATTTACAATGAAATTTTCAGGCATTGCAGTCATGCCAATTTTTTTCTTTGGACTACATACAAAATATTAATGAATGCCAATATAAGAAATAATCTCATAAATGAAAGGAAAAGAGTCACAAAACAGATGAAGCTGAAATAAAAACTTCAACACTTACCCCTTTAACACCTTTTAAGTCTCCTTTTAAGAGAGAATCCAAAGTGAAAATAACATTGTGGCTTAAACCCTGGAGCTAAAAAGAAAAATATTATACTGTTATAATAAATAATTATGAATTATGACCCTATCAAACTACTGCCTACAAGTCTCCTCTGAGCACACTTTAGTCCATGAAACTAATTTTTAAGGGACTTCTGTGAAACAATGATCCACACTGATGAAAAATCAAAACAAGGTTCTGCAGGTCTAACACTCCACTCAAACTCCTCATATATTCAAAAGACACTGCAGCTTTTCTCAATTTTCCAAGTGAATCTGTTAAGGATAACCAATTCAAGCCATTAATACTTGGCTTGAAATTACTGTACAGTAGCCAGCTAGAATGTCAGCTAGGGGGGAAAAAACTAAGCTAAATATCAGTGTATTACTCCAATATGGCAAAGGTTTGGAATCATTTATTACATTGTTGAAGACTTAATAAAACAGTAGCCCAAATGAACTGGAAGTACATCCAATAAAGCAAAACAACCTCACATATAGAGCAAAATAAAGGAAAAAAAACCTTTTAACAGATGGAAGTGTATGATAATTTTGTGAGGGTTGTGAACAATAGATAATTTGCCTGCAAAGATATGCTGAGGACATTTACAGGAAAGGGACATGGGGAAAAAGACGCTTTGAACACCTGGAAAGAGGCAAGCACCATGCAAATTTTCAAAAGAGGTAATCTGCAAGTGCAATAAATGTTATTCCAAAACCTCATCTAGATCAATTTAAAGATACTGACACACTCAGTTTCATATATGTAGGTCTTCATATGGCTTAATGCACTATTATAATGAATTACTGCATAAAGAATGAAACCTGGAACAGGAAAGGAGGTAGAATTAAAAAAAACAGAGAAACTGATTCTGGTACTGGTAAGACATTCAGAGTTTGCTGAAAACAAAGACCAGAGTCAGCAATGGCCAATATCAATGTATTACCTTTAGAAAATGCTAAAGAAGTGGTCATTGTGTGTCATTCTTATAAAATAGTCTTTATGACAACTATTTAACAACTTATTACTATATTTACAGATTTTAAGTTTCAGACCCCTTATATTTAATGATAAAATCAACAGGTTATAGTAAAACTTGTGTAGCAACTTATTTGTTTTTATTACAATAATTAATGGACATATTGCTATTCTTGCCCTTGTGTGCTGAGCAATCATTGATGCTCTCCAAAGTTGTGTATGTAATACAAGTTGCTGTTTTTACTTCATAGTAACTGATGGTAGTAAGTGAATATCACTCTGAAAGTGATCACTGTCTAACTCTTTCACAAAGAAGAAAAGTTATTCCATACTCTCTTTCCCATGAAATATCCGTAATATCACATTTCATAGGAAAATTTTAATGAATCATAATTGAAGTTCAAAAAATTTAACAAAAAGGATCAAAATTTTTGAAGCATTTTTTGTTGCCTACTCTGTAGCTCTATTCCTTATTCACCTGTCTTTAAAGACCATTCATTATTTACTGTACCTTTATTAAATAAGGCAGCAACAACCTGCTTTAGGTAAAAAAAAAAAAAAAAAGCCTATTAGCCTGCCATTCATCTTAATACCTTCTACCATTTTTCCAATTGATTTTATTAACATAAGCCCTAGCACCTACTGTGGGGCTTTATCAGTGACATTACAGAGTCCTCCTCTCAACTGTTTTTTCAATGTACCTCAACTTTTATTTTGATATTATAAACATCTTTTTTTCTTTCAGTGTAATCATATTAAACTGAATGACGCTTAAGAACAACAAAGTAGAATTTTCTATCTCAGGGTGAATCAAGGTGAAAAATAAGTGGTTTTAAAATGCCAAGACAGTTGTCAAATAAGTTTATTGTCTATGTGAGAGTGCTGAATGAGGTAAATTAGGAATAGCCTATTTTAAAACCTGTCAACAAAAATTTAAATAGATAATGCTTCATAATCTAGCTGACATAAGATAATGTTCTTTTGAATAAGTGTGGTTTCTTAAATTAAGAGATCTTTTTCCTCTTGATCAGCACTACTTTAAATAAGTGAATAATCCACCACTTCTTGGTTGCCAATTGAAAGAAGTTAAAATTTTATGCGGATGCCCTGCAGGATCCAGAAATCTTCTAAGAAACTTGAGTTCTAGTCCCAAACTCTCCTTAAACTGCACTTTAATTCACACTTTAAAATATTCACTTTTAATTGTGTGCTAAATTAAGATTAAAAAAGGTCAAAATAACCCAGAATGACAGAAGTCTTTATGGAGGAAAGCAGGTCCCTTGCATATCTACTGGTCTTTAAAACCGCCCACATTGAAACAAAGGATGATCAAGGTAACAGGCCCAAGTAAAGCTTCCAAAGCAAGTTAATCAGGGTGAGTGATCAGTCTCAGGTGAATAAGGAGGTGATGATGAAGCAGCAAGACTCAGAAAGCAAAGTAAATACCAGCATGAGAGGCCAGAAATGACACCCTGGTTTAGTGCTGATGGGGCCTGAGCAGCCTGAGATATTTAGAAGGGAGTCTTGGAGAAGTGCAGAGACTCAGGTGAGAATATCTGCTGATACTGAGCTATTCCGGGTAGTAAAGCAAAAGCCAGATACAGAGAGTTGCACAAGAGCCTTGTAAAACTGCTGAGAGAACGAAACTAAAGACTGAAATCTACTCTGAAAAATGTAAAGTGATACGTAAGGAGAAGAAACTGATACAGAATCATGCTTATGAAATAGCAGTCATCAAGGAAAATGTCTCAATAAAAAAAAATACCTGGAAGTTACAGCATAGAAAACATCAGCCTCAATGCTCAGTAATCATAATTAGCCTTCAGAAAAGGGGGTAAGAAATGGAATCATTTTCATGTTTGTCCACTCATTTCAGAAAAGGGTACAATAGTACTCAGAGAAGATACAGAAAGGGTGAGCAAGACCAATCCAAGTTATGGAATAACCAAGACTCAGCTAGAAAAGTAAGAGGAAGGGAAAGAAAGAACTATAGTTATCTGTAAATTCCTGAGAAAAAGAAGGGATTTCTTACATTCCATGTAAGATGTAAGAATCAGGGAACAATAAATGAAAGGATCAGATTCAAAAGAAACAGAAATGACATTTCAGAGAGCAGTTCATTTTAGCACTCTGGAGGAATCCTTCACCTTATGAGCCAAGCCTAATATACATTCAAGAAATCCTTAGTCAAATTTATGGAGGTAATACTAACGAGGACTAAAAGCAAAAGATTGTCTCCAGCTCCAACATCTCTGAGCTGGAGACTGTTTGCATGACCATGGTATAGAAGTTATCCCCATTTTTGCTCCTACCCTCTTCCCTAAAGACTCACTCCTGGACAACTGTCAAAGCCAGGGAACTGTGCTACACAGGCCTTTGATGTGACCTACAGCAGTTATGGTCGTATTAGGGACTCTAGGAAAGAGAGTCTGTAATATCACTTATACTTCACACCCCAAAAAAGCTTGGAAATAAGGCCAACTGTAAGAAAAATGTAAAACTGAAGTTATTACTTTCTCAATATAACAACTATCAAGCCCATGAAACATGATTTTGCAAGAAACGTGGCTTCATTACTCTCAGCGTTCAAAGATATTTGCTATGACTACAGTTTTATTATCCAGCTTTCAGAAATAAAAGGCCTAAGACAAATTTTAGATGAGATAAACCTTAAATCACCTTCAAAAACCTAATATTTAAGAAATGGATGCTTTATATACCACAGGGAGACTGGACTGTTAACACCTTTTAAGCATTGTTCCTCAAATTGTTATTTTTCTTCCATAAAGTGAATGCTTCTCTTTTTGTGGTAAAAAAAGACAGCCATAACTAACAACACTGTATTTTTAACTGAAAAGACTTCAAGTCTTCAAGGGAAAGATTTAAAATTAAGGTCCGTGAGATATATAACACTGTCAATCATTTCAGAATGATGACTCAAGTGATGTCTCAACATTTATATTTTTCTTCTTAACAGCCAATTAACAATCAAACACAGAGAGTGTGTAATAATATCCCTTAGCGAGAATCTCTGCAGAAATTACTGTGTTGGGTTTTGAAAAAAACTGAAAGCATCTCAAAAATTATCGTTAGACATCAAAATCATGCAGTTATTGTACTTTATTTTGAAACAACTTAAAAGCTAAGAAAGTTTGAAACTCCTCACCAGGTTCTTCAACAGCGTTGATAATTCTTTAGTAAGCGTGGAAAATTTTACAAAAGCTGTGCCAAGATCTGGATTATCCCGACTTAAAAAATTACTTCCAAATTTATCTAGTACTTGTGCATAGTTTTCCTCATTTTGAACATGATCTGCAAAGAAAAATTAGAAGTCAGAAAGATTTTTTGTAGCCAGTCAATTATAATTTTAAGCTTATTGCAACTTAGTAACAAACCAACAAACAGTACTTTGAAAAAAGCCACAAGTTAAAACTATTTTAATTTTCAGTAAATATATTAAAATTAAAAAGAACTATTAAGTAATAGGCATATATATGCTTCTTTTAAAACAGCAACTTGAATCTGTAATACAGCAGTGAAGAAAGCTCTGTAGTTAATAAAGTAATAAGATCAAAAATACATCAGTGAAACAATATAAGCACATGTGCTCATTTTGTAAACAATATCAGAATTTATAACTGCCTACTGTAATACAAACTTTTCTTTGTAATGTAGGACACTGTCACAGAACAAAAAAGTCAATAGTATCAGATATAAAAGTAAAGAGACCAAGTCTGAATATGACCGCAAGTTTAAAAGAAGAAAAGTCTTTTACAGACAAAGATTCCCTTTTCCCCTGCTTTGTAAAATTGAGTTATCCCGGATAATGGAATGTGCACTGGTGCACAGCCAAAGACTCGTTTCAATGTATTTAACAGCAAACTGCACATACAGAGAGGTCAGAACCAAGAAGACGAAATTGAAGCCAGTGAGAGGGAGGAAAATCCTTGACTCAAGGATGAATTAGGGACTGCTGTATCTGAAATGTCTTTCCTGCTTCTATTTATCTACCTCTGTGGTATGTGTTTGCATAACTTTTGTTACTTTCATTTTAGTATCTTTAAATAGAAAATTTACCTCTACAACCCTTTGGGACAGATTTTATCACCCTCATCTCTCTTAGAGGATATTGGTATTAATTAAATCAATATTTCACTTTAATGAGTTTTCTAGTCTTACTATGTGGTTTCTTTCTGCACGCCATAAACACAAAACCACAGAGCTATTCCAACTAGTTCTGTGCAATGAAAGGGGGGGAGGGAAAGAGAATAATTACCGGTAGGTACCATATTTTTTCCCAAAAGACCTGCAAATTTTATTTGTCATATTGCCTGAGAGCATCTGAATTACAAGTTATGACTCAAAAGAAGGAATAAAAGAGAAAAAGACATAAGCTTCAAACAAGGCTCATGAATAATGTCCCACAATGCACAAATCTATTTTGACATTAACAAACAGCAGATGAAGAGTTAAACAATAACACTCCTAAGTTATTGGGGATATTCAAAAAGCAGTGCACTAAAGCTCCAACAAAAATATGTGAAAACCCATAAAGAAAAAAAAACACACTACAATCCTCATTTACCAATACCAAGCCCCAAACCCCACACATCAGACAAGTCACATTCTAAAAATCAGACATTAATATTGAGGTTTTCAGAAGGTCAAATATTTAATCATATGTTAATACGAAGTTGTAATTCAAACAGTATGTTTTTAAGAAAGCTATTCCAAAACCATACGGTTTTAATCAAATAGCTTAGTAGTGAACCCAAAGAAACCACTACATAACAACAAAATATGCATTTTGTTTTGATGCAAAAGCTGTTGCATAAATATACATAAAGGACTTATCTATAAGCTTTAGCTTATGCAGTCCTAAGTGAGTAAAGCTCAAGTGTATCCAGCTGAGCTGAAGGAAGAAGGACAATGGAAGGTCAGAAAGAATTCTGCTAGATCATGGAACCCTTATCCTTGCCTATGAAGTGCTTCTAACCCCACAGTATTTCCTAGCATTTTGATTTTAAGCACTGTGTTGTTTCATAGGGCATTTTCAAAAATAATTTTGTCAAGAGACTGAAAAAAAGAGATGAAGAAGTCTGTTTCCTCTATCTGTGGAAAGCAAAATAAATTCCCAGTCAGAAAGAGGAAGTAGGAAGCAGATCATTGTCCTACAACAATATATAGGAAGTTCTCAAAAATCTCAGATTGCAAATCACCTAAATCTAGAAGTGAAGCTTTGATTGTGATGTAAAAGGAATATTTCTGTAATGACCATACATGTACACACGAAATGCAAGTGTTCTGCAAGAATAAGAAATTTTCAATTTCTACATGAGTATCAGTGCAAATCTTGTAAAGGAGGTGAAATATTTTCTATTGAAGAAGTAAGGAAGTTCTCTACTTGACCTTAAATGCACATAGCCGAAAAATTAAATCTGCAATGTAGCCTACAATAAAATACAACATATCAAATCCGACATGTCTAGAACAAACAGCTTCCTTTAGTCTCACTGTAGGTGCCTCATGCAAACTCAGAAATGATTTCCTAGTGTCCTAATAGAATTTCCTTTGCATAAGGAAAGCTATAATGGGCATGACAATATTTACTTCCTTAGATACAAGTCCTCCTATAAGACTTAAATAACCCTGAGAGTGACACACAGTCCCTGACAGCAGTACATACAAGGGGTAATGTTTGCCTTCCAGAACTGGCTCATGTCTTCTCGATATTGTAAGCACAACTCAGGACTGTGGTGAAAATAGAACAGCTTCCTCAGACAGACATCCTGCTCTTTCAGCATCTCCCTGAGACATGCCAAAATCACAGACAACTGAGATGGGCCCTGCACCCAACCAACAAAGGCAGCTCCCTTCCAAGGGCCTCACTAATCACTCCCTTTCCAATGGGATCTGGCAAGGCCCCGACCACCTGAGCCTGGGCTGAGGACCTCACTACAGCATGGCAGATGCACTGCAAAGCAACATACTGGACTAGACACAGCAGTGGTATCTTCTGAGCTGAAAGCTGTGCATCTCTTCTTCTGCACAATCCACACATCCAACTCACAGAAACACTCAGAATCTACCTTGAGAAAGCTCTGGTAGGCCCCAGTGCACAACAATGTTGAGGCATTTCTTAGTTTGTGCTCTAACATGTATATTAGGATCATGTGTTAAGAGAAAATAACAGGAACACATCTGAAGATGTGGATCCAAGCAACTAAGGAAGGAATGGCAGCCACGGCAGCTTTACAGCAGCACTTTGCTGAACAGCAGTACTTTCCAGAAGCAGGGAATACGTGTGCTCTGAGCCCTGAGCACTGCAGAGGCACAAGCTGAAGGATTTCCAGGGCTGAATCCCACCTTGCTCTGCATTCCCAGGCAGTACCTGAAGTTGCCTATGCCTAAAGTCAGCTTGTGGTAAACTTTTCCCATGATAAACATAGAAGACTTAAATCAGATTCCCAAGATATACAAAGAATTTGTTCTCTTTCCCTGAAATCAACAGCATTCATTAAGTACTAAGTTTATTTCCCACTCAGAAGATGCCAGAATTTTTAGCATATGCTTCTGAACCAAGTGAAATTCCTGTCTCCTTGTGCATATTAAGTAAGGAAACAGAAGCACAAATACTGCGAAGAGAGGTTAAAGAACAGCCTTTATATGCTGGAAGCTAGAAAACACATCACTAAAATTAAAGCTTTAACATTTCCATGCTCTACAACAGTTTTGTTCAGATATATTACCCTGCAAACACTGAAAAAAACACACACACATACAAAAAGTTAAATAGTTTACAGAAGAAAAAGGCAAAAGCACTACTCTCTTCTGTCACTGATTATATTTTAATTACACCTAAAGAAACCCAAAGAATGTCTAAATTACTGAGAATTATTTCTGCATATCTGGTTAAGTTAAAAAAAAATGTTTCGGAATTTTGATGAACTTTAAACTATTTTTATGTTGCACTTATAAAACAGCTTTGTTCCATGGGTAGCCAGAGGAAAAATAACCAAGGTCAGAGCCAAGCTGCATTTATGAATGAAAGATGACTCAGAAAGGCTTTAGAAATAGCAAGAAAGCTGGCAAGGTTAAAAAGGATGGCAGAAGTTATTTTAAATAAGAAAGCATCCTTTCTCCTTTCATCTTTCACAAAGCTGAAATCTAATGAAAAAGTAATAGAAAAGAAAAAATTATTTGACCACCATACACTTATCTGGACTTGATAACAATAATGCCTTCTGGACTAAGATTGTTCAAGGGAAAAGGAATAAAAGCCCCTTTCAAATATTTCCAGAGCAAGGAGTATCTCAGTGAGACTGTTCTCTAGATCACCACAGTGTAAGAGCAATGAGAGAGAAGCCAGCCCAGAAAAGCAGATTATTTCTTTTTGCATCTCTTTTCATCACTGGTATGCTTGAAGAGGTTCTCATGGAATAATTTTCTTTCAACTCTGCTTCAGAGGATTTATACCAAATCTAACAGTAGAATTTTTAAAATCTGATAAAATAAGAGATGGCAAGTCACTTAGACCCATGTATAAAAGAATAAAATAGGCAAACTATATAGCTGTATAGCTGTTATTTATAACAGCCTCAACACTACAGCAAGAATGAAAAGCAAATATATTAGCTATTTTTAGTAAGCTCCGGAGAGAACTGAGAACTCAAGTATGCACCACCAGCAGTATAGCTTATATATTCCTCAGGCAATCTGTAGAAACTACAGTGCAGAACAGAATTGGTAGACACATAGATAAATAAAAAATGCAGAACAAGAAACACAGGTTTTATAAAAAAACCTGGTTTTACTTCCAGAAACTCCTGCCTCCACAGGGGCCAACAAGCAGATGGGGAGAGGAAGTCCATATGAAATGATTGGATTTCTGAGAAGTTCTATCTCTCATCAAAACACTAAAAGGAACAAGGATCTCTGGATTGGAGCTTGGGGTCTACCCTTCCCCTTACATTGAGCATGAAAAAAGTTACAGCTCAGCTCATTCTCATGTAAATGCACAGGAAGTCAGACTTACCTCACCATAGAAGAGTCTACAGCAAAAGGCTCACACCTGGGTAGCTCCCAAGTTAGATGAGGGATCCGATGTTGAATGCCCAATGCATGGAAGTGTGCATTAGGCAGCACACTCTCAACTAGACATTACAAGGATTCTGCAGTTATATCACCCTGACATTCAGTACCAAGCAAATCAAAGCTTAATATCAGAAATTACTAAGAAACACAGTATGCAACAGAGCAATTCCAAAATATTCCCACAGTGTGCTTAAAGCCTTACTACTGTGCACAGTTCCCATCCCTGTTGCCCAGAATTCATTCCTCCTCTTTCCTGTTTTAGAAAAGAAAGTCTATGCTGCCATTTTGGAGAAAGAGAGTAAGGATAATTAAATGTGACAGTTTCTGTAAAAAACAAAGAACAAAAAAACCCTCAAAAGCCCCTAGGGTTGCTGAGATCAGAAGAGAGATACTGTGAGTGAGGGAAGAAACAACTCAATCCAGAAACCTATTTCAAGAGACAGAATGGTTGACACTGAATCAAGTTTGGATTCATCCACCAAAAAGTCCTCCAACTCTACTCTAGCAAGCTTTGGCACTTCAAAGCCTCCTACAAACTCTCATGCTCCAGAACATGCAAAACTCCCTCAATTTCACATCAAATAAGTCACTTTGGTGGGCTTGAGGCCAATGCTTTGAGACAGGGACAGTTTCCTCCTTGGGTGACCTAAAGCCTGAAGAACAAACACAGGGTAACTTTGCATGGGAGCATCTAACGATTGATTCAAGACTATGAATGATCAAGATTTACACAAATTCAAATCTCAGACAAAATAAATTGTCAAAGTCAATTCAGAAGTACTAAACATCATGGTACCAGTTCTGACTCAAAGTAACTCTTGGCCTTCGTATCACTGTGAGCTAAGAAAGTGTTAAACAAAAATTTTTTTTTTTAAAATCACTCCATCTTTGCACCATTTTTCTACTTCCGTAAACAGCTGCTGCTGGTCATTGTGGGAGACCATGGGGACTGCTGGTCCTGCTCAGTACCTTTAGTCTTGCATGGATTTTATGTTTTTATTTCTCCACTGTGTGAACTCTTCTGATATTATTTGTGACTTATACCAGGAAAGTAATGAAAAAGAGCTATTGAAAAATCTACAAAAGTAATTGTGCAATCTACTGCTATTACAACTCAATCCAAATATTACAGGAAAGCAATTCGGAATAGATTCTCCATTAAGTTCAAGCACCATTGACATAAGATGGGTTCCTAGTACAGATGCAATTCATCATGCCAGAAGTAAACAGCAAGCCAGACAAGGAGGAAATGGTGACAAGGAGGTATCCATCTGTATGTCTCACTGGATTTCATAAACAGCTCTTTACCAAACAGTACTTTCAGGAATGTAAAGAGGGAAGGGACCTTTCTAAGGGATTTCCATATTTCTGCGCTGGTATGTTTTCATTTCCACAGCAGTCAATCTAAATGTAAATATGACAAACGGGTGAGGGATGTGAGTGAAAAGTAGAAAGTATTTGGGTGATGTTTAAGCTCTTTATAACTGAACAGAGTCCCTTGTGGTTTATAATTCAGCATTGGAGAGGAACAAACCAACACACCAGAGGGTTCGGCCTTCATGAAGAATTCTGTATGAGACACTGCATTATGTCAGTGTCACTCTTCAAGTGTTACTTCAGGCAAAACCAAAACCAAAACAAAAAAACCCCAAACCAATACAACCCAAAAAATCCTAGCTATGACTTTTGTTAGTTATGGATTGGATTACTGAACTCAAGAGAAAATGAGTTCTATTATCCCTGAATAACCTTTTCTCATCAGTTCAGCTAGAGTTCTCAAAGGAAATTATGGAGCACGGCAGTTTTAAAAATCTTTTTCTACCCTAGTAGTTTAAATATGGTCTTACCTCTTAACAAACAATTCAATTAGTAAAAAAAATTCCAGTTTTGAGTTCTCAAAATGTACTTAGAGGCTTTCTTTTGAAATACAAAAATAGTCACACAATTCTTTCTCGAACTGATAAATAACAATTCATTTTATAGCTGTTTCTGATATGTTTTACTTAAACATCAAGAAAATTTACTTTCATCACTGAAGCATAAGAAAACAGCTGGCTCAGCAATACTCTTTGTACAAGGAGGCAAAATGAGTCTGAGTTTCAGTCGTCTTATATCTACATTTATTTTTATAAGGTTTAACATGTATAGCATATGTCTTTTGTCTTGCTCTTCCTAACCCCAGTTTTTGTTTATCAGTTACTGCAGGAAATCCCTCCTGTGCACACCATTTCTTTGTAACAGAGCCTATCACAGAAGCATTCTGAAGAGGGAGCCAGAGGATTATGTTTGGTGCTTTCCTTAGCCAAAAGAATTCCTACCAACTTGTACCTTCGAAACAAGACCTGTTAAAAAAAGAAACAAAAAAACAGGTACTCCACTACCTCTGCTTCTTTTTAAGTGCAGAGCAGTCAATCAAAACCATTAACCAACTTTCTGTTGCTTTTACTCAATGCAACTAGTTCATCATATAGTATTGCCCTACTTACAGGCCTTGACAACAATATCACTTTTATCACAAGACTCAAACCAAATGATAGCTAAAATCTCTACTACCATTTATGTATTTCAAAACAGGTAGAACTCGTGTGCTCTACAGTTTTCATCACTTTTGAAACTCAGTTTTTGAAATTCTATTTGGAAGTTAACGCTTTCAAACAGAAAAGCTGCTTGGAGCATCTGAATACTTCTAAAAGCATAAAGCTAAATACATGTGTACCAACTACTATTCTCACTTTGTATCAGGCTTCACAGTCTATTGGGAAAATATCCATCATCAACTGAAATTACAGAAAAGCTAATTAAAGCATGGTGCTAGCAAACCAACATCAATGATTGGCAGAAAAGTTAAGACTCTACAAGACTTTAAAAGTCCTATACACTTCCATAAACACAAGCTAATGGGACAACACAGAAAGTAGGAGCACTCAGAAGTAGCTCTGTATAAAGAAAATATCTGCTAAACTGATTATTATTGTTAGGGAATCGAAACTGGGATTTTCTAAAATCCTGTATTTACAGCCAGGTGGTTGTGGGAAGGTGTGCAGCACTGCTACCCTATCTGTTTTTCGCACAGTTTTTGGAACTTAAGAGAAACAGAGATAGAAGCCAGGTATATTCTATAACCTTTTAAAAACTGAATTTGTATATTGATCTGTGTTTGGTTATCATTTGTTAGTCCACGCAAACTCACATTCCAGCCACCTAACCACTCATCCAAGCAATTACTATAGCTCCAATAAAACATCAACCATGTCTTCAAACAAGTAAAACAATGATAAATCTCCACTATTTTAGATAAGAAAGTAAATATATAATTTTTATTGTACAAGTTATGAGGGGAGCACACATGTGGATGAAATAAAAACATCCAGCAGTAGATAGTTATTTTTAATTATTTATTTATTTTTTAAATCTTCTAAGAAGTTCTAATTCTTATTTCACTTAGAAGTGCTCTCTGTAAACTCAGTCAAGGACATTCTTGTCACACTTCTAGTTGTAGGCAACTGCTTGAAATATTATGACAATAGGAAAATTTACCTATGGGAATTCTCCTAGAGACTTTTGAGAAGGAATGTGAGGGTAAAAGAACTAGAAAGCACATTAATCTGATGTATAATCAGAAGGAAAAAAAGGAAAAATTTTAACTCTAAACAATCCTAAACAGATAAGCATCTTATACTATACACTTCAACAGGATAAATTGCAAGACACATCTCAAACCTGAAATCAAATGCATAGGTTCTCACATAAAACTGAAAACAATGTCTTACCTTGCCCCGAACTGTATATTGCTTTCACAGATTTTTTCACCTTCTGTAGTGCAGTTCTGTCTTGATCCAATGCCTACAATAGCAAGAAATAAACAAACTTTAAATACTTACTTAATTGATTCCTTTAACAATTAAAAAGAAACCCACAAAATAAGCAGTTTCATAGGCTGGAAAAAACTGTAGGTATGACTTATTCAGCCTGTGGGAAGGTCTGAGGTTATTCAACCCCTTCAAGATGAATTAAAGAACAGAACTGAAAACACTCTGACAGTAGAGTAGAGCTGTAATGACAGTGCTAGAAGAAAAACACTACTTTAGCTTTGCAAGGGACAAAGCATTTATTCAAATTGTATTCTATTTTGAATTAAAAAAAAGAAAACCAACAAGAAATAGTAGATGCCTCTACTCTAGCCCTATAGTTTCTACTACAACTAAATTGTTAATGCCTATGGTTTTCCCACAGTAATAATCTTCCAACTGTAGACAGATTATCACACTAACCTCTTGCACCAAATTCCACAACAAAAATCTAAAAATACAGAAGATGAAAAGTAGAAATCAAAAGAAAGGACTAAGATCTGATTTTGTGCAACATAATGTGACTGAAAGGAATATTGTAATAATAATACTTCATATGCATTTTCAGGATTACATTTTTAAGAATTTCAAATTTTCTGCAATAGTTCCAAAATCCAGTATCACAGAATCACAGAATATTCAGAGTTGGAAGGGACCCAGGAAAGGATCATTGAGTCCAACTCTTAAGTGAATAGCCCATACAAAGGATTTAACCTGTGACCTTGGCATTATTAGCACCAAGTTTTAACCAACTGAGTTAATCTCAGGGTTGTATAAAAACTTATTAAGTAATGATGAATTAAGGATTAGATTTCTAGCTATTTTCTTTTTTAAGCTGCATAACTTCTCCCTGTCCACTGTCAACCTGATGTTGGAAATCAAATTAACGTGAGAAAAAAGTATTTTGATAAAGCAAAAAATAAAACTAAAGTAAACATTAGTCTGTACCCATGGAATTAAGAAATTTAAAAGCCACATACTGGTATTGTGCACAGTGATCCAGTCAATGTCACGTAAGTGTGAGTTTGGGATGTTCTGCATAGTCATGTGAAAGCATCCCTGCTATCCATGGAAAACATGTACAGAAATGTTTAAATAATTTCCTGTATTTTTCCCCCATTTATATCACAGGCAATTTCCCATCACATAAGTAATGTTACATCAACAATCTCAAGTTTTAATAAAGTGTTTGACATATTATAATCACTTTCAAATCACTGAAGACTGGGGAACTTGTACTCAGAACTACTGTCAGGTTAGCAGCCCAACTGAGCGTGCAATTGGAGACCCCAACACTCACATTGCAGACACCCTCACAGCCATATTATCCAAAAAGCCTTAAGTCTGGAGCACCCGTGGGTCTGAAGACTGGCAGATTAAGGCAGAATAGCAGCTACTCCCAGAGCACTGTGTATCCTCTCCGAGAGGCTCATCTCCACCAACACTGAGAGAAAACTTAACCAGTAAGCAGAGCTTTCACTGTCAAAACCAAGATGGTTTTGGCAGTGAAAGCCTTAGAAAACCTCACAGCACCTTCCAGTATCTAAATATGGGGGTCTACAAGAGAGCTGGAGAAGGACTTTTTTAAAGGGCATGGAGTGATAGGTTGAGGAGGAATGGCTTTTAACTGAGAGTAGGTTAAGATTAGATTTTAGGAAGAAATTCTTTCCTGTGAGGGTGGTGAGGCCCTGGCACAGGTTGCCCAGAGAAGCTGTGGATGCCCCATCCCTGGAATTGTTCAAGGCCAGGCTGGATGGGGCTTTGATCAACCTGGCCTTGTGGAAGGTGTCCCTGCCCACAACAAGGGGGTTGGAACTAGATGATGTTTAAGGTCCCTTCCAACCCAAGCCATTCTATGATTCCATGGTTGAAGTATATTGCAATGGACATTAAGAAGATCCAAAAAAAAAACCAAACAACGCAGCAGGAGCTCCAGGTCAACTAGAGTATTAAGCAGTGGAGATAGTCCAACATGAGGGTACTGCTCTCAGGTAAGTTCCAAACACTGAGTATTTCGGTGTGTGAACACTTACAGTAGGAATCCATACCAAGAGAAACCAATTAATACAGAATAGTCTGTTTTGGAGTGGCCCAGTTTTAACTATGCAAAATGTTATAGTTGAACAATACATGAAAATCTGTAACAAAGTGTTTCTGTTTCTTAACTGAAAACAACCATCTCAAATTACACAACCACTCCTGTGGCAGCTAAAACTAGAAAGTTTGGACCCCCAGAACTTATATAAATACTTTCTGACGCTATTTATCTCCGATTTTTTTTTTCATTTGCAGCAGAACAATGGATTCAAACATTAAGAACTGCAAACATCATTATTTTTTTTGCTCCTCAGTGAAATAGTGGGTTTTACTTGACTTATATCTTGCCAGGAAAAGTTATCATTTTTAAATTTAATAAAATACAGTGAACTCTCTGTTCCTTTTCAAGACAGTGCACAGCAAGTGCTTCTCCTTTGATTCCTCTGCAAAAGCTGTCAAAAGCTTCTGCCTCTGCCTGCCTGCTACACCAGACAGTTGTTCTCCTACATTTCTACTGAAGTTCTCTCCATCTTCAATGACCAGAAAAAAATAATGATTCACTTGTCTACTGAGAGTTTGAACACCGGATAAGAATTTGAAACCAGTATTTTGAAAGAAAGACAGTGGTTAACACAGATGAGATTCAGAGACAAAAGTTTGTACTAAGGTCTAGCATTGAAGCAAATTGGACACCCGAGAGGAAGAAAAAAATACAAAAACTCCAAGAAAATTGTTCCTAAAGTTATCAATCTAGACAAACAGACTGGAAAATCTAAATTGGATTTGCCATTGAATTAAATTTAGTCACTAATGTGGGAGCAGGAGAGAACGAACATTCATTATTTTAAAAGAGGAATCACTGAGCAAAGCAATATACAAAGATGACATCCACAGCCTGAAGGAGCCAGTGATCTAAGTCAGAATGACATCACAGGTCAATTTTGTATTTTTATATTTGCAAATACAGTCTTTATGTGAACTAGTTCTTCCTAGTCCAAGACTGAATAAAACAAATCTATGCACAGTTATATACCAGGGTACACAAAAACGTATCTAGGGTTGTTTGTGTGCTTTTGGGTGTTGGGGTTTTTTTGCTGTTTGTTTTTGTTTTGTTTGTTTTATATAACGGTAGATAGTTTGTTTCCAAACATATTAGTTTCCTCTTGGATGTCTTCTGCAGATAATTTTTAGCTGCACTCTGCTGTGAAGGAATTAAGCTGCACTCAATGCTCAATTCAATTAATATTGCAGACTAATATGATCTTCTAAGCACATTAAACTAGACAGGAATAGTCTTGCTTTCCCTGTTTAGTGAAAATATGTTTTTGCAGTATGCATTAATTTTATTTTCTAGCATTTAGAATACTAAACATTTTAGTTGCCTGTCTTAAAATACACAAAATCTGATCTCCCATTAGAAGTGACATAGATTTATATTATTGAAAATTACTATGCCTTGGAGTAGCAAGGAGTCTCTGTGACAGTGTTTAAGTATTCAGATGCCGTTTTTCCTACCTTTCTACCTCCTAAACCCTTCCTCATCACCACCCATTCCTGGCTTCTTTCTTTGTTTCTGTGACACCATCTCCCAGAAGACCTTTTTAAGTTCCATGGAAGAGCATTTTCTTATCATCTTATGCATTTGGGAAAGACAAATAATTTACTAAAGGTACCTGCTTTGCTACCTTCTTGGCTGAACAAAGCTTTGTTCTTGAAAATGCTCATCTTGGAGACAAGCTCCACTGTATTCAAAATAATGCAAAATCAATGTAAAAAAATACCCTGAGACACACTAGTGAAGAAATGAAGGGGAAAAAAAAAAGAGCACACACCCCCCACTATATTCAATCTGCTTAAATAAAATTAAGCAAGGAAAGCTTCTTGTTTCTCATACTGAGCAGATTTGCGATGCATGATCTCTGACATATGCCCTGTCAAGGTTTTATGTTGCTGGATTCCCTTATATTGAAGCTTATTCTCAAGAAGAAAATCTCCTGATCACACAACAGCTCTTCTAACTAATGAGCATGGAACCCCCTAGTCACCCTACATATAATTTCTCCTTTCTGCTAAAATACAGCTACTTTGAACATAGCCTGCAATTTCAAGCTGCCAACCTAGTTCAAATCTGTGCTACTGAAGAAAGCAGCATCTCTTCTCCCTTATTCCAGAGCACTCATGTTGGTTGCACTGTGATCCAGTTCAGGAGCTGCTGTGGTGATAACAGTTCCATGAAAGCCAGGGGCTCCTTTTGAGCACTATGGATTTAGCTCACCTTCCATCAGTGCAGTGCACTCTAACAGACATTCATACTTACACTACCATTTCTCATTCAGAGAAGATACTTCTTGCAGCACCTTCCCTCTTAAGATGTACATTTACTGGTATAGCCATCCAGACCAGTATGAAAACTGGAAAACCTGTCCACCTGAAGATACAAAATCAAATTAATTTTGGAGTGAAGAGGAGGTGAGTCCTCCTAACAGATCACTTCATTGATGCAGATCACTGGGTAGCTGCACATACACTTTCACCAGCCTAACACAGCACATGGATCAGGACCAGGTGAGAAAAGATGTATGATGACATCCTCTAACCCACACCATTCCTCTCTGCCAGATGAGGCAGAGCTGTGCACGGCTCTTCACCCAGACAGACACTGATTTTGCCTCTCTTCAACCCTCTAGAGCATGATCTCTTCTTGGTGAAAGGAATGTCTATTTTGGAGCCATGTTCTGTTTTAATAGCTTCTAAATTTTAAACCAGAAATTATACCACAGTGCAGTGTGGAAAGTGGTTCTGTGGAAAGATTCTGCTTTGCCGTTTATCTGTGAGGTAGTAGAAACTGGCAAGTTCACATTTAGATAGACCACTAATTGTTTCTTTAGAACCTCATGTCTTTTTATTCTGTAGAGATATGTATATGTTTGTGTGCATGTGTAGATATCAATAAATACATTAAAATGTATTAGCAGGTGTCCCTGCCCACAGTAGGGTGGTTGGAACTAGATGATCTTTAAGATCCCTTCCAACCCAAACCATTCTATGATTGTATACTTGGATACACACGTGTGTACATAAAAGTCTATACACTAGAATCGTACTTATGAATATTTGAGTTGCTAATAAACATCAAAAGCATAGTTTGAGCAACACAAAAACCTTCCTTTCTTGATTGACATAAAACTACTGTCCAGAAACCAATCACAGAAGTGTTTTGTATGCATGTCAAATTTAGGCCTTCTGGAAGTCAGCATAATCCCAGGTGCACATTATGTATGGATGCATTCGAACAGAGGATGCTACTGCCCCTTCAGCCCACTAGAGCAACTAAAATATCAAACACATTTTGTGTACCTTGAAAGCCTTTATAATAATAAAAGACAAGAGTGGCTCGAGACACTGACAATCACATTAATATGTCAGTATATATTATCGACTGTGTTACTAATCCCTTCAGGTATTATCCAAAGGAGATGCATTTTTCAGCTGGAACAAACTGCTCATCTTCATATTACAGTAAGTTTAGAATTTCACACCATTTGTAGGAGGTTTGCCCTAAAAAATTCCATATCAAAGTACTACCAGAACCCACCCACAAAAATAATATACCAGAAGAGAAATGTTTTAAATCATTACAATATTTTGCACAAGACAAATCCATGACAG
Source organism: Chiroxiphia lanceolata (assembly GCF_009829145.1). Taxonomy (NCBI): domain Eukaryota; kingdom Metazoa; phylum Chordata; class Aves; order Passeriformes; family Pipridae; genus Chiroxiphia; species Chiroxiphia lanceolata. The sequence continues at coordinate 10,049,604 of NC_045637.1, read as the reverse complement.
AAGCTTGAAGGTAATTACAGCATGCACCATCTATGTACTCATGACAAAACCCCCTCCCTTCAGGTACTTTAAGAAACTATTTTCTTAAAAAAAAAAAGAAAAAAATCCATGTGAAATATAAAATATTCAAGGTTATACACACAAATGGATAATTGTAATGAATGGTAGTTACATGCATGTATTTTCAGATACAAGATTAATTATTTCAAAGAATATACATGGATGATTTATCTGTTTAAAGGGACAAAAGCAGTAAATTTTTCACCGACCAATATACACACTTCTCTAACCCTGGCACAGAAGTGACTGACAATTACTACTGTCTGTACTATAAAATATGTTCTCCCTCTGCTTAAGTCCCAGCTACAGCACCCTTGGAATTAAGTAAAGCAATGGCACCTTGCAAGGTTATGGCTGTTCAGCAGCACTATCAGCTTTCCTCACAATAAAATCCAAACTTTATTGGGTACATAATAAACACAGACTAGACAGCTGGTAAGTTATTGCATGCCACTGCAGTGTCAACAAGCCAAACCCCCTGTACATTTCCACAGTGAAATAAAACCAAAAGAGAAGATGAGCATCAAGTGTTGGTCTCCTGTATCTCACTCATTCAGCAACAAGTAAATTACCAAACCTACTTAGTTCTGTACATGGAAGAGTGTCTCAAACCACCCTTCCTGTCCTTCCCTCTCCGCTCGGTTTGTACTGGCTCTGCCAGTCACCAGTGGGAAGCCTGTTTCCCATTGTTGGTCTCAGCACTTGTCTACATGACAAAAATAGGGGAGTGGTTAAGAATTTTCTAGGGACAATTTCTTTGTGTAAAAGATGGATAGAGAAGGGTCTAGTTTGAACTTATCCTGAATTACTTAAAAAAAACAAAGGGACACAATGAGAGGGAGCAAACCAAAACAACACATCAACAAGCACTTATCACTGTAATAACTGCTGCCAATATAATTTCATATTTACCATCATTTACCAGCTGCTCCAGTGCTCCCAAAAGAAGACAAATTAAAAGATAGCATAACTTTTAAAAACTTGTCTTTTCCTTAAAAATTGTGATTTTTCCCAGTATTTTAATGGTAAACTAATGAAAAGGGCATCAGTGACCGAATTTAGTAAATACAATTTTCAAAAAAATATTTTTTTCAGGTAATGCCAAAACTTAACAGATATCCCATCAGCTGAACTTTCCTCACATCTGCTGTTAGTAACAGGATCTGATGCAATGCAACAGCCTCTCTCTAAACTCAGCATACGTGATAAAAATCACCAGCCTCCAGTGCTGTAAAGGTCACACTAGATGAGCAAACTCATTTGTGTAGGCTTTAAGGAGAGCTGCAAAAATAATAGCCACTAAATTATTCTTCAAGTATTACTCAAATGGAAGCCCAGTAGATATTGTTTCTAAAAGTACAGTACTGCTAACTGTAATTTGTTTTAACAATTGGACCCCTCAGACTCCTACCCAGTAGCCTTTTCTGCAAGAGCAAGAACACAGGCACTAATCACTATCTATAATTACTTCTGGATAAAATGAAGTGAGCATCACATTTCTTTCTAATGAGTATGGAGCTGATATTGGATCTTGTGCACAATCAAATACCTGGGAATATTTAACAATAGTTTGGGCAGTTCCTTTAAGATCTCAGATAAATTACATAAATATTTCTGATTTAACGCATTTTGTGCACAAGATAAAGTTAGACATATGTAAAGAATAAACTAAGAGACTTGTTTCTAGATACATTGATGACACAGGTGAGATTTATTTTTTAACTTCCATCGTGTAGGAGATGCTGAAAACCCCATAACTAGTGACAACACTTGAAAACTTCCAGTGACAGATATAAAATTTCCCACACAGGCACAGGCTCTAAAAACAGCTTCCACTGGGTAGAATCTCAGTGATAAATATCAGAGATCCTTGGTGATAAATATCAAAGAATCACAGAATGTTTTGACTTGGAAGGGACCTTAAAGATCATCAAGTTATACCTTCCACCCCTCTGCCATAGGCAGGGACATGTTCCACTAGACCATGTTGCTCAAAGCCCCACACAACCTGGCCTTGAACACTTGCAGAGATGAGGCCTCCACCACTTCTCTGAGCACAATGAGGCATCCACAGCTACTTAGTGCCAATATTCTTATTTTTACACTGGCAACAACATACCTTGAACTAGCTACAACTGGTAGAACAGCTATCATCCACTATACACAAACTCACTTTAATTAGTAGCAGCAAAGCTGAATAGTACAGAATGCTAAGATAGCAAAACCAGTGAAGAAAACTTACCAGTTTATATGGCACACATGGCACAATTTTGCCTCTTTCTTACTCCAGCAGCTGATTACTGGAGTAAAATATGGCTAAAGTTCAGAAACCAGCATACCCATAGGCAGGCCCACAGCTCCTGAAGATGCCACTGTAGAGGAGTCCCAGGTTGCACACACAACTTTTGCCAGCATTAAAGTTGTATAACTCTAGCAAATGGTTGCACAGAACACTAACAGAAGAGTCTTCCTACATTACAAATGCTTCTGTGTTTAAAAATAACTAGTGCTGTTGCACTACACTTTTTATCAAGTCACGGCATATTGTCAATCTTCTTTACTCCAAGCTGATAATTCTTGTCCACATTAACAGGCACAAAAGGAATGATCCTAAACTAAGAAATAAAAGTCCATTCTCTCCCTGTGCTCTGGTAAACCTCTCCTTACACATTTTTCAAAGGCCAGTGAAAATACATTGCTTTGCATATGAGTATTTGCTAATGAATACTACTCTAAAAAATTTTTTTTCCAGCATAATTCATTGAAGATTCTTGTCATTTGAAAAACCCAACACAGTATAAAGTCCCATTTTCATTTAATAAAAATCTAACCTGAAAAGCTTATATACAAAAGACATACTTAAACACAATTCAAAATAGCTCAAAACAGAACAAGATTATTTACTTTCTAGAGAAATCAAAAAACAAATATATCAGGTGACAGTAAATAGTTGAAGTAAGGTTTTTCAAAAGGAAGCAAAGTGAGGAGAAGATGACATGCAAACAGCATAAACACAAGCACACTCAACAGACGTGTTAGCAGACAGCATTATTAGAAAGAAATGCGATTCTTAGCAACTTGAACTGGAAAAAAGCACAGAAGTCTCTGGAGAATTGCTTCTCCCACCATATTGGACTGTAAATTGCCCTAACAGAAGAGTTCTTCTGTTGCAGCATCAGAGCTAAATACCACTAAATATTTTCATCCCCTGCTAACTCTTCTCTTCTGAAACCACCAGATATTTTGCAGCAGGCTCTGCATTTAATCTCTTATCCCAGTAACTCACAGGTGTCATCTACTCAGGGAGGGAAGGTGCATTAGATCAGGACTCGTGAGTTGTTATTACCACCTTTTCTGACAGTAAACTCCTCAAATATTGTGCACAGCTTCTGTGAATGCTACAAAACCTCAAGAATGCAGCACTCCCTCTCTCAGCCCTCTCCAGGCTCTCGGTGGTGTTCAGTCACACAATGCCCTCACACCTCCTAGCTCCATAAACTCCAGTTGCCACTGGCATTGTTGGGATCTTGTATCAACCAGTAGCACATAGGAAGGACATCAGAAACAAATCATGGTAGACCAACACATTTCAAAACACTATTACTACTATTTAAATCTTTTTTTTAATGATTTTTAAAATTGCCTTGGTGGCGGTGGGGGGGAGGCAGACATGATTTCTTACTTGACAAGAGAAACAACCCATGCTCCTTCTCCTCCTAATGTGTGAAGAAATATTTAAATGCATTCAGTGATGCATGACTGCAATATCCCATTTCAGAATTATTCCATTCAAAGAAAAAGGCAAGAATATTAATGCACTAAAATTGTTTTATGTAAAGAAAAATAAATAATTAATTGTGTCTATTTGTTCCAAGTTGCAGATTTCAAAGAGTTTCATTAGGTTTAAAAAAAAAAAAAAGGGATTTCTAGTACCATATAGGCCTTGAAGACTACTACAGCATTCTGGGACACTGTTACAGCTCAGTTTCATTCCGCATTGGAGAGTGCAATGATGACAGACTCAAGAAGATTTCATCTTACATTATGTTAAACCTGCAACCACCACCACTTATTATGAAATTCAGAGCTACATTCATGTAACCAGCTAAGAGAGTCCTACAATCAATCCTCATTACAGGGTAAAACATAGACTGACCCTATGAAATAACAGCAGGATGAAGAACAACACCACATCTGGAAACATTCTAGAAAATCAGCACAAAAACAAAACAAAAAAAATTGAATGCAACGTAAAAGTTAGAAATGGAAATGAGAAGTTTTACAATATACAATAGGAGTTGTGTTTCTAACTATTATAATTAGACTTTGACTAGAGATTATTTACAAAATGCAAAAATGTGGGGGTTGAGTCCCACCTTAAAAAAGGAAAATAAAATTACAAGAACATAATTTAAATGTGAAGCATTAGAATCCATTTTTTAATTTCAATGGCATGTTCTTAAACATATTCTCTGAATATATTTAATTTAGTGAGGAAATTATAGAAAAGGAAACACAATAATAAGAATAGTCACTTTTAGTATTTTAATAAGAGTCTCATCTAAAAGCTTCTGTTTTCTCCTACACTGTCTTTCAACCAATATGTAAAAACAGTATAAATGTACATCTCATCTTCACTGTGGTACAGAAAACCAACCGACCTCTAAAAGCAATATAGGCCAAAAAACCCAAGGCATAGATTTGTGTTTAATACATATGATGTAATGATATATTTGTTTAATTAGCAGAATAATTCTATGTACGACTTAAGACCAGAGTGAGATCTGTTTTCTCAATATACAAGTGAAATATGGTGAAATGAGAAGGGACATCCAACCTAAAGCAAACACCTGTGCTTTAAATAAACTCTCTAGGGTTTATTTTGGGGGTGCTGCCACATATTATGACCGTTTGCAAACTGGTTACACCTGGAAAGGAATTTCTGACTCACATACAAATGCATAAGCAATAGCAATCAATCAAGGGTGCAAGAAGAGCATATTCAAACACCACTGAAATCTTACAGCGTAAAGACAATCTGAAATTGTCTGAACTGTGTATATGACCCAACAAAGTCATTGAGACAACACCGAAGCTACAACTTCCCCTTCCATAGGAAGAACACTTTAAATACAGTGATGATTTTAAAGGTATTGTATTCAAATCACAGCGAAACTTAGAAGAATTTGGCAGTAATTTTCAGCATTTTAGGAAATATTGTGAGTGTTTTGCGAGCAAACTGCTACTTACTTCACAGCATTTTTTAACCTAGTATTGTGTTTTGTAGGAAGTCCTATCTATTTCTCTTTTAAGACTGTACTAGAGAACAGATGCCCTTAGAGAATATTTTATAAATTTTCTTAACAATATAAAGCTTCAGACATAATTAATAGGCAAGATCCTAAGCATACCTAAATTACAATAGCAACAACTTTCTTTAAAATGCTTATATAAAAAGCATTCATATTCCACAGATTCAAAAGCAAATGTTAGACACAGAAAACAACCCTCCCATATTAGCAGCACCTAAAGGAGAAGGTTCAAATTCAGTGAAGATAGAGACCACCATGCAAAGTCATCCTTCTCTTTCTCAAGCTAGGGCTTAAAACACTTTTGCTAACACTTGTGTTCGACACCCATAACGAATATCAAATAATTTGGCAACAAACTCTGCCATGTTCATTTTGGTTTGCTGTTTCAAAACATCAGTCTAAGAGATGAAGGTTGAGAGAGCTGGGGCTGTTCAGCCTGGAGAAGAGGCGGCTCTAGGGAGACCTTAAAGTACCTTCCAGTACCTAAAGGGGCTACAAAAGAGCTGGAGAGGGACTTTTCACAAGGGCATGAAATGATAGGACAAGGGGGAATGGCTCTGAACTGAAGGAGGGTAAATTTAGATTGGATGTTAGGAATAAATTCTTTACTGTGAGGGTGGTGAGGCACTGGAACAGGCTGTCCAGAGAGGCTGTGGATGCCCCATCCCTGGAAATGTTCAAGGCCAGGTTGGATGGGGCTTTGAACAACCTGGTCTAGTGGAAGGTGTCTCTGCCCATGGCAGGGGGGTTGGAACAAGATGATCTTCAAGGTCCCTTCCAATCCAAACCATGAAGAGGATATATATCACTTCAAAAGAACACAGGCTGGCAATATTCTTCTCTAAAATAAGGAATGTAATTTATGTTTCAGAATGGAGAAAGGAATTTGGGAAAGCTAATGAAAACAAAGACTGCTACCACAGGGTACCAAGTGTGCATGGATAACACTGATTATTTCCATGTAGCTTTTCATTCTTGTATAATATGCAACTGGAACATATGGGTTACACTTAAGCATAGGACAAAGCAATGCCATAATTTAAAACCCTTTCAAAAGAGCAGTAATTACATAATGAAGTATATTTAATCAGAATCCAAGTTATTAATATTTTAGTCTAATGATTTTTTCTTTTAACTACACAATCCCCCCAAAGCACAAAATTAACACTAATACCAAAAATCATTAATTTATAGCATTTATCTTATAGTTACCTTGGTTCTCAAAAATACTTTATTCATTTCAGCCTACTCTAAATATTATATTAGCTACATCTAATGGATGCAGCTGGTGCTTAAATAAAATTAACACATCAACATCAGTTTTAAAGACACTTAAGAAGTTTCCACAATCAAGGAATAATTTTACATATTAACCAGACAGACTAAGATACTAGAACAACAATAGAGTAATAGGCTGCAGTATTTTAAAATTAAATCATGGCACAGTAGCTCTCACAAAGCTGCAACGAAGCTGTGAACAGAAAAGAAACTTCTGAATTTATGCAACAGTGTACTCTCTTGACAAACACCCTCAGACTTTGATGCTATGGGACATGACAAGGTGTTATCACCAATAAATGTAGTACCTTTTCACGAACACTTTTACTGACACAGAAGGACATTTTCTTCATTTCTACATTTCTCTACCTTCCTCATAGTATTTTTTAATAAAAATTTAAGACATCCAAATGCAATTTAATTCAGTGGAGGTATATGAATGAAAATGGATTTTTCTCCTTTTCCTTAGGAAATAACAACTGTTTCACTGTTAAAAAATACAATATACACCATATGTATACATATGGTTTAAAGATTCTCTTTGAAATGCAGAATGAACATATAAAAAAAATGTTGAGTAATATAATGAAAATTTGGACAGGAAAGATGAAATCCTTAAGCAAATGAAGGTTAAAATCAATAGCATTCCACATTGTAGCTTATATTTTGTGACCAGAGTCAACAGGACAGTCATCCCTGCAGGCTTTTGTGGAAAGCTGGAGTGGTCAATTGCTCCACAGGACCTGAAAAATATGGTTTTCCTGTTTAGCTCTGCCAACCACCCATTCCCACTACCTCCTTTGTACCAGCACACCAGCCATCAGAAAACCACAAAGTGAAGTAGCTAGATCAGATGAAAATTGCCTTTTTTGGTGGGTTATGGCCATCACAATGGAGGATGCACAGCTACACACAGGTTGGCTCTAACCCTTTCAATGGCTGCACAGACTTGCACACACAGATTAGTGCCCTTGTGGTCAAGAAGGTCAGTGGTATCCTGGAGCAGGTTCAGAGAAGGGCAACAAAGATGATGAAGGGACTGGAGTATCTTTCATATGAGGAAAGGCTGAGGGAGCTGGGCCCGTTCAGCCTCGAGAAATGACAACTGAGAGGGGACCTCATCCTTGCCTGTCAGTATCTGAAGGGAGGGTGTCAGGAGGATGGACCAGGCTCTGCTCGGTGGTGCCCAGCAATGGGACAAGAGGCATCGGGCAGAAACTGATGCACAGGAGGTTCCACCTGAACACGAGGAAGAACTTCTTTACTGTGCAGGTGACAGAGCACTAGAACAGATTGCCCAGAGAGGTTGTGGAGCCTCCCTCAGTGGAGATATTCAAGAACTGTCTGGATGCAGCTCCGTGCCATGTGCTCTGGGATGACTCTGGTTGAGCAGGGAGGTTGGACCAAATGACCCACTGTGGCCCCTTCCAACCTGACCTATTCTGTGTTGCCATGAAAATTGTCATATGACCATAACCTGAGAAGACAGATTATATTTCATATTTCAACTACATTAAGATCCATTCCATTTGAGCTGCATGCCTTGCAATCCACCTACTTTTGATCTGTGAAGATACACTTTGTGACTGTAAAACTTGGATGCTTAGAAACCAACTCCATCAGAAGGCAGCAATATCCATGCATCCAGGAGCTAAATTCAAACTCCTTTGCCAGCAGGGGTGACTCAAGCTACAGATTTCCTTTTTTAATCTCACATTCTTTCTCTTGATTTTAAAATCCTTCAGAAATTCAGTCAACTATTTAAACTACAGTAACTAACTGGTGTTCTTTATGCCGCCTCTCATGATCTTCACAAGCACGCAAACCTTTGCTGAAGGATGGACTGAAGTTTCACATTTGCAGCTACACAGAATTACTGCACTTGACAACACCAACGAAGCAAAATCTGCAAAGCACTTTATGTAACTTCCAGTGTGCTGTATTATTAACTCTCTAGTACCTAAATATCTCCTGCTACTTTTATAAGACCACTTATCCTCTGCACCAGACATCACTCCAAGCTGACGGCACCTCCTCTCAGCACACTTCTCACTCAGAGAAAGGCAGCGTTTAGTAAAGGGGAATTTAGTTCTAAAGGCCAGATACTGGCCTTGATAGAGCACTAAACAGAAAGAAAGCACTAAGTGGTACAACAGAAGTTGTAGGACATTGACAGTAGCTTTTCTAGAAATATTTAACCTTGAATTTCCTTTCAAAGAGCAACCCCTTCAAAAGTCCCACCTATTCCTCCTTCTTACCCAGCAGGTACAGTAAGACAGCAAGTACAGCCCTTCAGATCTCTGCAGAGCAGCCACAGCAGGCACAAGCTGCATCTCTGCAGATGAGCATGTGGCACTACAGAGGCCAAGCACCCTGCCTGGCCTCACAGGCCTATCAAAATCCCAATTGGCAAAGAGAGGTGGATATCCAACTGCTGAAGACAGTCTGTTTCAATGTAAAGGGCAGAGGACTTTAAACAAACCAGCAGGTAGTAAACTCAAAATAATGAAAAATGGAAAAATATAGTGCTTTGCACCACATAAGGCAGGCTGTGAAACAACTTGTGAATCCAAAAATTTTACATATTTTGAAAAATAAAAGACAAAAAGGATAAAGTCACTGAAGAAAAATTCAAAATTCAGGATGGTCTTTAAATATAAATTTAACACCTTTGTTCTGCCATACTCTGAGCTACAAGTTACTGGAGATGAGGAGGTCATGTTGGAGAAGGTATTCCTGTATCTCTGCCCTTTTCCTACACTCTTGTCTTATCCTTTACTGATGGTGATGCCAGAATAGCTTCTAGGCTATTATCAACTTTTGGGCTATCCCAGCACAGCTGTACTTCCCCTCATTAATGGCATTCCTGTTATGTAAGCTGAAACAAGAAGGAATTCATCACTAGATAACCATATATGCACAATACCAAGCACAGACAAACCTCAGTAAAAAAACTGAAAAAAAAACCAAAAAGCCCTGTAGCAAACTATGACAATTTTTCCTCTTCAGATATGAGAACTAGCTACCATTGCAAGTCCCCTGAAAGTTATTTACATATAGAATGAGGAAGATTTTCTGAAAGATTTAGCAATAATTGCATAGCAAGGCATTAACTGCATGATTATGTTCACCAGATCAGTGAAACATTTCATACATTTTGGCTTTTAAATGTACATAGCCCTTAGACATTAGTCAAATTTCCCATGTAATGATGCACTCTAGCAAAATCAAATTATTAAATTCAAACCAAAATAAACATTTTGTTCAAATTTCTGTTGTATATTTCACAGGACGTCTTAAACTAAAAAGAGAACAGAAGCTGACTGTTTTATGTAGAGATTGGTGAACGTTTGTTTTTTCAGTCATAGAAAAAGAAAAGCTGTGATTTATTGCCAGTCTTTACAAGGACAGCTGTCTGATATTGTGTCTTTTGCCCTATGCCCACCAGGAGTAAAAGTCAATTAACTTCTTTATATTATTCCAGAACATCCAGTCTTTATGCAGTGAATGGAAAGTTCCTGAACTAATGCATCTAATTGAAACACTAGGAGTAGAAAGTATTTTCAGAAAGCCATTTTGTTTTAAGAAAATTCATAATCCTTTACAGGAAAATGAATGTACTGATATTAAGCTAGCTGCCAGCCTTTTAAGATTAACGTTTTTCATATAGTTGGGGTTTTTTTATATAGTTTTTTTGAAAGAATCTTGGTGCACTGGACACTGGAGAAATCTACCATTCTGAGTTCAGCCCTTTACAGACCTCCTTACCAATGAGAACAAGTTATGTTGCATTTGAGAAGTATCTACCCTGAACCAGAATATTTTGACAAACAAACAAAAGAAAAATTTATTGATGAACCTCTACCAGGCAAACCGCAACAAAATTTCAGTTTATATCATCACAGGTTTGGATTAAATTGAGGGCAGGGAAAACAGAAACAGTAAAAGACAGGGTAGTGATGCTTCCTTTAAGTCAGAAAATGTTGGTTTAATTGCTACAGTTTTTATGGAACTCCAGCTCAAAATATCCCTATTCATAAACTGTTGGAACAGCATACCAAGAAAAATATTACTGCAAACTGTTTCTACACTCTTTCTACAAGCATCCATTTCTCACCTTGGTTAGAGACAGCTATGGGCTGAGCAAGCAAAGGTACTTACATTCTCATGACCATAAATCATTCCTTGTGAATTCACAAGAGAATATTGTAGGATTCTATTTTTGTCTTGGCTTATTACAAGTTACCAGTAGGCAGCTAGAACAGAGTAAATCCTACACCTGGCAACTGCAGTCTTTCAAAGCTTTCATGAACGTCGCATTGTTTGCCTCCCTGGAAGCCAGTAGTGCACAGAATGTTAAAGGCTGTATCCGAGCAGGGCTGAAGGCAGGACACAAATAGAACGGAGCAGTAGAAAAGGAAGCTGTGTGCAATGATGCAAAAAAGTCCTATTGCTGATTTGTATTCTGCCTGAATACGAGCAAGAAAGTAAGAAAACCTCCAGCTCATTCACATGAGGAATATAAATAGAAGGTTCAGTAAAGAACTATTTTTCTAAGCATTCGCATTTGGAACATGTTCAAACTCTAGTTATACGTTGAATAATCATAAAAGGCAAAACTTGTTAATCACAAAATTGGAGAGTTCCACAATTTGGAAATAGACAGATTTAATGCCAATGTTACATCCAGTTTGTATAATGTACACAAATAGAAACCATAGTTAAAGACACATGATACAGTAGGTGATGGCAACTGTGGATAACCAGCTCCCATGGTGGATGTGATTGTATGGTACATTTCACAATAGTTATAAAAAGATGAAAGGCAGAGCTTGAGGACCATAAACAAAGGATTACTTTACAGACATTCAAATGACAAAGTCATAGGCACTGAGGAAAAAAATTAGTGTTAAGGAAATAATACAAACAGAAGCAAAAGAAGCAGCACAGTGAAAAAGCATTTTAATGCATACAATAAGGAAAAGATGAAGAAGATTTACAATCCAGAATCTTTTCAAGGGGCATATACTACTTGCAGCTCCCTCGCCAGGATGGTGCACAAAAAACAAAGCCCCTTAGAGAGCCTGGGAAAGGAACTCCTCCTAGATGAAGCTTTGGTGTTGTTTAAAGGAGGAAAAGCAAACAAACAACCTACATATCTGTGCTGCTCCATGAAATATAAAACATATCTATAGTGACAAGTAAAGTCCAATATTAGGACAGGATCTGCAAAACAATATATACCTTATTCACATAAGATGCATTTCACAGAATCACAGAATCATAGAATATGTTGAGTTCGAAGAGACCCACAAGGATCATCAAGTCCAATTCCTGGGCCTGAACAGGACCATTCCTGAGAGTCACGTCAAGTGCCTGAGAGTATCATCCAAATGCTTCTTGAACTCCGTCAGGCTTGGTGCTGTGAGCACTTCCCCGGAAAGCCTGTTCCAGTGACCAACCACAGTCTGGGTGAAGAACCTTTTCCTAATATCCAACCTAAACCTTCCCTGACACAACTCCAGGCCATTCCCTTGGGTCCTGTCACTGGTCACCACAGAGAAGAGATCAGTGTCTACCCCTCCTCTTCCACTCACCAGGAAGTTGTAACTGCAATGAGGTCTCCCCTCAGTCTCCTCTTCTCCAGCTGAACAGACCAAGTGCCCTCAGCCGCTCCTCACATGGCTTCCCCTCAAGGCCCTTCACCATCTTCGTTGCTCTCCTTTGGACACTCTCTAATGGCTTAATATCTTTATGACATTGTGCTGCCCAAAACTGAACACGATATTCAGGGTCATTTTATGGTCATTTCTATACAAATTTCTATCCATTCACTGCTCCTTGAGAGCAGGAAGTGTGGGTTACAGGTTGTGCAGAAAAGGGGAGATATCACTGGATTTCTATTAGAAGAGGTAAGAGGCTCTCTTGATATCAGGTATGATCTTCACAGGTCTCCTCAAAAAAAAAAAATCTCAAGTCAAAAGTGATACTTCTTATATCTCAATAAAGATTTGCTAACTCTTGGCATATAATTTGATAAAAACCATCTCTTTTGAAATCTATGAAAAGCTCCATTGCCATGTTAGGTACATGCAGAATCTACCTTGTACTATTTTTAACCACACCCAAAAGAGCAGAGGAAAAAGACAATCATATAGACAAACTCCATCCAAACAGGTTACATGCCACTGATTCCAGCAGCTCAATAAAGGTGAGGTTTCACATTCCTGCTTCTGTCCGGTACGAAGGTTGAAGGTGTATTTCCAGCTGACACACAGAGCTCAAAGGGCTCCTCCTGCAGGTCTCCATTATGGTTGATGTGGACAAAAGTATACTACTGCAGTGTACATGGCTCATGCACACACAAAACACGTCCCTCAACCACGCCTGAGACCTTATTGTGCCTGCAGAAGTTGCCTTGGACCTGTCAGTCCCTCAGGCAGCCAGCTGGCAGATCTTCTGTTCTGTCTCTCTTCCAGATTTATTACCTGGCTTCATTACCTGCCACCCACGCCTCTGACCTACTCACCAGCCTACAAACAGTCCTGCTGTTGTTGCACACTGACATTTCCACACAGGATGTACATGCTCCAGCTGCTGGCACCCCAAGGTGTATGGGCCCCTAGGACCCAGTGGTCTCACTCCACTCTGGCCTGTGGGCTGACACCGGCACTTAGTGCTCCATATATACCAATGTATATAGAAGAGAGTCCCCTCACCCACCAATACAAGATTAGTTCCTTTATTCCCCTATCCTCTTTTCCTATGCTTGTTTCTCTCCAAATCACTTCAAATCCTCCTTTACAGAATCACATACCCTGCCTTTTGTCCTTCTCGTAAACATTCCATAACACATCCAGAACAATTCAAGGATACTCTTCCCCTCCATCTCATAATGAGTCTCATAGAACTGATCACCTTACTGTGGCAGACTTGGGAAGAGCCAGTTCAGGGTGTTCTATTTCTCAGATTACTAAAATTTCCTCACCTGCCACCATTCCACTGGGTCCCTTTGTGGTTTTGGAGATGAGCCTTGTATCACACAGCCTAATTTGTCATCTTACTTAACAGTAAAGGTACAGAGGGTTGCACCATGGTACACCTTGTACCTCAAATACTCAGGAATTACAGTGATGTCATTTGGAACATACTGTCCAGGGAATTGGTGGAGTCACAATCTCTGGAAGTGTTCAAAAAATGTATAGATATGGTACTTGAGGACATGGTTTAGTGGTGAACATGATGGTGGTGCTGGGTTGACAGCTGGACTTGATGATCTTAGCATTCTTCTCCAACCTTAATGATTTTATTCCATGCAAAAAAAAAAAGTTATTGTTTTATAAGGATTTATTTTAAAGTCTGCAAATTATCAGAAACTTACTAGGCTGTACATGCCATTCCCTATCCCCTTAAAAAATGAAGAGAGGAAATTTATTTCTAACAGTGATAAGGACTTGCCTTGACCAATTAATGACAACTTCCCCACAGATGGTATAGTCTGACAATTAAAAAAAAAAAAAAAGTCAAATCATAGCAAAGGTTGAAGAATTCTTACTTATACTGCCAAAGTGCCCAAGCACAAGCCAAACTCCTCTGGGGTAAGAACTGTGCAAGTGTTGAACAAAGTCTCTGATCTGACAGAGGCAACACATGAAAGAAAATGAAAAAGCTCTCCTACACAGAGGAGGAGGAGCACAACAAGACAGCACTTGACAGCATGACAGACAGCACCCTTTTCAAGTTCCTACTGACAACATGAAAGAGATATATGTAACATTTGAGCACGCTCATACGGAGTCACTAGCAAGTATAAGAACTATCACAGAAGTCAAAGAAATTCCCCTTAAATTTACAAGCAAAGGAGCACAGAAGGCCAGCGCCAAGTACAGCAAGTGGAAGACAGTAAGAGACAGCAGGTTAAAAGGGGAAAGCCATAAGGTTACTCCTCCCCTCAAAGTAAAAACAAACAGCTGAAGGCGTATAAACAAGCCACACAGTTATTTTAGAAGAAATCAAGTCACTCCTTTCTCATAAGAACAATTCAAGATAACACACGTTCTTCATATTTATCCCAGAAACAAATGAATTTGTCAAGGACTGGATTAAATAAATAAAAAAAGACCCAAACCCCTAAATAAAAAAACCTGCAAAAGCAGAGACTCTCACTTTCACCAAATTCAGGAAAGATCCACAAGCCTTCAAGATACTGCATTTCATGCACCTCTGAAAATGCCCTGGTTTCCCAGTCTGCCTTGCTGCTTGCCGTTAAAAATATAACACCTTTGGGTTATATTTGTTTTAACTTACTGACCTGAAAAATCTACAGCCAACTCATGTAACACTGTGTCCTTTCTGCCTGCTGTTAACGTTCTCTGGGCTCCTCTTTTTTCTGAATCCTTATGGTGTTTGTCTAAGCTCACCCACTCCATGCCTTTCTTCCATCTAGTCTTTTCCTCCTCCCACTTTCACTTGGAGACTTTCATGGCTTTTTTCCTCAAGTCTCCATTATTCCCATTCTCTCTTTCTGTATCTCAATCTATCAGTGCCTTGCAGACAGCTTGCAAAATGCATTTGACTGCAACTGTTCTGGCTGAGAGCTCAAGAAAAAAATCACATCTTTCCAAAAAACCCCATGAATTCCACTGCCTACCCAAACAGCTAACAGACAACTAACACATTTTAACATACTCTCAAGATAACTGCAAAACAGCCAAAGAACATGTCACGTACTCACAGTCTAACCAAACAGTTGAGTGAATTCATAAATTAACTGACCACAATTTTTGAACAAATTAATATAATAAAATACATGCCCAAAAACTATGCAGTTTAAAAAAAAAAAGGCAATTGGTCCCAAGGTGCTATTATAGGCACTACTAATTAAAGGGGAAAATGCAGGACTTCTTTGATTTTTCAAATTTTATTCCAGGAATGGTTTCCCAGTAGACAACATAAATCTACTCTGCTGCTGTGCCTTCCACATGCCCTCCTGGCACAGCAGGATGTGCTCCCTGGGGCTGGAGGACAGGCAGGACAGCATCGCTCAGGCTCACGCAGAGAGAGCACCTTCAGCTGCTCTCTGTGCCTGGCCCTGCAGGAACAGATGCTACAGAAACTTTGTGTCACTCTAAACAGTGATGACTTGGGTCTTGGCCTGTAATTACAAGTTTCACAAACAAATAGCTTGCACTTACATGTTTCATACTGCTAATACTTAAGGAAGATTTGTTTTAATAAGTAAGAACTTCAAATTCCAAAGATTCTTTCTGATTGTTTGCTGCATTAAGCTACCTTGAGCTGCCTTCACATGTCAACAAGGTAAAACTACATGGTCACTTGGGTAACAACACATGTTTACCTGCTCTAACTACTGTGTGCATGCTCTCACATATAGGAACTGTAAAATTAAAAAAAAAGCCTTCACAGCAACATCACTATTCCACAGCAATTAGTAGCAATTTTGCTCTTCTTCTTGATTGTTTTCTAACTTTAAGAATTAAAGCTTCCTGGACTTGCATTTGTAGCAGCATATAACTTTATAAATTAAATATCCTAGTCAAAACAAAGTGTTATTCCTTTATAAAGTGTTTTATTATAACAAAATGTCACTGACTTAACTGAGCTCAATTCAGAGAATCCTCAGTCTTATAAGCAAGCAAGCACTTTTCATGATGCAGCAGTATTTTTCAATCCCTACAAGTGTAATTTAAAATGAAGTATGATATCACAGACTCCTCGAGATAGGTTGAGTGTGGGATTATAATGTGTGCATTGGATGTCTTGGGAATCTTGGGGGAAAAATAAAATGTCAGTTACATTCTAAGCTTTATGAAACAAAGAAGAAGCATTCCAAACCAACTAGGTGAAAGCAATTTTCTAGTATAAAAAGGATATTCCAAAGATCCAGTCATGAAGCTACCACTTCCTCATGAGGAGAAGAGGCAGAGCAGGGCACTGTCCTCTTCTCTGTGGTGACCAGTGACAGGACCCAAGAAAATGGCCTGGAGTTGTGTCAAGGGATGTTTAGGTTGGATATTAGAAAAAAAGTGCTTCACCCAGAGGGTGGTTGGTCACTGGAACAGGCTCCCCAGGGAAGTGATCACAGCACCAAGACTGATAAAGAGGTATTTGGACAATACTCTCAGGCACATGGTGTGATCTTGTGGATGGTCCTGTGCCGGGCTAAGGGTGGGACTCAATGTGGGACCGTTGTGGGTCCCTCCCAACCCAGCATATTCTGTGATTCTGTGATAAATTTACAGCTAAAACTCAAATGCATTGTGCACCTCTTAGTTTCCCAGCTGCGTGGTACAACAGCTAACCTAAAACCCCAAAAGCAAAGATTCTCCCCCCAGTTTTTACAAGGCAAAACTCAGTGCTGGTTTGATTATTGCAATGAATCCAAAGTACCTTCCTGCTTGGTAAGAGAACAGCTGATATAAAATTGACACTTCTAAAATTCAAAGTGCTTCAATAAGACTGTGTTTTAATTTGAAGGATTGCAGTGGAAGGGACAGTACATGTTATCCTGCCTTTTTAACTGTGGAAACTTATTCAAATCCCTTATTCAAAAGCCAGGCTGTCAAAAACATACAACTATTTGAAATCAACTTCTCTCCTTAATGTCTTATAGAACACAGATGTCTTGGTAAGGTTGGCACTAAAAAAAACCTCCAAGCTATTCAACCAGCTGCTTTGATTTTGTTATGCCTGAACAGTCGCATGCTCAGTTGAAACCTCTATTTTGTTTATGCTTTGAGTCAGTATAAAGCTTTTTGCAGTTTATTAGCACAAGCAGTAGTTTTAAAATGATTTTTTTGTGACACAAAGAAACAAAACAACTCCTGAAGAAATTATTTTCTACCCAAGTTGATAAAAATAGAGGCAAGTCTTGAAAATCAGTAACTTATTACCAATGTACGGATGTCCACAGATCATACAATGTAAGTTGGGTTCTTTTTCCTCCTCCCCCCTCAATTCTTAAGATATATAGCTGACATAGAGCATTTTAACAGGTAAAATTAAATAGAACCATTAATAGATGCCCCTGTGCATGCTCCTAGCCTGGAACAAACACAGAGTAGCCTAGATCACATTTTCACAGGTTACCTTCCATTAAGAGCGCTATGCAATCATTGCAAGTCCTTAATTTACAGGCCTTCACTGCATCTGCACGTTACCAAGGGGCATTATGACCACAAAGTACACTTTCCAAATCATCCAGCAGCTTCCAAACAACTCATTTGTCAGGAGAAGCATTATTTTCAAAAAGTACCAAGAGAGACACTAAAATGTATGTACTTTAAAGGTATCTTTTAGGGCCTCCAAAGATGAAATATAATTGTCAGCTTGCAGCCCAATCAATCTAAACTGCTGGTAGAAGGGAATGAAAAACAAGCTGTCCACTGTTTTGCTTTGCCTGTAAATACTATCCTCTGAGCCATCTCAAGTGCTTTCAAGAAGAATAACACATCTGTGTGGTCTTATCATCAGGTAAGTCATCACTGGTGCAGTTACTGTACTACTGAACTAAGAGCAAAAATTTTTCACTTAGGACTGGCATCAGTAAACACAAAGGATTCATTTTTTAACAGGTTTTGCTGAAACTCATTCAACATAAATCAGAGCAAAGAGGAAATATTTGCAATAAAATATTTTTATATATAATATATATATTTATATAAAATATATAACTATTTCTTCTAAATTGTAGAACTTAAGATACATTACAATACCCTTGAAATATATGAGAGCATTCTTGAGTGAGCTATTCTTTTCCAATATGATGCTTTTATTACAGTTGTGTTAAAAAAAATTGAATGCACCTGATTTTGACAAAAGAAAAACAATTATGGATGACAGTAATGGGGTTTTTTATGTTGTTTTGCTTACGTACTCATTCCACAGCCCTGTTCATATGGGGTTGCTGCCTACTGTTATCATAAGCTTAGGAAAAAAGTTGGTCAGTTACCACAAAAACTCTAGACCTCGTTGTGGCTAGACACAATTCAGTGCCTGCAATATTATAAATACTTATTTATCCCATTTATGATCATGCATAAAATATGATATTGGTGTTCAAAGTGACAGTCTGTATCATGCAAAAAAACCCCAAACAAACTAAATCAGAAATACTTTGCAGCAGTCACAAAAAGGGTCAGAAAATTTTACTACACTCAGGGCAAATACACTTGTTAATCAGCCTGTCAAACACAATATGGTAGTTTGCAAGACACCTTGACCCATATTTGTATCTCCAGGAAGGAAAGAAAAATTGGATAAAGATTTCAAGTCTAGACCCCTCCCTCTTTTCCACCCATGGCTTCAAGGATCAGATAGATTAGTCATACACACAAGCACTCTGCATCAAGGCTCATTGTGCTTTCTACCAGGTGCAGCAGGAGGTACCATGAAAGAAAGAATCCAGGACAGGCAGTTCTCCAGCTGACTCAGTGTGCTAACTTCAGAGAGGCAGAAAAAGACAGGGATGGGGGGAGAAAAGTCCAAAGTGAAGTCAAAGTTGCAGCCTGATTAAGTAGCATTCTCCCATTTTTTTTCTACGTAATTTAGAAATATTTGTAGTTGTGTTACCATTCACAAAGTCATGATGAATGTCTTAAATTTGCCCTCTATTTTACCCTGTTTGGAGTTGACTGTGATTTTAAGGTAAAGAAATTACCAAGGAGGGGGGTGCTACCAAAAATCTCAGCTGCCTATTACATCCTTAATTTTATTCAAGGGGTTATCAGAAGGACAAATGCCCATTTCAGCCTGGTGGTCCAAGAAGTAAAGTGGTATGACAGGTTAAGAAACTCAGAAGTTGTGCCCACACAAATTCAGGATTTTTTGCAGCTGTCTGGATTCCCAGAGGTTTTGTGACCCAGCACTAGCACCAGCTCACATCATGGGCATCAGAAACTCCTGTATATGCTCAGGAATCCGGACATCAGCATCGTTATATCCATCCTGCAAAACCTACAAGTCACGTGCAGTAATTGCTAAAAGGACTGCATTTGCTATACACTTTGAGAGCAACTCTACTGAAAACCTAGTTCCCCCAAAATTGTCAAACTTGCTACACATGCAATGATTCTGGAAAACTGATTTAAATGTCCTTTAAGTACGCTCATCAGATAAACTAGTTCTTGACAAACACTTTCAGACAATTTCACATTAGAGACTCTTATGCAAAGTATTGCACTATCAGCATTGTGTGCTCATGTCAGGCATGTTCTGGTCAGTCTTTTACCACTTTATTGTCTAATCCACAGCCACATTTGACAGTTTTGTTACCACAATAAGACTAAGGACATTTTCAAATTCAACATTAAAATAACTTTTCTGCTAGGTAGTTGTCCTATTTGGTGCATTTGGTTCATGTGGTGAGATTTTGGGAGCAGGGGGATAGAGAGGGGCTGTAGAGGTGCCTTCTGTGAGAAGACACCAGAAGCTGCCTCCATGTTGGACAGAGCCTGCTCCAATTCCACAGAGGACCCAATATACTTGGCAACATTTTTCTTTTTTTTAGTTATAAGTGACTCTGGGATTTGTCTTTGATCTTGAGAGTAATTTTTTTTTTAATAAATGAATTTGCTCAGACTTCTCTTAGACAACCTGCAACATCTCAGTGGTATCACTGGTTAAAAGCAACAGAGTTCAGATGCTGCAGTGGTGCCCTGTGACCTGTTAAAGGCCAGCCTGGGTCATAACATGATTACAGAAATAGGAATCCAGCTTATTCATCAGCCTTCAAACAGCAATCCTCCACAATCAATCACACAGAGTAACCTTGCTGCAGGTGTCCCCTCTGCCCTTAAGCTGAAGCCAGGTAATTTCCTACACAAACCACGTAGATGTTTCATTAACATTGTTGCAATACTCTGACCTTCCGTGCAAGTTCCTTTCTCTATTTCAGTTTCTTTTAATCTGATTACAAGCACGCGTGACACCTGGCTGCAGTACCAGCTCACCCACATGATCTGAGACGGAAGTTTACAGTGAGGACTGGAGAGGTTTAAACGCATTGAGACCGGGGACACAAAGTAAAAAGGAAGTACCACACAAATCTATGCAAGCTAAAAATAAAGTAATAGTTTCCATTTGCTGTAAGTGGTGACTTGCAGGGAATAACAACTCCTTCTTCCTAAACAGTATTTTAATTTAAATATGACACCAAATGTAAAGTTCTGCTAATTTTATGAAGTCATCTCATAAAACTGTGAAGTGTTTCCATTAGACTTAAAACCCAAACATTTATTTTAAATTATGTGAAAGACAAACACCAAAATACTCAGAACATAAACAGGAAATAAAACTAGCGTACAGTTTACTGTATATCATAAGAAAAATATAAAAAGCAAGCACAGAGCATGACATCAACACTGTAATATTTTAAGCACTGACTTAAATGATCACATGTGGATAACCTATCCATTCATATGCAACTTCAACACTAACATGCTCTTAAAAAAAGTAGTCATTTGTAGAAAAAAACCCCAACAACAAAAAAACTATTACAAAAAAACCACCCCAACTTCTCCATTTCCCCTTGTATTAAATTTAATCCCACAGAAGTAAGATAAGCAAATTTTCGAAAGCCTAAGAGATTGTCTGGGAAAGAAAACCTAAAAAGAAATGTTAAGAGTTACAGAAGAAAGTATGAAACCATAAGACTGCAGTTTGCAAAGGAAACAAAAAAACCAAAGTAAACATTGCCTGGCACAGAAACAGAACTACTCTCTAATGAACATCAAAGGTCCCAAAAAACCCTATACTCTGAATACCTTCAGGCCTCCAACAAATTCCTAGTTAAATCTAATGATACATTTTGATATCTCTGTAAAGAAAAGAAATAGGATGAGGAAAGCCACATTCTCAAGATAGTATGGAAGAATATTTCCCCACCATGCCTAAAGAACTTCATCTCCCTTTTCATCCCTTTTTCTTTTCCCAGAACTATCATTTTGCCTTCCCAGCTCAATGCCTCTTGTGGGGCTGATGCCTTTTTGGTATTTTCTTCACGCTTAAAAGCTGGCAGCCAAAACATCCAGCTCAGGAAACATATTCTCCTAAAAAAGAACTACAAATGCCCAACTGACAGGAATAAAAGCAAGAAGAGGCAGACGATCTCATTCTAGAGCAGCCAAGAACTAGCCCTTGCTATGGCACAGTCCAGTGCTGGCCTGCTCCCTGTTCCAGGAACACAAGCCTGTCGAGAAAAGCAGGCTGGGGAAGAAGGGAGGCAGCAAAAGCCACTCCTGCTGCCCAGGCAAGTATGGGGGTAAAGGGGAATTGTGTAACACTGGTGGCTCACCTGCCCTTTGATATAAGGACTGGGTATTGAAATAAAGAACAAAGAAACTTCTTGGTTAACAAGTTAAGCTTGGAGGACTCACACCCTTTACTGTTTCCATGTCTGCTACACAAGTGATAAAGAGAAAGCCATGAGAAAACCAAGCCCAAAGGCAACATGAAAAACCAAAGTTACCCTTTTCTGTGCCCAACAATGTAACTAATAACAGTTGGCTACACATTCTAATTGATCATATCCACATGAAGATTAGTAATCTGACCTTTCTCCCTGATCAACCCCATTCCAGAGGGGGGCAGAGAAGGCACATTCTTCCTCGGGAGAGGCAGAACTTTACAATGCCACCTGCACAACCATGACACCACTTCTCTTGCAGAGCATGCAAGAAAGTTTCCATTTCCTGTGCAGGCACTCATATGGTTACTGCAGCTCCAGCAGCACCAGAGCACAGGCTCTGTCCCACAGCAATGCACTGAGGTGAGGAGATGAGAAAAAAAAAGTGGTCAAAATCTTCTTGGTTAAGACATATGGATGGTATTGTAAAGAATAAAGGGGTTTGTTTCATTTTTAATTTAACTCATTCAAGTAAGCAAGAGTAAAAACTGTAACACTGTGAACCTTACCCGTCATTGTACTAAATTAATTATAGCCTGGTTTTGGGTACTATTAATTTCTTTTTGAAGTAAGCATCTGTCCAGTTCTTAGATGACAACTTAAGACCAGGATATTCTAATATTTGTTTCCCCACAGAAGTGCTGTCTAATTTTCTACAGGGAAAGAAGGAAGTTTCCTGATGTTTTGAATATCAGCCCAATGGGCAGTAACAATGCATGGAAAGCATGTTCACCAATCCCATTTACTAGTGGGTGTCAGAACCTCTTCAAATAAATAGTAAAAGGAATTTAGATGCTGATGTCTTCATCATACTCCTAAGCTAAAATTCTTCCATAAACCTTCCAGTCTGGCACATGTTTTTAGCAGAGGCCAGCTGGTTAAAAGGTCTTTTTTCTTGAAAATGTACAAACACGGGCATTACTAACCCAAGTTTATTTGAAAAAACAACATTTTTTTGAAAGTACATTAAAATTAAGTTTAATATGAGATAGTCTCCTGCTGAAACACTATAAATATTTATTTGCACCAAATTATTACTCACATATAATTTTCAATATTACAGTGTTTCAACAAGATATATTGAAGGAAATCTTCTTCCATTCTCCCTGATAGACAACTTCAAATCTTTGATTATAATATTTGAAGTGATTGTACCTAAGTAAGCAAACAGCTGTCTTTTCAGAAATAGATCTTTTCAGAATGACCACAATGACAAAAGAGATAGTAAAGGAGATTACTAAAAGAAGACATCCTCCAACAAGCTGAAGTCATGAGCAAATCAGGAAATCACAGAAGCACTCTGAAAACTAAATGCAAAGAATGCGAAACAGGAGATTTATAGTAACAATTTAGAAAAATGCATACAAACTAGTACAGTTTTCAAAGACATTCAAAGCAAAAAGCTGGTCTTAATTCTGCTGTGAACCTCCTCTCTCATTCACAGACCTCAAAACGAGAAAGAAACTCTCAAACCACAGGGAGAGAGAGAACAAAAATAACCCAAACCATGATCTTTTTAAAGAGATACCTCAAATCCAAGTAATTTGCCTGCTTTTAGCTGGGCAAACGGATTTGTTGGCAACCTATTTGACACAGTCTACACGAATTTCCAAAAAATATCTGCCCATGTTCAACATAAAAGCTCTTGATAAAAAAAAAAAAACCAAAAAAAACAACGGGGCTGAGGGGAAGTCATTGTTCTGGAGCAGCAATTGTTCAGAAAAAAGGAAATAGGAAGAAACTGTCACTATTATCATTCAAGAAAGGGCATCAGGAAGCAGTTCTGTCATCTGTCCAGTTCAGTGCATTCATACATACCTAGAAAGGATGTGAATGGCAAAGTGACAAAAATCACTGATGATAGAAGCTGTTCAAGTAAGAAAAATGAAAACTAGATGTGGAGAGGTCAGGTAACTTCACAAATACTAACTGTCCATTAAGACAGGAGATGAAAAAAAAACCAACATTTATATAAAAGCATAAAGCAATGTATATAGGATAAACACTTTTGTAAATTTACATATATTATGTGAGTCTCTGAATCCCCCATTACCAGAGTAGACAAAAAACATGCTGCAATCTTAAGAGACGTTTTCTTGAACTATCCCTTGAATATTCAGGAGCTACCAGAATATCAAACCACTGAGGATGGAGTAAGAGTAGCTCAAAAAGCATCATCATACTAAGATGGAAGTTCATAGCACATCTGCATTTTGTTCTTTATATCTCAGAAAGGTAAAAGAGGATATAAGAAAGCAACTAAGTTGACCTCAACGAGGGAGACATTTCCTGAGGGGGTGGGATTAAAGATATGTAGGTTAATATTCTTCAACTTCAAAAGAAATTACTGATGTAGAGCAAGAGAGGTCTGCAATCTACAAGGAACAAAGAAAATAAACAGGGAGTGATTAATTATTTTCTCATACTACTAAAATATCAAATTAAATCAGCAGGATGCAAGTTTCATTTAAAAGTCTGCTTTTTACCCTAAACACCACATAGGTAAGCCGCAAAATTTAGTCTTCCATAAATGTTAACAAATTCTAATTAATGACAGAGACGTCCAAGACATCTCTGTGTTTAATAGTTTATCACCTTCAGCTCAGGAAATTTCTGAGGTGCAAATTGTTGAAATAGTATCATGGCAAATTTTCCTGTAAATGTTCTCCCTAAGACAGCTGTTATTGATCAATGACTGTTAAAGGGCAGGACACAGGCTTAGGTGAAACTGTGGTTTTGAGTCAAGGTGGTGGTAGTTTCTGGTGAAAAATTTGACAACCTAGAAAACTTTTGAGAATCTCTTGAGCAAATAAACTTTTTACTCTTTCAACCACAGCACACAATTCAACTACACTTCTCAACCCACACAGTGTGTTTCAATTCCTACCAATTCACTTTTCTCATTTCTTAATAGGCCTGGCCATATTCACAAAAGCCAGGGAGTCTGAGAAGCTTTAAGTTAATGCAGCAACAAAAATGATAACAGAAGTTACAACTAGTACAGTTTATAGAGGCACATTTGTTGTCTTTCAGAACAAACTACCTACCAAAACAGAATCTACCAAGCTGTGAATAAAAACTGTATTGCTGCAAAATAAAAGCAGTTTTTATAGAAAGGGTTGTTAGCTAAGTCTTCTGGAGATCTTGCTTCAAGCACAGAAGCATTTTAGAACCTTTCACACAGACTTGGTATCAGTCAACATCAGGCCCTTCAGGAAGAAGGACACAAGGTACAACAGAAGGATGGAAAGCTGGGTGGAAAGTATGAACACACATGTAGAACTGAGTCAGTAAAAGAAACAATTTTTCTCCTTGGAAGAATTTAAGTTTTATATTTGGCAGCAAATAACTTAAATCTCAAGTAAATGTTGCAAGTAAATCTTGTATCTGTAAGTAAATTGTTTACTATAGGCTATAAATTAGTGCCATCCACATGCCATCTGCCTTTGATCTGTGATCCCTCTGTCTGCATTTTTGTTTTTCTAGACAAACTATCTTTTCAACCAACATATTCTACTTCATTTTGTCAACTCTATTATTAAAAGAAAAAGAAAGAAAAAAACGCTTCAAAGGCTGAACACTTGATGGGGCAGAGAGGCCATCTACTACATACAAGACTCCCATTTGACCACGTTTGCTTTAAGCAACAAAGTATTAAGTAAGGCTTCTTCAGACTCAGTTGAAAACTTCCTAAGATTGCTCAAAATCAGTCGAGATTAATTCACAAAAATCAAAGCCCAACACAAATAAAATCACTGATTACCACTGATTACTGCTTGATACTAAAACCAAAGCTCATAAATCTGAACTAGCTGAAGATGTCCCTTCCTAAATCATTCTAGGATTCTACACCACCCTAAACTGGTTGACCATCTTTAAGCTTCAGGAGAGAAGTGAGATGCTGGGGTCAATGCTTATTCTTTATGCATCAGTTTAATTCAAATTAAATGCCTGTGTTGCTGGAGAAAGATCACTGTTTCGCTACACGTGTCTTGCTTAGTGGGCCAGAAACCACAGCCAGTCATCATTAAGATGACAGATTAGGGTTAAAATTTCCCATTAACGTTAAATGTCCAGTACACAAGCAACTTATAAAGTTTTCTATGGTCAATTAATACATGCAGTTGCCTTCAGGTCGAGATCTTCTTTCAACTAAGCTACTTGACTTCAAGGCAAATCTCAAAAATTAAAAAATCCCAATC
Organism: Chiroxiphia lanceolata; assembly: GCF_009829145.1. Classification (NCBI taxonomy): domain Eukaryota; kingdom Metazoa; phylum Chordata; class Aves; order Passeriformes; family Pipridae; genus Chiroxiphia; species Chiroxiphia lanceolata. Next base: position 10,023,328 of record NC_045637.1, on the reverse strand, counting down.
GCTGGTCACCTGGAAAACATGGTACATGATTTTTTTAATACCTCAGAAAAATTCATTAACTGGACAGGGACAAAATCCACTTCTCTAACATTCAACTGACCAAGAGATATTGGTTTCTTTTTCCTGCAAATGCTCACTTCACAGACATGAATTAAAATACTAAAATACACTAAAAATACTTATAGCTTGTATAAGCAATAGTGAAGCATTCACACTATCAAACCCTAGTGGTTTTTTACATTTAGTTCATCTGGAGTTGCTTTAAGAGTGATCTAACCTTCATTTAAAAATTGTCAATCATGGTCAAGCTTTAACTTCCCCTGTAATTTCTTCCAGCAGAAGCAGCAGAAACTCTCCATGTGGTGGAATTATTCAGCAGATTCGTAGCCCAGCCCATAATGGCTGGGAAGTCCTTCAAGCACTGCATTTCAGTCGCTGATGCTCAGGAATCACAAACACACAGTGTGTTTCTTGCACCTAACAGGTTCTCCACAAGTTCTCTACTTATTTTTAGAGCCTCAGGCCAAGCTCTAGCTCTACTTCACACTGCTTTATGAGGAACAGAGTTCAGGTTTTCTTCATCTACCACAGATTACAGGTTTGTTTCAGAATTAGAGACTCATATAGCAACTTGATGAGAAAGACAGTCCAGAACGCCCCGCTGAGGAAGTCTAAATCACAGCCTTCTGGTTTAACTTTTGGCAAACAGACAAAGGTCCAGGTGCATGTTTACAACAGGCAAAAATCACTCTATCAGAGAAGAGGCATCCACCCAAGTATCTTTGTGCACACAGTACATGTGCTTTCAGCACACTACAACTACAGCAAAATGTCATCACTTCATCCAGTAGTTTACCATTATCATATGAGTGATGAACCAATCAATGATTTCATACTATTTCCCAAGTCAGTCATTGTTTCCCAGGTTTATAATATGAACTATGCTCTGCACCAGCTACATTGTATTAACTCCTCTTATTTCCCTTTGCTTTTTTCAGGCATACTTACACAGTGTTTCAAAAAAACAGTTGTATTGCTATAAAAATAATCATACTATATAATGCTCACCGCAAGACAAATGAGATAGTTTTAATAAGTACTTGTCAATTTTATTGTATAATTATGTTAGGATAGCTACACACATCTGGACCCAATGAAGTAGCACCATTACTTGTAGGAACAAGTCATATGAACGAAGCAATAGAGATTATGACAGAAAAAAATAAAGCAGGATAGCTCTTTATTGTTACCATCAAAAGATAGTAATAGAGAAAAAAATGCAAATCAAAACAAATTGAAAAGGAATACACAGAAAGGCAGATAATTGCTTTGTTTTCAACCAGGTTTGGCCTTCCACACAAACATTAAAGCTAGAGAAAAGTATCGAAGATTTTGCAAGATTCAAAGAGACATAAGTTGCTTTCATATTTTCAATATGCATAATATTCACTGATTCATTTTAAAGGAAGTTGCTTTGCTGCAACTTGTTGCCCAATTAAAAGGATGAGAAAAACAGGAAGCTACACTAAACTACACGAGTTCAGCAGACAGACCAGGCTCTGCTGAAGTAAAGCAACACTGTTACAGCTATTTTAACCACAGACAAAAACATTTTTGAAGGACCTATTCTAGATATAGTGGAAAAAAGCAAGCAAAGACGCATTCAGAGCATTTCAAATGAAATGGGGAGACAAGGAAGCACAGGCAGTGAATACGAGGGTTTAAGTCAGGAGCACCTATGCCAAAGAGCTTTACTAACCTGCAAAGTGTCAGCAAAGAAAAAATTGCATTTCTTCTCATGTTTTCTTTGCCAGTTTAAACAAGGTTTCCTTCCAAGCATTTCCTGTGAAAGCAACACTAACTTGGCAACAAAACTGCCACCAGAGGACTATAAACATTTTTAAAAGGGAGGTTTTAGAGAGAACTAGCATCTCTTTCCTTGTAACTGTACAACTGAGGAGACAATAATTTGGGCATTCAGGCTTCTGCCCATTGAACTCACCCCAAAAGATTTTACTTCTGTCTATGCTTAGAACACAACCATTTTTTTTCCAAATGGTGCACAGACAGCTCTGGTGTCGTAACACTGAAAATACTTTAAGTAGGTCTTCACATCAAAGAGCCTCTGCAGGCTTCTTTCATTCCAGAAGACAGTAAAGGTGTGGGGGAGAAAGCCCACAAGCAACAAACAAACAAGAAAAATTCCACCACAAAACATCCCCCGAAAGATGACATCATTGTAGGTGCTGCAACCATGACAATATACAAGAAAACTATAGCATGTATTCCTCTGTCTTGTGAAAGAATCAAAATTGTTTTGCCCAAGTAGTTTTTTTCAAATCAAAACATAAAAGCCTAATTTTGGCAAGGCCTCATATAAAGAATAATTTGCAAAAGAAATCAAAGCATCATTTATAAGGTTAGGAAAATGCAATGTGCAAGACCTGTTTCACAGTAAAAACAAACAACTTTGTCAAAACATCCAAGGCAGCTTCATTCAACTTTCTCTTTAGTTATAACTCATTCTGTGTTATAATTAGTTTCAACTTAAAGACTAATAGAGATAGCATAAATACTCTTCTAAGATAAGAGATTGTATTAGACAATAGACATAGCCAGGATATGCCACTTACACTGTCATAGCATCATCATTCTTCATTTTACAATTTTCCCCATAATTTTGACACTTACTGAGGGAAGAAAAATATGAAACCAAAACACAACCAACAAGAATGTCAGTATGCCATTTAAGCTACCTCCTTAAAAGTTCTTAGTTAAAAGTCACCCATTACTGCTGATTTCAAAAACACCATCACCATTACTAAGAACCCAGGAATGGACCACCATTGTCCCACTCACAATATGGCACAGGCTGGCCGAATTTGCGCATTCTGTTGTACTTTACAGACCACTTGTCCTGGGTTCCCTGACTACATCCTCATCACAGAAGGGTTTGTTCAGTATGTCAGTGGACTTCAATTTCTCAGGCCCATCCTAGCATCATTCAACTATATTAAAATTCAACAGCTTTATAAACTGCCAGCTAACAAATAGTGTTTGGGGGTTGTGAACAGGCACTCTGTCATCATTGAACAAAAGGGTCTAAGTTTGTTTTAACATCACTGTTAGATTTTTCTAACAGTTGTCTTCCTTGCTACACACTGCACAGAACAGCTCAACTACTCTCAATGTCTGTGGTACTTTCAAGATTATGACACTGACAGGAGAAGTATTAATTGAAATGGTTTTGTTTGTTTTGCATGAGCATTGTATTCATGAACTTTCATTGTCATGTACTTTTATGTCATCAACCTTGACTTTTGTAAGGCCTTTGACGTGGTCACACACAACATCTTTGTCACTCACTGGAGAGATATGTGTTTGATGGATGAACTATTCGATGGATAAGGAATTGGCTCGATGACCACATCAATGATTTAAACAGAGATCAGTAATAAATTGTGTCCCTTAAGGGCCCCTACTGGGACCAGTACTGTTCAATATCCTTATTAATGACATGGACAGTGGGATTCAGAGCACCCTCAGCAAGTTTGCCAATGACACCAAAATGAGCAGTGCAGCTGATACACTGGAGGGAAGAGATGCCATCCAGAGATACCTGGACAGGCTTGAGGAGTGGGACCATGTGAACCTCATGAAGTTTAACAAGGCCAAGTGCAAAGTCCTGCACCAGAGTCAGGACAAACCCCTATGTCAAGATATTGGGAATGAACGAATTGAGAGCAGCACTGTCAAGAAGGCCTTGAGGATTCTGGTGGACAGTGGCAAGTTGAGTGTGAGTCAGCAGTGTACCCTGGCAGCCAAAAGGGCCAACCATGTCCTGTGGTTCATCAAGCACAGGACTGCCAGCCAAGGGAGGTGACTGTCCCACTGGACAGTGGTCCCACCTCGAGTACTGTGGATGCCTCAGTGTAAGAAGGACACCAAATTATCAGAGTGTGTCCACAGGAGGACAACCAAGGGGGTGAAAAGCCTCAAGGGCAAGACTCATGAGGAGCAGCTGAGATGACTTGGCTTGTTCAGCTTGGAGGAGAGAAGGCTGGGGAGTGCCCTCATCACAGTCTACACCTTCCTCCAGGAGGGCAGCCAAAGGGGAGGTGCTGATCCCCTCTCTCTGGTGACCAGCGATAGGACACGAGGAAATGGAAGGAAGCCTCATCAGGGAGGCTCAGATTAGACACTGGGAAAATGTTCTTCACTGAGAAGGTGGCTGTTCACTGGAACAGGCTTCCCAGGGAAGTGATCATGGCACCAAGCCTGCCAGAGTTCAACTGGTTTAGTTGTAGGCAGTCCTGTGAGGAGCAGGGAATTGGACTCAAGGATCCTTATGAGTCCTTTCTGACTTGAGTTATTCCACAATTTTATGAAATTAAGTGTTAAAAATCTAACCAAGTTGGATATCTAAATCCTAGTGCGGTTTCATAACAAGCCACAACTCTTCCAACAAAAAAATCTCCTATATTTTATTCTTTCTTGCCTCCTCCATCCTTAAGAAGTTTTTCTGAAGTGCTATGGAGAAGACTAAGTTTCGTATTAAAAACACTTCTCCAGATATATTTCCCTCTTCAGTCCCATATTCTTGATTTGAGAATCAAAAAAATTCAAGAAATAATTTACCTGAAGAGTAAAATATAATATAAGAGGAAAGGAAATTAGTGCACTAAATTCAAATTGGGAGCTCTAGAATTCAAAATTCAAATAATCTTCCTAAAAAGAAAAGTTAATAATAAAACTAAAGTTAATCCAGCAGATACACAGTTAAGCTATAATATAATCACAACTTCACAGAATAAATAGTTGACTTTCCAGAAGTGCAGGCTGATCATTTATAAAGAATTATATCATTGTCAAACAGTCAGTAACTATTCAAATTATTCTTAAAAATCATAAAACCCCCAAATTTGATAAACTTTTTGAACTACATATTTGCAGAAATATGAGTAGTATCCCATTTCCTCTATTAAAGAAGTCTTTCCTTGAAGGAAAAAAATCAACTTTGCTTATATCAGTTTTATTAGGTTTAAATGTGCTGTTTTTCCAAGAATAAGCATAAACTTTTACCTGAAAGCACAAAAACACATTCACGAAACTAAACAGCCACTTTACTCTGCTTATCTTTTTAAAGATTAAATCATGCAGTCCAAACAATTTTAAGAAGCCCTACTTCTACAGTCAAGTGGAGTTTTAAATGTCTCTGAGGACAAGAGGTTCCACATCCTCTACGGGCACTTGTTCATCAGACTCATGATTCAAAACAAACGAACCAAATCCCAAAATAATAATAATAATAATATATAACCACATATACACCCCCTCAAAAGCCCCTCAAATCTAATCAGAATTTTGGCTCAGTTTTCTCCCATTACATATTGGAGAAAGTAATATGACCTTCCCTTGATGTCTTGTCTAAGGCTGAAGAAGTCCAGTTTCCCCTCTTTAAGGGATCTGCTCTAGGCCCCTAATCATCTTGGTGATTCTCACCTGAACCTGTGGCAGTATGCAATTTCTTTCATGTACTGGTGAACCCCAAACATTGTACTTTAGATGTGGTCTCATAGTTGTTGAATAGATGGGAAGAACCACTATTTTCTGGCTGCTGGCTGCACTCTTAGTAACACAGCCCAGTGCATGGCTGGCCTTTGTCACTGCCAACCTACACTCCACTTGTCATCCACCTGAGTCCAAGGCCCTTTCTTAGAAACCTGTTGTCTAGCCAGCCTGTGCTGCTGCACGTGGCTACTCCATCCCTGGTGCAGGATTTTGCATTTCTCTTCAGCTGGCCACACAAGGCTCCTCCTGTCAGGCCACTTCTCCAGGCCCTGCTGAACAGCCACTCTGCATATTGAACAACTTGGTATTGTCCAAATACACTTGTTGAGATCACACTATAGCCCACCATCCAGACATTGTTCTGGTCCCAAAACTGATCCTGGAAGGATGCCACTTGCAACCTGCTACCAGCTGGACTTTGCTCCACTGACCCCCACCCTCTGGGCTTGGCAACCCAGTCAATGTCCCACCTGGTCCATCTCTCACTAGCCTGGACAGAAGACTACCAGAGCACACCATTTCCAAAGTCTTACAGTCCTAGACTTTTGTTTTCCAGAAAGTTACCTCCAGTACTATACAGGATTTTTAGTTCTTAACCAAGGGAAAACCAGCAGGTGAAAAGACTATTGGTATCCTAAGTTTCTATTTCTGCACCAGAAAGAAGTCTATATTTCTCCTGTTAAGAAACATAACAAAAAGGATAAAACAAGTAAGGTTAAGATAGAGATGGCTATTAAAAAAGAAAGAAAAAGCATATACTCTCTGGCTTATTATAGTAACAACACAACCTCAGGCCTTTCCTTTCACCAGTGAGTAAAAGAGACAAGGAGGCCACATGTGCACCCACACGCACATCTAGGTGTACAAAGGGGGAAATGGGATCCTTACAGCATTTTGTTGTTTTTTTCACAGAACATTAAAGGAAATATTTTCTATAATTGCCACAATCAAGCCCACTATCCTCATAAATCTTGTCACAATGCTTATACAAAACCTCAGCATTAGCCCAGTGATATGTACAACCCAATATACACATATATAGATATAGATAAATAACACAGTCTCTTTAGGAATGTAAAATAACTTTGTTGCATTTCTCAGCCGGGAGTGCACTTTCAGCTGCACTCCTTCAGGAAAGGAAACTCAAGCTGTTATCTCAGGAGTCTTCCTTTGCACTCACCAATAAACTTTAGGCCTCTTGATCAGTGTCAATCAAACCTGATGGAACAGTGTCTAAGAGAAGTACCGTGGCACTTTTTCTAAAACATGCTTATATGGCCTACCTCTACACCTGAAACAATACTTATAATTAACAGTCTGGGCTTGATTCTCTCTAATGATTTTATTGCAAGGCACTATTCTACTCAAATAAGATGTGATCTCTCTTACAATTATCCTCTGTAAATTTGTTTCACGTCTGCTTTTTAAAATTATTAACAACCATCTTCATTCACATTGTTAAAAATCACAACAATAGTTAGGAAAATTGAGTTTTACTCATTGGAAATTAAATAATCTCATTCTGTTCTGAATCATTCATGTGCAGTCTTTCAGTGACGCCATGCTGAAATACAAACACAGGTCTGTGGGCTGCTTCCCCTGTTTTCTGTTTTGTTCAAAGTACTTTTTCATTTTTTTTTAACTACACAAGGTGTCTCCACAGGACTCCAACCTAAACACTAAACCCAACTTTAAGTCATGTCACTTTAAACGTCTCTCCTCCATCAGGGCTGAGTTCCCATGACTACACAGTACACACTCCGTCAGGATTTACCTGCATGGCATACTGAGCAGAGAGCACCAAAGAACACTTTCACAGCTTCCTAACTGATGAGTAAACATGAAGAAGCCTGCTGGGAATTCAAAACAAGAAGCAGTACTTCTCAAAAAAACATACGAGCTACTGAAAGCCAGAAGTACACTCAAAAATGTGCCTAAAATGAACACAAATTCTCAAAGGGCAAAGCTAATTCCTCTGCCATGACTGAAACTTTGAGCTGCCAGTGAGTGTTTCTTGGTTTCCCTTCCATCAGTCACATTTAAGTAAAAGGAGATTGCCTGCTTATTACAGCCGAATGCTTTGACTACTGTCAAATGAAGGGTAAAACTGATTACACACTAAATGAATAAACACTGTAGCACGTAAACATAAAAGCACCATCAGCTGCATTTTTGCAAGATAGTTATTGTAAATACAGGACACTGCTGTCAATTCCTTCTGCATCACGTTTTCAGTATTGTGATCAGGAGTCACCCGTGGGCTGTCATTTCAGAACACTCACATGCCCATTTTTACATCTTTGGTGCAATTTGCCATTTAGTGTAAAAACAGTAACAATTACCCTGAATTTTATTTACTAAACAAAGAAATTTTCTTATCTGTTATTTTTAGGATATCTGCTACCTAAAGCATATTTCTTCAAAAACTGAAGATTGCTTGTGGTCTGTTATATAAGAACCAGCTCTTAAGTACCAAGCTCCCTATGATGCAAGACTGTTTCTTACTGCCATAAGCAACAGGTTACAAGGTTAGGAAAAGCTAGTTTTAAGTCTAGTGCTGCTGGAGTTGCCTGGATTCACTCTCTAAAAATAAAAATATATTTTAATTTAAAAAATGAGGAAATACAAAGAATAGCATGTAACAATTTACTTGTTGCAATTATATAGAGGTGATGCTTCAAGAGAAAATTCAAGAGAAATGAAGAGATGGAAATAATAGAAAAATTCCTTTCTCTTCAGACACACATAAATAATAGATCCAACCACTTTTCACAGTCCAGGCTGATGAACAAAGTCTGTGCATAATACCAACAAAAAATTGATTTAGAATGGAAGTGCTCCATTCAAGTATTACAGAAGTACAACAGTAAAACAGGCATCAAACAGTAAAACCGGTATCAGAAACAACTGCAGCTATTCTTTGTCATCAGCTTCTAACTGTCCCTTCTTTTCTACCACCCTGCCTAAAGGGAATTTAAATATTTAAACTTAACCTCTGTATCTCAAGACAGCCCTGAGCAACATCTGCTACTAACTGCCTGGTCACGATAACTGAGTTATCCCTTGAGTGCAAAGATGTCCTTTCAGCTGGAGCTGGGACACAGAATCAAGACAGTCTTGTGGTGATCCCACATGTGCACTACTTATTCTCAGAACAGATGTCATCATTTCCTAAAAATTCCAACTAGCTCACAAAGTAATATTAACTCAACAATTAAAATCAACTCTTCAAAACCTACTTGAGTAAGAAAAATCATGGAGCTTCTGTGGATATAAAAGCATGTCAGGTACGAACAAAGCAGAGGCTGTATTTTAAAAGATTGTATCATTAATCTGTCTATATTTAGTATTTCAACCTTTTTCTTTAAAAAAGTAATTAACCACTCATCTACATATGCAATAATTCTCTCTTCATATCAATATTATAGAATCATATTATGGTTTGGGTTGGAAGAGACACTAAAGATCATCTTATTCCAGGCCCCCTGCCATGGGTAGGGATACCTTCCTCTAGACCAGGTTGTTCAAGGCCCCATCCAACTTGCCCTTGAACACCTCCAGGGATGGGGCATCCACAACCTCTCTGGGCAACCTTTTCCATTGTATCATCCCTCTCAGAGTAAAGAATTCCTTCCCTGTATCTAATTCAGTTTTAAGCCAATCCCCCTTGTCCTATCACTCCATGCCCTTGTAAAATGTCCCTCTCCAGCTCTCTTGTAACCCCCTTAAGGCACTGGGAGGTTGCTCTAAGGTTTCCCTGGAGTCTTCTCTTCTCCAGCCTGAACAACTCCAACTCTCTCAGCCTCTCTAAAGAGAAAAGGTATTCCATCATATAAAACTTTTCCCAATTGCATGTAGAAATATATTAAAAATGTCTTTTTTTTTTTTTTTGCAAGAACTTAACATTATGAGGAAGGAATCAACAGAAGGAAATAGAGATTGCAATTCTCTCAAATCAGACTTTGACTACATTGTAATGGTTTGTTTCTTCCTCTACGACTTTGAAAAACAGTCTCATTATTTTAGCAACAGAATGAACCTTAAAATTTGTGTTTACTTGAGGCAATCACATAACACTCCTGCTTTAAAAATAAAAATATCATAATGAAAAAAAAATCTTGCAGTTTTAGGTAACTACTATATAAGATGCCTAAGCCTGGCTACAAAGATGGTAGGGTCTTTTTTTTTTTTTTCTTTTTGATCTACTGTGACTGGATCACAAAAACTTTAGCTTTGTCTCTTAAAAGGAAAAAAACTTGCAAATTTTTGGAAGTTTCAGTATTTTAAACAATGTAGCATGAAACCTTCCTATTCAATAAACTGCTACATAGTAGCCTGTTCTTACTACCTTCTTTGATACTATTACAATAGATTTAAATAAAGTTAGCCTTTGTATTTTGTTGTGCTTTCCACTGAAAACTGATCAAACGCAGTCATCAGAATCAGTAAACATGTCTGCTGAAAACATGTAAGCCTGTCAGCTGAAACTTGTCCCAGAATTGCATCTAACGGTCCAAAGTCTCCTCTGAAAAGAATTTTAATTATAACAGGAAAAAAAAATCCTAACTAGGAGATAATATATAGGAATTCAGGCAGCTAAACAGACTGCCCTTCTACTGATGGGCAAGCAAGTGAGAAGAATCAGTGAATGAGTCCATCGCCTATTTTATTATTTCAGAAAACTTGTTAATTGTGATTAAGGAAGAGTAAGTCCACAATTTTGTAATAACTTCAGGGAACTAGACAGAGGCACATACATACACAAAACCATCTATTTCTTTTATGTCAAAGTAGTTCATGAAAAGGTGGTTCTGATCTAACCACTGATCTGAGCTATGGTAGGAATCACACCAAACTGAGAGGCTGGAAAACATATCTAACTTCTGTTAAATCTGTTTAATTCCCCTGCCATTTCTGTTCAGAAACTAGTTCCCATTTGCAATCTTGTTTAGAATAAAGAAACTAATTAGTTTATCCACAAACTAGCTTATAGTCACTGATGTAGGTGCAGGATGTGTTGAATTAAATTAGCTGTAAAATAATGACCTAAGATACTTCAGACAGCAGCGCCACAACAGCACAGAGCCTGACACTGCCTGCAAAAGCCCAGTGAGAGCTCCAACCCAGATGCAACACTCAGTTAAAAATCAAACAGCTGCAAGGGTGGAATCATCCCCTTTGCCTTAGCACAGAATGCTCAGAATTGAAGTTCAGGAGCTGGTTGAAGAGCTCGTCAGTCACCCATGATGCACAGACAACAGCAGCAGGAGCTACAGAACACCCACTTCAACCACTCATTTTCCAGCCCCTGTTTCACAGGAGGCACTGCCTTAGGTAAGCAGGTGTATAGAAACCAGCCCAGCCTGAAAGCAGCAGCAGTAAAACTGTGTCTTCATTGTAATTGTAGCTTGCATACACAAAAGCTCCAAAGGAACACTTCGCCTGCCACATCCTGACCATCTGTATTTCTCCATGCAAATTAATAAGCACAAATTTGAGAGAGTTGCAGATTTTTTGCAGATATAACAGTAGAGTTTATTTATATCTTGTTTCCCATCAAATAAAGCTTTTTTATATTAATAGATAATAAAAAAAATTACAGAAGACAAGCCCAGAATCAGTCTAAACTGTAAACAATTTAAATGGAGCACATAGAACAGTTATACAAACAAAAGAAATTAAAGAAATAGCAATGGAAGCACCAGAAGCGCCTGCTATTCTTTATTCTTCTGATTTATTGCTGTCAAATCAGACATAAAAACTTTGAAAATACGCACAATCCACACAAGTAGTGCAGAACACTGTGTATTTATCTTCTGTATTTTGGTTTTCTTTGGACAGGCATTACCACATTCAGCCTGTTCTGAAGTATCTCCGAAATCATGAAAGCATTACGCTGTATTCTTACCCTGGGAGTCACCAGTAATGACAAAATATATATTTTTACTTAACTCTGCACATGCTGTCAACTGTACTAATAAGCGTATCAATGGCTATACCTATTCCACATAGTTAAGACCAGGGGGCAGCAATACTGTCAAACACAAACCTAACAGGTTGATTTCTGACAGATCTATAAGCAACCATGACTTAGTTTCAAGAGGAAAAGAAGAACAAAACAGTTACAGTTATGGAAAAGCTGCAGAAGTTAATCTAGGTTACATAATAAAAATAAAATATATTATTTTAAATGTGAATTTACAATCACTCTAGTCAGTTGATGTAAACAATAGCACTGTTACAATTTTGAACATAGACATTTTTTCTACTAAGGCAACTTTAACTGATCTTAATCCTATGGAATTATATTTTCTATACCCAAAATTATCAGGGGAATACCATAATTAAATAATTAATACTCTTTCCTTGCATACCAAATGTTTTGCTCATGCCAGTACATTCAGCAAAACTAAGACTTGTTAAATCCATCTCCTAGATTCATGCTGGCTTCTGAAGAATTGACAAATACTTGATGAACTAAGTGTATAATTCAAAGCAACAATTAACTGCAACCTATGCAACAACAGCAAAAAACTGTCTTCTTCCAGTGTCATTATGCTTGTACCTTCAAGCAAGCACAGGGCAAGAGAAGAGCTATACACTGTCTTCTTTAAAGTCATTTGGAAGACATTTCCTCATAACTGCTGACCTAGTCCATAGGAAATCACACTGAAGACTCAAATAGGAAGCAGGAGACTGATATCCCTTAGAAACCAGCTCTGGAAGTTTATCCATTTTCACACTCCTATTTCTTGACAGCAAAGCAGAGTGAACATTTAAATAATGCTCATAACAAGCATGAAAAAACCCCAACACTGAGGCTTCAAGGTTGAGACGCTGAGACTATGTAATCACTTCTGCTGCATTATTTTGCTCCTCTCCTTCCACCAATTTTGTTTTCATATTGTTTCCCTCACTCCACATTCATCCCTTCATCCTTACCTCATTTCTTAAACCAAGTCTCCCTTGGCAGATTTCTGCAGTCAGAGTTCTGCGCTGACTTGATGTAACGAGTGGCCGGGGAAAACCTCTAAAAACGCTCCCAAACAAAACTCATCCCTTATCTTCCCTCTAAAAATACCAACATTCATGCATTTTTTACTACTGCAACAACCGACAACACTGAAAACACCAAGTAATACCACAGTAATATTAAAGTTCAGACAACTGCTTTACGCACTAATCTTTGAGACGCCAGGGCAGGAAAGCTTTCTGTAACTAGCTCAACACAAGAGCAAAGTCCCACAATTAAAAGACCAGATTACATGCATACCAACGCCTCTGGCTCCCGTGGATTTGGGCGGGTGGTGCTGCCCCGTCCCTGATGCTCTCTCAAAGACAGAGGGGGGGGGGGGGGGAAGAAAAAAAGAAAGGAAAAAGGAAAATAAAAAGGGGATGTGTGGTGTAGGTGTGTTTGATTTACCTCTTCCAGCAGCGTGACCGTGTTCCTGCAGTTCTGCAGCCGGGTGGTGAAGCTGGAGGTGGTCGGGGAGTTGTAATCCTCTGTGGTCTCGGCGATGAACTCCGACACGGTGATCTGGTCCGGCATGATCCTGCCCCACCGGTAAAGCCCAGGAGGAGCCGAGCACACAGATCCGGAGCGAGAAGAAGCCAAGTTTCGGGGGGGGTGGGGGGTGAGGGTTGGGGGGCGGGAAGAAAACGGAAAAAAAAAAAAAAAAGCAGAGGGAAGAAGATGTTAACAGCCAGCAGAGACCCGCAGCATCAAAGCAGCGGAGCCGCAGAGGGAGGCTGAGGCTTCGCCCGCTGCATCCAGCCGCTCCCCGGCCGCCCCCTCCTCCTCCGGGCAGGAGGTGAAGGGGGAGACGCCCCCGCACGGCGCCCCTCGCTCGGCCCCGCCGGTGGGGAGCGCTCCCGCCGCCCCTCAGCGCCCAGCCCGGCCCGGCCCCGCCGCGGCGCTGCGGGGAGGGCGGCGGGAGAGGGGAGCGGCGACCGCGCCGAGCTCAGCCCCTTTCCCCACCCGCGTCGAGTTCCCCCACGCCCCCCCCCGGCCTCGGCCGCAGCTCCCGCCCGAGTGGAGCACTGACTTGTGCGGGCTCGGGCTGCGCCCCCCGGCCGGGGAGAGGCGGGGCCGGGCCGGGCTGGGCGGCTCCGGGGCGGGCGCGGCTCCGCTGACGGGCACCGCTCGCGGGCACGCGCCGCGCGCCGCCGCGGCGGCCGGGGGACAACGAGGAAGCGGCTCCGCGCAGGCGCGGCCGCCGTTCCCCTCCCCCGGCCCCGCGGTGAGGGGCGGGGGGGCAGCGTGTGATGTGCCTTTTTCCCTTTTCTTACGATTAAAAAAAGGGCTTTTAGGTGAAAGCAGGCAAGGTCGCCTAATGCTGGGGCCCAGCGCTGTCGCCAGCCGGGGAATGGGCTTCCTGTGCCGTGTGGCAGCAGGGAGGGACGGTGTGCCCGCCCCGCGGTCCACGGAACCCCTGGGGCGAGCCAGAGGGGCTGTTTCTTTTTCCCCTTTCTTAGGTCCGTCACAGCCGGTCGGAGCCCCATCCGCCGGTGATGTAAAGCCGGGGATGTTGTGCAGCCCCCGCTGACAGAGCCATCCCATTCCGCAGCCTGGCTGTGTAGGTCTTTACCCTCCTCATACTTCGTTAATTTTTAAGACGTCCGATGTCTCAGAGAAGCTGCTGTCGCCGATTATGTATTACCTGAGCCTTCCCAGAGCGAGGGCTCTGTCTCTGCTGCGATGGCCGGGTCGCAGCAGCAGCAGCAGCGCTGCCCCAAACTGAACCGCGGGGGTTGCAGCCCTGAGTCCCCTCCAAAGCACTATTTCTGAATAAGTTAACATATCCTTTTTTCCATTATTGCGTCACGTAACTCAGGGAACTGACAGACAGCTCTAATGATATTTTTTTAAGCTTAGGTTTTGGGACCCATATGTTCCTTTCTAAAGAAGGCTAAGTCTCAGGAGGCTCAAGTAATTATGGTCATCTGCTGTATCAGTGTGATTTATTTAGCCATACTATGTGATTTCCTACTCTTTGTGTTTGTGATTCTCTTCACATAAGCTCAGCCATTCAGGAATGGGAAATATACTCAAGACTGAACAACTGAAAGTGAGCAATATTATACGGCTATATCCATTTCAAAAGTTTTTATATTCTCTGTATAAGGACCTACTGCATTACAATGTATTTAGGCTTTTACATAGTTTTGTATGTAATTCTAATAAAATGACTGTACAACTCAAAAATAGTTGACAGTATCAACTAAAGGCTGCAATGCCTGAGTAAGCATAAAAAGGAGATACCTGATTTGTGTATACCCATAAAAAATGATTTGTATGCAGTTCTGCCAGAAAAAATATGACCAATACTGCTGAGAAATGGTCCTGCCTGAACATGTTTCTTTGATTTCATTGCCTTAGCAGAAGCCCTCCATATGGCCATGTGATTGCTGCTGCTGCTGCTTCACGTGATCCAGCTTTCTGGCACAAAGGCTCGGAGCTCGTACAGATGATTGTTAAACATCATGAGACTCTGCAAGGTAGAGTAGGCAAGAGGAGGAGGAAGCCAAGAAAAGAACTGTGTGGGAGTTGCACTGAAAAATGGATTTGGGAAAAAAACAAACCTGAAGCACTGAATAAGGGATTGGAGGGGTAGGAAGAAAATCAGTTGAGGATCGTGTTCGCAAGAGCAGTGGAGGAGGAAGAGAGATTAAGAAGATAAAAATGGTTGGTGGCATCAAAAGCATTATGGAGAGTGAAGAACTGGCTGGGGCCAGGGAAGAGCAGTTGGTAGCATCCAAAAGAGCTGCTTCAGCATGCCCAGCCTGCATGGAAACTAGATGGGCGAGGGACTGAGATATGGCCTGAGGGCCAAACAGGGTCTCTGTGGTCATCCCTTGTAATTTCCTGCAGAACATCAATCATGGGCCGTCACACAGCTGTTCCTGGGCCAGGCCTGTGGTCTGCATGGTTTACATTAGGAAAAGTCCTGATCCCTCTCTAGCAGATATCAAGTGAGGATAAATCCATTGCACTGATGGGCTAACTGGTTTAATTAATTGGGTACTCTCACTGTTAAGGTTGAACTGTTCCTCTTCAGGCTGAAGTTATTGAGCTTGAGCACTAGTCTCTGGACTGTAAAATAACCTTATGTGCTATCCCAAACAAATCCTACTCGAGGGAGTACAGACAGAAGCTGGACGTACTGCTAAAGATGTCATTTCTGCAATATTATTTTGAGAAAATTTAAAGTGCAGAACTGAAGAGCATGTTCAACTAAGAAGGGGAGTAGGCAGGCCAGGGAAACTGGAGCAGTGAAGAGTGACAGAAGTGAAAGCTGAGTAGAGAGTAACAGCAGCTGAGCTTCTGTGTTACCTCATCAGAAAACAAATTATCTTTTGAAATGAAATATTAAATATATAAAAAGTAGAATGAATGCAGAAGAATACTGGTAAATAAAGAGAACAGCACAAGGCCTAAAGAAAAAGGTAGATCAGTAATTACCAATCATAATTGACTTTTTTTTTTTTTTTAACAGTTCTGAAATTTTTAACTCTCTTTAAGAGAACATGGTGCTCTGTTTTGCTGCATGGAAGCAGCATTTCCCTGCCCCTATACAAATGTTGGTAAAGAAAATAGCCCTATGGGCATGACCTCTTTAGGCTTGGATTATCTTCACTTAAACTCACTGGAAGCAAGATTAGTTAATTAATATGATGTTAATAAAAGTAAATTACACAAGCTGCCTATAAAAATGTGCTTAGGTTTAAACTAGTCAAATTATGTAAGTATGTCAGATAACGTTTAGTGGATTTCAGATTTTACCATGTCTCCTGTTTTGAATTGTGATCAGTATCTGAGATTCAATTCTAAATTTGTAGGATGCACCTCTCTATAAATTGTCACTAACTGTAGTCACTGTTTCATTTCACAAATGTCAAAGAATAATCATCAGAGTGTGAAAGTTATATTTCACAGTGTCTGCTCTAACGCTATCTTAGTCTGTGCTAGATCCTGGGGGAGGCTGTGCTGCAGCCTTTTTCTCATGGAAGGCTTGCCAGTGAAGTTATGCTTATCTCACTCCTCTTGGTATTCTGAAGTGAAATGCATCTCTGTGTCCATCCTGGGACAAGCTAGTGCTGATCAGGATCATGCAAACAGCATGGGAAAGCACACACCTTACTGCTGATGCCTTGCAGTAAAGGAACCTGTGCTGTCTTGCCATCCCACCCAGTGTTTCAGTCTACAAATCCATTTAATTCCCTGGCTTTTTGTACCGTGATTACCAACAGGAGAGTTAATTACAGCAAATTGATAATAATTCTGCAATATTGGTGATAGTTACCATGTTTAGGGAGAGGCTAAGGAACATAGCAATGACGGTACAAACTACTAGCACAGGTGTTGTGTAATAAACTGAATAGCAACTGTAGTATTTTCATTTTATAGACCTCTAGACAGATTATATTTAGATTGATATCATCAGTTCATTCATAAGAGCTGAGAGCAGGAGTCATCAGGTGATGATGACTATTGTCATCATTGCAAACTTTGCAGCATGACCAGTATGTGCTAGAGGTGAAGAGCTACATGGCACTTGCACAGCTCTTCAAATCATCAATGCAATTAACTGTTGAAACCACACAGTGGTGAGGTAGAGAACAAGATTATCTTTCCACTATAGATAAGGAGCCAGATAGAGAAGCCTGTGGCCCTCCTGTGATTGTGGCTCTCTAGCTTTAGTCATGCAAAGTCAGCTCTTCAGGATATCAACACCTCATCTGGGCTGAAGCTGGTGGTGGATCTCCTGTGGGATATGCTTATGCTGCCCACAGAGAGCAGCCCCAGGACCACCCTGAGGTCACATTTCCCTGCTGCATAGGAAGCAAGATCACAGATACAAACCACAAAGGTGTGGTTGCTGCTTGGTTTTGTAAACAAGCTTGACCCAAGTCCCTGGCTGTACACCAAACCCTGCCGTGGAGCATGCTCAGACGAGCTGCCTCTGGGGCCATTTGCAGCCTGTCAGTGTGGCACTGAAGTGAGTTGTTAGCTGGAGAAGGAAATCACTGTGCACAGGGCTACTGTGCAGATGACTCCTTTTGATTAGTACAGGCATAGTCATGCCAGGATCTCACATGTCAAATTTGGGGTTTTTTGATTGTCAAGTATGAACAAGATAATTCCACTTTGCAAATACGGGTTTACAACTACACTCATTTCTTTGCTTGCGAGGTTCCTATCTTGGCTATTACTACTGATAAAAATGGTGTAGATTAGATATTAGTGTTTAATTAAAACATAAAATCATTGAAATTCACGTGCTTTTGTTAGTAAACTACGTAGTTGTTCTTTCTACGCTCCTTAACGTCTTCACCAACATGGAGAGTGTCACCAGCTCAGCAGCAAATAGCAACAGAACTAGTGGTGTGTTAAAACTCATCAGGAAAATATCCTTAGGCTATGTTTCTCTACTATACTGCTGTCCTGAATACATTTGTGGTTTGGTGTTAGATTTATCCATTTCAGCTAAACACAGCAGTCAGCATTACTTCCCATCCTCCTCCTGATCCTAACTCATTGTATGAGATCACTGTAGGACATAAGACAGCGGTGGTATTTGTTACTCAATAAAACTGGTTTGAGATTCCCCGAGAAAATGTCTCTATAGTAAATTGCTGTTGCTACATTTTTATAATATTATTTTCAGATAACTTCTGACAAAATTAATGGGAAAGGCTTATATAAATTTATGGCCATAAGTACTAGAATATCCACAAATATTTCTGAACATCAGCTGTTTGAGTTGAATGTTGGGCTTAGAGGATAAAAGAAGCTTCAAATCAACAAGAATCTCAGCAGGCTGAGTTTTGCTTTTGGTTTTGGAGTGTCTCGTGCTAAAACTCAGTAAACTTTTTTTGTTAATGGAACTCCCATAGTTTTGTTTTGAAAAACAAAACCACACCATTTATGTAAGGACATGCAGCATCATCACTTTGTACTTCAGTGGGAAATGTTTAGTTAGGAGGCATTTCACCTCCAGGAGCTGTGTCCTCTCAGAGAATGGTCCCAACAGCTGACTGAGCCTTGTAGAAAATGTAACAACTACATATTTTAACCTGCAGCGTGTTTACACATTTAATATCACATAAGTGGGTGATGTACTCACCGGAAAAGGCAAAGCCTATTTTAAACATTGAAACCTACGTCACACATTGTGATGGGTGCTAATTTGCTTGAAGGAAACTTATATGGTAACTGCAGAGTGTTTCTTCTTGAGAAAGAAGGCTGTTGGCTTTGACATTTGCAAACAAATCTTTGAAATGATTGTGTTGTTGGGATAGAACAGTCAGGTAATTTTCCAGCCAAAGGAAACTGTTCTTGTCTGTATAATATTGCTGTACATGCAGAAAGCCAAAATCCAGGTTCAGGAAACATGCTGATTGCAATTCTGTGGTTTTAGGTGACAGTATCTACCAATGCAGTTTATGGACTACATGAACTGCATCAACAATTTGTGTTGCTGCTGTGACTGTTTTCAATACAAGGATCAGCTGATTTCAATTTTAATACTGGCGTCTCCAAGCAGTTGTCTTCATTTGGTATTTAAAATAAGATATGAAAACATAAGCAACTGTCTTAGAAATTACAGTATTAGTTTAAAAGCCTTTTAGCACTAACAATAGTGGCCTAAACAGAAGGTTCTTTTTGCATTCTTTCAATATTAATATGATAGCAAAAAGAGAACTCATTATGTTCTCGTTATAAATGACATTTTGGTAACATTAAGATCTTGCAGTTTTAACACTATGTGTACCAAATGAAAAAGATTAAATCAAAACATCATAAATATTCTGCTGAGTGATATGTTTTCCATCTTATTTACTTGAATGTCCTGAGAGAGCAGCTTGGCTGAGTGATAAGTAAACTCAAAGAGCGATCTCAAAGGGCAGCTGAAAATAACAGCACTGAAAATGAAGTGCAGCATTGAGTTACACAAGATTAAGCTGACTAATCTGCTGATTCAGTTTTGCCTTTGTTTTTGGGTTTTGTCATGCAAGATCAAGAGTCATGCAGACAAATGCGTAATGGCATTCCAGGCTAACAATAATAACACCATCAACAAGCAATGGGCTTTTCTCCTGCACCCTCTGCATCCTCCAAAGAGAAAACAGGAAAATGCTCACCTGTGGCAAGAAGCAGTAGCCTCAGGACAGGGAAGGAATGTTCCTTTGCTTATTACAGGTGTACTGAATTTGGTATTTCTATTTTACAGAAATGTTTTGTTAGAGTTGCTCATTTAAGAAACCTTACATCGGTTCGTAGGAAGTGTAATACTGCATATGAGGGGCCTGAAGGGAAGCCATGCAAGGAGTGGCTGAAGTCACTTGGTTCGTTCAGCCAGGAGAACAGGAGACTGAGGGGAGACCTTATTGTGGTCTTCAACATCCTCACAAGGGGAAGAGGAAGGACAGACAGTGATCTTTTCTGTTTGGTGACCAGTGACAGGACCCTAGGGAATGGCCTGAAGCTGTGTCAGGAGAGTTTTAGACTAGATATTAGGAAAAGGGTCTTCCCCCAGAGGGTGGTTGGGCACTGGACCAGGGCAGTGGTCACACCACCAAGCCTGCCAGAGTTCAAGAGGCATTTGGACAATGATCTCAGACACATGGTGTGATTCTTGGGACTGTCCTATGCAGGGCCAGGAGCTGGACTTCGATAATCCTTGTGGATCTCTTCCAGCTCAGGATATTCTATGATTCTGTGTGTCAGGAGAGAACAGATTCAAAATACAGCCCTTACAACATCTTCAGAATATAAAAGCAGCAGCAGCATACTCTTCTATAAGGACTGTAGTTTGGACAGCCCAAAGATATCAAAATCTAATGAGTGCTGATGGATAAGAAAACTGTCAGTGGAGCCACTGGAAAGTTTAACCCTTGCCCACGGTGTGAATGGGAGCCTACTCTTTACTGACAGAGATGGTCATGTAAGAACTACTGACCCCTGGGAGCTGCTCTCCCAGCAGTTCCCACCATTACTGCTTTGGTGAGGTTGAGGACCAGCACAGGAAAACCTGTCAGTGGTTATCCTTGCATTCCTGACCCTGAGCGAATCCTTGGAGGATTGTTGGAAGGGCACTGTTGGAATTGGCATGAGAGCAGGCCATGTCCATGGGATTGCAAAGGACAAGATGAAGCCAATATATCATGAAAGGGTACTCTGACTGAAACGAGAAATAAGAGTCCTTCCAAAGCAGGAATCATAGTAGCTGAATGCCTTTTCTTTTTTTTAATATGAGAAATAGCAATGACTAAAATCGGAGAATGATACTGCAGAAATGAACATGTTGCAGGGCAGCTGGCATAACAGGCTCTCCAAAATAAAAAGGGAATGAAATAAAGCCTCAACCCACATTGCAAACATTTCAATATTTTCTCTTTCCCTCTGGAAATGATTTGGCTGTGTCACTACCAGGCACATCTCTGATTCTACCTAAGCAGCTAAATGCATGCTGATGGCAGCGTGCGTTTTGCCTGCAGTGAAAATGGAGGTTCAGACCAAAAGGAACCTGGGAAGTAGTTTGAAAATGAAATAAAGGCTCTGTACACCTGGGATCATGTCTTTGGGGTGCCACTCATGGCTCTGACATGGCATTTGATCTCTGTGTACATTGTTTCTCTATCTGTGGAATACAGACAACTACATTTATTTTTCTAGGTGAAAGCACACTGGGCTTTTACAGCTGAGTACTGCTATATCAGAACTAAGTATTTTTACTATACATTTTATTGTAAGAGTTTCAAAAAATAGCTGAAAGATGGGAAGGGCTCCCAGGCCAAACAATTTTGTCATCATTTTATTGGATAGACAAAAAGGTTTGGTAGGTAAATGAAAAAGTTTATTTCTACTAGTTGGTCATGATGTGAGAATATAAAGCAGAAAGATCTGGTTTTGTGATGGAGTTCCCCCTCTGCATTATGATTTTATTAGCATAAAAGCAGTACTTTTTTGAAGAAGAAGGACTAAGACCCTAAACAGAGGCACAGAATTAATTTCTACCTTTGCACCAGCTTTGCTAAGACATGGTTTGCAGACATGAATGTATATGGACATACTGAGTTGAAGTTCAAATACTGGCTTATAGTGTTGACTGAGCATATTTCATTTGTTAATTTCCTAAATAGCATCTTGTTAGAGAAATGCTGGAAATAAATCTGCAGATGCTGGATGTTATAAAAATGGTCCTTGCAACCCCTGAACTTACTGGCACATCTATGTTTCCCTCATATAAGCTACTGTTGTCAAAGATGCATCACTTAGCCATACTCTGGATTTGAATGTAGCGCAGGAAATTTTCAATTCAGGAGCGATGTCTTTTGGTTTTTAGTGAGATTTTATTTTGTTTGGGTTTTTTTGTTTATTTGTTCATTTTATTAGGTGGATCAATATGTTTAACAATACATAAGACCTGAAATAATTAGAGGCATATCTGCTTTAATGCTCAAGGAAAAGTTTTTAAATATTTATTTTTAAATATTTAAAATTATGGTCTACATGCTTTTTAAATGTAGATGTTTGAATGTTGAAGTTGTGAGGTTCTGTTAAAACTCAGGATGTCAGATAACCATATGGAAGCTTTTGGAAACTAGTCTTACTGTGTGAACCAAATCTCTATTGGGTCAGTGCTAAATGAAATAAAGAAGTACAGAATTTCAGTCGAGAAGTTCACCACAGCAGCCCCTTTCTCTGGTTACTCATTTGCTTCTACTTTTAACCACTGAATTTGAGCTTCCATCTTCCTAAGCTAACTGGCTCCCTTGTTGAGAGTGACCATCTGCTCATCTATCCTGCCTCTAAGGATTTTTTTAAAGAAATGCTTATCCCATAAGATTTGAAAGGAGGGTAGAAAAAATGTCAAATTCCTTTGGTTCCTAAAAGTGTTGTGGGAAATAGAAATGAGCAGAGGAAGAAGTTGTTTCTTGCCTCTGAGGATAGGAAAGGCTCACCATCATCTTGTTCTTTATCAAGATGATCAGTGTGGGAGAAAGATCCTCTAAGTGTCCCAGTCATGGGAAAAGTTTCAGTGATGGTTTGCACCTCCTCAGGAGCGGCAGTCAAGACAAAAATATGAAATGAAACTGGGTTTAATTGATTTCAGGGAACTTAACACTACTTCTTTTCTTGTTGGTGGTTGTGTTTTATTTCTCCAAGAAAATCTAGGAGCGTAAAAATGTAAGTGCTATTTCAAAATCAAATAAGAATGTCCAGCTTAAGAGCTTCATGCTTTTTCAAAGATGATTGTTTGCCTTCTGAACTTTTGCTTATTTAAGACATCATGGACTTAAAAAGGAAAAATATGTGTAGCCATGTGACAAAGCAAATGCACCAAAGGAGGATTTATTCAGTTTTTAGAAGATCAGCAGCAGTGATTCACCCTCTTGGCTGGTCTGGAGTGCAATATGGTCAACTAATTCCCCCAGGGAGGAAGAAAAGATGAAAGTCCCACAGCGTTGCGATGGTCACACGGGGAGCAGTGACCTGTACCAGGGCAGCTCCAGCCAGTGCACCAGGTACAAAGAACACTGCAGCCTTAACCATCAGTGTTGTGGTTCAAGTTAGGCAATCCAAATGTAGCTTTTAGTGGTTCAGTGAAACACAGTGGAAACTTTAAAACAAGAGCACTCACCATCCAGAGACTGAATAAACAAAAGCATATTTTGACAACTGTGTGCTGTTCAGCACTTTATATCATGCAAAGAGAGTCCCTCCTCTTTTCAAGCCCCCGCACAAATCTTGCCATAGATTTTTCAGGCTGATCTCAGAGATTTCTTGTTTTCGATGTTAAAACAACATCAGTTACTAGATCTAGATGAGTTGAAAGGAGTGTCCTTTTTATTCCCTGTGCCCCTTATCCAGCTTTGAAATCTATTACAGCAAAGCAAAATATGTAATAAATGTGTTTGTTTCAGTACGTGCTCAGGTAATCAATGTTTTGTAAGTATTTACTGCTTTATTGGAATTTTTGATCCTTGGAAGGATCAGTAATTTAGACATTTTCTGAGAAACATGCACTGTAGTAATGTCCAAAGTGGCATTAAGCAGAGAAAAATCCCACTTGCAGGTATTACAATTGATAAAATCAGTGTCTTCTGGGCTTATTTTTCATAGATTCTGTGGTCTGCTTTTTACTCTTTAACTTGGTCATTTATGTTTATGTCTTTTGTCTTTCTTACCGATTCCATAGTGAATCTCTTGAAGAAAAGCTTGAAAGCCTCGATGCTGAAGATCTCATGTCTCATCTGTCACGACCAGAAACCTACCTAGATGAGGAGAAAAGATCAAGGAAGTAAAACTGACCAAACTACGGGACTGACAAGGTCACTTACTCAAACAGTCAGTATGAAACAATGTCTGTTAATCCTTCAGTGATGGCAATTTATCGTACATTATTTGATCACTGAATTTGATATTTTGAATTTCATTGTGGTAATGAGATCCAATAGAAATCCCCTGAAAAATAACACCTTGTTAAAAATTGCTACAGGAGAGTTTCATTTAGCTGACTGGGAAAACTCTCTGTCTAACTCAATGTGGCAACTACTCACTCAGCTGTGCTGAGTGCAGCGCTGGTAACATCATCTGCCCAAGTTGTCTGACACTTCAGAAGACCCTGTTTTCAGATATAACTTCAGTCTAACCATTCAGGCTGAAAATTTCCATGTCAGGTGTATGCACCAGACTGATCTTTTTTGGAAGATGGAGATAAGATTTGAAGGATAAAGAGACTGGGAGCAAGTGTTCTGACGGGGAGCAATCCTGCGTGTAAGAGAGGGAAGGAGGGTGTGGGGGGACAGTCACAGCACACCATGGAAAAATGGTTTTGCATTTTTTCATCAGACTTCTCTGCTATTATATTGTGTACTCTTTCCAGGTTAAGTATTGTGTTGCTCTAGGGGAAGGAAGGTGTTAGAGATGCTGCAGAGCCTCAGACAGGTAGGTAGAACTGGCACATACCTTTCACTTTGAACCCTTCTGGACTGATCTCCATGTTTGGTCCAAAAGGACAAGGCAGAAAAAAGATTGACAGGGTTTTGGGGCCAGATATTGGTGCTGGGAAGGAGAATGCTACACAGAAGACATTGCCATGAGTTGATAAAGCGAGGAGTCTGGGACAAACCACGTGAGACAGAGAGATGTGGACTGGGTAAGCCGGCAGAATGGGAGATGTGACAAGGACCCATAAGGATGAGATTGGGATCAAACAGAGGAGCTAAGGCCACAGGGGAGTGGGAGGCCATTCCCAGATCACACCCTTTGCTTAACCAGTCTGCCCATTTTCACTTGAGCACATCACTTGATTCCATGAGGAAAAGCACACTTCCTCCTCTATAAGTCTTTTTTTTTTAACCTTCTGTCTAAGAGAAGTCTGGTTAGGCCTGTTGACCTGTTTCCCCAGAGACTGCTGTAGTTTGTTTATGGGTTTTGTCCTGTTTGTTTGGTGTTTCCAGATATGTCATGTGGGTCTGGAGGTTTGCCAATCCTCAACATTAAAAATAACAGAATAATCCCTGTCTCCAAGACACATGAGATTCAATTAAAAATTGCAACATAAGACTTTTTGGATGGGATGTTACTATCTCATTTTTCCTTTCCGTTTCTGAGCCTTTATGATACTTTCAAGTGATGTTGTCAAGAGCTTTTTTGTTATTAGGAGGGCTAGGCAACTCTTTAACCAGCAGATTTCAGATTTTTACATACTGGCTGGAAAGGATCTGAGATTCTACCAGGTATACCACCAGCTTGGCAGCACAGGAGAAGAAATGGTTATGGGCTCTGCTCGTAAGGAAGAGGTGAGTCCTTTGATTTGAAGTCAAATATGCAAGAGGAGAAGTATCTACCTTAAACCAAGAACATTATGCCTGAATGTTGTGTTACATGCATGAAAAAAGTTGTTAGAAGAAGGCCTGGGCATGGCACTGGTTTTTTTTGTGAACTGGGAAGGGCCTCCCCTGACAGACAGCTGAGTACCACCGTCTTACAGCAAACCCATAGCCACTGGCAACCCTGGATCTGATTCAACCCATGATGACATGTCTGCTTAAAATTGTTTAATTTTACAGCACACCTCTTTCTTTTAATTATATTATCCATCTCCTTAGGCAAAAAAATCACCTTCAGCATCATAGGTTTATACTATTCAAATCAAAGCAAGAAATAAAATATATATAATGACTCACTGCTTTCTAAATTGGACGCTGACCTAAGTTGACGAGTAACTATGATTTACATTTTGAATTGATGGCAATTTATTTTTCGTAAGTCTAAAAAGTCACAGAATCTCTTACATCTGCTATAAGAATCTACTGAATATTGTTTAATTTTTCATTTGCTATAAGCAGAGTTATCAACATTTTTGGTTAGATCTCAGTGGTTTAGGATGACTGTATTCCCTTTCTACGTCTCCTATTCATTCTTGGGCCTCTTGGTACAACAGCAACCAGCAAATAAATGAAATATCAAAGAAATCTAGAAAAATATTTATAAAGAAATCAAGTTGGTTGAATTTATCATCATTGATTGGTGAGAAACAGCACTGAGAAGGAAACATATGCGGCTCTCCTAGAGAGAGAAAAGGTGGTGAATGTGCTCATGTGGGTTCAACACTGAGTCTGTGACTTTGGACAATTTATTAGGGCACCATTCAAATGGCAAATTCCTCAAACCTTATGCCCACGTGAGTGATTTGTCTTTTGAGGCTAAGTACAGCTTTTATGAAACTCTTGACCAAAAGACAGTAGTAGAATTTAGGCTGCGTCAAGATGGCATTTTGACTCTATTTCTCACCCTCCAAAAAAAGAAAACCAATGCTTTCCAACTCTACTTTGCAATGTGAAGATAATACTATCAGGTTTATGTAAAATCCTTACATATGACAGTATGTGAGTGGGAGAAAGTGGGAGCAAGGAGTGAATATGAAATATAAAAGCCCAGAAGAGACAGAGAATAATGAAAGCCAGAGAAATATGATTGTCTTTTACCCAGGGACACCTACACCTAAAAAGAGAAAGACTAGTTGGGGTTTCAGTAAGAAGGGGGTCTAACTAAGAACAGGTTGACACTAATGGCAGCTGGGTGGCAATTTAATTCAGTACAATAATACAATAGCTGATTCCTTTAGGAAAGCATTTTTTCTTGTGCCTGATTATAAATACATACAATTATATTGAATTAATTGGTGCAATCTAAGTGCTTGACTAATTCTAATGCTTAACTAATAAGTAAAATGAGTTGAATCCCTATATTTTAGTACTGGTTAAGTAGTATGGAGAGACAATGGATTCTCAGCAACAGAATATAAAATTTGCCAATATATTTGGTAGTAGTCAAGAAGAAAATCTTATTCAGGGATTTTGCAGAGAAGAAAATATCAGGAAATATTTTGTACACTATTTAGTTACCTGCATTAGATATTGCTTAAACTCTCTGTGATTTCATGCATAAATCATTTAATGACTTAATTTGTTTTTTATTTTGGAGGTTTTGTTGGTTTTTTTTTCTTTCATAATAGAATATACAACCTGGACAGTAATAATATAAATACATATTTTGCAAATATAATGAATATTTTAGGGCAAATACTAACAAACCAGTTTTCTAACATGCCTGAGCTGTAGTTAACCTAACTAGAAAAACTCAAATGAGCAAAAGTTAATATTGTTTCTACAGTCAGTGATATAACAACAATAGTAGTTGTGCACCACCATGCTAAAAATCAACTCCCTTTATGTCCAAACAATAGCGTGAATCACATAAATCTGACCTTGATATACAAATGTGATCATGTAGTAATTATAGCTCTTGTGCTTTCTGTATAAACAGACTACTTCATTTGGAAATGCTGTAGGTTAGTGCTTCATTCTGCAATTTACAGCCAATGACTGAGCAGAAAGCTTTTATATCCCAAGAAGCTTTAAAATAAAGCAGGTAGAAAAAACTTATTTCCTGCAAATGAAAAAAATAAGCTGTTATTTGAACTGCTGTGAATCAAATCTTTGCTCTGTCTATGTTCTGCTGAAAAGCAGGTCTTACAAATTTAAAGATTGTCTTTGAAAATGACATTTTGCAAAGGCTATTAAAGATATTTTCATGGGCAAAATATAGAATTTAATTACTCAGCCCATGTGATAATTGACATGTTCTTTAACAACTGTGAGTTTAACAAAAATGTCTTTGATTTTGTGCCAGAATCTGCTTGTTCTGTTTGTGTCTATGCTGGTATCATCCAAACAGGATGTGACAAACATATGTTCTTTGGCTTTGTCCTAATCCATGATTTGGATAACACTATTACAATGTGGTCTAACAAACTTCAGTGAAGCAAATCTGAGGATGTTTGTCTGTGGTCTTGATTTTAGTACGTCCCAAGCAATAGAAACTCTGTCCTGACCTCATACATTAGCTGTATGGGTTTTCAGTGCTTCCATAAAAATACACTATCAAAATATTAGCATGCTTATAAACATGGGCTAAATCCTGAAAGAAAACAATAATGTTATTACTGACTTGTACAAACCCAGCACAGAGCCCAGAATTGACCCTGAAGAGCTGACTGACATCCTCTTGGTGATGAGTCCCTATTTATAAGGGTTTTTAAGAATGTAAATTGCTCAGATTTTAATCCATTCAATCATTACATTGATGATTTTAGATAATTCTAGTTTCTTAATCAAATTTTATTTTAGTTCCAAGAGTGCTACCAAAGTTTATAAGTATTACATCAGTAGTATAGATTTTTTTCCCTGGAAAATTTAAAACCTCAAAAAATATCAAGATAGCTTTCTTGAAACAAAATATATTTTACTTAATTCCATCCTGATTGGCATGAATTGCATTACTTTTCTCTGATTCTTTATAAATAGTGCCTGGAATTAGCCATTCCAGTGTTTTACACTGGATTGATGTCAGGTTATTAATCCTGAGGTCATTCCACTGAACTTTTAAATATATTGGCAAAGTATGAGATTTCTTCTGTTCATCTTGAAATACCCACGTTAGAATATGTATGGAAAATCAACTGAAAAATT
This sequence comes from Chiroxiphia lanceolata, assembly GCF_009829145.1. Lineage (NCBI taxonomy): Eukaryota > Metazoa > Chordata > Aves > Passeriformes > Pipridae > Chiroxiphia > Chiroxiphia lanceolata. The sequence continues at coordinate 9,994,711 of NC_045637.1, read as the reverse complement.
CAGAACTTTGCTTGGATGGCGTTTTTAGAAATAGTAACTGCATAGAAAAGAACCTAGTTTCAGGAGATGGACTGTTAGAATGGAAATTACTTCTCCATCCTCATCTGATATGATTGTCATATGATTATGTAATAATCATGGATGGGCTGTGCAAGAGCTATAGAATAGTTGTACTGGACAGTGTGGTTTAGGAATTCATGCTGCAAAATATGATAATTCTAAAATAATTCCACAGTTTTGTACTATATCACCACCCCACAATGTGACAGCATGTTGCTATAGAGGGCCAGAGGGCCTAAGGGTGCTTGTTTGGTACATTTCTGCAGTCTCATTCAGAGGTGAATTTTCTTTAGGACTCAGATATATGACAAAGATTTGTGTAAGTCTTTAGACTAAAGGACCCTCTAGTTTTTGAAACCTGTCTTTTGTTATTTGTGTAAGGGCTTCAGGGTGATGGTGCTATGAGTTAAATCTCCTTGTATCCGTTTAAGAGTGATCTTTTTATCACTTCCGACTATATCCATCAGCTGTTTCTTGGGCTCAGGGAAGAATTTGTATTTTGTGGAGGCAGCAGCTAATCAGTGTCTGCTGCCCAGCTTCAGACCTCTGGAGAGCTTTCACTGATCTCATCAAAGGTATTTTTTTATATTTGATGACAAGGTTGCCATCCATAGCCCAAGATTCTGAGTTACTTATAATCCACTTCTGAAGACTGTGAGGGGCTAATAACAAACAAGAGCACTTCCCACCTTCTCTGTATAGTTAGTTGCTGCTTAATTATTTACTCAGTACATAGTATATAGCAAACTGCCCTGTGCATGGTATATAGATTACAGATTAATAATATAATCTGAATGCAACATCAAGCCCTCTTGTCACTGCCCCCACTCATTCTCAATAGCCACTGATTTTGGACTGAATTCAAGATCAGCCATTTGCTGGCTGTGACTTTAGGAGAGAGTAAGTATTAAAATTAGAAACTAAACCTGGTATAGCCATATTAAAGATCATCTTCTGTCTGCACAAAAAGTCAGATGCATCTGAACTTTCCATGTGCTTCCTTCCTGCTGCATCGGCAGCTTCCAAGCAAAGCAAACAGCATTCCTCCTGCTTCCAGCCTTCATTGATTAGTCAGGTACTAATGAGGTCATGCACTGGCCTTGTGTTTGAAGACCTCACAGAAATTAATATATTTCATATATATTTGTAAGATGGTTACATCAGACTGAAGACAAGACCGTTAAGCTCCAGTTTGTGACTTCTGCCTGTGTCCAGTCTGGTGCCTCAAGAAGAGGGCCAGCCTTTGATCACAAGGATGGCACCACGGTGCCTTCTGCCAACCCCTCTTGTCTTGGTACTGCTTTGCCCTTCAAAGTGTTGTATTTTTCATGACTTCCCCTTCTGCCAAGCAGAACCAGTCTTCTACTTAGCAGCAGCCCTCTGAAAATGTCATTTATTTTGGCTCAATAATACTTCTAGCCATCCTGTCCTTCAGCTGAGTGCAGAACTATCAAAGCATCTGTACAGAATTTCCCCAAATACAAGACACATAGGAACCTCAATACAGGCATAGAAAGATGTTCCTAAGTATTCTCTTCTTTTGTGCTTTGTGTCTTTATCTACCCATATAGTGACTCATGCCCAGATCCATGAGCATGGATCATTTTCTCTTTGAAATCAATGGCCTAAAGTTGTGTAAGGGGGGGTTAGGTTGGATGCTAGAAAAAAGGTTCTTCACCCAGAAGGTGGTTGGGCACTGGAACAGGCTCCCCAGGGAAGTGGTCACAGCACTAAGCCTGGCAGAGTTCAAGAAGTGTTGGGATGATACTCTCGGGCACATGGTGTGACTCTTGGGATTGTCCCAGGAAGGGCTAAGGGTTGGACTCAATGATCCTCGTGTGTCCCTTCCTACATGGGTTATTCTGTGATTCTGTGATTTCTGTCTACATAGAAAAATGAGATTAACTTGAAAGTAAGTGACAGAACAGAGCTTTAACAACTTGATCCAAACTCAGTCCCTGTAAATGGGATTCTTTACCTCTAGTGAGTTGTCACTCAACTTTTAGTCTGTAAAAAGTGGGATATATCTGACAAAGTATCTTTGCCTGGGCTGCTCACTCCAGGCTCCTTTTATTGTTACTGTTGATACAGTAAATACAGACAAGTGAAAATAGGGTGCAGCTCACCTAATCCTGCAGAAGTAGCTGTTTAAAACAGAGATACTAAAGTAGATGTCTACAATGTCAGATGAATCACAGCCTAAACTGCTTCTTTCATTTTGCTGACTAAAAGAGAGAGAGTGCCCAGAGACAGACACCTACCCCAAAGATGCCGCACCTAAGTGCATTGCAGCAGGGCCTTCTTATTTCTGCCTGAACCACACAGGAAGGTTCAGATATAAGGCTGTATGGGCAGATACTAGACTCTACCTCTAATTCTACAGTCAGTAAGAGATATTAGGAGGAAGAAAACAAATTTAAAAAAAAATCCCAAAACTTTTAAGGGAAAACCCCAGGAAAAAGTCCCTATTGGTGCACTACTGTGGATGCTGACATATTTTCCAGTGGCAATATAATGGGAAGTTGTACTGATCTTTAGATTTTCTTGGGTAGAAGTTGCACAGAAACCCCACAATAAAACTATATGTTGTAATGTAAGCTTTATGTTTTTACCAATGGAATGACGCAGCTGAAAAATAACTTCTTTTTTCAGTTTCAGTTGTATCAGGTTCCCGCTCAAGTTCATGTGACAGTACTTAGGCTGCCTGTCTTGGTGACAGTATGAATTTATACAGAGACAGAAGCAATCAGATCATATAGTTTTCAAGAAGGTAGGAAAGTACTGAGACTGAGTGTCTCCAGGCCTGAAGGTAGTTAAAAATACTGAATAACTCACACATTATTGTCTCTAAACACCACCTTTTTTTTTTAATAAATCACTTAATAAAGAAGTTAATTTTACCAGTACATTAATTAGTTAAACTAGCTAAAGTGTTGCTAATATCTCTACAAGTGACAGTGAGATGAATATTTTGTATGTACTTGGATGTGGTTGGCTCATGTTATAGAAAGTAGAGATGTACATGGTGGAAATCTTGAGGTTTCTTTTGACCTTCTGCAGCTGTGGAGCTGAGCTGCCTGCTCAGTGAATACTTACCAAGTGGCAGTGTTAGAAAAAGAGAAAAAAAAAAAAAAAGAAAGACAACTATTTCAAGGGGCAATTATCGAAATGAGCTGGAAAAACCTGGATGACTAAGTCCCCGGTCTCTGGAGAATTTCCTCTAAGCACTTTGATGAATTTTAAAATGGTATTGCATTCTGGGTTTTAATAACGTAGTCTTGCTCCTCTTTTTCTGGCTTTAGGCAACTGTTGTTAAGTCCGTTTTTCACAAAAGCATAAGGAACCTGAGTTAATAAGGCAAAGTCACTAAACCCAGCACTGCAGATCTGCCAGATGCCTGAGAGCAGGTGAGGGGCAGGTGCATGCATTCCCTTCAGCATCACACCTACCAAGGTGGGCCTTTTGGATTGTGGGTCTGTTTCACTTGCAGTTCAGCAAATTAATTAAAGAGGAAAGACTTTTGGTATCTCTAGCACAATCAGTGACAATTTATGCAGCCTTGGTTTCCTTCCTCTGTTATATTAATGACCTGAGCCTGGATCTTGACAAGATAAGAGACATCTCTGATTAGAAAAACCACCGGCACCAACTGGAGGTGTCAGTCCCCATCACTGGTTTACAGTTTTAGGTTGATTTCTTCAGTGAGCAGTGATTGAAGTGCAAATGTTTTGCTGCTTAAGTTGGAGTCACAAGCAAATCTGGCACTGAAATACCAAGCCAAGGGTAGGTTTAGAGTGCCTTAGTCCCTGGGAAAATTCAAAAGCCCGAGTCAGCTGCCCATATGTCTCATTAGACAACATCTGGAAGGCTGGACACTTAAAAGTGGGTTAAAGGGAGAAGACACAGTAAGAAGGAGGCACCTAAACCACCTAACAGGACACACAAGAGGTGCAGTTGGACTGTGAGCACAGCCTTGGGGTTGTCTGTCTCTGTAGCACACCTATAATCATGAATCTGCCCCTGAACGTGGGAACTGAAGTCAGCCCTCCGTATCCTGTAAAAATGCAATGCCCCCTGTAACACTTGAGAAGTTTGTGGCACTCTATTTTGGGGAGGCTCTGTGTTCAGTCGCCTCCACTGCCTGTTGGGACCACGATTCCCAGCCAGCCAGTGCCTGTCCTCTCCCACAAGCCCCTAAGACCACTCAGCAGAGCCTAGAAATTGTTAGTAGTTGCAAAACATTCCAGTTAAATCTTCCTTTGTGAAAAACAAAACCAATACCATAGAGCATTGTGAATCTATCTCAGAGTTTTTTCCAGGGAACATCTGATCCAATTTAATTCAATAAGTCCCATTCCAGCCATTAATCTCCAGCCAAATTTTGTTTTTTATTTCATTGCACGTTATGATTTACTGCACAGCTCTCTGTTCATTATTAGTTAGAGAAGCAATTGTTCAGATCCTCTTTCTCTTGATCTCCTGATCAAGAGAATACTGCGCAGATGTGAACAGAAGTAAGACTATTATTCCTCTGAGAGAACTCTTATCCACTTAAAAATAGTGTCTGTGAGGGAAGTTATGATCTTGCAAATAGCTTCTGCTTCTAAGAAAGACTACATTAACAGCACAAATGAGGCCAGCTTTCCTTACATCAGGTCTACCGTTTGCTGCAAAAACCATGCAGTAACTGTCAAAACTAATATTGCACAAATATCCTGGGAGGAGTTAAAAATGTTGAAATCCCACATATATATCCTTCAGTACTTAGAAGAACCTGAACTGCCCAGCACATTCCAGAATAAACCTATTTCCTTTTCAGGAAACAAATATTTTGTTTGCTTCTATCATGCACAAGAAAGGACAAAGCAGAAACATATTTTCTCATGATAACTACTGTCGAGACTGGAGGGTGTTGTCAGTGTTCACACAGATGCTGCCTGTTCACTGTAATCCTTCCTCCTCCCTTGCATTATATCTGTAGGAAACAGAGCAAAGCCCTCTGCAGTTTGCTTCTGGAGTAGGAGCTGGGTGATACTGCTCTGTTCTAGTGTTTGTGACCACCACTCGTCTCCTGCTTAACCTGGTAAACTCATTTATGTTGCAGGTGGCTGGAGGTGCTAAGGAGCGAAAGCACTGACCTGTCTTTTCTGGGCATCTCAGTTTCTTTCCCATCTATGTTCACTTTCTGAAGGGAGCCCAGTCTCTTTCTGCAAGATGCAAATTGACTTGTCTTCAACAGCCTGGCCCAGCTGATGATATCTATTTAGAACAGGCCTTGAATTATAAAAACAAATGTTCTGCAGCTCAGGATGGATTTACATTGTCCTGCACTGGGAAACTCCAGAGGAAGCGCTAAACTCTTGTCTACCAAAACCCTAATTAGTGAACTGAAATAACTGACCTCACTCTCAAAAAGACATTGAAATAGTCTACCCAGGACTTCATTATGAGCTAACATTCTGAATTTTAGGCAACCAGCTTTTGAAAGTTACTGATTTAAGCTTTTACCTACAATGTCCAGCTTTAGCAAAAAGGATTCTTTCCTCGTATCACTTGTCTAAGCAAAATGTTGCCACTGTACTAGCAGCCAGCACTAGTGTGCAAGCAATACTACTGTCAGGATATTATTATTCCCAGGAAATGCTTTTTTGCATTAACATGGTGGTTTAATGGCCTGTTTAATGGCAAGAAGGTGTTTCCCCCAAGGAGAGAGAATTTAAGCACTCAGATAAATAACAACAGGTGTATTTCACCTAAATGTTGTTGCTCCTAAAGCCACACTGGCATACCCAGGTTTGCATGAACACCAAGAAGGTTTGGGAACTCTGAAGCCCCATGTAGACAGCCTGGAGGGGCAAATGCTTGTGGAAGTTTTTCTCCTGGGTTGTGGTGAGCACAGCACTGCACTCCTGCAGAAATTCTGTTTTTGTCTCTCAGTACTTGTGGCTTTTCCCTTGGGGAAGAGTTAGTTAGAGGTTTCAAGCATTGTTTTTTCCTTCTAGCAGTCTGCCTGTTTTTACAAAGTGTGTAGGAGCTCTTGAGTCCTCTGTTCCTCCACCTGTTGGTTGGGGGGGGTGTCAAAGTCTCAGGGGGACACATGCACACACAGCGCACAATTACTTCAATCTCACTCAGAGAGACAGGATGTAGATATTGCAGAGTTCTCAATAACACATTATTTAAATTCCATTTAAATAGTATGAATTTCCATGATATAAGCTACCTTTTTTCTCCCAGGATGTAAATCACAACACAAATAAGGTTCCCTTAAATTAAAAGGTGTTTTTCAGCACCAACATCATGGAAAAGTGTTGTCTAAGGCTCCTTGTTTTCCTTAGGGTCAGCCTAAACCTGATCTTACTGGTTGGGGTCATGTTCCCTCTTGTTCCTAATCTAATGGTGTAAATCTATGTCAGGAATTTACTTCTAAGTCTAACTCTCTTGCTCAAGTTGTAGCTATTGGAGGGCTTTGCTTAGGACGCTGTTGATGTGACTCACAGGACATGAGCCTATTGCACACCCCAAACTTGAGAAGGAGATGCTTAGAGGTTAGTCTGTTTGGGAAACCTTAAAATGGGCAGAATTAGTGTTAGAAATGATCCTTGGGGGAAGGATGTTTCTGGCTGAAGAGGAGCCTTACAGCCAGGCTGTTCTCTGTGCTCAAAGGCATTGGAAGGGATGAAGCATAGGAGTTTGTGATATAGCCTGTGCAGACATGTATATACCACCCTATGGGGGAAACACCATCATTACTGTTCTGAGCTTCCAAGGAACTCTGTGAAGAAAAACATAAATCTCAACCATCTAGAGATTTCTGTAATTCAGACCAGGTGTCAGGTAGGCAGTTGTATGGCTCCAGCACATGACTTACAGTCACCTTTTTATCCTTGTTCCTGTGCTACTGACGCCCTTTAAGTCTAATATTCTCAAAAGTAAGGAAATATGTTTCCACTGAACCAAATCCCATTTGTCTAGGTAGTGAGAACAAATACCAGTTATAGATCATCTTGGACAGTCGATTTTAACCTCATCCTGGTCAATAATGCAATATGATAGCTCCTTCTCAACCCCAAATTCATAAACACAGGAAATAAAAATTACGAGGTTTAAATGACCTGTGAGATCTAGGATTCTGGCTAAGACCTATCTTACCATTGATTAAATCTGGAATCAGATTGTGACATTAGTTTAGGACAAATGTAACATTGGAATTATACCCCGCTGGTTGATAATAATTCAAAAGCTCTACACTTAATGTAGAATTATGGTACCTGTTAGTGTTAAATACCTTAATTATTTTAAAATATCTTCAGAAATTATTCTACCAAGGTAGAGGTCCTCTTTGTTCATGAATGTAGACAACTACTCAATTGTAGGAATTTCTGATCCTGACAAGCTTTGCTAAGTATTTGGCTACTATTTATGAACAGGAATAAAAGGACACTTGCTGAAATAATGATTAAAGGATGTGCAACTACAGCCTGCCTCTTATCAGACGGATGGAGCAACTATCCTACATGAGCAGAGAATGCAATCTTACACATTTTATGACAAATATGCCATTATGTAAATGATTACATCAGTAAGCATATTAATTTGTGTGACTACTGAACTGCTTGAATTTTAATGCATAAGGAAAGTAGCAATATAGTTCCATGCTAAATTAGATACAGTAAGTGTTAGATTTCCATGGTGCTGGCATAATCTTATTTACTGACAAATAAAACTGAAAGATTTCCACAAAATTCAGTTTGTAACACTACTATAAATCAGCTAGGAAACTAGGATTGTACCCTCACTGTCAGTAATGATTTAATACCTGTAAATTCAGGACAAAATTCCTTCCATTAATTTGCTTGCCCATCTTTGTCTACCAATCTTGTGTACCCATAAAAGCCTTCTTTTAAATTGATACTTAAAATGTCTATTAGCTTGAGTAGGAAAAAGCTTACAACTCCATGTTGCCAATATCTGCAGGAGAAGCACATCCTAAGTATGAGCTCTGGCTCAGAAAATCCTCTAGATGAGGGCCATAATCTGGGGATATATCTCTACATGTTCTTCCTGTTCAATTGTTGTATCCTACATGTGTCAGCCACTACTGGAGACAGGATCCTGAAGCGTTGGCTCAGGTGGTTTTATGTTCCTATATAGAATCATAGCATTATGCTAAGGGCTTGGTGTTATGCTGAATTTAGATACCATAAGGTTTGTCCTAGCACCTGAAATGTCCTGCTGTCTCTCTGTCTGGCAGTTCTAGCCAGGACAAAATTGCTTTCTAGGCATTTGGCCAACTGCTATAAAAAGGGCATGCAGCTGTGCCAGCCGTGGCAGGACACATCTCCCTCCTCTCCTTTCCACCGTAGTTTTCAGGAGGACATCAACCATGTACCCTGCATTTCCCATGTACCTGCTCCCTTTTGGCTCCTGCAGAGATGAACAAAAAGTAAGTGGGAGCCAGCCACACTGCTCCTGCTGCTGGTCTAGGTAGTGCCTGCGGTGATTTACCTGTGGTTACATCATAATTCCATGCTAGAAGGTGGCAATCCCAGGGATGTCATTCAGCCACTAACTAAAAGTTGATTTCTTTTCTCTCCAGACTGGAGAACAGATATGAGGGATGCATGGAGTTGCAGGTCCTTCCAGGACCCTGGGGCACAGCTAAATTTCTAACTGCAATCCCAGCCCATCTAATCCCTGTCTCACAAGGCTACAGCTTCAGTCACTGTAACCAGGAGAGAGGATTTGGCAAGGCCTTATTTGCTTTTTCTCCAAATAAGGTTGAGTTTTCAACCTTAAGGCCATACTCCAAAAGTCATTTACCTTCCCAGATCAGGGACCATTCTGGTGATTGTACAGATGTGGTATTTTTACCTACTAAATTATAAGTGAAGAAGATTGATTTCCCTCTTTTGTTTGTGCAATGATCACTTTGGATTGTGTCCATGTGTAACTAAGGCTTTCCTAATCATGGACTGAGGATGCACTGGATCAAATGGCAATTAAAAGCCCATGACCTTAGAGAGTCACAAACCACTTGCAGAATGTCTCATGGACAGCTTCTCCCATGGGGAAATGTTGCAATCTTCAGCTTTATGTCTTCTTTAAGCCCAAAATGCTTTAAAACTGGATGTTAGCATTAGCTCCACAGTTCTGGGATAATGTGGCATCATGCAGGTGCTGGAATCTTTGCCCACACAAGCACAACTGCTCATCTTGATCCCACATCTCTCTCTAGTCTTTCCTCCCTGTTCAACAAATTCAGGTTTGAGGGATGGAGGAGCTCTAACCACCCCCAAACACGGTTGTTCCTTGCCCTCCCCCCCAGAGCCTGGCTCTCCAACACACACCACCCACCTCTCGCTCCTTCCCCCAGGGATCACACAGCAGTCTCAGGCACGCTCGGCTTCACAGCAAAACTTCTCCAATTTGTTTGTTATTTTTCCTCTGGCTTTATTTATGAAAGTGGTGTGACAGAACACTCTCCCTCTTTTTGCCACCTCTCTTCCCTCTGTTTTGTTTCCTGTCAGGCATTTCACCCTGGCACACCAAGTAAAGACGTGAAACAGGAGTTGAAAACATCTGGCCCTGGCTGCAGAGTATTGTTAAGAAGTTCTTAGACTTAAAATCAGCTTTTTCCCCCTCTTTGTGGACCTTGCTGTGGGATGTTCAAGGCTTCCTGCCGCAGCCCCCAGGGTGGCCAGCAGCCCCCAGCCGGGGTTCCACTCTCTCCAACACAATTACAGTCTGCAAATGTTTAAAGGCAGTTTCTTTTGATTTAGCCACATGCTTCAAATTGTTATGTGGTTAACCACTGAGAACAAACCCCCACACAAATACCTACATATCAACTCGCTTGAGCCAGGGTGGTAGTGTCAGGGGAGGAAGGGGAGAGGGGAGGCTTCCTCATTTTGCTTTTGATGAGAAGAAAATAGAGTTTTCTTTTGGCTTTCCCAAACTGCCAGCAGCTGCTGCATCACGGTGTGTGCTGGTTGATGCCCATTTGCACTTTTGTTTGCTGATGAAAGGAGTCTTGTTTGGCAGCCGTGGCCACGTACCCCAACGGGCCACGTCCTGTGCTAGTGTAAATCAGCTTGTCTGGTGAATAGGAACTGAAAATGCAACCTTTTCTTTGTGTGTGATGTGCAAGAGCCTAGCTGGGGGAAGACTTCTGCACTTTGACATTGCCCTATCCCATGTCCCTTAACTCATAAAAAACGAATACTTTTCTGCTGACTCACAAAGACAGATGGATTTTGTTAACTCCAGTCAAGATAGAGGAGGGTACACTAAAAGCATCACTTGGTGGGGCTGAACACAGCGTTGGGGTTCAGGGGGACTGAGCAAGGAGTTTCACATCTCGCTCTCTTCAGCATGGATGGAGCTAGGCTCGTGGGTGCCACATGGGAGGAGCAATGTGTGGTCTAGGCGGAGCCCTGCTGCTAATCAGTCTCTGAAATAATGGCCCACATAGTTGTTTCCCTCCCTCTCCTTGTGCCCTCTCCCTGGAGCACTGCAACTCCCCAAAGCCCAAGAGAGAGACTTGGAGCCAACAGCAATGAAAAAAGAAACACCCCAAAACAAACACAGAACTCAAATCCCCTCAGTAATTCCATTGCCTCTACTTAAATCTTCTTAAATTACAGAGAGTTTTAGTGAAGTAAATTAACTTCCCTTTGCTTGCATTTCCTTGCATTTTTGAGGACTATGATGCTGAAGAGCAAATTGTCTTACAAGCGGAATCCAACATGGGGACAGTTGCCAAACACAACGGGCAGAGCTGTTCATGTAGCGGTCCTGGGAGTGGACCCAAGTGGAAATAGAGATAATTATTTTGCCACGGGCCAACTTTAAGATCCATCTTAATTTTATTTTTGTTTATAAAATGGCGGATTAAAGACAATACAAGGTGGCTAAGAGATTCTTGAGGCAAAAGCTGCAGTCTAAATGTGATCTGCTTTCTCAGGTATGAAACAAAATTAAATCCTTTGCTTTTTGTGGAAAACTGCATAAAAAGGAGGGGTTAAAAGCTTTGGATGTGGGGAACATTTTTGGGGAAAGTGGTTTAGTTCCTCTGGTCCATTTATCATCTCAGCAGTGAAACATCACTGTGTGTATGAAGTTAGCTCTGCAGGACTCTGTACCTGTCAAAATTGTTTATCCATACTTGCCAACAGCAAGAAAGTCAGGAACACTGGCAGATGTGATGGTGAGTGAGTTGGACACATGGAGTGAGGGCGTATGAGCTGAACCTCCTCACTGATGCAGAAAAAGAAAATGAGTGAGGGAAGGAACATTAAAGCATGAAGAGTCTAATCTTACAGAGTTTAATGGTTGTGGTGGGTTACAAAAAAAAAAAAGACCTTTTGCAGAATTTTTTCATGGGCAACTGAGTACGTAGGTCTTGATGACCAGTTAGTCCTCATGCTGCTGAAGGTTCAGCAGAAGCACCTACTGGGGGATATTGTTACATTAACATTATTGGCTGTGGGTAGCTGATTGGTAATATAGCACTTAGATAATTAAAAACTAATATGATGATCACTTATTAAGGAATTATTAAGGAACTACTTAGTGCTTGGTATAGTTTTGTGAAAAGACAAAATTTCTCAGTCTAAATCGAACAGAAACTTAATCCTATGTGAGGGCTATCAGAGGAAAAGAAAAAAAAGAGGGGGGCGGGCAGAGAATTCAGGTTTATAAAAAGAAACACGTACACAATGAGCTGAAGGTTGTGCTTCTGCACTTCCTGCTCTGGGTGTGAGCAGAAGAGGAAATACCAAAATACCACCAGAAAAACTATTCCCACAGCATTTCCAACCTGGCTGAAACCAGAAAAGTTCTGACAGCCCTGCAGAAAAGGGGTAAAACCCCACAACCAAACCAGTCCCAAGCATCTTGCTCATCAGAAAGCCAAAAAAGTTTCCAAAGATGGGAAATTTGGGTAGACCTAGATGAGTCTTTATATTTCCCCTGACTCCTCGTCTGTACTCTGTATTTTCTGCATTTCATGGATCATTGGTGACATTTGACTCTTCTTCCAGCTTTGAGAGGGGCACATTTCTGCTACAGCCAGTTTGGTCGCATCACAGACCACCAAATTGCAACCAAACCAGTCCCACTCAGTGAGGCACTCCTTGGCCCTCCTTTCATTTCTGGCAGTCGATCCACTACAGTGAGAGTACAACCCACACATACGGGAAGAACTGACCTTTCAATGCATAAAATGCCATCAGTTTCAGTGTTGCCCCATGTTAATGATTAAAATGAATTCCTGAAGGCTCCCAGGCAGACAAGACATGAGTTTGGTCTGGACATTCTAGTAGACTTTCCTCTGATAGCAAAGTAAGCCTTGAAGATGAGCAGCAGGATCACAAAGGGTTGTATGGAAAGATGGCACATCAGGCAATTAGTTTAAAACTTCAGATCTGGAAACTTTGCAAAGAATTTGGAAAATGGCTCTTTCCCATTATTGGTATATAAATAAAGGAAAGTATTCTGTCCTACTAAACCCCCCAAATTTAAATATTAAAGTCTCTTGTTCGATATACAGTATTATACACTAGAATTCAGGACTTACGAAATAGTCTAAGGAAAATCAGAGCTAAAGTAAAATTACTGTAGAAAGCTGGTTTTCCTATAGATGTTTCCTCACACATCTAAGCAAGGTCTGAATCAAACTTTTCCCTTACAATTAGGGAATCAAATCCCTGGACTGGCTCCAATGAGCAGCTCAGGAATGTTCAGCACAACCACAGCCTCTAGCTATGGGACAGAACAAAAGTTGCAACAATGATGATGCTTTATCTTCCACATCTTACTCCAGCAACACTTCCATGGGTGCCAACAATGAAATCTGCTTGGAAGAGGCCTGAAAAGAAGATTTTTTTTCTTTTCAAATTCTGAGTCAGTGATTTAGAGACTGATCAACTCATTGCATTTGTGACTGTGGTTAACTGAAACCACCTAATGCCATCATGAACTCTCACATCCAAAAATGAAGCTAAAACCTTAGCTAAGCCAAGCCCCATGTCTGAATGCAGCTTTCCAGTTCATTCAGAGCAGCATAGCACTCAGCATTTTCCCTCCAACAACAGAAAGCCCCTTCCTGGCCTCCCGGAACGTTGCTGCATGAGAATACAGTTGTCACTCCCACTGCAAACTTATTTAAGAGACAATAGGACAAATAGTTGGCACAGAGTTTCTTCTTAAAACGTAAATCTAGATCAACAATAAAACATAAAAGGCCAAGAAAACATGCAAAGACACTCAGAAAATGCTCATTTTACTTTGCAGATTAATTTTTGCTGAGAGTGAGACATTGCAATTTACAAAGTGGGCCCTATTCTGCAATTCCTTTCTTACACGACCTCATTTTAGAACCACTGAGGTTGTTTATGAGAGTAAAAGTTACTCACATGAGTAAGGACTCCCAGAGTCTGGCCTTACGCATTTTGCTACCTAGGCATTTTCTGGGATGTAGAACAGCGTGTATTTTTAGGAACTAGAAATGGACTTCAGTTGTTTCTTTTGGAAAAAGTTCTGACTACAGCTTTCACCCATCTGCTTTTTGCAGTTTGCTCCGCAGCCACATTGAATGGACGGGCTCAGCCTTTGTCCCTGTCTCTGTGCTGCTTGTTACCAGCCACTCTCAGCCCCGATGCGCTGTAACTCACCAGGACGTGTGCAGTCTGAATTCCCATTCCAGATTTGCTCCTCAAGCCTAAGGCCATTATTCCATCTCAGATTAAAACGTATCTTCCCATGGGCAGCTGAAAAAGAGCATGTTTCTTCAGCTTTTCTTGCCACAAAATGATAAAATAAACTGAAATAAAATAATAATAATAGAAAGGAAATCCAATGTACGGCAATCCTCAGAGTTCTGGAGTCTAAGAGTGTTGATCTGCATCCATAAATGTCCTGACCGGTGAGGACACACAGGCACTACAACTGGAAAGAGAGCAGGAAGGAAAACCTACCATGTGAGCAAAGTTAAAAAAAAAAAAGAGGGGGGGGGAGAAAAAAAAAGAGAGAGAGAAAAAACGATCTGCTCAGTGGACAGCACTTGGGCTGATAGCAGGGATTTCAGGAAATCCAAACACTCAGACAGGAAATCTGAACACTGGATAAACATGCCATAATCTCCACAGATACAGTTAACGTGCTGCGTCCCCCGTTAACCCATTGCCTGCCTGTGGCTGAGCCTGAAATCAGATCTGCGATGTGAGACGCCTGGAAACACAAGCTGCCCAGGGGGCTCCAAAGCCTGAGTGCTCAGAAGTCTGAGCAGCAGCCCTACGATCAATCCTGCCCTCTCCTTCTCTAAGCACTCTGGCGAGGATTTTTTCCTCCCTTGATTTCTACACAGTGATGTGTTAGTTAAAAAGTGAATGATTTTCCTCATCTGAGAAGGAGATGCACCCTGGGCCCTGAAACAGCAGGGCAACCTGCCTGAATTCATGTGTGCCACTGACTGTGGCTGCCTCGTAGTCTCGAATTAGTTTTACCTGGGGTTTTTTCCACCTGTCTTTTGCTGTAACACAAGATTTGTATGGCTGGCTGCAGTGGTTTGCTCCAGGGATGATGCAGTGGGGACACGCACACCCACATACCTTCCTTAGAAATTATAGGGAGAGACTACTTAAAGTAACAGGGGGAGTTTGGAAACTCCCTTTTTGCCATTTTGTCAAGGAATTGGGTTCCATGGCAGAGGGGCTGGAACTAAAGAGATCTTTAAGGCCTCTTCCAACCCAAACCATTGTATGATTCTATGAACCGAGGAACAAACTCTTCAGTTCCTCGTAAAATTAAGATGAAGCCTGTTTGGTTGGTTGTTTTCAGAATATAGACTTTGCTCTTTGTGCCTTGTGTCTTAATTTATTTCTTTTATATGGTGTAACTTGGTTACAATATTAATGCAAAGCTCTTAGCTAGTTACAAAAGCAAGCAGAAGCAATAATATTTCATAGAACTGACCCTTTGCTCCCACAGATGTAATTAATAAAGTGAAGTTTACATGAGAGTTGCCAAATTTAAATTCATAGGATTATGAGCACGCACACACACAATTAAGCCCTGCATGTTTGCAGGATGGGGAGGGACTTCACTGTCCTTTCTGTAGGAAGACAGTTGCAGGCTTCTCTGCTTTTTAGCGGTGACAGACTCCTAAGGAAAGGGCTCACTTCCAAAAATGTTTCTTCTCCCTGAAAATTGACTTTTTGGGACAGTTCTGCCTAAAGCAAGTTGAAAAGAAAACATCGTGTCTTCAGATTTTCTGGTTCTTCTAGGATTTCACAGAAATAAATAAATAAATAAAATTAGTACCATGAATTTCACTTTGCAATTTGCCGGTGGACATAATTAGACACAGAGATAATATCCACCAACTGGTGCCTTCACTTAAGACATTGGCAATCAGCTCATCTGAAATAGTCTTAGTGTAAGTCCCACATGCAATATTAACCTGTATCATTATATTAAGGTCCCTGCTAGGAACAAAATAGGAACACTATAGGAAAAGGCTTCCTTCAGCACCTTCTGCTGAAACACCTACCTACAGGGTGTTTCTGTTTATAATGTCACGGACAGAAGCTCTGGCAAACCAACACTGGTTACAGCATTCCCTGGAAGGGGCCAGGCTTGGACCTTATAACTAGTCTGTGGAGTTAGGTTGTGATGGCCAGGCAACACTGCAGGGAGCCTGGCAGCAGAACTGGGGTGGAAAATGGGGATTTGGTGGCATCCCTGCCTCAGGAACTCTCCTCTGATCTCCAGCCTAATTCTGACTCAGGAAATATCTTTCAAGTTGGGCCCTCATGTTCCCAGTCATTCTCCTGCTACTTCTTAGGAAGCATGAGGCTGGTGATGGAGGTTGGTTCCTGTGAGCGTGGTTGGAGCTCTGGCAGCTGCATCTGTGCAGAGAGCTGGTAGAACAAATGCTTGACTTAAGAGGCATGAAGTCATCTGCCTGGCCTAGCACATGCTTCATGAAACAAGGACCAAATGGTTGCTTGGTAGTGTCAAGAGGGAACTGGTGGAAAAACAGGGAAAAATTAAAACATGTCAGGGTTGAACTTTTTTTTTTCTTGTTCCATGTGCTCTGCCAGCAAGCTATTTCAGTTATTCACTTTTTTCCAAAGAAGTTCTTCTGTTGTCACGGTATTTTTTACCTTTCCTTTTCTTGTATTTTCCCCTTAGTGCCATTCTTTCCAGTAGCAAAAGGAAAGCAAAAATAAAGAAATGGGGATAAAATGCAGCCTTTGCTTTTCAGTGTAACTGGGAGTGGGGGTGAGGGGAAGAGAAAATAAACATAAACCTTCAAAATATGCATTTTGGAAAAAAACAAAAGCCTTTTAAGGTTGAGAGACTTTTCATTTGAAACCATTCAAACAGCTCTAGAAAAAAAAAAGGAGCTGGGGGAAGTGGGATATAATTTATTACCACTAACATCTGCTGTAAATCAGTTAGAGGTAGGCAAACATTCCCTACCAGGGCACAGTTAGGTCAAGGTGAGAGAGGATAAAGCAATAATTAAAAGGACCAGCGTCCCCCAGGCACCTTCAATAGGCTGTAAGCAGAAGAGCAAGTGCTTGCTGTAAAAGTGTTTTGTTTGTCTAGAAAAGTTTCAAAGGGGGTAAAAATATTAACTGGTATATTCAATGGAAAACTATCAGTTTGTAAAATGTCTCCAACAGCTTCCATGCAGAACCACAAAAAGTATTATATTTTTCCATGTTTCTAGTTAAAAAATAAGTTGAAAAAAAGGTTGTGCTTATTGAGAGGAGTTTCATTGGATGAGAAATTTCTGCTGAAAAACTCTACAGAAAATTGTTATTGTCAGTCTTGCTAAAAGGGAGAACAGGAACAGCATGGTGGGCAAAATAATGAAGCTGACAATAATAAACCATACAGAAACATTTCAGCAGAAACAAAGTAAAGTAGAGAGAAGACTTCAAACTCAGGCCAGCAGAGTTATGGAAGCTAAAAAGTGGATAAAGAGTCTTGAAAGGGCACAGCAGCTGCAAAAAATCCCCCATCACCTGAGGAAAAAAAAAAAGCCGGTGGCCTTACTCAGTACGATGTCAAGATACGTGCTTTTAAATTGAAAAAAACCCCTCTACCACATCCACCCTTCATGTACCCGCAGCATCTGAGCTTTCTGATCACTTACTATATAACCCCAGGATGTAGCTTTGTGTATTCTTATAGCTGATAATGAAATTCTCACTTCTTCCACGAAGAACTCTACAGCTACGAAATTAAGACAAATCAGTTAATTAAAGATTAAAAGGCTTTATCTATGTATGTGAAAGATAAAGCACATGAAATCATTATTGAGATTGTGAACAAAATTCTTGAGAAAGTTATCATTAACCTATGAGGCCCCAAGCTCTGTTATTTTTCATGTTTCAATGACAAACCTTATCATTATAATAGTCAGGATTTTATTTTCCAGTATAGATTTGAAATAAAGATCACTTCTTTAATTTTCACTGCCCTACTTACTGGATTTGAGAAGACTTCAACAGAATAATAAAAATATTTGGAGACAGAAAGCGCAGATCCCAGTTTTGTCATTCTGCACCCTTCAGTCACCCGGAGGCTTTACATTCTTGAAAAAAATGACTTAATATATTCACATGAAACTAATTTACTTTCCATTTAGAGCATGGCCAGCCCTGTGCACTCAGCCATTCCAGACCTCTCTCTCAGTAGCTACCAGAAACTGGATGCCAGAGAAACACCGTGGCATGCTAAACAAAGTTCCCCAATCACACTGTGACTCTATCTGGGTTTACAACAACATATGCTAAGACTTAGCAAACATTAGAGAAAATGAGTAGAAAACACTATCCAAAAGGATTTCATAAACACTGACACAACTTACCATAAGCTATAAACACTATTTTTCTTGCAAAACTTCTGTAATTAACTGGTTTAGAGAATTCTTGCTGCGCTACAAAACATATCTCTTTGTGCACTGGCTTTCAATTTTAACATTTGCTTGGAAATTCCTGCCATTTTTATTACTAGTCCACTCCTTCCTAAATGAGCAGGCAAGAAGGTTTACTTTTGAGATCAGCATCCCTGCTGGCAATGTTGCACTAGGAAAAGCACCAAGCCCCCTCCCTCCAGCAACAAACCCCGTGCTCTTACATTACCCAAGAAACATTGCTGCTTTCCCCACTGTTCATTCACTGAGATACAGCAGAAGCTGTGTTCTAACAGGTTTAACGACATGTTTGTACATTTATTAAGCAAATAGCACCTCTTGACGTTACGAAAAGGTCTGGGCATTAGAAACTGCCTTGACAAGAAGCACTTGACCCTTGGTGGTAGCTACAGGCTGCATCAATGCGCAGGAGGTTGTACATGTTTCATTTCTAACTGTTTTTAAAGTTTTCTTTTTTAAAATAGGAAAAAAACCAAAACATTAAAGCATTTCCTTTTTTTTGCCTCTCCTTTTCATTCACTGTTCCTTGTTGCAATGGCAAAAAAGGGGAATATTTTCATAGACCTCTTTTTCTCCTCTATTCTTTTTCACCAATGTGGCATGTAAAAAGAGGAAACTGAAGACATGTCCAAGCAATTATTTTTGAATGAGCTCTGCTCAAAAAATGCTGTATAGAAATATACAGTTAAGGGTACTAAAGAAGACAAATGCTACCTAAAGATGTCCCTATGGTGTGAGCATAGCTGCTGGCTTCATCATTTGCCAGAGATATATGGAGACTCCAGACAACATTGAGAGACTACTATAAGTTGAGTTATGCACCATGGACCCAGGTAGCAACAAAATGCTGTTGTGTAGGGAAATCTGAATTTCTGAGTCTCTCTGCATCATTCTCTATAGGTTCCCAGGCCATCAGTTGTGCTGAAAGGGCTGAGTTGGAAGGACACCTTGCACATGTTATGAGCATCTCACCAGGCTCATTCTTCCTTTGTCACTAAAGTTTTCCCCAGTTTCCTTTATAAAAATAGTTGAAAAAGATGCCTCCTCAATTTGTTATCATTGGTTTGTTGCAGAAAAGTTGAATGACAAACAGAACTCATGAATTCCAGAGATTTATAAACACTATGACAAACATCAGTTGATCACCAGATCAGTTTAGCTGCTATGGGATTTTTTAGAAAAGAAAAGCTTCTCATGATCTGAGTCTTTGGAAGTCATGTGAGCAATTATTTTAAGCATTTTTTATAAATGAACACTAAACGTATACATAAAAATTAGTGCTACATTTCTTGTCAATCCCTTATCACAAGGAGCTGAGCATTTAAAAGTATGGATGGGTGCCATGAGACTTGTCATATACATGTGAGAGTCAACAGTGTTATAAATACTGCAAACTTCATATGCTTATATCTGTATATCTGTATACAGCAGAGGCCGTGTACAAGCGTTATTAGGCTAGGGAGCTTTAGAGAGGTCCATAAAATGAAAGGCCACTGGGAAAAAGATGTTATTTATAATTCTGTTGACAGCTTTTGGAAATAGGTGATGGCCATCATGGCAACACGTCTATAAAGAGGAAGATAAATCAAATTTTTTCCCCTGACTGTAATTCACTAGGCCATTTGATTTTTATGCAAATGCATATGTGTGTGTTGTCAAAATCCAAACCCTCAAATGCTGATGAGGAAACAGGACTGAGAAACAAAGCAGAATGGTGAAATATAAGCCTGCTCTGTTGTGGCCCTGAAGTATTCAGATGAACAGGAGATTGCCCAGCAGAAGGTTGGAACTGCTGCAGAAAGATGTGACTTTTGCAGGGTGAAACTAGGGCAGTGTGGGTAGTGGGGTTGCCTCTGCTAGATCCAGTGAGCCAGAAAGTGCTGTATCCTGTGCTCAGAAGGCCTGCAGTGCCTGTCCTCCACTACTATCCCTCAGTATGCCTGGGACCATCATCAGAAAGGTTCTTGGGGAGAAGCAGTGATTACAGGAGACTCGTTGTCACAGAGAGACTGTGACAAGAGGAATGTGTCTCATTTCCATATTTCTCTTCATCACATCACTGTTCTGGCTGCTTACACTCTGGCTTTAGGCTGCTCCTTGGGAGAGGTTCCTTCAGTTCTTCTGTGGGAGGTGGTGTCTGCCTTCATCCCACTCTCACTTGCTGTGAGTCCCTCTGTGAGTGTTCACCAGTGGAAGCACTCGTCCTGGCTCAGCCAGGATCCCTCATTTGTGCTTTGCCACATTATCATTGGAGGTTTCAAACAGAGCATTATGCTGATCACACATCTGTTTCAGGGCTACACAGTACGTCCATGGAGGAAGATCATGCAACAGCAAATATGAATTAATCCCCTTTCTGAGCAACTTTTCTTGGGTAAAACATCTTGCTTTCCTACCTTTTAATTGCTGCACAGACTGCCTCACTAGGTTTGTACTTCAGATGGAGGTACTCACACGTCCTGATGCTCAGCAGTGTTCATGTGGTCCTTCTCATACAAATGAGGGATCGTGACTTTTTCTCACATGGAGGTCAGATGAGTGACCTCCTGTTCAATCTTTGGTTACTCAGTGACTAAAGAACAGGGGTTTATAACCTATTCCAAACACCTTAACACCTTCTGACCAGCTTTTCTGCTGCCTGGGGCCTAAACCACCCTCTGCCCCAGTGGCTTGCCCCTTCTGGTCCATCTCCAGTCCTACGAAGAAAATTGAGTTGCTAATGAAGATTCATTAAGCAGATTCATGGATAATTCTGAGTTCAAGCTTTTATGCTGGCCTTGGTCAACTCACCCAAACTTCATTTAAACTGACAAATCCCAGGGCACTTTCAAACTGCTCTCTAGTTGTATTTTGGTTTAATCCCAACCTAAAGCAGGGTGCAGGGATGTGCATCAACCCTACTCCAAGTCATACACTGCCCCACTCCTGCTTAGGAAAAACACAGCCTGGCTCTCTCTGGCTACACCTCTTACCTTGATGAAGTATGCCTCAGATTGGGGTCCATTTTCATGTCAGATCCTTCTTAAATGGTGGGTTCCAGAACTGCACACAGAAAAGTCAAATGCAAGCTTTAGTCCTAAGCCAGCACAAACATCTATCTGCTTCAATTCTCCATGTAAAAATTGTCATAATCACAGTTTATGACCTCACAACACAGTACTTGGATGCAGGTTGCTCAGATGCTTCAGGGATAGCATTTGTAAGGCCTAAGCATGAATTCTAAGGATGGAATAAAGTCTAATATTTCTACCATTATGGCTCTAGTGGTCAAATTGGATTCTTCACTGTATAAGAAACTAGAGAATATGTCCTACAAGGCAGACTGCATGACATCAGTTTTCCCTCTCTTGCTTCAACAGTTCATATGCATTCAGTATGAAAGCTTGGTTTTCTCTCATAAAAAGTACAAGAAGTTTAGCAGAAAATAATGTTCTTGTCTGGGGGAGCTCCAAATCAAATGATTTCTAAAATAAGACTGAAATCAAGAGCCACTGCTGTTAGCTGTGTGAAAAAGGAGAGGAATATTAACTTCTGTGGGAGGAGAAGCTGTACCTTAAAAAAAAAGTCGCTATTGAACGCAAAGCTGGTATGGAAAGCTTGGATAATTGGAAACACATGTTCCTGGCTGCAGGCGTACAGCACATAAACTGCAGAAGAAAAATAATAATAGAAAAGACACAGAATATTTAAAAATACAGCAAGAGAAGTCAACATTTTACAACTTGTTAATAGTGACTATATGTGAAATATTGTTTCACTTTACCATTAACATTAAAAACACAAATATGTCTGTAGACTTTCTGTTGTACATCAACTTTAAAATAAAATAGAGAACTCAGGCATGTTGGATGATAGTATTACATAAGGAGAATATTTTAGTAAACTATCTGAACAAAGATGACTCATAATGATACGGATGAATATTTTATTTTAAACACAAAATGTTGTGAATTACTTAGCACCTAAAAATAACACGCCCCCTCTTAACTTTCAATGAACTGTGTTGACGTTGCAGGAGTTTCTAACTCTTTCAGCACAGCAAATCATCCATCTTTTGTAGTCTGTTAACAAAAATATCTCTTTTCAGGCCAAAGCTTCAAAACTAAAGCACACATAAACCCCCTCACACCCACACTCCCTTCAGTTTGCAGCTTTTCATTCTGCCTCTCTCCCTTCTTGGGTAGTAAAAGCCACAGGAGGAAGGAAAGGCTGTGAAAACCTGCACAGAAAAATTAAAAGTCAATGTATACTGTAAAATATACCATAACCATACTGTAAGGGAGTGTAGATCAGTCACGTAAAGCTGTGTGGGTAGAGCTGCAGCAAAGCTGCGTCTTCCTCATCTCTGGCCACTGTTTCTTCCCATCCCTGTTGGATATATGAATATGTGTTTCTCACTCCTTGATTCATCCCTGATTTTTCCTCCTTCTCTTCTTAGCAGGGGTAAGTTTTGCAGTTCTCAGATGTCTCTGCACTGATCCATTTGCAGTCTAGATCACAGAATCACAGAATGTGCTGAGTTGGAAGAGACCCACAAGGATGGATCGAGTCCAACTTCTGGCCCTGCACAGGACCATCCTCAAGAGTCACATCATGTGTCTGAGAGTATTGTCCAAACGCCTCTTGAACTCTGTCAGGCTTGCTGCTGTGACCACTTCCCTGGGGAGCCTGTTCCAGTGCCCAACCACAGTCTGGGTGAAGAATTTCTTTCTAATACCCAGCCTAAACCTCCCCTGACACAACTTCAGGCCATTCCCTCGGTCCTGTCACTGGTCACCACAGAGAAGAGATCAGTGTCTGCCCCTCCTCTTCCCCTCGTGAGGAAGTTGTAACTGCAATGAGGTCTCCCCTCAGTCTCCTCTTCTCCAGGCTGAACAGATCAAGTGACCTCAGCTGCTCCTCATATGGCTTCCCCTCAGGGCCCTTCACCATCTTTGTTGCCCTCCCTTGGATGCTCTCTAATAGTTTGATCTCTTTCAGTGATTACAGTGATCAAAACTGCACACAATATTCAAGGTGAGGCTGCACCAGTGCAGAGCAGAGTGGTACAATCAGTCCTGGTCAGCTTCGGGCTGGCATATCCTACATAGCAAGGGTGTCTTGGGCAATTTTGGTCATGGAAACCTAGATTTTTCTGCATATATGCTGACTTTCAAAGATGTGAAAGGCACATCTCTGTCTGAAAAGCCATTTCACTCTCAGATTTCAAGTTCTTATAATGAGTTTCATGAACAAGGCCTCCACAGTTCTGTGACATGGGGGCGGGAAGAGGAGGTGGAAAAGGAGCTTTCCATGCAACTTCATCATCTCAGATGATTCAAGCTTTTAAACTTCCAGAAAGAAATAATTATTTAAAATAGATCAGCCTGAGACAGACAGCTGAGGTAGAAATAGTGGCAGAAAGAGGTACAGCTTAGTGAACTTAATTTTTCAGGGGTTTCATATAGTTGGGGCAGTTTCAATAATCAATGGTGCTTCCTGCAAATGCTTGTCATCCAAAGGTCTTGGAGTCAACAGGAAACTTTTCTTCAGTTCCTGTGGTCTTCAGGTCAGACTTCAGTGCTGTACCTATTCATTGGGAATACAACATATATGGTCTATTGAAAGCCAATTCTAGCACTGCATTGGCGTAATCTTGCATTTCACACACTTCATTTCCTCCTTTTGCCAATGTCACTTGGCTTCTGCTCATCATGGGCCACCTTAACTGTATGGTTTAATGGCTTTTCTTCTGCTAATGCAAGGTAAATTATCTCATCTGTGGGAAGGAAAAAAAAAAAAAGTAATCCTTTGGAGGACAGGCAGAAATAGATGTCGTTCGCTGGGGCATCTTGAAAGGCCAGCACAACGACCAGGGTGTATTTTATTCCAGTAAGAGTAGAAACTTATTCCCACATCTACAGGTGTTTTCCAGTTTTTCTGTGATGAACTCCACATCCCAATAAAGAAATTGCCTCATGGCACTTATCCTCCTAGTCATTGTGTAACATCCCTGTGGCAATTTACATTACATGGAAAACCATACTGAAAAAGCATTTGTGCCTCTTTTTAAGAGGTCTTTAGAGGAATATGGGTATTGACCTTCCTGTAAAAGTTGACCATGGGTTCTGCTTTTGCTGTTTATCTCATCTCTTTTCCTTCCCTTGGCTCTTTTCCTCTCAGATGAAGACCAGGATGAAAGCCAACATAATGCAGGCACAGTGAGCTCACCAGTGTTTCGTGGACCACAGCTAAGGAATCTCCATCCCAGTCCTAATGTGCAGTTTCAGTGTAACATATGAAGTGCTCACAGGATCACAGATCATATTTAATAAGCAAAATAAAAGAAAGGCAAATCAACACCTCCAGCGATTACTTCAGAGAGAGCTTTATAGCCAAGGGTAGCACCACTCCCCGAAGCATTTTGCTGTATTTTTCCAGGGTCATTTACCTTGTTCTTGCAGAAAAAACAGGATGGCACTGGGACCTGAACTCTGACTCTCTGCTGTTTCTGCTGTTCTGGATGCTGATGCTGCCATTTCGCAACAGCTGAGTTGGGCCCAGATGGAAACGTGAGTTATCTTTTCTCTAAAGTAGAAACATTAGCAAAATACCTGACACTTTATATAGTTAAGAAGTTGCTTCTGTCATTTCATGGCATGATAGATTGTAGACTATTAACATAGTCTAATTGCTTATGGAAATACTAGATTTGTTTCTTGTTAAAGTAACATATTCACATCAATCCCCCTTCATTTTAAATACATGATTTTCAGCACTTTCATGTAAGGAATGTGCAAAGAAAAGGACTTTTTTTTTCTTGGGCTTGCAGAGATGAGCATGTTTGAAATTTCAAAATGGAATGATACACCGAGTGGACACTAGCTGTCACTGCTCAGGAAAAGTATTTTAATGCCTAGAATATATATATATAGAATATATAACTCTTGTGAACATTGAGTGCCTGTGGATCAGAATCAAGGGGAAGGCCAACAAGGCTGATATCCTGGTGGGAGTCTGTTACAGGGTGAGGGTGATGAGGGTGATGAATTATTCTACAAGCAGCTGGCAGATGTCTCAAAATCATCAGCCCTTGTTCTTGTGGGTGACTTTAACCTGCCAGATGTCTGCTGGGAACTACACACAGCGGAGAAGAGGCAGTCTAGGAGATTCCTAGAGCATACAGAGGATAATTTCCTGCTCCAGCTGGTAAATGAGCCTACCAGGGGTGGGGCCCCACTAGACCTTCTGTTCACAGAGAGGGGCTGGTGGGAGATGCAGTGGTTGGAGGCTGTCTGGGGCACAGTGACCATGAAATAATAGAGTTTTCAATACTCAGGGATGTAAGGAGGCCCATCAATAAAACCTCTGTGCTGGACTTCCAGAGGGCAGATTTCGGCCTATTCAGAAGACTAGTTCAGAGTGTACCCTGGGAAACAACCCTTGAAAACAAAGGAATCCAGGAGGGATGGAAGAAGGAAGTCTTGAAAGCACAGGAGCAGGCTGTCCCAGTCTGCCAAAAGGCAAGCTGGCGGGGAAGACGACTGGTCTGGCTGAACGGGGAGATTTTGAAAGAAATTAGGGTAAAAAAAAGATACTACCGATTACGGAAAAAAGGGCTGGCTACTCAGGAAGAGTTTAGGGATATAGTTAGGTCATGTAGAAAGAAAATTAAAGAGACAAAGGCGCAACTTGAACTTAATCTTGCCACTTCTGTAAAGGATAACAAAAAATCCTTCTACAGATACATCAATAGCAAAAGGAGGGACAAGGAAAACCTCCATTCTTTATTGGATATGGGTGGGAATATAGTTAACAAAGATAAGGAAAAGGCCAAGGTATTTAACACCTTCTTTGCCTCAGTTTTCAACAGTAAGACAGGTTGTCCTGAGGCCAGCTGGCTTCTGGAGTTTGTAGATAGAGCTAAGAAGCTGAATAGCCTCCTTGTAATCCAGGAGGAAACAGTTAGTGACCTGCTGAGCCACTTGGATCCCCACGAGTCTATGGGACCAGATGGGATCCATGCAAGGGAGATGAGGGAGCTGGCGGAAGAGCTCGCCAAGCCTCTCTCCATCATCTGCCAACAGTCCTGGCTCACTGAGGATGTCCCAGATGATTGGAAGTTGGTGAATGTCACACCAATCCACAAAAAAGGCCAGAAGGAGGACCTGGGAAACTACAGGCCCGTCAGCCTGACCTCAGTGCCTGGCAAGGTTATGGAGCAGATCATCCTCAGTGCAATCACACAGCACCGACAGAATGGACAAGGGATCAGACCCAGCCAGCATGGATTTAGGAAGGGCAGGTCCTGTCTGACCAACCTGATCTCCTTTTATGACCATGTATCTTGCTTGGTGGATGAGGGGAAGGCTGTGGATGTGTCTACCTGGACTTCAGCAAAGCCTTTGACACTGTCTCCCACAGCACACTCCTGAAAAAGCTGCAGCCCACGGCTTGGACAGGGACATTCTCTGCTGGGTTAGGAACTGGCTGGAGGGCTGGGCCCAGAGAGTGGTGGTGAACGGAGCTGCATCCAGTTGGCAGCCGGTCACTAGTGGTGTCCCCCAGGGATCAGTGTTGGGCCCAGTCCTGTTTAATATCTTTATTGATGACTTAGATGAGGGGATTGAGTCCACCATCGGCAAATTTGCAGATGACACCAAGCTGGGGGGGAGTGTCGATCAGCTGGAAGGCAGGAGGGCTCTGCAGAGGGACCTGGACAGGCTGGAAAGTTGGGCTGATTCCAACAGGATTAGGTTCAACAAGGCCAAGTGCTGACTCCTGTACTTTGGCCACAACAACCCCCTGCAGTGCTACAGGCTGGGGACAGAGTGGCTGGAGAGCAGCCAGGCAGAAAGGGACTTGGGAATCTGGATTGACAGGAA
Source organism: Chiroxiphia lanceolata (assembly GCF_009829145.1). Lineage (NCBI taxonomy): Eukaryota > Metazoa > Chordata > Aves > Passeriformes > Pipridae > Chiroxiphia > Chiroxiphia lanceolata. Next base: position 9,967,834 of record NC_045637.1, on the reverse strand, counting down.
GCTGAACATGAGCCAGCAGTGTGCCCAGGTGGCCAAGAAGGCCAATGGCATCCTGGCCTGGATCAGGAACAGTGTGGCCAACAGGACCAGAGAAGTGATTCTTCCCCTGTACTCAGCACTGGTGAGGCCACATCTGGAGTGCTGTGTCCAGTTCTGGGCCCCTCAGTTCAGGAAGGATATTGAGGTACTGGAGCAAGTCCAGAGGAGGGCAACAAGGCTGGTGAAGGGACTTGAGCACAAGTCCTATGAGGAGAGGCTGAGGGAGCTGGGGTTGTTTAGCCTGGAGAAGAGGAGGCTCAAGGGAGACCTCCTCACTCTCCACAACTACCTGAAAGGAGGTTGTAGCCAGGTGGGTGTCGGTCTCTTTTCCCAGGCAACTGTCAGTAAGACAAGAGGGCATAGTCTTAATCTGTGCCAGGGGAGGTTTAGGTTAGATATTAGGAAGAAATTCTTTACAGAGAGGGTAATCAGGCACTGGAATGGGCTGCCCAGGGAAGTGGTGAATTCTCCATCCCTGGAGGTTTTTAAGATGAGACTGGATGTGGCGCTTAGTGCCATGGTCTAGTAACCACGGTGGTGTTGGATCAAGGGTTGGACTTGATGATCTCGGAGGTCTTTTCCATCCCGGCTGATTCTATGATTCTTACAGCAAAGGCAAATCTTTAAAGACTGGTCTATTCCAGAAGGACCTGTCTGATATCTGCTCATATCATGCCATGGACAACAATCAGGGATAAGCAAATAATATGACAGTCATTAATGGTAGAAATACTCATAGCAGCAGCAGGAAGTTCCTATTAGCTGATGTCAATCTCAGCTTTCCAGCTATTTAATGTCAGCTTTTGTTGTCAGATTTTTAATATTTTTTTATGTTTTCAAGAGGAGTTTTTGAACAAGTCAAAGCATGTATCCACATAGTTCACATAAAACAAAAGTGGAAAACTGAATTGCTGAGAAGCAATCCAGTCAAAGGTCTTATATTTACGATATTCTTTCTAATTGAGAGGATTTTTGCCTTTTTGTAATAGTAGTAATTAATAATATGAGAAGGGGTCGTAACAGTGTTCTTTATCTAAGAAATATGGTAACAACTGCCTAAGGAGAAAGTTGCAGAAAACAGGAAAAAGGAAGGAAGCCATGGGTACCCTTCACTTCAGATAACCTATGACTTAAGTGACACATTCCTCATCTGATCTTTTTTTTTCTAGGAGCTCCCAACGCACAAGAGAGGGTGTGCTACAAGGCATCAGGTGATGCCAGTGTTGACTCCAGAGCTCTGGAGGAGATTGGCCAACACCCAGGAATCAGGAGCCTCTCAAGCATGCTGCATGCTGATAGCAAGATGAAGTGGAGAAATTTTCCTCTCTTACATCCATAGACAGGACGTAACATGTGCATTACTCATATAAGATACCATACAGTGTTCACAGCTTTTCCCTGAGCTCACTGTTAAAGCTGAAGCTTTTGAGGGGATTAAAAGGAACATTTGCACGTAGTGAAATCTCTAGTTGTTCCACTGTCAGTGAAGGCTGGGGTGTCACTTTGCTGTAGTCAAGCATGCTGAGCAATGCCTAATTTTAATACAAACCAAAGCACTCCTCAGTGCAAGTGAAGAAGGTAGTGTTGTTTCTTCACATCATGCTCATTCTCTGGGGGTGTCTGGGTCATCTGCTGTTTGTACAGAGACATTGTCCCTCACCCATCAGAGCTTCAGCAGCTGCTTGTTGGTGTTCAGAAATGCAACCAAGGCCACAAGAGAGCAGGAGTCCATGCTGGGAGGGTGAACCAGAAAACTGGAATTACGGTAGTTGGATCTTGGCCAGAAACACAAGGGTGAAAAAATGAACTCTCCTAGAAAGCTGCTGAGACCTTATGTGGTGGTCACCAGCAGGATGTTTGTTTTCCATCTCCTCCAAGGGAAGCGCACATCCAGCAGTAGTTTCCCATCTAAAGCTGTGCTGGGACTTTTGTTCAGGACTGACTCAGAGGAAACGGTGCCACTCAATGGTGGCACTCATTCAATGGTGAATGACTGTGTGACTTCCCCCAGTTTAGGGGTTTTCCTTAGAGACCTTACAGCTCGTTCAGCAGCCTTCCTCCCCAATGAATGGATGGAAGAACAGGAGACACTGAGATGGCAGCACAAAGAGCATCAGCACCACAGGCAGGGTGCTCTTCAAGCCTGCTTGTCACCTCAGGCCAGCTCCAGCAACCTAATACACATATGCTTAACTCTACACTTCAGAAGCATAATCCCATTAATTTAATTGGGATTACTCATGGGCTTAAATTCCTGCAGGATCAGCAGTGAAGTCTGTTGCTGCAGCTGCCAGGGGCAGCACAATTAATGGTGTAACAAGAGTTTTGCTCATTCTATACCCAAGGGCTGCCTTGCTGAACATCAACACTGCTCATACCCTCAAGCCTGAAAAATGAGCCCTCTTTCAATTCAAAGGTCTCCTGGGTTTTAGTTTTGCTTCATCTTCTTTTACTTGCAAACCAGACTTTCCTAAATTGAACTGTCCCATGGTTTCTGCCTCTTCTTCATTGTCCCCAGGCTGTATGAAGGATTTTTGTGTCTACCACTGCTTGTGGATCAGTAGATCACCTTAACTGCCTTGATCAGTACAGTACAGTGAAACACACACACACACACACACCCACCCCTGCTTATCTTCTCTAAACAAGCATATTTCCTCCTACTTAACATCTTTCTGCTAATCTCTACCATCCTGCTGGTGCAGGCTGCCTCTGAAAAGAAATATCCTCTCTACTTGCCCTCAGTCATTTTGGACATTGGATCCTACTGCCAGCCCAAGGGTAAACCCATTGTCTGCAAGAGGAAAGTTAAAAACTGGGAATGAAAATACAACCTAAAAGTGCTGCCCTCTCCCTTGCTTTTTATATAGATGGATAATTTATTTTCTATGTGGTTGCTGCTTTTCTATCTGAAATCACCTGGCCACTTATATTTTAAATGAATCAGTAAGGCAGTGAAGTTAATGACTTTATTTTAACAAATAGCTTAATGAATTAATTAATCAATAGCTTTCTCTTAAAGGCTCATGCACAATGTTAGTATGCATAAGTAGGTCTGACACATATAGAATCGGGAGAGGCAGTCTCTAAGGGAAAGTGAATTTCTTTTGTTTAACCGCATGTATTTTAACATTTTAGGTTTAGAAAAAAAGTAATTCTCCCACTGGAGACCTTTTATGCCAAGTTTGAGCCTGGAGCAACTTTTTATGGCTCAGTTGCAGTAACCCCTTGAATATGGGGGTTTATAATGGAAACTCTGACGAGCCGTTAGCTAAAGCACTTCGAACAGATGTTTCTGTAATGAAAGGGCTGTGCAGAACAGGCAACAGAGAGCAAACTGTATTTTGTATTTTGCAGGGATTATGGATGATTGTGCACAATTTATGAAGCAGTGGGGCTTTCACCCGCAACCGCACGCTCGCACCAGGCTGTGCCCCGTGTGTGTGCATACATTAACAGCAGAGTGATTTGGTAACAAACCAGCTGTGGAACGTAGCTCTTGCATAGATTTTAAAATACAGATCACTTTGCTCTTCTGAACAGTGACTTGGTAATGGTGGTGGTGACAGGTATGCTTTCATTCAGAGTGCCCTGAAGATGGATGATCACTACTCCATTAAATAACTGGTCTGAATGGAAACCAAATGTAATTCTCTGTAACTGACAGGACCTGGTTTGACTCTTTGGGACTGTCTTCCCTACACTGTGACATGTCCAGCAGACCTAGACATAGCAAAATGGACCTTCTGGTCTCCTTCCCTGAGGGGTGGATGGGTGCAAGCTGAGTGCCTGGGGTGTGCTGTGCTGGCTTGTCCCCATCTGGCTCATGGGCCCTGGGGACAGTGAGGATTTGAGCAGATTGGGAGACTCTGGGGATGAAACTGGGCAGAGAATCAGGGAGCTGTGTCCTCACAGTACATTCTAACCTCAGAGACCCAGATGTCTTGGCCCACGGTCACTGGAATGTTGAAGTCTGTCTTAAAACAGAATTATTAAGAGAAAAATAGAGCTCAAAACTCACTAGAAAAGAAGGTTTTATATCTAGAAATGTTACCAGAGGGTATTTTGGTTTTTGTTCTAATCTCCCTGTCAGTGCTCATTAAGTGAAGTGCGGAGTCACTGGACCATCATCTGAGGGTGTGCTTGATGGTGCTGTGGAGACCTTGGCAGCCGGATGCAAACCATGAGTCTTGTGGAGTCTTCCTAGGCAGGATACAAATGGCATTTATATATATCACACACACTTTGATTCGTTCCAAATGCCTTCTTTTTTATGATAATGTTTTGCCAGGCTGAATTCCTTTTGGGTGAGCAGCAGCGACAATGTGTAATTAACGTTCCCCCGGTTAATGCTCTGTTAATGTGCTGTACCCAGAAAAATGTGGTCCCTGGGGCTGTATTCATCACTGCCTTGCAGGTAGGTTGGAGTAACTGTGTTCCCTATGTGAAAACTTTGCTCTCCTCCATCAGTGCAAGGAGCAGAGGCATGTGTTAGTATTGAAATATCGAGATGAAACTGCTCACAACATTCTTCAAGTAACAGCAGAGGGAAAAAAAAGCCCCTGGATAGACTTTATCAAATCACTTTTGATACAGTATGTTATTTTTAGGGCTTAGCTGACATGAAAGCATGTGGGTTCAGGAGTGTGTGCTGGAGTGGGCTCCTCCCTGCCATTGCATTTCATGCTGCAGTGGACCTGAAAGGACTCCAGCTGCCAGTTGTGATGAAGCCACTCTACCCTTGCAGGGCAGCTCATGACAACAGTGCATCGTCCTCTAAGTTGAGTCATCCACTTGCAAGTATCTGGCCAAGTGTTTTTAACTTCTCAGTTATCCACTCCTTGGGAATGGTTTGGCTCCAGCATTCTGCCGTTTTCCTGACTTTCTGGCTTTGCTTTTTGTTTGTCATGATCCTGACACAAGTCAAAGTTGGCCTTCTTCCCAAATGACACCTTTGATGTGTCAGAGCTGGAAGGGTGCTCCAGCTGTCACGGGCTCCTGAGGAGAGCCCAGCTTACCCTGGAGCAGGAGCTTCCTCACTGCCTGCCTGTCCCTTAGCCATGGATTCCCTCATTATGAGAAGCTCTATGTTTCATCAGCCTGCCCTTATCTTTCTGTGGTGGAGCTATCAAGAAGCAACAGATAGCGTTTTCCTGAATGAACCCAGTAAATTTGTCATAACAGATTCAAGTGTGGGAAAGTTGTGTTTATCTTAGTGGGGGGACAAATAATACAGTTGTAACCACAAGCAGAGAGGAAAGGAAAACTGGAGCAGTGCAGTGCAGGAGAGGTCTCTGGAGAGCATTCCCTCCAGCTTACCCTTCATCAGTCACTGTGGCTTAAAGGGATAAACATTTTATGCCTTCTTTCGCCTACGCCACAGCCGCCTCATCTGTTGGTAAATTTGGGCCTGTGCTGTTCTATCCTTAACAGACCCCTAATAATCCTCCTCTGGAGGACCTGTTTTGATTTTTAAAGGAATTACATTTGGAGGGCAATAAGCTGTAATCAAAAGTTCACTGCTCAGACTTAGGAACTGCTGATCTCTGATGTGCCTGCCAAAATTGACTTTGGGCAAGGCACAGACATACACATTTTAGTTGCCGAAAAAAATCAATGGCTGTTTTGGACTCAAACTTTCAGTAGCTCTGTTTCTATAATTGAAAACATAAATATCCAAATTTACTTACAAAAGTATTATGGCCATTAAAATCCATTGACGTTATATAAGTGTTATTTTAATGTTATTTTAGTGGGAAAGACTTGACAGCATATTATATTTATTCTTTAAGTGACTGATAGTTGCATCCCTCCCAAGTGATCAATACTAGGTCAAATCTGACCCATGGCAGTGAGTGACTTTACTTACATACGAGTACTATATTTGTTTCCCCCAGTGCAATGCTTTTCCCCACACTCAGTATTTTAACCTACTCTCCTACTGTCTGGCTTCTTGGCAGAAGGCTGTCAGGGTTACTAGAGGAGCCTGAGTGAACTTGTCCATCCGTTTGCTGACCATCTGAAATGCTGTATGCCTTCTAGTTATTTATCTGTTCCTCTCACTGAGGCTCATATAAGAACAGTAAATTAGCTGAGAGTGCACAGTGACATACTCTGAAACCTTAAATTTACGTGTGCATATTTAAGAACATCCATAAAAATGTATTGGAGTATTGCAGGAGTTGAGGGTGGGTTGCTGCGTTTGGTCTATACAAAGGGAATCCAAGGTGCAGAGTGGTAGAGAATCAAACCTCTTAGTGCCCAACCTTTTAGAGTATGAGTGATAATAATAGATTTTAATTATCAGCAGCATCTTGGTTTGTGATAACATTAGCTTAAAAAATGTATCGTCTCAATGCAGTTTGTGGTAGGAAAGTGGCTATGAAAAATGAGGAGCAAGGGTTAATTTCTGTCTGCCTTTAAGCTAATGGCAGAACTCCCAATGACTTCAAAGGGTGAAGATCTCACCTCAGATTTCAGCTGGTGTAAGTTGACATACCTCCATATACTTCAATAAAATCAATGAAGCCCTGATGATTTACTGCAAGTGAGAATCCAGTCCTAAAGCTATTAAGGACTGTAATTTATAAAGCGATAATTATGGAACCATAATTCCATCAAGGGCTTCTGGCAATATCATGGACCAGAGTTAAGTGAATTGTGCAAATAAATGTAATGGTCTTGCAGTGCAGTGGAAATACCTCTCTCTCTCTAGATAGGACTCTTAGCACAAAGATATTAAAATATATTGTATCCATTCACAACAATAATTGGAAAAGAAATATTAGCTGCAGACTTCAGACTTCCAGAGCACTGAATCAAAACATGTGTTTTTCAACAGCACTCAAAAACTGTGGATGGTTCCCTGCACTGCCATGATAACTCAAGACATAAAATCTCCCCTTGAATCTGATTTTTATGTTATTTATCATTATCAATCAGCTTTGATAGTAGGGCTCAAATTTCAATGCTGGACGCATCTAGGTAGCACATGGGTGTTTGGATTTGTATAACACAGAAATGTAAGAATGAGAGGAAATGGCCTCAAATTACACCAAAGGAGGTTTAGACTAGATATTAGCAAAAAACTTTTCACAGGAAGAGTTGTAAAGCAATGGAACAGGGAAGTGGTGGAGTCACCATCCCTGGAAGCATTTAAAAACGTGTGAATATGGCACTTAAGGATACAATTTAATTATGAACATGGTCGTGGTACTAGCTTAATGATTGGACTTGATGATCTTAAAGGCCTTTTCCAGCCTTAATGATTCTATGATTCTAAAGTAACATCTGTGTTTGTATGAAAATGTACCTGAATGGCAGGAGTGGAGGGAGCACAACACTGGGAAGGAGACAGTGTAGGTGTTTGGGAGCATAGACTGAGTAAGATGAAATTGATAATCCACTATTCTACCTCTTTTCAGCCCTCTTGCTCCATTCTTTTTATGAATCTGTACCTGGGTAATTAGTGTCCCAATTAGACAAAGACATACACAAATAATCATCCCGTTCTTGCATATATGAACTGGGTATATGAAGATGTATGTGCACCAGTGGGTCTTCCTTCATTGAAAAATCTGGCTCTGCTGGTCTCTCTGCAGCCTTTTAGGTCTCTGCAGGAAAACCCAGATGTAATTAATCTTCACTAGGAAGATGTACCTGAATCACAGCCTTGAATCTCAAACAGTATGGGGCTTGGAGGAAACACATGGATCAAGATCCAGTTTGGATTAGATGTGATAATTTTAGGAATACAGCTCTCTCTTGACTAAGAAAAGCACACTTTTTGTGAATCAGCCTCTTAAAATCAAGGCAGATAGAGGAAGAACTTAAAAAAAAAGCCCTGCAAAAGTGTAAGTCTTTGAGTAATATATTTCCCCCTTCTCATTTGCTCATGCAACAGGATTTTTAAAACAACACACTCAGCTGTTGGGCATGAGATATCAGTCCCAGCTCCAGGTATCTGTAACGTTAAGCAATTGAAAAGTGACTTCAAATTCAAGTCTCCCTTGTGCCACAGTAAACTTTATTTTGTCTGTATTTGCTCAGTCAGAACTGTAAAGAAAATAAATGACAGATTTCCTCTGTGGAAAGGTCCTGCAGAATCATGAGGATCTTCAAGTATGGGGAACTGTAGAAAAAATCAGAACTACCCCCTGAAATTGAGCAGATTTCCTGTCTATTCTACAACATTTTATATGTAATTTCCTGTTAAAATTAAAACTATTAAAAAGCCCCAAAATAGGCATTAGCAAGTCTGGAATTTCCTATTAAGTTGTGAAGGACTTTTCTGTAGGGACTGTGGCAAGTTAACTGCAACATCTGAAAGCTTTGGCTCTGCCATGTGATGGACTGAGTGGCAGCGAGAGCATCCTCCCAGGAAGGTCTGTAGCAGCATCCCTCAGTGCAACCACTGTTCCAGTTTCTGCGAATGGAACAACCTCAGCCAGGCTCTGATTCAGCAACCTGTTCTTCATGGCCTCAAATCAGTTCTTCATGGCCTCTGGAAAATCTCACTTCTGAGTCCTGTTGAAGTTACTGAAAATGAGGCACATGGTGGAAGTAAATTACTTGCTTAAGCAGTGCTTTGCTGTGCCAGGCTTAGGTCTGATCCTAAAATCAAAGCGAAGCTTTTCACTGCCTTCAATGGGCTGCAAGGCAGGTGCTATGACAGCATCTCCCCCCCAATAGAATATATATAACATGTTATTCCACCCACTGGATTTCTTGCAGCACACAGAAGAAGCGAGTGTAGCTTAAGGCTGAAGACGTGCACAAGTGAGATAAGGATCATATATGGGAATTTGCTGTGAGACTGCCCCAGTTTATGCAGCTGAAGATCTAATACTGGCTATCTAATCAAACAGTTAATCTTTAAAATCTTCTTGGTAGACTGTGCAAAATGAGAATAAAACTGACAATTAGCTCTGTTTTTAAAATACATCGGGCATACATTTTAAATATCTACACATAATTCTGGGGAAATGATTCATCGCGATGCAGGGGGACCTGGGGTGAAAAACATCTCAGAATAAATTGGGCAGATTATGGCATACATCAGTTCCTTTTAGGAACAGGAACCCAAGTTTCATTGAAACCTCAGATAAGGAAATGTCGTGGTTTAACCCTAGACTGCAACTAAGTGCCACACAGCCACACAGCCACTCAGTCACTCCCCCAACCCCTAGTGGGACTGGGAGGAGAATTAGAGAAAGGTAAAACCCATCAGTTAAGATAAATACAGTTTAATAATCAAAATAAAGTAAAAAAATTAAAATTCTAATAGTAATGAAAAGAGAGACAACAAAGAGAGGAATAAACCCCAAGAAAGACAAGGGTTACACAATACAGTTGCAGACCACCCACAGACTGATGCCCAGCCTGTCCCTGAGCCAGTGATCGGCCCCTCCCAGCCAGCTCCTCCCAGTTTTACACTGAACATGACATTCTATGGTGTGGAATATGCCTTTGGCCAGTTCAGGTCAGCTGTCCTGGCTGTGCTCCCTCCTGGCTTCCTGTGCACTTGCTCACTGGCAGAACACGGGACACTGAGAAGTCCTTGACTCAGAGTAAGCACAGCTTTGCACAGATCAAAACACCAGTGCATTGTCAGTTATTCTCATACTGACTCGGAAACACAGCACTGCACCAGCTATGGAGAAGAAAACGCACTCTATCCCAGATGAAACCGGGAGAGGAAACCTCTTCTTTATATGAAAATCTTACCAGAACAGAGTAGGATCACATGGTTTAGTACAGACCCATCAGCGAGCTTCTCTTACCTCTGTACACATTGTTGCATACAGAACCACACATTGTACAGTGTTGCTTACTGAAACATGGCTGATTTAACTGACTGCAATGTGTCATCTAATTAATTAAGCTGTGATGAGGCATATGGATACTTAATTGAAATATATTTAATTCTAATAAAGCTCTAAATAAGCCCAAGGAGCAGACTCCAGATCCATTTTTTCCTAGTGTTTGGAATAGTCTGTTTTCTAGTATAAGATGCAATGTGTAATGTTTGAGGACCAGCTTTTCTTTGGCTTTCTGTTGAGGCTGTTCTCAGGTCCTGTGTGTGGCGAGTGTGAAGGCAGTGGCGCAGGCAGAGCAAGCGGGACGTGAGGAAGGAGACGGCACGACCGTCGGCACATCCCCTCTCTGACATCACTGGCGGGCGTCCGAGGCACCGCTACATCCTAGAGGGCTGCGCTGGAAACACCTGCGGTCCCCACCTCTGTCTCCTTCCTCGCGTGTAGGAAGCGGGCTGGGGCGGGGAGGTGGGCGGTGGGCGGTGCAGGGGATGCTCAGCAGATGGGCGGGCATGCAGCGAGAGCATCACAGCCGCTGGCTGCAGCAGATGCGGCGGATGTGAACTTGCTGAATAGACTCATGCTCAGATTAGTAATGGCTTCAGGTCAAACAGTGATTGCTTTTCCCAGAACAGCAGTCCTACAAAGCTCTCCCACACCGCTGGCATTTTGGAATAGCTCCTTCAATCACAGAAATCCTCCATGAACTTGAATATACTGAAGATATCTAATCTCTATTTTGACTGATAAATTAAATATTGCTAAGGGGGTTTTCAAAGCACTGAAGCTTGTCTGCACTGTTATATTGTTAGAAAAGTCCCCATCACAGTTCAGGAACTAGCATGGGTCAGACACCTCTCCCAGTAGGCAACTTAGAAGAAGTTACACTGTTCTAGAGAGCAAAAAATCCTAGAAGTTCGGGTGAACTCTATCCCAGATGAAAGTAGGAGAGGAAACCTCCTTTTTGTATGAAAATCTTACCAGAACCAAGGCTATTCTAAACTGTTTGGCCACAGTGCCAGAGAAAGAGTCCTAATCATATTTAATTTGCTATCAGAGATGCAGCTGCTGTATCCCCTGAACCATACATAGTGAGGAGCCCTGGCAGGGCACTGCTTGCAGGTGGGCCTGGGGAACACCCCCACCACAGGGCTAACGGGGGCTGGGGACATAATCCAGCCTCACAAGGGCTTTGCCATCACTCACACATGATCTCCCACTCGGGAGCCGTTGGCTTGGGGTGGGACACCAAAAGAGGGCACATTTCAGTGTAAAGGCACAGAACACCCTCTCTGCAATGGTTTCCATCAGTGTCACTAAACAAACCTGACAGAGGCCCAGGTGCAAGAGCAGAACGAGCACATTTTCAGTGAGAGAGCTAACGTGGGGCTCCACACTGTGCTGCAGGGCAGCAGCAAGGACGTAAAATCTGGCAGGCAAAGCCACCGCAAAGGGGTGAGCAGGTCACCCTGGCAGCTATGGAAAGAAGGGCTTTCTGCTGGTGCAAACCCTATGGGAGTGCTGGGGCTTATCCAGCCCCATTTGAGCAGGAACCAAAGGTTGAACAATGTCACCTGAGCCTGTTTACAAGCTCAGGCAGCATCACTTGTTTAGTTTTTGTTTCTGCTTTTGGAGGATTAGGGAGGATTTGTCATGGAGAGTGGCACTAGTCTCTCCTGAACTGTCTGGATATGCACCAGCCAACACAAGCTATCTCTCTTGAGCCTTTCAGGTCATTGCACAGCCCCAGCAGAGCAAGACAGAGACTTTTTTCTTGCTGGGCAATCTTCTATGAGAGGCTGAGCGCTCCCAAGTGGTTCTTGCACTTGCCCTCAGTGTGAGTGGGAGCTTGGGAAAATGAGACACCTCTGGGTGCTCTGTGCTGTGTTCCTGCTCTTTCCCCACCACTCTCCATCTCCTCTCCCCCTGTCCTCGTCCTCCCCCTGTGAGACTGTGCTCCAGTGCAGTAGCTGTCTGTGAGCAAACCAATGAGAGATTTTGTTTTTAATTAGGTTTGATACTAATTGCCTTCAATGAGGCTATTTTCACATCACAGCTGACCAAAGCCAGAAGATGTTAAGTCTGTCTCCCTAATAAATCATTCCTCCTGTTCTCTGGGGTTGGAGATGAAGAGTGAATAGGCAGTGTACACAGCATCAGCCTAATTGTCTCCTAAAATATGCAGGCAACTCCCACAGCAGTCAACAGAAAGGCACGTGTGCATATGAGGGTGTTTTGTGTTGTTACTGATTCTCTCACACCAAGGGAGCCATTGTTGGTTCTCCCACCCCTCCCCAGTCCTGGCAGGAGAGTCTCTATGTCTGCCAGCCAGGAGGATGAGCTGGAAGCAGTTGAAGAGGAGGGAGTATCTCTTTAAAGTCAGACAAAAGAAACCTCAGCCCACCCCTTGCTCACCCTCAACCCTAAAACAAAGGTTGGGCATAAATCTTCCATTTCCACCAACTGGCCAGGTTTTGGATAGAGATGCCAGCTAGACATCTCTCACACAATTAAAATATCAAAAGGCTTCTGTGGATAAACACTGGTTTGGCACCGCAGCCTGACAAATCCTTCCCTAATCCCTGTGAAACTCTCAAACCAGGCAGATAAATGTCCAGAGAAAGTCAGCTGCTCTGAACTCACCCATTACCATCACTGCATGTAGCCCTACTCCACCGGGAGCTCCCAATCATCCCCATCTGTGGCTCCAATTCCCAGAAGCCCAAATTTGTCCTCAAAATCCTGTCTGAACTGAGCTGCACAGCCCACTGAGCCCTCTGCTCCTGCAAGACATTGCCTGGCCTTGCCTGGCATAGTTTCTACTGACAGGGAAGACCAGATTCATCGTTAAATAACAGACATCAGAAAAATAGGGCAGGGAGGAACACCAAAGCACTGTCTGGTCTCTCTCTGTCGCTGTTGGTTACCATCAGTGAGAGCTTCCCTGCTCCTGGCTGATCTGTGCCCAGTGCCACTGAGGCAATGCCCCTTTGAGCCAAGCTGAGCAAACACCTTCCCTTTTGGCAGCTCATGCAGCTGATGGGTATCTCCGTGATTCGTGATAAATGCATTTTTCATCTCTGAGTGCGTGTGATAATTAATAAAGGCTGAGGGCCAGATCCCCACCTGGTATGAGCTGGCAGAGCTCTGAGGAAGGCAGCAGAGCTCCGTTGCTTTAGATCAAACAAGAGGCTGACTGTGCTCCTGAAATCCCTGCAAGCCTTTTGAAGCCAGTTCTGTTCCAGGATTTGCTGAGGCATCCTTAGGAATTGATTGTTCCAGGGTCCCCAAGGAGGAAGAGCATGTTAGGCACTTAACAGCACGGCTGATGGGATGCTTAACCTTGGAGCAGAAACTGGATTAAGGCAGGGAAATCAAGGAGAACATTTCTTTTCCCAGTCTACCCATTTACAATGGAAAAATAAACCTCCTTATTAAAGAGAGGAAGGTTAAACACACTCACACACACACAAGCACACAGAAAAGAGAAATATTAAAAGTACCTTTACATTTTCACAACGGTGGGGTTAGGTTTCTGATTCTCTTATTTCACAACACTGCAGAGGATCTTAAAGGGATTGATGGCTCTGCAAGGCAGAGGCTATGCCTCTGTTTTCTTTGGAAAGTACCTTACTGGCTGTTGGTTCTTGCTACCAGAGAGAAATAACAAAAAGCTGAAGGGATAAGACAAATACGCTCCTTCAAGGGTTTCTAATAAAAATGATAACATTGAGCAAGGATGCCAGTATGTTCCATGTCCAGATGCACTGCAGCAGAAGGGAAGAATTTAACATGTTTTGAAAATGCCAATTGCTGAAGATGCATATGATCCCACTGCCAGGAGGGTAGGCAGCAGGGATTAAGATGTCAGAGGAGACGTCATTCTACCTAGGCAATGTTGATTTCACTGAAGAAGACAATGCAAAGATGGCCCTGTTTCCTGCAAGGAAGAACCCTTTTTCCCATGTGGTTTGCTCTGAATTCTCCATGTTGGCAAAGTTACTTTTACAGGAGCCCTTATTGCTCCCTGGAATGTTTCTATAGTGACAACAACCAGGATATAGGATGTAGGTACTTTTCCATCTACAAAAGGGTCTTCTGTGGCCTCCCATGTCAGAGCATGGGAGAAATGCCAGAGCATTTCCTGGTTCTCTACTGTCACGTGGGAGGTTGGGACAGATACTAGAGTCACTGTGTTGCAGTGGGTATGTAGCCCATAGTAGTGCCAAAGAATGAATCAAAACAGTGAAAGAATCATGTCAGTCCAGGGCTGGTGTCCTTAGCATCCACTTGCCTCTAAGCAGGGTGTCCATGTAAGAGTGGTGAAGCCCAATGTTTCATCAGCTTCTGGCTGTGCTGCTGCATCCCAGGGAGGTGTCAGTGCCTTATTTTGTGGCTGGGATCAAACCAAGTTTGTATTTCTAGCCTTCTAAAGTCTCTCCAGGTGATCTTGCTGTTTTCTTCAGACATTTTCTTCCCTTCTGGGTCGTTTGGTAGAGACCGGGTACAAGTTTGGATTCCTAGTCTGGTCAGTCCAGACTCCAGAGGCCTTTTTCTAACCCCTGCCCCAGTTCAGAGCTTTTAAACATATGTCTAAATCTTTCCCTATTGGGTCGAGCATTAACCACATGCTTAACCTGAAACATGTGATTAGAAACCATATTTCAGTGGGAGTTAAGCATATGCTTCAATTCTGCTCTGTTCTAAGTGGATACTTTCTTGAACTGGAGCCTACATTTTTTTTTGTGTGATCCATCTTTGCTCCTCCACATACCTTTACTTCAAATTATTCTGCAATACACATATGGCTCAGTAAGTGTATTGCTCTGTGGCTTTTACACAAAAAGCCCAATTGATACATCACATACTTAACCTCTTGAACAAAGGAGTTAACTTTACAGGATCAATTTACAAGCAGGGGCCAAAGCTTTTGGATGGAAACTAGCTGTCATGTGGTGTGCAGTCGAAAGAGCAAACAGCTTATTCATTATCATAGCATTGGATTCAGAAACAAAACACAGACGGCAGAAAGAGCCTGCCTAGATTTCCAAACATATCGCCTGTCCCCTCACCGAAGCATGTTTATTTAAACCCTCTCTCTGAGCATGCAGTCAGTTGTTAGACTTAACTCCCAATTTCCTCATGTTAAGAGTTTTGACTTGGCCCTGCTGCTCATGCTGTGCTCTCCATCACATACGGGCAGCTCCTACCAAAGCGAGCAGGAACTGCACTTCTGTGTCAGCAGTACAGCTCTGACAGCAGAGCTCAGGTGGAAATCAACCACTGGGCTCATTTGTCAGTATGGCATGTTTGTGAAAGAGCACATACCACTCATCAGATTCCCACATTTGAGCATGGTTCTTTGAACGACAGTCTCCCATACTCTTCACTTTACCCACTCAGTTATCTGCCTTTTTTGTTCCCCCTTTGTTAATGACTCTCATGTCCAGGCACCCAGATGTGTTCATTTCACTTTCAATATAATGGATGCACAGGCCATTAAGATGATGGTTTAAGTCTGTTAGTGCTTGGCCATGGAAACTTAACCCCTGTCTGCAAATGCTTGGTTGCAGAAATGGCCTCATCAATCTGTTACTGCTGCCTGCAAGTCCTTTTTCTGTAAAGCTCCTGTGGGCTGATCCTCCAGGATCTGATCCAAAATTTACTGAAGTGAGTGGGAGTTTTTCTACCAATTTATTGGGCTTGGCATCAGGATTTCAAGGGGGGAAAAAAAAAGGATTGTAAGAATGAATTCAACTGCTTTAGGCGAACACTATTTATAATGTAACATGACATCATCAGTTGCCTCCAAATTTAATTTATCAGGACACCTACAATTTTTTACATGTCCACCTACAGTAGTATCAATCGGAAATAGAAACCCAGAAATAAAGTTACTTCAGTAGGTTATTTTTCAGTTTTTTGAAGTTGGATTTGGGGAGATTTCTATCCATTTCCTTTGCCGTGTACCTAGTTTTTTGTTACTGAGTGGTACTGCTCTGTGGGGGTGTGTTGCCTTACACTCAGGTATTAAGCCCCACATTTAGGGCTGTTCTGTGAGTCATTGGGAGTCATAGCCACAGTCAGGCTGCAACAAGGACGGAGCCACAGACGGGTGAAGCAAACGCATGAGCAGCAGGGAGGAAGCAACAAAAGTAGGGAAAACATGTTTTATATCAAAATCAACCATCTGGGCCCACTGCCTGTCCAGTGGAAATGGGCTGTAAGTGGGACAGTATGCGGTCTCCAGGCTCCCTTACTAATTACAGGGGAATTCAGGTCCCTTTGGGAACTCTGAGTTTAGACTCAAAGGCTCAGCACAACCCACAGCACTGAGAAAAGTCAGCCTTGGACTCCCTAGTCCAAAGGGCTTGACTCCTGAGTCAGACCCTTTGGCTACACGTAGGCTAGTGAGCTAAACAGGGCCAGGGAACAGGCTGGAGACCCCCCTTGCTAACTATTAATCCCTCAAGGCTTTTGGCCTGTCCCAACCACTGTCGCCACAGCACAGTTTGAGGACAGTAGGGTCCAGCAGGTAGCGAGGATGAAACAGTTCTGGTTTGGAGGTGAGGACAGCAGGGGCCAGCAGGCACTGTGGATGAAACTGTTCTTGACTGGGGGTGCAGAGTTCAATGAGTGCGAGCTGTCCTTAAACTGCCCTGAAGAAGAGGAAAAGTGTCTTGACTTGTTTTATTTATCAATACAGGCTTCTCCTTTGACCCAAGCATGATTTTTTACATCTAAACTACATGACAACACTGCTTCTAATTGATACACTAGAGCCTGGCTTGTCCATCCATGCACATTAGCAGGAACAACCCTTAGCAAGGAGCGATGGGCTGCTGTTCCCTTTGACCATGACACCTTCCTACTTGCTGTGGTCATCATGTGCCTGCAGAGTCAAACCCCCGGCACTGTTCCTGCTCATAATAAAGTCCATCAGTCAGGCAGACAGTTTGCCTGGTAACACAGATCTGGATAGGGAACGGGCTTTCTGTTCTGATATTGAAGGTGTAAGGTAATAGGACCAAATTAGTTGGTTGGGTTCTGCTTCCAGTAATGGAGCTCGGGATCATCACTAACAGATGGAAACCAACTCGAGATGCATCTATGCATTTCTCTTGAATGCCAGATGAATATTTATTCATAAATGTAGCTTGTTCTGTTTGGGGATTTTCCTCTCACAGAACATAAACAAGCATCTTTGCAGTAATTTTGACACTAAGCCTTCATACATCTTACCCTGGGCCAAGCGACAGGGACATAAACATGTTCACGCAGGTCAGTTCACAGCATGCATGAGAGCATATTTGCTGAACACTGTGGGCAGAGAGCCTCTTTTCTTACAAGTAGTCATAGCTAAAGGAATTAGCTATTCTTTCTTCCTGTAAAAGTTTAGGGAGTAGGCACCTAACCCCCTTAAACACCTTTGAAAATCCCAGCCACGGTACTCAACAACCCCACTTTGAGCACCACTTGTAGCAGCCTGAGTGGTGGTGAAGGGTCAGAACTCTCAGGACTGGGAAATGCTACAGACACCATCAAAAGCAAAATAATAGCATTGACTGTGTTAAAAGGCATATGGACACGTGGTGCAGAGAGACACCGGGCTCTCTGCATGAAGGGCAGCCTTGCCTTGCAATCTCTGAAATGCTGCAGAAAGTAATGGGGGAGGGAAGCACCTTGGAAAACAAGACTTTGTGGCCAAGAATGGACAGAGAAATGTTTTGGATCTTGCTCAGGTGGGGTTTTGCTGTGACAGGCTCATGCAGCTAATATTTGTGCTCAAGGATGTGAGCTGTGTGTGCTGCACAACAAGCGCTCAGCAGCTGTGTGGGATGCTGAACCCCAGCTTTAACAGCAGCATTGCCCCAGTCATCTTCCTCTGGTCTTGTGGTCTTGTGACTCAGTATTTCTGAGAGCTGACAGCTCAGGTGCTGCCCCATCCCCTTGTCCTTGTCTTCTGCCCTGCCCTGCTGGAGATACCTCTATCTGCTAAGATCTGCTGCATGTCAGTGCAGAGAAAGAAACAGAGCCTAAGCAGGCTGTTGTGGTTTCTGATTTACTTGCCTATATATTCAGAAGGTATCAGATCAACATGGCTTTAATGACTGGGAAGGAAAAGAAACAAACTCCAGTTGTTAAGTGCTAATCACAGAGTTACTATATTACATAGTCAGGCCTGGCAATGGAATAACCATCTCACTGCCTGCAAAGAGATCACCGAATCAATTTTTTGCTTTAACATTTTATTCCTTTCCATCCTAGACATTTGTTCAGCTTGTTTATACTCACACCACATGGCCACAAGCTGTGTATTATTAGTAATAAATGGGGGGAGACATTTATCTTTGGAAACTTCGATCAAGCCAAAAAGTTGATCACTTGTTTTTGTAGAAGAATAACACGTGAGATTTACTCAGATAAATCCCACCAGCGGCAATGGGGTTGCCTTTGTTAATTGCCCACATATTAAATTCCGATAGCAGCAGCTAGGGTTTTACAGTGTGCAGTGGGTTTTTAGCATTTCACAACGGATGATGCCAGCAATGCAGGGAAGTACAGTGTCACGACATCTCCCTAAACAGAGGCAGGCCTGAGACCTGAGTTCAGCCTCTTGGACGCCAGGTTTTAAGTGCACCTTCTGCTAATCTTCTCTGAGCTCGGGCATTGGGGTCGTGGTCATACTGCAACCTCCTTGCACCTCAGTACTTCCAGGGTCCCTTCAGAAACGAAGGGCGAGATTTTTAGCAGTTCCCACCTCCTCCTCTCAAAACACAGCCATGTTTAAACCCACCACTAGGGCAACCAAGAAAGACCACTTCCAGGGGTGACAAAGAGCATCCCACTATGATTGTTGAAGCATGCTAACTTTCACCACGATTTTTTTTGTTTTGTTTTGTTTGGGGTTTTTTTTGCCTTGTTTTGCTAGTTTTGGTCAATCAAGAATAGCCAGTGCACTTGGAAGGTGACGGAGTGCGTGGCCACGTGTGTGGTATCATGTGCAATGCCCTGTGGCAGCCTCCTTACCTAGGTGGGTAAAAAGATTTCAGCAATTTCATGTGTAAACTGCTGATACACAGGCTGTGCTCCTGCTGCCCCCCCTTCCCTTTCAGCTATATTCACAGAAGCAACTGCCAGGACCCTTTTTCCCTTCTCATTAGGCTTGGTTTCCTTGTTTAGTTCTCTGGTCCCACCCCATGCAAAAAGTGGCTGCCCTTACACGGAGCAAAAAGAGTTGAGTATATGTCAAAGTCTGAAGCTTACATAGAAAATGGGTTATGCATTTTTCCCTCCCTAAGCTGCTTAAACCTTTTGAGAACAAAACATTCCAGTAACTTTTTTGGCATAAAACCCTGTGATTGAGAGAGAGCAGAACAAACCATTTGAGCACGCAGCCCCCTGTGTTATCTCCAGGTTGGGTATTTTGCTGGAGAATGTTGGAACTGAGCCCTCCGGAGCCAGGCTGTGTCCGAAGGCACACATTTCTTCTCTTTGTACAGCTAAAATCAGCTAATTTAAAATTTAATTTCCTGAAAGTTGCCATTCTCACAAACACAGTCAGGTGCCCACTCTATGATGAATCTATTTATATCTCCAGCCTGAGTAAAATGAAGCTACTGTTCTAAAATCTATAAGGGTAAGTGGATCCAGTACTCACGTGGACATGATCCTTTTTCTGTTGGGAAGCTCTTACACACAGAAACATTAACAGGATTTACAAAATCCATCTGTTTGCAACACCAGCATCTTGGAGTGCAGTCAGTGCATTCAGACTGTAAGTCACAGCAGGTGCACAAACTGTGGCTGACTCACACAGCATACAGATAGCCTAGTGCTGCTCCCCGTTTCCACTCTCTGACAAAGAGCACATTTTTACTCACTGAGTCGTTGAGAAAAGCTGATTCCAATTTGCCAAGTCAGAAAATTCAGAACTCAAATTGTTGGAATCGGTGGATGCAATTGGGAAATTTGGAAAGTTGAAGTACAGCAATAAGATGCAAAACATTTCCACTGGCGTTTTCAGAGGCCTTTAGGGCTGAGGATCTCTAAGCTACTTATAGATATTAATGAATTAAAGCCACAGCATTCCTGAGTGCTGGGTAATTTTATTATCCCCTCTGCTAAGAGGAAAACTGAAACACAGAGGGAGAAAGTGGCTGGGCTGTGGTTTGTCTGCTCAGCTGCTGGAGGAGGAGGCTTTGGGATTTCAGCACAAACCGGATGGGAGTGGCAAAAGAAAAAAACCAGTTGTCTCTTTTGGGGAGTGGGACTGTGCCTAGTGAGTAGTTCTCCTCATGGACATAAATGCAACATATTCTGCTTTCTAATGCTACCAGAAGTCTTCTCTCTCCACCTTACTAGGGTTCCCAAAGGATCACAGTGGGAGAAGAGCTGGGACAAGTTTGTTTGGTATGGACTCCTCAGAGAAGGAGTAAGGAGGGAGGACCTCACATAAGGGACGACTGGCATTTATTTGGACTTAATGCTGGCATGGGATAAATAGGACCCTTCCCATGTATTGAGGACTCCAGAGCTGACTAGGGAATTTATTTTTGCAAACACAAGTGTGAAAAGTTCGTGGCTGCCAAAGCGGTTTTGTTTGGTTGTTTTTCTTAAATGTTTTTCTTTTCTTTCAACCGTTTTTTTTTTTTTATCCAAGTTGTTTTCATGTCAGATTTTGAATGCCAGCTCTGGTAAAGGGGAGAAACTCCCTTACTTCAAGACATAAAATAATACAAAAGCATAATATGTCAGAAGAATTAGGAAATCATGAAAACAGAACAAATCTGATCAGCTGGGCAACATGTTTCAATTCCTCCAGTTCTTTAGTACCTTTGATTTAAATGGTTTTAAATGTAAATCTGGTGGTTGGCTTCATTCAGGGAATCACCAAACCTGGACCTAGGTGTCAGTGGTCTCCTGGACCAGCTATATTGCAGCATATGCCAGCATGTGGGAATGGAAATCGTCTCCTCCTTTTTAACATCTGCCCCTGAGCTTGTCAAGTGGCCTCCCTGCATCCCCAGTAGGGAGATATCAGCCCTCCAAGCTCCCCTAGATCTGCTACCTGTTTCAGGGTGGGTGAATTATTGCCTCCAAGCGCTAGCTCCTCTCATTTCATTGCTAGAGGAGACTCAGTGGTGGCCTGAGATGTACTTTTCTGTATTTTATTTACCTTTGTCTGTTCGGATGAATCCCACCCTTCCTTTCCAGATGAATGCCTGGCTAAACCAGCGGCAAAATTTAAATTTACTGCCAGAAAAAGTGCTGGGGAGATGTGACTCTTCGTGACTGCTGCTCACGTGAAGTCTGCAGGCAGGCAGCTGGTACTTGGCAGAGGTCTTCAGCTGAGCTTGACTTAGTGGCTAGCAGGATACAAACTGCAGGGACACAAAGCTCGGAAACTCATTTACCCACTCTCTCAAATGCTTTTTGCAGGTCACTAAGATGTTGGCTGTGTGAATGTGGCCTGGCAGATATTGCGCTAACAGCAGTTTCCTGGAAGCTGTCCTGGATTCGCTGTTCTCTTGCAAACACTAACTCACACCAAACCAAATTGTTGTCTGTATTTCCAAGGCTTCTTCATCATAATCTCATGTGATGATATTATAGATTTGTAGATCTGTCTGTAGCAGATTTTTTTTATGACTTCAGTACTTGCTTGTTTTTCTCATATGTTTCTGTGTTTCTGTTGTTTTCTTCTTACTGTACTTCCTTTTTTCTTTTCTTTTTCTTCTCCTTATTCTGGGAAAGAGATCTGTGAAGAAGGTGAGTCATGTGCCATGCATGCGGGGAAGGGTCTTGCTTCTGTTTTCCTGTCAGGAGGGTTGAGTCAAGAAGAAGCTTTTGTCTGGAAATGTTTTGTCACCAGCAGAGCTGTGTCACTGAGTTGTGAATGGAGAGGCTGCTAAAACAAGAGCAGATCCTTCAATTGCCACCTGAAATGGACTAGAAACAGCAGACCACTGGGGTCATAGCAGTGACACAATATGAAGGGTCTTTGGCTTGACTGGCAGCCAGTTTGCTTCTCCATCTTTTAATTGTCACAGCCCAACACTTGGGGTCCTCTAGCTCGCATTCCCTTGAGAATGTGAGCTCGTGTTGTGGACACATTTAACATCCGTACCATGATGTGACACATCACTTCTTCATGGTCTGGTCTGGTGGTTAGGATGCTGTAGGTTGTTGTCACTTACAGCTGAGAAAAGCAGAAGAAGGTGTTTGTGTGAAACCAATGTGTTTTCTTTCTGGCCGTGCCAGGGTGTGCATTCTGATGGAAACACCACCAGGACCTCTTCCACTCTCAGCATGACACACCCTCCCATTCGAGGTGCTGTGGGGTGATTTCTGGGTGGGCCGAAGATGGCAGAGATGGATTCTCAGTGCTGCCCTGTGGCCTTGCAGGACAGGCCCAGTTCCCAGATGGTCTCATGATGGTCTGCTAGCCATCGGGGAGAGGCAGATACCTTTGATTGGGGAAGTAGCCCTATCTGGTCTGTACCCTGTCTGACATATCTGGATTCATGTAGAAGAAGCTGTGTTCCATCTCACTGTGGCCTCTGTGATGCTTTACGTGCTGCATTTACTTTTTGACTTAAATAGGTGAAACATGAAACCCAAACAAAGAACTGGTGAAAACCTCCTTCATTTTTTTGTTGGTCTCTACTAGATGCAAATTAGTTCTTTCAGGAGGACACTTCACCTCAGTTCTCAACAGCTGATTTCCCAGGGAGGAGAAGGGGAGACATGCAAATTAAAGGTCTATAGACCTTTTCCCCAGCCTCTAGCACTGTCTGCCATTGTACCCACATGAAAACAGCTTTGCCTTTGTGTCCTCTCCTCACATCAGTCTGGAAGTGCCACAGACTCCTATGATGCCTTGCCCACATCTCAGAGAAACTTGACCTAGTTTCTCCATCGAAACACGTGCGTTACCAACTTACCTAATGAGCACATCACAGACTCAGCAGAATCTAAAACATTAGGGGTTTTTCTTTTTTCCTCCCTAGAATTATTATTATTTTTTTTTAATGTGGCTGCCAAACAGAGTCTTATTTCAATTTGATTTATTCTGAGCTGACCTAAATATTTTGCTTTCCTCTTCTGTTGGGTTCAGTATTTTTTTTACCACGGGCTCATGGCAACATTGCAGAGATCCGGGGGAGACAGATTTCTGGATGTGTGAATGCAATGAGAAGCGATTGGGTAGTGTGGAATATGCCCATGATAATAATAACCACTGTGAGGTGTCTGTGAAGTTGGACCACACAGTAAGGATTAACGGAATTGACATTCAGGTTAGCTGTTGTGATTAAGGTGCCCAGTGTAATATAAGGATTGATTGCAGTGAGATTAGAGGAGGAGAAAATATCCCTTCTGAATACAAGGCACTGTTGAATGAAACAAGTTCATATGTGAAACGTGATTTTTTTTTTTTCTTTTTTTCAGCTGCTTGGCTTGGGAACTTGGTTTCTTTAAAAATGTCATGCTTTGATACTGAAGTTCAGGTCCACAATTTGGTATTTTCTGATGATGTCTCAGGCCTGGAAACTGCAGAGCAATGAAGACAGCAGGGTCTATCTTAATGGAGTACTTTGCCACCCTGTTGTCCTGGACTTTATTTCAAGCAAAGAAATTAAGTAGCTGCCTGCAAAGAGGAGAGCAGTAGAGGCAGCCTGACCTCTACTTGCAGGGAGGATAGGAACTCATATTTGTATTTCAATAGCCCAGCACTGATCTGGTTACCCTTTCAGTCGCACAGGCCTGGGAGTGATATGATATAGCCCTAATATTTTCCCTGTGGTTTTACCCCACCTGAAGCACATCCATGATGCTGCCTAGTCACACTGGGGCTAGGAGCAGAGGGTTAGCTAAAAAAATGCTGCTCTCCTGGTCCCTGTTATAAATGGTCTTGCTGGAAAATTCTGATCTTTTTAAGGGTAAAGATTGTTTTCCCCAGGGGATTGCTTTTATTATATCAACATAAAGTCACTTTGCTGGTAGAGATACCAGTCTAAGAGGACCTGGGAAAGCAGGCCTGGGGTAGACGTAACCCAAGCTCTGCTTCTCTTGCAGCAAGATGCACTGTAGTAGCCTGCTGAGGACACTGACAGATGTTGAATGTGACTGCAATGGACACAGAGTATTGCTCAACTTTGGAGGATTTTTCCTCATGTTCAGTGTGGTTTATTTTGGAGTTCACTGCTGCCAGGAAGAGCTGCAGTGGGGCTGTAAGGTTTCTTAGGCAGATGTGAGGTATCTTCTACCAGCGTTTTGCTTATCTGATGCAGCACCTGGTGTCAGACATGGATTCTGAGGGCTCAGTTTCTGTCATCTGGTTACAGAGCAGCATCAACAGTTATTTTATTTGGTGAAAGGTATTTTTTCAGATGAAAATTATGGCTGAGGCAAAGAGTGATGGATTGTTTTTTCCTCTGAGTGTGTGACAAGTCTGCTGAAGGCTAGCTGGCCACTCTTCACAGCACAACAGAGAGAACTTCCTTCTCACTCACAAAGTCATCCAGTTGTCCAAGTTCTTCTTGCGTTGTCCCAAGCTCAAATACTTTCTTTTGTCCTTTAAGGCAGGAAGACTTGCCAATTTCCCACATGCGTGTGCTCATATGAGCACAGAAAAAGCACTATTTAATAGTCA
The DNA here is from genome assembly GCF_009829145.1 of Chiroxiphia lanceolata. Classification (NCBI taxonomy): domain Eukaryota; kingdom Metazoa; phylum Chordata; class Aves; order Passeriformes; family Pipridae; genus Chiroxiphia; species Chiroxiphia lanceolata. The sequence continues at coordinate 9,943,324 of NC_045637.1, read as the reverse complement.
CATGCATTATATTTGACAGCTGTACAACTTTAGCAAAACAGGAGTCAGACCAAAATGTAGCTCATTGTTTTTAATCAAAGGAATACCAGTGTTGCCAGATGTGGTGTATGTTTTTCCAAATGAACTAAAACACTGTCCACAGCTGAATATGATATGGTCTTGTGCAATAACATCACTTATTTTTGCATGCCCATGAATGGCAAGGCACAGACTGGTGTTAAACAGAAGACACAAAGGGCTTTCCTCATGAGACAGAATGAACTGAAAGGGAATAGAGCACAGGCTATTTGCTATTCTGTTAACTCTACTACAGCAGTAGCCAGCTCATGGATCAAGAGGTGTTTCTCCCAGCAAAGGCAAACAAGGCTGATGGTCTGTCTCTCTTATAATGACTATTGTCATATCAATACTGACAGATGATACAGAGACAAGCTGAATGTGGACGATCCAGTAGTGGTTCTGGAGAGGTTTGCTGTCCTGTTCTCCTTGCAAAGGTAAGAACACCTCAAACTAAGCAACACATAGAGTACAATGCAAACAAGGGAGGTACAGAGGCTCAGAAAGGTGTGTGAAGCTGAGCTGATCAGAACTTTCCTCAAACCAAGAGAAGAGCCAGGAAACACCACTGATATGTCTACAACAGTTAATGTCATACTCTAGTAGTGTCACTGACTGTCCCTTGATCTTAAAGTACCACAGTGTTTCTAAAGCTTTTTCTACTTGAGCTGTAGGAGACTCCAAAGGTTGCCTTGACTCTGGGTGTGACATCTGTGAGTCATCCTCAAGCACAGGTTGCATCTCCTGTGCAATTTTGTGAAATTTCTCTCCCAGCACCAAGGGTGGATATGCGACTCCTTTTGTGTGACTTTTCCTACTGCTGTTTGACATCTCCACCCATTGGAAACATCTGACATCTGGAATCTGCTGGGAGAGCAAAAAAAAATATTCTTGTAACACATCACCTCTGAAAATGTAGCTGCAGTCATTCTCTTTCCTGTTTGATGTTGGGATTTTGCTAAATGGAGTGGAAAGGAAGGATGTTAGGGTCAAGCAGGCTGCTCCTCCCTCCCAAGCAATATGACCCCCATGTTGAGCTGCTTTAAAGCAGTTCTGCACATCACAAAGCAGATGAGTCCTGGAAGAGGGAATATGTTTAGGGGAAGTATAGGTTCTACTGTGCTGTAAACAAACTTCCCTTTTTATCAACTTGTTTCAGTGCTAGCTGTGGATAAATATAATCTTCTTTTAATCTCTGACTGCTATGGCAGCAGCAGCACTCACCACAGCCGCTGCAGGTCCTGACGTCATAAAACCCCCAAATGTTTCCTCTCCTTGCTGGTACAGTGCTTTTGATTAAATAACTTCACAGCTTGAGAATGGATACACTTAGTTCACATGTAGCTGGGTTTATGATCTAATATGCTAATCTGGTTATTATAATCTTTTTTAAAGCTAGTTACCATGAGGACAGTACAAGCAGGCCTGGACATAGCAATTGTAAAGGCAGAGGAAAGGACATCCTAGTTCAGGCAGGAGTTAATTACTTGCAGGTGGCCTCATTGCAGCCAGCATGGTCCTAAACCCTCTCCCTCTCCATGCCTTCTCCATAGTTCAATTTCTAGGATCAACCTTTGCATTCTGCATATGTCTGTGAAAGCCATTCAGTGGATAAAAAAAAAGAAATTTTTTTTTTAGTGAAGAGAAGGTCTTAAGAAATGGCAGTTTTGAAGGGAGATTTCCCTCCTCTGGGCAAGAGCATCAGTTCTATTTGGTTCAGGTGAGGCACAGGGGGGCCTCAGACTGGGCGTTCAGACTCTACCTGAACCAAGTGATTCCTCATCTAGGGTTTAAATGCTGCTGTGTTATCAGAGATAACACCATCAGGGAAATGATGTTGCCACACCAGTACACTGTCAGTGCAGGAGTGACCTGGGACTTTCTCAAAGGCAGAACAAGGTTGGCTTATAAAAGATTTGACTGTTCTCTCTGATGATGAGGTCCATGGAGTTTTCCATTTTCATATTGTTGCCTGCGTCTTTGTCATTGTGTGGCTGTCCAAACATCAGGTTTGCTGTACCAGGACTCCCTTGAGGTGTACTTGAATTCCAGGATGCTGCTCTTCACCTATCTTCAGTTTTATTCTGCAAACTGAGAAGTCAGTATAAGAAGATTTTAATTTGTGTTCAGGGCCTGCAGGAAGATTTTGAAATGAGTTGCATACATGGCTTTCTCCATGGTAACTTGCCCATTGTCCAGCTAGGAGCAGCATTTAGCCTTAGGTTGTGTATGTTCCCATTTTATGGCAATAAAAGAGGCAGCAGTGTGAAAAGCTCTTACGAGCTCTTCAGAGCAAATGTTTCATAATTGTAGGCCATGACAAAATAAAAGTCACTAAAAAATTCAGAATGCACAAACCATAGCCCAGAACTCAGCAGCTGCCAAACACTGGGAATAAACGTCTCCTACACTGGCAGCAGGCTGCTGGGACTGAATGATAACATAAACCTATTTAGTTTGGCTGCAGATACTGTTCGGTAAAGTTTTTCCTTGTGTTTTTTTTTTTTTTTTTCCCACTATCTTCACTGTCATAATTCTTAATTACCTGATTATTTACCTACATTTTTCTTACAAATGTACTACTCTTCAAGGCACAGTACATTTCTGATATTGTTTTCAGAGTCTATGATTATTGTTCATCAACTTGTGGGCCCATGGGAATCTCATGAGGTTTAATAGAACCAGGTGCAAGGTGCTGCACTCCTGGTATCAATCCAGGCTGGGGGATGACCAGATTGAGAGCAGTCCTGCTGAGAAGGACTTGCAGATGCTGGTGGGTGAGAGGCTGGGCATGAGCCAGCAAGGCACACTTGCAGCCCAGAAAGCCAAACGTTCTGGGCTGCATCAAAAGCAGTGTGGGCAGTAGGTCACGGGAGGGGATTCTGCCCCTCTGCTCTGCTCTGCTCTGGTGAGATCCCTCCTCGAGTACTGCATCCATCTCTGGGGTCCCCAGCATAGGAAGGCACTGATCTGTTGGAGTGAGTTAATAGAAGGCCACGAAGATGATCAGAGGGATAGAGCACCTCTCCTATGAGGAAAGGCTGAGAGAACCAGGATTCCTTGTCCTGGAAAAGAGAAGGCTTTGGACTGACCTAACTATGGCCTTCCAATACCTGAAGGGAGCTTACAAGAAAGAGGGAGAGAAACTTTTTATAGGGACATGTAGTGGGAGGATAACAGGTAATGGCTTGAAACTGAAGGAGAGCGGGTTTAGATTAGATGTTAGGAAGAAATTCTTTACTGTGAGGGTGTTGATGCACTGAGACAGGTTGCCCAGAGAGGTAGTGGATGCCCCATTCCTAGAAGTGTTCAAAGCTAGGTTGGATGGGTCTTTGTGCAACCTGGTCGAGCGGAAGGTGTCCCTACCTATGGTAGAGGGGTTGAAATTAGATGATCTTTAAGGTCCCTTCCAACCCAAAGTATTCTATGATTCTATGAATTTTTCACCCAGAAAACCACCCATCTTTGGTTCAGTCTTGGAGTGGATCTGCACACTTCAAGAATATGTTATATCTTTGGATATAATTCTTGACAAATATTTAACCTATGGAAATTCTGTAGGAGAAATGGATCCATCATGCTTATGTGCTGTACACATAAAATGGAAAAGTATGGCAAGAATTTCACTGTTTTTCAAATAAAACGTGTATGTTGCTGTAAGAAGCCACACTAATGTCAATATTTCAGAAATCTTTACAGCAAGTACATAAATGCGTAATTTCTTCTAAAGAGTGTAAGAAAGCAAAACCTGAAAACATTTCTAAGGAAAATGTACATAGAATGAAATGCAGCTCTGCAAAGAACCACAAACCAAACTCCAGTACTTGAAGAAATGTATTGCTTGAGAGGAAGCATGTAATACTATAGTTGAAGGCCAGACCATCTCTCTTACGAGCCTTGGACAGAGTTAAGGATGTGCAGCTAAGTTTTACTTTTATTGCAGTCCTAAGGTAGTTATTTTTAATTATCTAGATTATTAGCTCACTATTTATAAATGAGTTAAGTGTTTCTAGGTTCTGATTTTACACCACCTACTCACAGATCTTTCTTGCTATTTCCAATCTGTATGGACTTTTTATAGTAAAAAGAAAAAAAATAGATGCTGTTAGAACTCATGCAAGAGATCTTGGAGCCCTCACTGACAGCTCTCTGAAGTTGTTGACTTAAGTGGAAACAAAGAACATCAATAAAATGCTGGAGCTCATCAGGAAGGATGTTGCAGTCATGAGAAAGAGTCCTTTTCCTGCTACATTTTTGGTGCACCCAAAAATGGTGTGTGATCCGAGTTTCTGCATCTCAAGGACATGAGAGTTAGGGGAAATGGGGGAAATGGTGAGAAAAGCAACCAAAATAACTTAGGGATTGGAGAAGCTGCTTAGGAAAGGCTGGATCTCTTCTGGCTGAAAACTGAAGGGGGGATATGATCAGGATTGACAGCCTCAAGGAGGTGCTGGGCAGTGTGACTGCAGACCAGTCACTGACCACTTCCTACAATGCTGGAACTACAAGCACATAAAAGAAAGAATTGCTTTCACGGGGTGTACTGGACTCCTGGCATTGCTGCTCCAGAATACTGTGAAACTGGCCATGAGAAGCTTCCAGAGGGAACTTGAACATCCCCGTTCCAATGAGTGTCGATGCTGGGGGAGCGTGTGGGAAATAAACCACAAATAGTGTCTGGGCTTGCATGTTCTCTCTACATAGCATCTCTGGCTGTCACTGGTGGAATAGATGGATGATGGATCTAACACAGCAGAGCATTTCTGGTGAGCTTATGTTCTTATGCAGAGACAGCTGATTCATTTTGACTTCTGAAGAAAACCAGGGAGATTTTCAGCTAAATGGAGACAATTTCAGGGAGAATTTCAGGGAGATATCGATGATTTCAAATAAAAGCTTAGTACGGAAAAAATCAGGTATCTTTAAAAAATTTATTATCTCCTAATAGGCATTCTACATAGCATACATTTTGTTTTTTTTTTTATTATAGAACTGTAGAATAACTTGGATTGGCAGAAACCTCTGAAGGTCTCTCAAAGAAGGGTCAGTTTCAAAATTAGATCAAGTTGCCTGTTGTCCCTTTGCAGTACATCCCTGAGAAGTCTGGCTCCATCTTCTCTGTAATGCTCCTTTTAGGAATATAATAATTCAGTGAGCAGTATAAAAGTGATGTGAAACTTTTTCCATGTGTACTTCCACAATGAGCCATAACCTTGTATTAATACAAGTGTCCTGTGGATAGATATATTTTCTGTGAGTGTTCCCTTCCCATCTCTCTTCCCCGCAGGACTCTCTCAGCACAAGTGTTGAGTGAATAACTCATTTCCTTGGAAAATGCATACACCATTTTATAGGCAATTCCTATAGTAACATAAAGAGGAACCTCAGTTCTCAGAACTGCTTCCTCTTTTCTCCCAGACTTCTGCTAAAAAGGTGGTGAGAAAACAAAGCCTGATTCTGATTTGCTCTGTACTTTCTTCCTCTTTGTCCTGGAAATAGTGATGAACGTGCATTGGCTGGTTCATAGCATATGTAGGAGGGAATACTGCCAAGGCTGTTCTTTTAAATAATGCCCTGACAAGGGAGGAGTGGAGCTACAGCTTCCCGGGGTCTTGCCAGGATATGAGTGCAAAAAGGAGTTTGAGGTAGCTGGAGTAAGGGGAACATGCCAGCTAAACACAGATCATGTCTCTTGAGTGTAGGACAGGAGGGGCAGGCACTGATCTCTTCTTTGTGGTGCTCAGTGACAGGACCCAAGGGAATGGCCTGAAGCTGTGTCAGGGGAGGTTCAAGTTGAATATTAGAAAAAGGTTCTTCCCCCAGAGAGTAGTTGGGCACTGGAACAGGCTCCTCAGGGAAGTTGTCACAGCACCAAGCCTGACAGAGTTCAGGAAGCATTTGGATGATACTCTCAGGCACATGGTGTGACTCTCAGGGATGGTCCTGTGCAGGGCTAAGGGTTGGACCTGATAATCCTTGTGAGCATGTTCTGTGATTCTGTGATGATGGCTGGCTTTTGAGTAAAGCAGGCAAGGAGAGGAAAAGGCTTTTTATTACTTTCTACTGTAAAAGCACACATGTGGACTTCTGGATACAAGACAGCATTGTCCCAAGGACTGTGGGAAAATACACCAATTGATCTGTGTTATGGGTCTCATTAGCCACTGTTGGGTGGAGTGTGAAGCAGGTACTGTTGACCCTGAAGTCTTGCTTTCTATGGCCCAGCACTCTGCAGGGAGCAACCGCCATGGCAGGATCCATGTATTCTTCTATGAATATAGGACAGCCATCACCATAACATTTTAGTGTCGCTAGGCACTGTGGCTGTAGAAATTCCATGGGGATCATTATATAGGATCCAGTTGCACAGGAAATTGAAGGAGGAAGAACAAAAGCACTTTAGGCAGCTAAGCTGGGTAACAAGAGTAGTGAGGCAGGATTTGATGTATGCTAGCACTGAGCCATGATTTGTCCTTTGAGGGCTCCTGTTTGGTCTGTCAGTGTGCATGAAATGCTGTCCCATCACATGGTTGCTGCTCATGTTCGTGCTTGCTGGAGGGACCCAGTGTCTACAACTCTGGAGAAATGTCACTTGGTGAAGCAGAGGACAGGACACTGTTCTGAGAAATATGGAGGTATTGCAGAAGCAAAGTGACTGTTTCCATTCACTGCAGAGTGGTGCTGCTGGAAGCAATAACACTTAGCACTGACACAGCACTTCACCCAGCACTGGGTAATTAATCTGCAAAGCAGCAGGAGATGCTCTTTGCAACTGGTTCTGTAAGCGCAGCTAAAGGACTAGAGTGAAGAGGGCTATTAAAAACCATACTGACATCCAAATTGTCCCCTGGCAACTAAAGAAAAACCTCCAGAACTTACCATGTCCTCTTTGTTTTATTAGTCCTCTTAATATTCAAATGAAGAGAAAGTTTTCCAGAGCTGGTCCTCAGCCTGCCCAGCTTGCAGAAGCTTGGCGGACAATTTATTGTGGTTCTTGCTCCAGACATTTTGTGAGGATGATACATATTCTAGCTGGAAAATAGTTCACTTATAAATATTACAGTATATCCCAGTCAACGGAACACTGTAGATTATCTGTTTTAATAGATTTACCCCTTCCCTCCCTTGATTCTTCCTAGCTTAAAATTTGGGAAACAGGACTGCTTTTGCTACTGAGTTAGTTTTCCAGTTAGTGAGCACTGATGGCTTTCCCTCCTCCCTGCACCCACCCCCCCATCCCTCAAGTGAAGCTGCATAAGAGCAGCTGTGGGAGGAGGGAAGGAGAGTTTTGTGGTTACAGCTCAGATTTGGAGCTCTGTTGCCAGTCCTGTCCTGTTTCCATGCGACTCCAAGCAAATCGTGCAACTTGCTTTCCAAAGGGCTCTGTAGTACTTGGTGAACCATGTCACAGCATTCCGTGACTGCATACTCTGACTGGTATCAAACAAATGATTTTCACTGTGTTTATATAAACTTCTCCAAATGAACGCATCCATGTTTTGAAGGCAAAACATACAGGGAGGATAATTATTTGGCCTCCTATGGAAATGTTGGTAATGATGCTTCCTCAAGAGTCTGAGGTTTAATTATCAGGGGCAAAATCCAGTCTGTTTTAGATCCAAATCCTCAGCATCCATGGGTCATGGGTGACTGTTATTATGCATTTAGAGTTGTGGTCACAAGGGAGGGTAGCTGTGTCAGCCTTTGGTTTAGGTACTCCAGTTTTTTGTGCCACGTGGTCAGGTATGGAGAACCATGCCCAGGCATAAGGTTTCTCTTAGGATTTTTATTCTTAATATCATCCTCTACATCAGGCTTCACCCTGAACATGTATTTTCCTCTATGTGTACTCATTTCAGCCTTATGGACTTAGTGAGACCTTTTCTACACTTTTACTTTGGGACGATATTTAGAGATTTTTAGTTCCTTTAGATCCCTTGGTGTTGCTGTAACTTACCTCTGAATTATCAATATTTCTTTTCTCTGTTACAGCTTTAATGATACTTAGCCCATATATCAGCCAGCAGAATAATTCAGAACTGGTTGCTTCCTCCTTTTATCACTAAACTAAAGTGGAAAGATGTCTTCCCAAAGGGTTTCCCAGCAAAAACAGGAGGTAGCAAAGCACAAAGTGCTGCACAGACCATTATGAATGGTCCAGCAGCTTAACTAACAGTTATTGATGTGGATGAGAGGAGGTCATTGAGCTGCATGAAAAAAGTAACCTCTGAAGGAGATACTGAGAAATGAAAATCAGTGACCAAAGGAGGAAAAGGAAGATGGAGACCAGCTGGGGTTGTGGTCAAGATGCCAATCTGGATAGATGTTTGGGCAGACATGGTGAAGCACAGGCCAACTACTCTGTTTGTTTGGCTGTTTGGTTTTTTGTTTTGGCTTTTGGTGTTGTTTGTTTATTTGTTTGGTGGAAATCAGTGTGAGGGAAAAAATCTGGCCCCAGGGTGTTGGTGAGGGAACTAGGACAGGCTCAGCTGAGTGAGGTGAGAAGGTGCAGAGACAAGTGAGGCATAAACAGGACAGGTTTTTGCTTTGCTCCTCTTGTTCTCTTTGCCTTTTTCCATAGTGCATCCAAGACTGTGACTGTCTGTCACATGCTGTTTCCATACTCCTGCTCCCTATGGGGACAGAGCTGTATTCCTAGGAGCAGGGTTTGTTTTGATTCCTGATGTCCTTATGTGGGTTGATTTTTATCCCTGTAAACTTCTCGTTTTCTTTTACTAGCTGTTTCTTTAAGAAGAAAGCTATCTCTGTGGTTGCCATGGAAAGCCCTGCATATCTCCTGAGACTGAACCACAGAATATATAGTGCAGCCACAGAAAATATCTGGAAATACGTTTGCCAGAGAGCTGCAGTCCTCAGGAGTTTGGCAGCCCTGTAAGTGGAGATGCCCCAGCTGGGAAAGGGAATTTCTTTCCCCCAGGCAGCTAATGTGGGCATGGGGATTGGATGATGCCTCTGTTAGGGGGACAGAGGAGATCTGGGGAGCAAGTCAGGGATGTGGGGGTGGCACAGTGCCATTGCTGCTGTGAAGTGAGCCAGCGGCAGGGCAAGGTCCAGGCTGGAGTGTGAGTGCATTGGTGCCTCCTTATCCTTCTCACATTTGCCTGGTGACAAGTTCTGAAGGCCAACAACAAAAATGCATACAAACAACATGCTCAAGCCCTGCTCCTCCAACAGCTCACTAAAGAATTGATTCCCACACCTTCCTCTAATCTAAAAACCACAGTTTCCCCTCACTTAGCTGCCAAAACCTACAAGCTCCCCCACAACTTCCTTAACACAATGCTGTGCTTCATACTGAAGTGAAACTTGGAAGTGAAAATCAATTGAGATGAATATTGAATTAAAGATTGTACATTGATTGAACTACACAATTTAATTTATATATTTTTTTGAAGAGCTCATGAAGAATGGGCCTCAATTAGAGCTCATGAAGAATGGGCCTCAATCAATGATGAGAGTATTGGATCTGGAACTGAGTTGAGGCCAAGTACTGCTTTAAGACTCTCAACCTGTCCTCTGTCTCTGCCAATTTTCTTATGTTTTTTAAAGTGAACATTATGGCTTATTTTTCCAATCCAAGAGTTTAAGGAAAAATTCAGGCATTAAAAAAAAAAAAAAAAAGAAGGCCAAACATTCACATCTCAGCAATCTCTTTCTGAGGATAGATTCATTAATATTCTGGTGTCTCTGTTCTCAATGACAACCAAAATGTCATTTTAAGACACAGATTTGCCCAAGATAAGTTTGGGGACACTGAATCCCATCCCTGGTTTGTGAGCAGGAGTCACAGGACTCACAGGAGTCGGGAATGAAACAGACTTACAGTCTTCTCCCATCCCCACAGTGCAGCTGTCGCTGACCATGCTGTAGCTCAGGTTACCAAACATTTCCACTGTAGGTCTCTGTTTTTAAAATACAGTAGTTTTTGCTGAAAGTCTTTCAAAATCAATATTTTCTAAGGCAGTTCTGCTCTTCCCAGGAGTGAGGCTGGGGACACATGACACAACCTGTATTCACTTTGCCCAAGTATCTAGCCCTTGGAAATTGCTCAAGATACCATATATGCCCAAAGACTGTGAAGCATGAACCAGGGCCCCATGGAAGCCAGATTGGTTGATCTGAAAAGGACAAGATTGATCAGAAATAGTACAGCTCCCTGTTTCTCCAGTGATCAATGCCTTGCACACACTGAAAAACTCCATGTGCAAAAAAGCCGTACACAGGACACTGCTTTAGGAGTGTTGGGGAGTCACTGAAATTATTTGTAAAAGCTGGTAAAGTCCTCCTTCCTGTTCTTATTCCTTATCTTAAGCTAGCTTCTGGGCCTTTCATACGCACAGGAAGGTCACATTGTGGCTTAGCATCTCCTCAGCCCATGTTAGCTTCTGCCCAAGTTCTTCCTAAGAGCTGTAGCACATGCTGTAGCAAAAGCGAACCCTTCTCACTCTCTGGCCAAGGTGAACAGGCTTTTCTGCTGGTGCTTCTACCATGCTCCTACATCCACATCTAGCTCACATATGCTGTTGCTGGCCCTAAACTCCCTGAAAGCCCTCAAACACCTCAACCTGCCTTGTAGCCCCTCCCTGGCTCACAGCATGTCATTGGGAGTGGCTGGTCCAGCTTCTGAAGATGAAAGAGCTGTTTTAGTCTGCAGTTTTAATTATCCAGTTTCTTCTCCAGACAATTTCCAGAGTACTAATTTCTTCTTCAGGCCTTTCTACACCCTGAGCTGTAGATAGTTCTCACTAGACCTCAGCAGGTACAGCCTCCCTCCCAGCTCCATCCAGGTCCAAGACAAAGTCTCTCCGCACAAATGCCTTCCCCGTACTTTCAGGATGCTACTCCAGGGCTGTGCTGATCTGCATTAGGCTCTCCCTCAGAAATACACTTCTATTATGCTAGCCAGAAAGCAGATGTTTTGTGGGCATAGGAGAAAGGACAACAAAGCTTCTCTTGTAATATTTGATCCTGCTGTATCCTCAGCAGCTGGAAAAAGGGTGAGTGGGCTCAGTGGGCTTGACCATGCTACCACTAACAAGGATGAGTTGATGCAGTGACACACTCATCTACTACCCTCAGTTTTTGGAAGGTTTAGGAAAGAATGAGTGCTCTGAGGTTGGGTTTTTTACTTTCAGTGTACAGTTTATTTTCAGTTTCTAAAGAGTTTTACCAACAAAATACATGTTGCTGAACTTGGTAATATGGCTACATGGATGATGCCTGAAACCATTCTCCGAAAAGTTTTAATCCTACTTTAAGAGGAAAATGAAACAGTGCAAATATTTTGCAAATAATACCATCGAGTTCTTTGTAAGTGCTCTTCATAGAGAATCTGTTTTGTGTTCGAGGCCAAAGACTTGTCACACAAAACACTTTGTAACTAGAGATAGAGGTACACTCAGCATCATGCACAGGTTTGCCCTTTGCAGGTACAGGCTCAGGCTGGAAAGTTTTGCAAATTAAGTGTTTTCCTCATTTCACATTTCCATTGAATGACCTCCCTGTCTGTGTCTTCTGGGTTTGAGGGTGCTCATGGCCATCACAGGTAGATCAGAAATTCCTCCTGCTAGAAGCCTTTTGCTGCTGGTTAACCTTTGACTGACTAAAAGCCATCACATCAACTTGCGTGCCACTTCCTCCTTTTAGTAGCCCTGTTAACATCTCAGTACTCATCATGAACTAGCTGTTGGTGCTGGGCTGTCCCACTCCCAGATTGGACAACATTACCAGAAGCACACTGCACTGTGGAATTCAGCAAAAATGCTCCATATGTTTTATGCAAAAGAAAACATTACTTTTGGCACAATGCTTTATGCCAGAAGCCAATTGCCACCAGAACACAGATGCAGAACTTGCCAGAACAAACCTAATTGCAATACTTGGGAGGTGTTTTCTATTTTTCTTCTTAACTGTGTCCAGGTGTGTTGGATTGTTTGAGGGAAATTCATAGTGTTGAGAAACAGAAAAAGGCTAACTGTTTAGCTAATGATGGCAGCAATACATTCTGCTGATCCTGAATCTCTGAATTAATTTTTTGTTTTGTTGTTTCTACTTTAACCTACATAAACCTAAGGAAACAACCTTATATGTAACAGCTACTTCTGAGAGGCTTGCTACTGGAATTTATGGATACATTAATATATGAACTAATGGATTATTTTTGAGTAAGCACTAATATAGAAAAAGAAAAATCAGGGAAAATAAGGTAAAGATTAAATGGAAAATTTCCAAATATTTAAAATATGATCAAACCCAAACAAAAAGTATTTTCATTATTTTCACTCTTCTTCTTGGTTCAGTATATTTTCATGAGCTCCTGAAAATATTTGAGTGAAATGAAAGTTTTATCAGTTGTAACAGTTATTACAAATGAAACAACTGTGCAATGGAATATACTGCAAATAGTACATATTCCTCCAAAATCCTCCTCCTTCTTCATTCATAACATGGAGATAACCACTGTCTTTTTCCATTGTGTTTTTTTTGTGATTTGCCAGCACACACAGAGCTCACCTTAAGAACAGAAATGTATTGTTGCTCTCAGCAATGCCTGAAGAATAAAAAAAAAATAATTATAGGATGGGTAAAAAGAAATAGCCAAGGGAAGTGTGGAAGATATCTGGTTTCTTTATTTGTGGGTGGATACACAGTGATTGTGCACAGGTACTTTTCACAATGCCTGTTAAATCATGTGAAAAACTCACTGAGCTCAATAGCTCATTTCAGTGTCATTTGCTAACAAAAATGCATGTGTGTGTCTCCCTAGGATGTTCTCTATTAAATCGGCATTGTGATTTTTAAATTGATGGTTCTCTTTACTCACCTGTGAAATGCTGTTTGCAGGTGGGGCTGAAATGCAGCATGGCCTCACACACGCACATGGGCTTTATCTCAGAAACAGATCTGCTCCCTGAGAAGGAAAGCAAGACAAAAATCAACAACTTCCAACATTAAGACGTTGAATGTAGAGGGCTGGAAAAGAAAAATATTTTTAAAGGCAGTGAGGGACTCCTGTTTCCCTCACACGTTGGGGTAGGTTTGGCTGGATGCTGTGAGCAGAGAGATTGGTTGCAAATAAAGCCATGGGCTTCAGCAGAGAGGTGGGTAATTGCCTGTGGAGTCTCAGATTATCTTGTTTCACAGAATGGGCTACTTTACCACAGGGAGGCAAGAAGGAGGAAAATTGTAGGCCAAACCATTTAAAAAGCTTGTTTGAGTGAAGAGAGATCTTCCAGAGCTTCTGGCTGCGTTGCCCAGCTGCAGGGGCACAGTGAGTTGGATGCCAGGGACAGGGATTTCACTCCATGCAGTGTCAGAGAGGTGGCACACTGCCAACTGATACCAACCCGGGTTTCATACCTCAGTTTTCAGGACAAGAAATCCAAATTGCTGAGGGACAATAGCAACCTGGTGTCCTGCTGCAATACAGATCCCAGGCAAAGTGAGCTAATGTTTTGGGGACAATTGCCTGCTATTTTGGCACTTTATCTTTCTAAAGTGTTTACTGGAAAAACAATAATTTCACCTCCTTCAAACCACAGATAGAGGCAGGAAAGCACAGAGACTGTAGTGGCACTCCAGGCACTGTGAATTAACATTTTACCCAGCAGCACTCATTTTGGTTAAGACCAAGTGTAGGAAAACAAGTCTGAGAACCACTTTTCCATGGAATTAGCTGAGCACTCCTCATGAAGTTCAGGCTGGCTCTGTGTTTTCATGCTGGGTTTAAGCTTGACTTCGAAATGACAGAGGTCTGAACCCAGTGATAACTTTTTCCAGCCTGAAGCCTGCCAGGGTGAAGTCAACCTGCCCACAGGTCTTGAACAAATTTGAGATGGCAGAACAAGGTTTTATCAGATAAGTGTTTTATATTATGAAGCTGTAGTGGTCTTTATTTGACACTGGGTGTCCTAAGGCTGGACTTATGGCATGGTCAAGCCTGGCTTTCAGTCATTTCAGTGTCATTTGTAGTTTTTCCTTGTAATTCAGAAATTCTGGATTTCTCTGAAAGCCAGAGCAAACCTCTGGTCCAAGTAAAAGACAATCAATTGCGGCTTGGTAGCTCTTCCTGTAGTAGCTTCACGTGGCTTGGGAAATGACATGGCAAACTGATTAGTTCAGGATTATGTTTGGTAGAAGCTGTGTTAAGAGGATCTATGCCCGCAATGATAATTTCTATAGTGAGATGGAAGGTTTTCAATTGCAAGGTTGCCTCTGCTATGTTTCTGTCATTAAGTCACTTAAAAAGACAAGCAAAATATTGCTTCTAAATTTTCTTAAATACAGTTGGTGCATTTATCACAACATTTGCCTTTTCCTCTGGTTTGATTTTATTCCATGTCTCTCTTGGTTGCGTGGGTTTCTGAATTTCTATGGGCTGTCCTTTGACTAGTGCTGTCACAAAAACTGCAGCCTTTTCCTCCTTCAAGAATAGCTTTAGATATTTATGCCAAAAGACAAAGTCTATGTTGTACACTCCAGTCACTGGTGACTTCTCTACCTAATGTGCATGAGATTGAATCAAAGAATGAAGATATCAATATTTTATTAGACATTCTGTGCATCTATACAAAGCAGATGAATATTTTTTTTTGTATTTTTTTTAACCTTTCTTCTTCAAACCAGTGTTTCCTTTCCATTTTCACAAGAAAATTCTCTAGGAGAAGGTGAACAGAAACCCACATACCTTCTGTGTTTCCCTGAAGGGGCTAAAATACTGTGGTATTTCAGCAGATGATACCATGGTAACATCAAGGCTGAGAGAGACCACATCGTTCACAATCTGGATTAGTCTTTGGGGCTCCTTGCTTCCAAAGAGCATCACGAGGGATGGCCGTTGAGTTATGAAGGCCAGTGGTGGGCCCCCACTGATGTAGAGGTACAGACAATGGTCCAGAACAATGTGTTCCCCTGGAGAGATGTGTAAGCCACTTTGTAAATCCACATTGTACCTCCAGAAGACATCCACTGTGATGTCTCCTTACTGGCTGTGCAGGTAACAAGAAGCACAGAAGGAAGGATATCACAGAAAACCAAGGTAAGAGTATCCACAGAAACCTGAGATCGTACTGGGAAGGTGAGAGAAAGCGACTATGGTGACATATGCACACATTTTTGAGACTGGCAGATGTTCCTCAGGACACATCTTCATGTTGTGTTCTGTATTAGACAAATCCTTGAAGCTACCAAGTTTCCTCTGTCACTCACACAGGGTAGAGCAGATCAGTGCTTTGCTTTTTCTTTATTTTTTTTCTTTCTTTCATGCTTTTTCACCAATTATTTGAGAATATTCTTTGAAAAGAGCTGATGTTCATAGTGCTGCTCAGAATTACCAGCCTCAATGTGAAGACAAGCAGGCTGGATACTAACTGACTTTTCAAAACCAGTCTGTGTTAATTTTGTGCGTGTGCAATTTGGATGTTCAGGTCCAGATCCTCTCTTTTACCACTTTAAAAATGCTCTCTCCTTGAGGTCCAGAGGGCTCCAAAAGCCAACAAACAGGGGAAGGAGAAGCTGATGGCATATCAACAATGTGAAAGAAGGGTATGAGCCCACACTGGGGAGCAAAGAGAAGGCACCAGGAGGGAGGGCAGTGTTTAATGAGGGAGGCAGGAGTACAGAGCTGTGTGACCTGACGCGGTCTCCTACATCAAACTGCCTTGTCATTTGCTTCACTGTTGGTGTGACAAAAATGTGAATCATGCAAAAATGACACCACCTGGTCTGTACTTTGCACTTTGAAAAACACTTCCATTTGAAGTTCGGAGAGGGATGAGGAAGCCTGGGAAATATTAATTTCTCTACAGCTGCAATCATAGTTGCTACTTACCGGAAAAATGGTGACAAAGTGCTCCTTCGGCTCAGTGGTTTGAAGAGTACAGGAATACACCTGTAAAATAACTTGCCAGGAAAATGACAAAGCCACAGGCAGGGCAATGTCTGGGTTAACCTTTCAGCTGGTGAACTAAGAGAAAACATGTATGAAAAAAAAAAGATTGAAAATAGAGAGAGATACACAATGGAGACAAAAAAACAGCAGTGATTTTGAAGATACTCATTAGTGGTGACTTTGGATAGTTTTGAGCTGCAGACAGGACTGAGCTCACCCGGTTGGGAGCAGAGGGTGCCTTGGGAGGCACACATAGATGCTCTTAGACCATCTTCCAGTTCACGGTTCTCCTGTTTTCCCGTGGTGCTCAGAGGCCCAGGTCATTACTTTGGGGAGCAGGTTTGCTGCCTGGAGGACACGGGACTGGAAAGGGATTTGCTTACGTGGGACAGCAGGCATCTGACTAATCCATTTCAGTTCACATGCTGGTTCTTCTTGCTGAGAGTCTCTTGGAGCATCCCAGTTGTGCAGCCTGCAAATGGCTTCTGAGTGAACTTCTGGCTGTGTGCTGCATTTCCTCCCTTGCTCAAGGTTCCTCTTTGTCCCTGACTAGCTTTGCCACCTACCAGCCAGCCAAATCAGACACTGAATCTTTAATGCTGCTGTGACTTCAAAGAACCAGAGGTGTGAGTGGCGGGATCTGGCCCTGTGAGAACAATAGCAGTGCTCTGTTTTCTTTCCCTTAAGTCAGTTGTGCTCTTGGCATCTTCGAACCTATCTCTCGTGGCCACCTTTATGGTGATTTAACACATCATGGCGTGCTTACCATGGTGCCTTGGGAGACACTGGTTTCATAATTGATCATTGTGGTAATAAAGCAAAGCGGAGCAGCCCCCTTGCTCCCTGCTCCGAGGCTTTATGTGCTGCTAGGAGTTCAGCAGGGAGCAAGAATACTTGTGGGAGAGCTGTGGTGTGTGCAGAGAGGCTGAGGAAAGCTCTCTGCCTGAAATAGGGGCACAGGGATTGCTTCTGTGCAATTGCTGATCACACATTATTCTGAGCAGGAGTAGTCAGGCTTTTCAGACAAGCAGAAATTTCTCCACTCGCATGTGCTAGGGGGAAGAGTTTTGCCAAGGGAAGGGTGAAGTTCCTGCCACATTTACAACAAATTATGGTGTTGAGCATAAGAGCTCATAGATGTAACCACGAGGACTAGAAAGAGCATTTCAAGCCCTTTTATCCCAGGGCAGTAGAGGCTTGAGGGGCAGGCTTTCATAAGATTTGTGCCAATTTCCTCTTGAGGAGACATCTTATTTTTGTCAGAAGCCAGCCAGTCTGCACAGCACAACCATACCAGAGCCATACCTCTGCTCTGTCTGCTGGACCTGAGCCCTGGCGCACTCCAAAGCCAAATGCCACATCTGGCTGTCTCCTCTCCCTCTCTGCCGCCTCTGAAATGGAAATGCTGGTCTTTCTTGAAAATATTGGCCTCGTCCCAGAAAGGCACATAGAAAGTGATGGCAGCTGTATAGATTGTGACAAACTGAGTCATTTTCCGAATCACCTTACTGGAAATCTTTGAAGAGAAGCAGCTCTTTCTCTGGTAACATTGATGACCATGAGCACGAGGTGGATGGTGGACGTGGAGTCTGGAGAGCCTGGCCTCTGGCCCTGCCAACGAGGATTGCAAGCAAACTGCCAGGCACGTCATCACTCTGTCAAAACCAGAAAAATCCCGAGTTAGTCACAGCAGGAAGACAGACAGCAGCAACATCAGAGTACGCTGTTGCATCCAAGTGGTGGGTGACTGTTACAGACTTGAAAGTCTTCCAGAGCAAAAAGCTGTACACAGCAATAGTGCAAGCCTAGGACAAGGAAAGCAGATGTTCGCGTCTCCTCCTCCCTTCTTGTTCCCATATGTTGACTAAGTAGGTTTTGTAAAACAGAACACGCTGTAAATCAGGGCTGGGCAGGGTTCACCAGTTGGGTTAAATGTGGCTTTTTAGGGTACACAAGTGAACCTCTGTCATTTACACATAAGGAAACTATTGCTTTAAGCTTTCTCTGGATAACTGGTCTGGTATCTAAGAGGAATAGCTTGTTCTTCACTGAAGTAGTCCTTACTCTTTCAGGATGATTTATATGTAATCCACATTTTCTTACACTGCCTTTGCACAGTGATCCCAGATCAGAGTCACCTGAGCAAGAAGATTCTCAGCTAAAACTTCTGGAACCTGCCCATCTTGTCCTTTGTGCTCAGCACTTCCATGGCTCCCAGTGGTATTTTTTGCAGGATCAAATGCTCTCATTTTGGCTGTTTATCACTAAATAGGACATGATGCCATAATTTTGGGGAAACCCAGTTTAAAAGCAAAATTTGGATATGGATGTGTTCTTAGGATTTGTGCATTAGTCTGTCTCAAAATTGACAGTTTACACTGCACAATATGGTTTACAGAAGACTGAGCTTTAATTGTCTATGGATTCTGGAAAAACAGGAAATATTCCAAAGCAACCTGAAGTATCTGTTAAAATAGCTTCTTTAGTCACAGTTTCAGTGTTCAGGAAGCTGTTTCCCCTTACACACATTACTTCAGGTCTGTAGGTTCCTGGTGAGCTGTATCACTCTGCAGCCTGGCCCTTCTTCAAACACTCTCAGCTCCATCTCTGTGGTTGCAGGGGGAGAAATCCCACCCATGAGGAATAAGCAGGGAGAAACCCCTTCAGGCTGTTCCTGGCTTCATATAAAGATCTTCCACAGCTTCAAGTCCTGTTGTCATGACAGACCTGCCAGGGTATGATGCTGGAAACCCACAGTCTTGCAAATCATGGACTTGAAAGGGCTTCTTACTTCTAATACATTGACTCAATTGCTTCATTAAGATTTATAATCCTGTAATGAATCTGTAATTAGCACTTGAAAGACAACTTCATAAAATCAATATACTCTAATGTACTTCATGCAATATATAGCCCTTTAGCTATATATTGATTTTCTTTCTTATGAATGTTTTATCCCTTGTATTTCCCTTTTGCACAGTTTCATTAAGAAATTAGAAACTTTAAAAATTAAAATTTGCTCTGGAAGGAAAATCCTTTATTGGAAATAAAAGTGGGCTTGTAATCTTCCAGTATACCTTTATTTTCTAGTGGCCAAACTGGAAAAAAAAAGAAACCCTCCTGTTTTAATAAAAAAAGATAATAATTAATTTACAGGTGTCACATTCAAAAAAAAAATCTCACTGAAAAAAGCTTGAATGAAAACATGCTAAGGATGAATTATTTTAGTTAAAACAACTTATTTTTTAAATAATAGATTTTCATAAAAAGCTGAGCAATATTAAATTTTAAACAAATACTTCAAAGTGACTGGGATTAGGGGAAACATCAAAACAAAACAATTTTTTACCTGTATTTTAGTGAAAATTTTTGAAGTCTTGTTTTTTTCTCTCATTTCAAAATAGGAACTTGCTGCTGAATGTCATGAAATGGGGTATCCATTTCTATGTCCAATTTAGTTTAAAAGTTCTTTCTTTTACTTACAACAGGCCAAAAGAAATTTTTATTTGTAATAGACATCTTATTCCACTTAATACAAATTAACATAAATTTTAATTGCATAAACACATCAGTTATATTTTAAATGGTGAATGAGTATCCCTTTACAACCTTAGCATCTCCCAAATCAAAGCCATTGATTGAGAAATGGAGAAACCTTCTCTCTTCAACAGGTTACAAGGAATATCAGAAATACTGTCCACACTGACTTGGAAGTTGTTGAGAGGCAATAAAATGGGCCATTATTCATTGAATAAGCCAATTTTTAAGGGTTAGGTTTTTTAAGATTTTAAAGGCTGTTCACCACTGAGGCATCTGCCCACTTGCTAGTGTCTAATTTGTTCACCACAAACATAAGTATGAAGATCAAACATTTTGGCCTGCCTGAACAGAGAACTTTGGTGTCCTGATGGTTTGAGCTGCAAGGCCTGAAGTTTGGGTGTGAAATCACAGGTTGGGCAGGGCTTCCACAGAGGTCAAAGATGCTCCCTCACCAGGATACAGGGCAGCTGCCATGTGAAGGATGGGTGCCCAAACCAGATGTAGGAATTGTTCCATCCTGGGTAGTGTCTGAAGCTGCTATACACCTAAAAGAGTGGGTAAATTGAGGCACTTTTGGGCTCAATGCCATTCTCTGTTTTGGAATCAATATTACAGTTTTTCCTCTGGAAAACAAGGGAGTTGGGGAACATAAGTCTGGAGTGGTCGAAGAGTTTCCCAAGAGCAGGAGAACACATTGGCTGGAGACCTGTTGTGGCCCTAAGTAGCAATATCTAATTCATCAGGATCTGTAAAAGAGTAAAAGATACATTTTTCCTCCATCCTGGGCACATGGGTAGGAATCCAGCTCTCCTCATGATGGGATCCTTCCTTCATTCCCCACAGCATTGTTGAGACATCATCCCTGTCTCCTGCAGGAGCCTGTCTAAAACCTGACCCAAGTCCCAGGCTCTGGGGGCTGCTATTTTAAACCTGACCATGGGCCTTGTGACATGCCAAAGGAAAAAAAAATTCCATTTCTGATAATGAATCTTGTTATTTTCCTAAACTCAGAGGAAATCTGCAGCACAGCTGGTGGTCCTGGAGGAGAGTGAAGGAATACTGCTTAATGAGAACCTGGTGGGTTAATTAGTCTGTTGTATGATGTGGTTAGTCAATAGGAAAGAAACACTAGGAAATTTTGAACGACATAGTCATGATTGACTTTAAGGTAGCAGTGGCCTAATAAGCAGTTAAATGTGCCTGAGCAAGAGGGGATGTTTGAGCAAGAGGGGATTAAAAGAAACTGTGCTGATGTGTCCCTGCACAGTATGAAGCAGAAGAACTGCAAAAAGGAATGTATTGCTGAGGCTTTAAGTAGCAGAAGAGAGACTGCAGCATTCTCAGCTTAATACGTAATGTCTCCTTGGTACACTGACCCACAGAGTTTGTGGGTGCTCACAGAGGGGCAGCACATATTGCAAGAGCTAGGAGGAAATATGGAAAGGAAAGAAAAGATAGGGATCTGAGCTTCAGGTTTGTGTTTCCTTTTGACCTTCTCAGAGGTCCTGAAAGGGTTTTGTCTTCCTCTCTCTGGCTCAGTACCCCACTCTCATGCACCCAGACTGTCTCCCCTAGTGACCCTTTTAAAACCCATGCTCTTACAACCTGTGCTTCTGCTTTTGGCTTTATGACAGTTGTTGCACTAACTACTCTGTTTTTCTGATTTCCTTTTTTAAAGCATTTGCTTTTTGAAGTTCCATGTATATGGTTATTCCTTTCACAGCCAATTTGCTGTGACCTACTAAGTTGTGTAGCCCTTCTCATGCACAGGTCTCTGAAGAAGAAATCTGCCACTACCAGCATGTGCTTCCCACTCTGTGCATCTCATAGGGTTTTCTCCTCTCATAGCTCCCATCTCCTCTGACTCATCTGATTGCTGGGCATCTTGCAGCCATTTCCTGGCCTTGGCCTCAGTTCTACAGGGGCTCCAGCTGCCTACCATTATTCTCCTATTGCTACTGGTTTCATTTCATCTGCTGTCCCAAGCCTGTTGCTATTTCATATAAGCCTGCCAGATTTGTCTGCATGATTGTTCTTTTGTCCAGATGGATGTTTAGCTCAGGCTATTTAGTGCTGATCTGGTTTTTCTATTGCTTTGTGTGTACCCAGGGGAAGAGGTTTTGTATTAAAATTCTCCTGGAGTGCTGAGTCACTTGAACTCTGCTACTGTGTCATGTGCTCGATTGTCTGAGTGCGGGACCTGGTTATGTCATATCTTGAAAAATATGTTTTCTGTTTCCCCACTGGAGTTTTGCCTGAATGGCTTCCAAATTATCCACCTACTAGAAGCTGGGAAAGTTCTCTCTCATGATGCAATTCCCTTCTTAAGCTTGTTTTGATCATTTCCAAGAACTTGTCTGAGATTTGAAAGCTGGCATACTTTTTTTTTTGCATGCTTTGCTCTTTCTGTATATTTCTGAGCATTCAAGGGGGGTTTACTTCCTGTGATTAGATCAGCCATGTAGTTCCCAAATGCCAGTTGTTTGTACGTTTGCCCCATCAGATTACTACCATGTTACAATGTGCTCAGAGAGGTTCCTCTAATTCAGCAACTGCTTGATTGCACACTGAAAAACATATGTAAATGCTGCTGGTTAGGCTTCCACTAGCGATTCAACATTCACCCGACCCTTCCTGTGGCTTGCTGAGGCTAAGTGCAAGCGCAGAGAAATTCATTACCCACAGCACTTCCCCAAAAGGCTCATCTTGATGCAATCACCAGCAGGCAGTTTTGCCTTGAATGACACAAGTGCTCTGGCTTCACTCACTGATAATCAGCAGTGACATTTTTTTTTGTTGTGACTGTTTGGTGGTTTTGGGTCGGTGCAGATACCGAAGTATCTGCCAGGCTTTCAGTGTTGTTAGAGGCAGTCTGTGCTAGTTTCCCAAGATGTAACAATTCATTTTCTTTGCAGGCTTGTGACTTCCTTCCTCAGTGACTACATGGTGCATTTCTCATGTCTCACTGGCTGCAAAGAAGATTATTTATAGCTTCAGTTCCTCGTCTTGTGCCCCTGTCCATTAGAGTGCTGACCTGCAGTGGCTGCTGTCTCACCCTGAGGACATTCTCTGGCTCTGCTTTACCAGATCAGGGTATGCTGGGTCCTATAAGCCCCATGCAATGCTTTTTGCAAGAGTTTCTTACTGACTGTATTCACCTGATGGTTTTAGCATGCCTTCGTGGCTTTTTGCGTCTCACCGACATACAGCCACATTTTCACAGCCTTACACTGATGTTTATTGTCGCTGGGATGAGCTCTGCAGCTGCCTCTTCTGTTTGCATGGAAATGAATCAGTTGTTGATCCTGCAGCCTTGTGGTGGGTGGACTGGGTGTGTGGCTGGCAGCCTGCTTTTCCAGGCAGCATGAGGCCACATCAGACAATTGAATTGACCCAGGTTGTGCTGTGTTTCTCGAACAGCTTTAACTGTAACCTCTCTTTGCTGACCTCGTGACTTCTACTGTCTAGTCCTCTCCCTTTAACTGACCAGCAGCACTCACAATATTTTAAGAATTGCCCCAGATTTAGATTTATTTCTCCAAACTTTTGTGTTCTTAGGATGACTTCATCTCAAGAGTAAAATACTTAAATGTACATTACCTGGAGGAGTTTACATATGCATGAGTTATCAAATGTAGCATTATAGTCAATGAAGGTCCAGTCCAGAGAGCTAAAAAATCTCATCTGGCCAATTTTGGGTGCCTACTTTGAGGCAGAATGGCTGAGTAGCTCTCCTTTCAATTTACATTACCTGTTATGGCAAAGGAGGGAACGCTGTTTAAAACAAGACTAGTGCTGTTTGAGACCCCCCAGGATATCTGGGACCTCTGCAGTGGATAGGCCAGTATAGAATCACAAAATCATTAGGGATGGAAAAGACTTTCAAGATCATGAAGTTCAACCTTTGCTTGAATACCACCATGCCCACTAAACCATATCATGTCACAGTATGACAGAGTCCAGTGAGCCAAAGAATCATAATACTTTATGGTGGTAAAACCTCTAAGATAATAAAAGGCACACACTCCACAGAACCTGAAATAACACTGGACACATCAGCCTCCACAAACAGGACTTTATGCACCTACCCCACATGTAGACACATAAGATTGGTTCTCAGTATCAGAAAAGTGTCTGGGGCCACCTGAGATGCCCCTGGATGATCTGCTTGGCCTCCAGTTGCTGTTCCTAGCTGTCTCATAGGGCACCCAGTTTGGGCAGTTACATCTGTCTCATTCATGTTTACAAAGTGCCAGAACATTCTCTCATTTGATTAATCTGCACCTATCTCACAAACACTTGTTTCTGTGTTGTGTTGTTTCTAACCTTTTCCCCAATGAGATAATGAAGTTTTCCACACTTTTCTCACCAGTACTCAACAGCTCTGAACTCAGCTCAGCTCTGAACACACAGTCATTACCAGCTTCTGCTCTTTTCATGCTTGTGCTTCTTCATTATGCCTTTGTATTTTCTCCCTAGAGGTCACAGTTTTCCCTGTGTTCTCCTCTTTATTTCTCATTTTCTCCCTGTTCAAAATGAAATGGCCCAAAATCCTTATCTTTCTGTTTTGTATTGCAACTAATAACTTTTAGGCTTCTCTAGCTCTACTGCTGAGATTTGTTTGCAAGCTCTTGGTAGCAGAACTATCTAAGAGTTCAATTCATACTCTGCAACATGTACTTAGAGAGTGTTAGGGATACGTCCTCCAGACTTTTTCCTCCTGTCTGTACTTCATCTTCCAAGATTCAAGTTCATTTATGAAGAGGTGATGTAGAAAGATTTTTGTAATGCTAGAGAAAAGAGAATGCTCACAAATATCCTGATAGCCATATTCATGAGGATCATTTCTCACTGTTGATACCGTGGCTCCAGATTGCATGAAAATAAATATTTCCTCTTTTTAGCATGTAGAAAACATAAGTATAAATGTGCATGTATAATGGTTAAACTCTAGAGTATTTTATTTGATTTTCAATTGTGTCAAGTAGAGCACTTAATTTCTCCAGCCACCACCTTCAATCTCTGATCTACATTTGTGACAGGCACTGCATTAAAACATACAAAAGTAAAAGACAGGAATGGTTTTAGACAGTTTATTCTAGTTTTTATCTGATGAATAAGAGACAAATATCATCAAAGCCCAGATTTCCAGTAGATGTAAATGTGGCTCACAAAAGAGGGGGTTGAAGGACTTCAGGTAAAGGCAACAGCCTCCCCCCTCCTTCCCAGCCCACTCGTGTATGTTAATTTAAGAAAAGCAAACATTTGTAAAAGAAAGCTGTCCAGCTAGAAATGTTGAGAACATGTGTTTTCCTTGTTGCAGCACAGCCAAAAGAGACAAAGTTCCCTTTACACAGTATCACATTTTGCCAAATTAACAGTAACAGTACTATTAATATTTAATATTTATATGACACTGTCATCAGGAGGCTGGTCGGGTCTGATTCCTGCTGTATGACATGTGCAGATACCAAAAATTATCTAGATTATTTTTATTTAAGTTGAGGAACTATTGTAATGTGCTACAACCCATGGAGCCTGTCAAGATGTAGGCCCCATCTCCAAAAGCTTAGGTGCATTTTTAGGACAATTTACTTTTATAACTGAGAATTTCAGACAAAGGTCTTCCTTTGTAGCTTTTTGACATGGCATTAAAAGATGAGTTTAAATGTCTAATCAGACAATTACAGAATTTGGTTCTGATAACACCTTTTCAAGATGTTACTGTGGGCATTTCCCATGGCTGGAGTAGAGCTGCAGAGACAGAAGTGTATGTATTTTTGTTTTGGCATGGAAAACTTGGGCATCATGGAGTTTTATCTTTGTATATGGGTATAAGAACATGCTTTTGAACCTCCTGTGAAGTTGGTGAGATGTTTTGCTTTACCAAAACCATGTAAATTTTCCTAAGGATTTGCTAGCCACATAAATGGATATTGTCCTAAGCCTGTGACTGTTCCATGTCCCTCAGTTTAGGGTGCAAGGTGTGTGATGTTTGCCGGTGTAGGAAACGGGTCCTTCCACACAACCACCAAATAATCAAAGATCAGAGTATTACTTCTTCTAGCACTACCAATCTGCCATAAGACATCTCTCAGATCAATATGCTTAGCTTAAATTTTAGTATCTTCTCTTTCAATACACATAGGTTTGATTTGAGGTTCATCCTGACACTAATTGATGAGGAAAGTTAATCTCTGGCCAGCTGAGACAGTTGAGCCCCCAGCTCCATGTACCTGTGTAGTCCTAGCAGATTATCCAAATTACTTCTTTGGGGTGACAAAGTGACTGCAGAGTTGGTGTTATTTTGGTAGAGCTTATAACACTGCCATGACAGAGGCATCCAGGATGGCTCACAGCTACCATGGGAGCTGCACCCAGACTGTAATGCCTTCTGTGGTCCTGCCTTTGGTGGCTTGGAAAAGTCTCTGCTTTTATTTGCCATTGTGAGAAAGAGGCTTGAAGGTTTCTATGAAGCACAGAGTGTAGAAATGATGTGTTTGCAGTCAGGAGTATGCAAGCTTTTAGCTTCAAGCTTTGTGCTTTTGACTCTCCTGGTTGCCCTCACTCTCCAGTTTTGATTTGCATGTTTGTCTCAGAGTGCCTGAGCTGGGTTCAGCCAACTGTTTTGCTCCAGGCAACCAAGAACCTAATGTGCTCCAGCAATCAACAGGAGCTCTGTCCTGAGGACCAGATTAGAGCCGTCCTGAAGTAAAACCACGCGAGGCCTGTGGTGTAGCTGTTGAGTGCTTAGCACAAATGGTTTTTGTGGTTGCAACTTGCAGTAGGATAATCTGGTGCTTCTGTTGCACCACGTCACTTGTGAATGCAGATACAGCCTGAATCTGTGTCTGTAAGGAGCATACACACACATGCAACCTCATTACCTCTATGTGACAGCCTGTCTTCCAGAACATCAGTGATTCCCTTGGTACCCGGGAGCCTGGGGATTCTTTGGTGAATAAATTGAAGTAGGAAGATGTGTTTGAAATTTCTATCATCTAGGATCCTTAGCAAACTCTCCTGTGACAATTGCACTGAAGAAAAGTAGGTGGATATATGTGGAAAGTGTTTCTTGAAGCTATGTGCAATGACAGTTCACTGCATTTATGTCATTCCTTGAAGAGTTATTTTGCTTCCATTACTTCCACAATGCTTGCTACGGAGCAAATTCAGGCAAAATAAATAGTGTAAATAATATAATATCACACAGAGATTTTCCAAACATTATTTTTCTTAGCCAGCTAAAGGGATATTCTCAGCTCTGAAGACAATGGAAGAAATTTTGTTCTGATGTAAACATGCCTATCATTCAGAGCCTGGGAAGTTAAAGCTTTGAACACCCAAAGGCTCATCTGTTCCACTTTTTCCCTGACTTTATCCAGGCCTCCGTGTATACTGTGATACTGTGTAGGCATAAGAGCAAATTTCTCAATCAAATTAAATGGTTGGCCTAAATTCTTTTCTCTCAGGCTTGCTACTTTTAGGTAGGAAAGGAGTGCTGCATTACATACCGCTTGTGAAGAAATACCAGGCTGTGCCTCCAGTGGATGCAAACATAAATCAGGAAGCCTTGCTCAACTGAACATCTTGGGTTTGTTTTCTGTGTTCTGCTCTCTGTGTTTTAGTGTTGGGTTTGTTTGTTTGTTTGTTTGTTTTATTGTTTTGGGGTCCCCCCCCCAGTTTTTTTGGTTGGTTAGTTGTTTTTTTTATTTTTGTTGGGGTTTTTTGTTTGTTTTGTTGTTGTTTGTGTTTTGGTTTTTTTTTTTGTTTGTTTCTTTTGTTTTTGTTTTTGGGGTTTTTTTGTTTTGTTTTGTTTTGGGGTTTTTTTGAGGACAGAAATGTAATAGTAATTAGGACTTTTTTGAGGCACTTCACTAGAATTTTACTTCAGCTACCAATCCTAAGACTTTAATACATCATCGACAACTTCCAGTCTCTGGTGCAGTTAGTAGTAACTTTCAATTTTAAGCTGTACACCTGTATCATAGAAATCAGATCAATATATTTTCATAACTGTCAATTCTAATAGATCTGTCTAAATACAGTGAGACATAATTGGGTTCCTTCCACCTCTTTCATTCCTTCCAACCCACCCATCTGTTTCTTCACCAAATCAGAGATTTCCACCTCCAAATGGAAATGACCACCTACCAGAGGCCCCTTCTGGACCATTTATTCCATTAGTTTTTTAACCCCATTTGCAGTGTACAGCCAGATACGGGGTAAGAAATTGTCCAAGTATGAGGAGGTGTAGAAAGAAGCCAAAACATGGTTTGTGTAATGCTGGAGCTGAACTAAATCTGTGAAAAACATAAATATCATCAAATATGTTAAGACTTGAGTAAGCTTTGGATGTTAAGTATTTTGCCCAAAAGTGGCATTTCAGTGGGCTTAGAACTGTTCCAGAAGTCAAGACAAGCTTGTCATATTTGAAGGTGAGATGGAGAAAAGACAAGGAGATACATAAAGATAGATTACTTGATTTTAAAAAGCCACCTGTCTCCTTTCTTTCAATAGTTCATCTGGCAAGGGACTCATTCAAAATGCAAAAAAGAAGGCTTTAGTTTCCTCACCCGCCAGAGAAGATCTGAGCCCACCCTCATCTCCCAGGAACAGCCCCTAATCACCAGGCTGTTTGGTATCTCCCAATAAAGGATGGGGAGAGAGTTGTTTTTTCAATACCTCTGAGAGAGTATGTTCTACTTTGTTTACAATATTGAAATATTCATGAGAGTGATGTCCTGCCTCTCCACTGCAGAGCCTAAACACCATGATATAGAGCTGTTCTCTCCGGCTTAATGAATATTTCAATATTCTATATAGAGTGGAACAACATCAACAGGGGAAAAAAAAAACCAAAACAAAAATTATTTCCCAGCAGAATATTCCCCTGTGCATCTGTAACCTCCTCCTCTAGGTTCTAATCTCTGCAATGGACGTGGGAACTCAATCTCAACCTTCTACCTCCTGGCTGAACTCTGCAACCATTGAATAAAGAGGTGGTAGTGCCTGTTTGGGGCATTTTAAAAGCATATTGTATCCATTTTTTTATTTTTTTTTCCCTAGGAAAGAGGCCAAAATAGAAATCTATAACTTTATTTATTCTTTTAATAACGAAAACCTGTACATGCTTCATATTAGTTCATTGGGCCTCGCCAGGTTTTGTTCCCAAATTCAAAAATTTCATACTTTACATGCCTCCTGGCTTTAATTGGTGGGAAAGTATCAGGGGAAGGCAAGATAAATTTGCAGCTTCCTAATGTGAAGATGAAAAAGCACTGTTTGGAAAGATGATGTTGGCAATTTTGAACTCCTGATTATATAAGATCAAATATAGTCCCTTTATAAATTAATAGGGTGATTTTTTTTTTCATGAGAAGTTTTTTTACATTTACTGGTAGGTTCAGAAATTCCACATGAAAGTTGTTTGGTCCGTGAACATGGGGAACAGACCTTTCAAAAAAGGACTGTTTCTGAACACATGCTTTTCAGGCTATTGCTGCTGTTTTAGAAATGACTTGCTGGATTTACTTCAAACCTTAACATAAAAATATCTCTCCTGGCTGTTCACCAAAGTACCTGAAATTTCAGCCTATTAGGGGTTGTCCTGCCTCTATTTTTTGATCAAAGTGGGAGTAAGAGGTTCACAATCTGGTTTGTTAAGAACGATGTCTTACAGCTTTAAATGTAACCCTCTTAGTTTTTTTACCATTTTACCTTTGTGGTTAAGACAAGTTGCAATTCATGCCAAAAAATGCCCTGCCAGCACTGAGGCTCCTGTTTCATTGCTTTATTAGAGCTTGAGCTACATGATTAGCCTGAGGGATAGATTCACAAATAACAGCTGCTCAGCTGGGGTGTTTCCTTAATCCATGCCTCTCCCTTTCAGAATCAAAGCCATACTGAGGTACGAGAAAATTATCTCTACCCTACAGAGCTCCATGGACTGAGTAGGGAAGGGAGTAAATGGGCACATCTCTGCTGGAAATCTTGTAGAGGTTGAGACAACTGCACTTCACTGATGGAACTACTCTCTGTTGACATATTTAATCTAAATTAATTTTTTCATCTTTATGCAACAAACCCAAACTATCTGGGGCATTGGAAAAAGCAAGACACAAAAAATAGCTGTAACCAAGCTGCTATGTGAGCAGTACCATGGAAGTGCTGAGAATGTTTTTAGTGCTAATTAATGTACATAATGAGGTTTATTTATCATCCCGCTTAGGAAATGCTGTAGATGTGCTGCATTCATCTATTCCCACCTCTGTGAAACAGTTTCTCATATATACTTAGTAATATTTATCATTAGGAGAGGTAAAATAAAAAATATGGAACATGATTGTTTACTTATTTACATGGCACAAACAGCAGTTCACTGAACCCAGTATATATAAATCTTAATTGATGAAATCTCTCTGGAGCTATTGGTTGTAGTAGAAACCTACTGATTTATATTAGTTAAAAAACTGCTAAAGTGAAACCAAAGTGGTATGAAACTAAAGTAAATGAGATAAAAATCAGTGCCATTTGTTTACTTACTGTGGCTTTCTGATACTGTTATGTGAAATAATTCAATGAATATAATAAAATCAACAAAGTAGAACTTGATGGGAAAAAAATTTTCTATTTTCTAGATGTAATGAACTAAATTCCTTTAATGCTAAGACAACTCTTCTCTGTCTGAAAGTTTTTGGATGTGTTTGGGATATATTTTGAGACAATAAGAATTATTTTGCTAGTTACGGAAAGACTTTCTATCCCTTCACCAGCTGGGTTTTGAAGTCAGGACCATAAGGAAAGTAGAGCTGAACGAAGGGGTGAAATACAAAATTGAAGGGAAGAAAAACTTGACTTAATTCTTGGGCTATTGGACTCATGTGAATATTTACCCTTCCTAATTGAAGCTAATTGAAGCTCAAGAGAAAGTTGAGGGAGCAGATGCAAGATAAATGGTTCCTATAAGAGCAATATGCCCAGTGCTTTTTTTGAATTTTAAGGCATCTCTCTCCTCCTAACTAATTATTATTGTTATTGTCCTTTTATTACTCTAGAGGTCTGTTTCCTTCAAGAATTCAGAATAAAATATGCCACTGCTAGTGACATAAATACTGGTTTTTTTCTGATAACTCTGCAGAACAGTATTTTAGGGAGAAAGAATCAGAATTCTGCCCTTCCTTTTGCCTCATGGAGGGACTATCTGACTAGTTTCCCGCCAAGACTTCGCTCTGTATAGCTATAAAAGTGGTGAAATTACAGTTGTATTTCAGATAATATTTTGAAGTTTACACAGCTCAAAGCCTGGCCATGCTCTCTGTTAGCTCAAAAGGAGGTGGGTAAGAGCTGACACTCATCTGTAGGTCTGAGGTATGCTTATAGGGTCCATGAAAGGCAACTGCAGAAGTTCACAGACCTGAAAGGAGGTTGTGTGCCCACCAGTCTGCCTCCTTTTTACCCATTATATTGATTGGTGTCATAAAGGATGTAGCTTCTGCCCATGAAACTGAGTATCACTTGTCTTCATGGTTTGGTAGATACACAGGTTTACCTTTTCTTCCTCAAGATATATTACAATTTTAAGAGCTGACTTAATGATAATTTTTTCCTTGGTATTTTCTACTGTTCCTCATTGATTACAAGGTTTGGTTTTTTTAGTTTGAAGTTGGTTGAAAGTTTTTTGCTATGTTCCTGTCTCAGGAGCAAATGCAGTGTTTGCCTATTTGTCTTCTGGTGCCCCATTACTTTGGTTGTCACAGCTTGGTGCCCAGTGATATATATATGCCTGACTCTGTCTGTGGGTGATAGTCCTTGAGCTAATTGCTTCTTCTCTGGCTGAAAGGAGAGCTTTAGTTAACTAAGTGCTGCCTCAGAGATGCAAACATTAAGAGCTGAGATCATTCTATTTTTAAAATTTCATTGCTGTGAATTGGTGCATTGAAGCAGAGGAGTCTGAAAGTGATGCTCTGGGCTCACTGATGACAGCAGGAATTTTTATGTCGGTGTTAAAAAGGTTCAAGACTCCTTCTCTGAGAGCTCAGAATAGTCCTTGCTAGATTTCAGGTATTTACTCAATGAGGCCTTGCTTAAATATAGATCTGTTTCTCTGCGTACCTTTTGTTATAGCCTGGCATTAACAGCAGAAAGACACGGAGCTCTCACACAGTTTACAGGACACACCTCCCTCCTGCCCTGCAGGAGCCCCACCGGGGGTCTGTATGGGCATATGGCAAGAGATTGTCTTCTTCAGTGAAGCTGATTCACCTAATCCTTAAGTGAAATAACACCACACAGAGCAGCCTTGTTTAAGCTGCGTATTTGTTTTTTACTTTACAGCTTACAATTATAGTGGAGCATATGGCAATGCAGATGAGCAGTCAAGGTCCAGACCCCTGGGATGAGTGTAGCTGCAGTTCTACCTCAGTGAAAGCAAATGACTCCTGCCAGAGATGACTCTGGTCCCAGGAGCCATCTGCTTCCTTGCTGGGGAAAGCTGTGTTGGCTGCACAGAGCTGGCTGCTCAGAGAAGCAGAGCCCAGCTCAGACACGGAGCCAGAAGTGTGCTTAGAAATACAGGGAGTAGCACCACCAGATCTGCTTTTGAGTGCCTACAGTAGTGCCTAGAAGTGGTTGAACCCAGGCTATAAATCAATAGTTTTCTGCAGTATCCTGGGGCAAGGGAATGAAGGAAAACAAGACTGTTTCCAGAAGGGTCACATTTCCTCGCACTTCTACTAAAAGGTCTTTCCTTATTGCTCAATGTGCTGCCATTCCACTCAGTCCAGGAGTAACATGACAATAATAATAATAATAATAACAACAACAACAACAACAACAACAACAACAATAATAATAATAATAATAATAATAAAATCTCAGATCTATGCTCTGGCTGAGAACATTTGCATAGACAATTCACATTTCAAAAGGATATTTGCTCTAATTCTTACCTTTCAAAGATCTATCTTTGCAATGGTATGTACCATAAGACTCCTATTAGGTGAAAAAACCTGGCATGGGTTGTTTGTCTGCTTTTGCTGCCTTAAAGAGCTGTTTGTTAGTTCGTTCTCTAAGAACAACTCCTAAGTCTCCCATGGTTTTGATCACCTGTTTCTTTGTCATCTTCTCACTCTTGCTACAGACAGCATTCTCCTGCCAGTATTTGATTCCCACACAGTCTGTGGACTGTGTCTTGTGCCGCTTGCCCCCGTGGGTGTCAGGGGAGGGACACCAGTTGTGTCAATGTGGGATATCTGTTGTCCAGGACAACTCCACTCTCCTGGTCTCTGGGTCTGATTTTCCACAGCACGTGTGGGGGAGGAAG
Organism: Chiroxiphia lanceolata; assembly: GCF_009829145.1. Taxonomy (NCBI): domain Eukaryota; kingdom Metazoa; phylum Chordata; class Aves; order Passeriformes; family Pipridae; genus Chiroxiphia; species Chiroxiphia lanceolata. Next base: position 9,910,493 of record NC_045637.1, on the reverse strand, counting down.
GAAGGACCCTCAGGAGCTCCTTATGCACTCTTATGGTCTTACCACTGCTTTACTCAGTGCAAGTGGCTGGTGAGATGCACGGCAGTGTGACTGAGTGGAGCTACTTTGAGAAGGGCCATTGCAATATGGAATTTATCCTGTGTTTATCTAAATGACAGCAACTGCTCAATGTTACTAAAGGACAGAGAGCATCATTTTCAAAAGAGAAGGATGGTATGACTATAAATCCTATGGAATAATGGGATTTGTATGGGGGAAGTGTCTAATCCCTTTCATAATAAACAGGTTTATGAATGACAGATGTGGATAAATAATGAATACTTCCAATTCACCATCAAGGACTGAATGAGCAGAAGAAAATGCAGTTGCAGCTCTGACTGAATTTTAAACACTATTTAAAATCTCAGAGTTCAGCATGAAGAAGACCTATTTGATTATCCTCTTCTGTTTATGCTCTTTACTTCATTAGTTCTAAATACCTATAATTCTGAAGACACAACTAAAAGCAGAGGTGGGCTGAGAACAAAAAAATGCAAACAAATAATCAGATTTCATGCTTTATCCAAAGTGTTCTTTAAAGCTGTTTCACTATGAACACTCAAGCACAAGCAGTTAAGTGTTAATTTAGTTGAATTCAGTGGGAATGCACATATCAGTCTTGTCAGCAGCAGCAAGGCCAAAGAGACAACAGTGAGGACTATTATATCCAGAGAAAAAATTAGTCCAAGAGGTACCCTGGGCTGGATGAGTTCTCCAAAGCATGCAATATGCTTGGGATTTGAACACATCTGGTAAAGGTAGAAATTAGAAAAGGGACTAAATTTTTCTTATTAGGTCATCTACTCAATCTCCTTGTCAGTGTAGCATCCTTCTCTGAGATATTCCCTTCAGGGTTAAAATTACAGTGTTTTATTAATTCTAATTTGGGGATTTTATCTGCACTGACATAGTGAATAATTAACTCAAGGAACTCCTTGCTGAAGGTTAGCCTTGGAGCAAAGCGCTCAGTAGTGTTTTAAAAAGGCCTGGATGCATTTGTTAATAGCATCTGCACCTGCGCTACTGGCAAATGGAACAGGGACTATCAATCTGGCACTACCTGGTCTCAGGACAATTATCTTAATGGTATGTTGTAGCTGGATTACAAGGCATTTGTATCAGTGTCTAAAGCATCTCCCAGTTCACTTAGAGGCAGGAAATCAGGTTTTCTAACTGAGCTAATGCATGAGGTTTTCCAGGGTATCCATCAGCAGTGTAGCTAAACTGTCTGTGTCAGTGCAGCAATAAATATGAATGCAATCATGTTAAAGGTTGCACAGCGTGATTAAACCCGCTGCACGCTCAGCACAAAAGATGTCCTCGGACCAGTCTCACAGTAGATGGGTCACATCTGCCATACACTGTGGCAGGGAATTATAGAGAGGGTCCCTGGCTGGGGTGAGCTGCTCCTGACTGCGGGCAAGGTGAAGGGCTGCATTCACACCAGTAATTTAAATGGTGTCAGGGAACTGTTCTAGGAACTGGAACTTGATCATTTGTGCTGTGAAAATACCCTCCCCCATCACGCTTATGGTTTGGCTTAAATAGACTATCTCTTAAACCTCTCCTGGCCATGGTTTGGGGAACAACATGGGACAAGCATCCTTCTTCACAGGGAGCCTGAATGTGGCCACCCTGCTCCGCAGGACAGACCCGTGTTGCTCTCCAAAAGCTGAGAAACGACTCTGGGAACATGTGACATGCTGATATAGGTGTGGTTTAGGGTGCATCATCCCCAAACCTGCAAGCAGGGACCTCTGGGCTTGGGTCCAGACCTTGGACTGCTCACAGCAGTCCTGGAGCATCCAGGAGCAGAGCGTGCGAGGAGCAAAGCTTATGAGAGTTCATAGGAGGATTTTTGGATGTGCTTGCTGTCAGGGTGATGTTGCTGCCCTCGCATGCAAGGTCTCATGTGGGTAGTTCCTGCCTCTTTGCCTTTTCACAGAGCTTTTCACACTTGCTTGCCTACCACAAACATCCACATCACCCTTTCTATTCTCTGGGCTTGAACCCATACAATCCCTGTACCAAACAAAATTATAGGTGGTGATCCTTTGCTCTTTTCCATAGCTGTGCCTGAAATACACCCTTTCCAAAAAGGCCTATGCAGCCCAGTTCCCGTATAGAAGAGTGTAACTCAGTAGTCAATCACATAAAAATAATTAATTACAAGTTATACAGTCTGTGTATATATCTATGGATATGAACATATGTGTGTATGTACCTCCACTTCTCTCTCTCTGCATATGTAGATAGGGAGGTAAATGTAAGTCAAAAGAGCAAAACTAACAAAATAGTTGATGCGCTTCCACAGCCTTCCTCTCCCATAACAACTGAAGTCCTGAAAATTTTGTGTCATTATCCCAGCAATACTTCTGTGACAAAAGGGGAGGCAACAGTCAAGAAGAAATACAGATTGATGAAGGAATGGGGGTAGATCCAGCTTGCCCAAAGCTTGTTCACCAAAGCACTGCGAGTGGTGGATAATTGACCCATATACTCCTGGGTTTTGTAACTGAATAAGCAACTGTAATAAAAAAAAGAGCCACACGTTCAGAAGATAATATTTTTCAGTTCATTTCAGGGGATTATATTTGAGATTTCAATATAATAAAACCCCCTCAAAACCTATAATGTCATATAAAATGATGTGTAGGACTCAGAAAAATAGTTACCACTGAAGTGTTTTAGGGTTAGTAACCCAGACCACCTACAACTATTGGACTGAAAAATGTCCAAGTTCAGTTTTCAAAATGCTTCTCTAAGAGTAGCCTGCATGCCATATGTCTGCAAATGTTGCCTTCTACAGTACATACAAGGAAATCCAACAGCCTTGGATAGCTCATATTTCATTTGATGCTGCTGCTGTGTTTATAAGAAACAGAAGAAAAATAATGATCTGATGGCAGAACATGATTTATAGCTTTATGTGTAGGAGTGGGATGAAAACCCTACCTCCTGGCAGACAGTCCCTTGTCCTGCATCTTTCCAGTCCATTTCAACTCAGTGACAAACATCTAAAAGTAGTGGAACTAAAGCAGACCGAGTTTTCCATTTAGGAAAGGCTGGTAAGTGGCCAGATAACCTAAAAATGATTTTTGACTGAAGAATCTAGGAGCAGACAGAAGCATTTCCGTTAGCCTTCTGCATTGCATTTCACTTTTAACTATATTTTGGTTTTGGTTTAGCCTGCAATTGCTGACTTTCTGCAGAGCTGACAGAGATGTAAAGTCAAACCAGCACCCTGGTTTGGATATTTTGTGTGTGAAACTGGCACCAAATCTCAAAAAGAAGGAAACCCAGAGATTTGGAGTTGCAAAAAGTGACCATACAAGTCTCTAGAACTCACTGAAGTGTCCAGCCTCGAACCTCTGTCCAGAACTGAGACCAAGCTTACATCAGCTGTGATATAAGAACAATCAGAGGGGCTTTATTTTCAGTTTTCCAATGGAAAAAGTGTGAGATACATAAGTCTCCAGTCTGGTTCCCAGCAGGATGATGTTAATTAAATGGTTTCAGGCAGGACAAGTCACTTGCAAGCCCAGTTTTTGACTTTGCATAAGATGTAAGATCTAGCACCTCTGAAGTTCAAAGTTTTTAAATATCTAAGACATCCAGAACCCAACTGCCTTCAAATGACTTCAGTGGGAGTTACATCTCTTCATTTAAAGGTCTGACTGAAGCAATATTTAAAAATGGGACTTCAGTTCTGAAACTTCTTCAAATTTTTAAAATCTATCTCTTTTTCAAATTGTGAACAATGTAAATGTGGCTTGGTAAAACTTTGTCATAAAATGAAATCCAAGGATAAATTTGGATTTTATTTTTTCATACTTTCTAGCATCAATGGTAACTTCGATAATTGGATATGGTTTGGACCCATTCCTGATTCTGATAAAGACCAGAAGATACAAACCCATGAACGTTTTTGGAGAGTATAAAAGACATCAGCTACACCAATGGCTGCTGCACAGCAGAGTGCACTGAAAGGTCTTTTACAAAAATATGTCAAGTCCGGAGGAGGGAGACATGTTTTCATGACTTGTAATCTCAGCTACTGCAGGGTGAGCACTTCCTCCACATTTTTTATTCAGGGCCTAAATCAGTGACTCTCACATGACCACAAACATGGACAACTACCAGAGGATGAATAGGATGACTCCTGAACATCAGCTGAACTGATCTCTCTCTGTAGGCTGTGGCACAGTCACTGCTTCCTTAAAGTCCAAGAATGAATAGTTCCCTTTTGCAAGTAGTTCCCCAAACTGACCCAGGGTCACAAAAAGCCCCTTACAGCGTTGTCAAAACAGATAGTAATGAACTGCTCAACCAACCAAGACACCATTTATCTTTAATATTGGTGCTCTTGATGCCTCGAGCCCCAGTGCAGCTGTGTATAAGATGCAAACTACAAGGCCCTGTCCTATGCTCCATACAATGCAACTGATCAACATTTCAAGATCATCAGTCACTGGAAATCTCCATTCTGAGCTAAATCCAATCCTGCCTCACAGATATCATCAATGGTAGCTGATCTCTGGTAAAGCTCTGTCTAAATCACAGATGCAGTTATGCTCAGTGGTGTAGGCCACAAAACCAAAGACATAAATGGCTTGAAGACAGAATTGCTATTTTCCTGTGCTGTGGTGTTTTCTGTAGGTCAGGGTGAGGGCGTATCAGCATGGACACCATAGGTCAGCCTCAAGCTCACTAAGAGGTAGTTGGTGCTGGAGGAAAAACTCATGTACAAGGTTGACTGGTGCAGAGTTTCTGGAGGCATTTCCACAAATATTGAAAACTCTATTTCCACCCATCCAAAATCCTCCTACACAGAAACCCTCAAACATGCAAGCAAGCAAAACAGGGGCAAATTAAAAGTAACAAATGAATGTTTAACACTTCATCTATTTTTTTATTCAGTTGAAAACAGAAAAAAAAATGCTACAACATTGCAACAAACTTTCTGTGAATATTTTTCTTTGTAAATTTTGTATTTTGTTTCCAGATGAACAGTACACTCTTTAATTACAAGGATGGGAAACACTGTCCTGAGGTCAGAGCAGCGATAAAGAGTGCACAGCTCTGGATTCTGCGATGACACACAGGTTCTTCATCTGCCAAAAGCCTATGTGTGATATATGGCAAGTCACTTCACAACTCCCCTATATCTGTGGTCATTTTTCTTCAGTGTTTGTACATACACTTGGGGCATCAGAGGAGTAATGATTCACAAGCACAGTCTCATGTTTAAATAGTGACAAAAGGATTAATGCTTGGTATTTGAGCCACTGGTCTGAAGTCAGAGAACCTTTGCAAACATGTAAAGTGATTTTTAAGAAGTAGTTTTTATGCAGATAAATTATAATTGATACCTATTAGCCTTGGGCTTTTTTTAACTTTTGGATGTGTCTTCAATAATTACAAAGGTAAAACACAGACCAAAAACCAGACAGTTCAGGAAGCACTGTCACCATTAAAATGGCAATATCTGATTATGTGACTTAATGGTTCAACTCAAATAACCAAAAACAGCCTGAAAATGAAATAAATAAACAATAAAAAAAATAAAAGAAGGAAGACAGAAAATACCTCAAATTTTCTTATTGCTGATGGAAGTTGTCTCATCTTTTTGATTTAATGCAAGACCTCCCTGCCCCTGGAAGACTCCAGCATCACCCACTAGCATTGGTGAAGCGGTCATGCCTGCCTTTCCATTAAAAATCCCTCTGTCTCCCTCCGTTCTCTGTTTCCCAGCCTTTTTCTGCCCAGAGTTTTATAACTCAGCTGTAAGAAATTGCTTCTGGTTGAAACTTGGCAGCAAACGTCTGATTTCAGGCCAGGAATGATCCCCCTCCCCTTGTGATTTTCAAAACCCTTTTCTTTTGGTCAGATTTGAGGCACAGAAGAGCAGAGCAGAGGGGGAGGCTGTGTGGGGCGTTGGGCACGGGAGCTGGCTGGCTCCAGCAGCTTTCATCATGCTTCAGCAGTTCTTTATTTTTCCAGCTGAAATAAGGGTGATTTCTGCATAATGTGGCAGGGATATTTTTGTGTATGTGTTTGTGTTTAAGCATAAAATGGCTGAGTCATTTCTTCTCAAAAGCAATTTTACTGTGTGAGCCACTTGCTTCCTTTCTGGTTCTCCTTCATTTTTCTTTGTGTTAATGTTTAAAAGGAAGGTCCAAAATAACACGCTCCTCTTTGGGTCAGCAAAAACAGCTTCATAAATGCTTGTGTGTGCAACCAGAGTGCTCCTGCAGTGTGGGAGCTTGAAAGAAATATTGAAGTGATGATACTGATACCATTGTAACAGCAGTGACATACACCAAAATCTCCTGCAGGCACAAGGCATGAATGTGGTAGATACTTTAATCCATATGGAATACTTTGAAAAATAAGATATGTATGAAGGGAAGTGGATTATCTACATTCTCCTGCGAGTCAGCTCAGGTGTCCACTTCTTAGAGATGTCTCTTAGTTGTAGGATCACTCTATGATTGCAGTAAAGATCTCTGCAGCCCTTGTTTTTGGAAGAGGCAGCTGTTGAAGACATGAGGATTCAGCCTGGATTCATCCAACCTGAGTTTAGGCACTTTATTAATATGCCCAGATTGGAAGGCTTCCTCTGCAGATGATGGAAGCATCTCTAGAAAGTCCTTGGATTTACATCCTGAAGAGATCACTGCCTTCTCTTTAATAGCTTTAAAAGCAATGAGGTGTTAAAAAAAAGGAAAAGAGAGATGGTTGTATGCTCCTGAATTTCCTTCTAGTTTCTGAGGCTTTTAGGTTTGACTAAGGTTCATGTTTTCCAAGCTTTGTCCTGCAACAGTGAGGTCTGGAAACTTCATTTTCTCCAAGAGAAAGCTGAGATTCTTGTGCAATGCATGTTTTCAGGAGGAGGATCTTTAAGAAAAAAATGCAGTAATGTGAGATGTAATAAAAAACTTTGAGGTTGGCAGTCTTGCAGGAGAGATGTCAGGCTGTAGCCCTGTGAAAGCAACAGTGATGAACAAAGCATAGAGTGTTGGTCTGAATTTGAACTCTTGTGATTTTACTAAGATGAGCTATATGTCTTAAGCCAGACTGGGTACATAAGAATGTTGAATTTTCTCTTTTTCTGTGTATTTAAGCTCATGAATTTTCTTTTGCATCCCATCCAGAAATCTCAACACAGTTTTTGATTATTTAAAGAAGAAAAAATGGTCACTAAACCAGTACTGCCCTATGTGGACAACTGAAAGCTATTCCTTCCCCCTTATTAATTGAAATTGGCATCGTATGTATTAGATGTGGTTTTAATATCCTTTTACCCTTTCCTTTTATTTCCAACAAGAGTGGCCAAATCAGCTATCCTCACTCAGCTCCTGTGTCGCTTGTGGGTGGAAATTAACAGCTTCTGAATCTGCACAGGGCTGAGAAAATGAGAGAGGGAGTTGGGATGTCACTAAGAGATCATGTCCTAGCAGGAACTGTTCTGATTCTCAGTGCCAAACCATAGCTGTCCTCACATGTGATCTGCTCACCTTTATTCCTATCCTGCTGCAGGATAAATTCCTGTTGGAAGGAGAATAAACAGAAGAAAATGTAGTAGTTTAGTGGGATTTAATCTCTAGCAGTGGTCAGTGCAGTGCTCAGTCAGACAGGAGAGGCAGTGATGCTGCACAGCCCCCATGAAGTTTGTGTCTGCATTCACCCCTAAAGTGGAGTATTTCTCTTTAAACATCTCTTCCCTGGCCTCTCTCAAGCTGTAATTGGTAAAGAGCAATTTAAACCTGCTCCAACTGGCAGTAAAATTCTACTTTTAAAAATTGGATGGTACAGCTTATTTGTATGTTTTGAACAATAGCACACAAGAAATTGGAGATGCTTTTGAGAAAAATTGCATTGTGAAATGGCTTTAGAGAACCTCTTCATGACCACTAGGATTTAATTGTGGAAGGCAGAAGAGGAAAAAAAGCAAAGGACAGTAAGTAATGGATTGTTATATTGTTATGAGTCATGTTGCCTCAGAGGTTTTGTTTTCAGCTGGTGCTGTGTCTATCATTATTAAGTTATTTTATTATTAAATTTGGACTGACTCCTTATGGTAAATTTGGGCTTAAAAATTACCGGCTTTGTACCCATGAGATGTGTGTTAAAACATACAAAATATTGATAAAAAAAGATCCAGTAATGAGAATATAAATGTTAAAGTAACGTAGAAATAATTTTTACACATGTTAAACCTAAAGATAGAGAAAGCCTTGGGAATTTACTGGGGAAAAAAATATAATTACCTAAAAGACAAGGTATCCTACCCAAAAAAGAATAAAAATTAAAAAGAAACAGATTTGTGGTTTCTAAAGAAAAAAACCCCAAAACCCAATGAGCACACACACAAAACCAAAACCAAAAAAACCCAACAAATAACCGCCCCTGAAAAAAAACCAAAACAACAAACCAAATTAAACCCAAAAACTCAAGGAAAAACATGTTCTGAAAATTAGTAATACTAAAGTATGAAGTCCTATTTCAGTCTGGATCTATATGAAGTGCTTTGCACTCTTACCACTGTTTACCCCCTCTGCCTAATTTCTGATCTTAAAGCAAAGTTTTTTCTCTCTCAAAGAATCTCACTTTGTGTCCTTCTTTATTATTTCCAAGCATGTGTCTCCCATTCTTTGGTCTCCCCTCTGGAACATCGCCTGTAATTTTTTTTGAGGAAAGGGACTGTCTCATTATGTGCTATACAGACTTGAGCACCACAGATCTCCAAAGGGTCTCATTCCCAGGGAAAGTTCTTGCCAAATTCTTTGCTGGTGGCCCACTTCTGATGTCAGTTTTCAGCTTGGGACTTCATTCCTTGTTGCAAATCCAACTTCTAAAACGATGTTCAGGCTTCCTGGGAGTTTTGCAGCCCCACTGACGAGGGGTGGAGGTCAGGCTACAGACAAATGGGAATGAAAGAAGGGAAAAACCTGGAACAGAGCCATGGGAGAGGCTGTAAAAGCTGTACAAAGGGGATAGAAGAAGTGGAAAATGGCAGATCTTCCTCCTGGGATGGGATGTTCTTGTCCATCCTCCCTGCTTAGTAGAAACTACCATCTCTTAGCACCTCCCAGATCCTTCTTGGATAAAGTAGGTAATGACAAGAATAGTAACAGCAGCAGTAACAGCAGTAGTAACAACAGTAATAATAAAAAATAAGAATGATTTATCTTATTTTCTGCTTGGGTGAGCCCAAATGGACTCATTGTGGTGCCTTCTGAGGACTTTCTATACGGTGTCTTCATAATAAGTCTTTGTGGGCCATCTTGTCTGTCAATCTGTCAAGCAGAAGCTGCATCAATGCTAATAACAAGGTTAAAAGTAAAGAGGGGAGCAATGGCTCAATTATCATTCCAGGCACGTGGTGTAATTGTGCTACTGGCTGCCAGCCATGCAGCTCTTGTGGTAGCAAACAGTGCTTCCCCTCAGCAGCCCCAGCCGCCCTGTTTTCATAGGGGCTGGGAAGGTCACAAAAATCAATTAGCAATATGGGCCGTTAACGAAAGCCAAGTCCAAATACAACTTCAGAAACATTTTTCTGAAAGATTAATGTATCTTTAAAAAACAAGCTGACATCTGTGTCATTTTTCAGAGCTGCTTGTGTTTTCTGCTCCTGCTAGAAAAACCCAATGTTCTCACTCTGTGCAGCAACACTGTCTCTCAGTTGCCATATAGTCATGTATCAGGTGGGGATTGCTGAACTTGATGTTGTCCATACAAAATCCACAAAAATGAGCTCATCTTCAGCTGAGATGCTGTTTAGGAAGCAAACAGACACACCAAGTTGGCTGAAGACAGAAACAGAGACAAGGTGTGATTGCAGGAGTCACCCCCACAGACACTGTAATACACAGGTCTGCCAGCACTGCCAGACCCCAGGGTAAGGGTAAGGCTGACACAATTCAGGTTTTATAGTTAGGCCAGAGAATAAACCTCAGACTTCTGAAGTTTATGAGTTACGAGTTCAATGTAGTACTACCTTGGGCAAGTCACCTTCCTTTTAACGGTCTCTAATTGCAATACCTGGCAGGGGCATTGTAAAATTTAATGAAGTGCTTCACTATCCTACTGTTACAGACGTCGAAAACTATAAAGCGTCATTAAATTCATTGTCATCTGGCACATCAGTCTTCAAATGGTTTAATCTAAATTGCACCTTTGCTTTCTAATATAAATATTTTATTTCTCTTATTCAGGAATGTACAAAGTAAAATATAACATTGCTGCCCACAAGCCTTTTTTATAGTCATATATATTTGTTAGATATTCATACTCTTTCCCTCACTGTTTCCTTCTCTTATTATAAGGGAAATGGTTTAGAATTGCAAAAGCTACTCAAATTGCCCCCTGGGCTCATCTCTGAATTTACCTACCTCATTGTATCATTCAATTAGAGTTCTGCTTCTTAATAGGTGTTTTATATTTTAGTGTCATGAACACTAACAAAACCACACTGGGCAAAATAACAATTTGATGACTCTCTGAGAACATAGCACTACATTTCCTAGGATGGGAACATGGTGGGTACACAAACCATGTCCATTCCAATGACATCTGTGTCACTGGCAGATCATGTTGTGTAACAAAGAGAGGAAAAGTTGCCACATAGTTGATGTGCTTCTTCTTCTTGATCCCCAAAAAAGACAAGAAAAAAAATCACTTCAGTTGTTTCTGTGATTTATTGAACTAGGTGGGAATATTATCTCTAGTGAAATTATAAAGGAAAGATCATTCAGGTCAATCGTGGACCTTTGAGGACCCAACCACAAACCACAACCTTTTAGGTCCCATCAAGCTGAGCAATGGTTGAAAGTGCTTATATGAGAAGGAACCTTGTTCTCACATATGGGATCACTAACCACACTGGAATGGTCTAGAAGAAACATTACTAGGAGAGAGTTTCATAGGAAAAGCATTAGCAGTTACCATTAAGTGAGGGTTACGAGTATTGTGTCTGCTTGGAAATCTTTTTCAAAAGGATTCTTTCCCCTCATTTCTTTATCTGGGAAGTATGGGGGAGGAGGGGGGAAGAGAAAAGGTTTCCCACGTCTTTGAACCTCTTGATTATCATTATTCAAATAGATCACTGTCTCAAGATCTCAAAAAGCGCAAAGCCATTTTCTGTCTCAAAGGCCAGAGAATGATCATTAGGAACACATCTCATTTCTGTAATGTAGGGACAGCCATGATAATTTGTTAAAAATGACGTTATTATGGCAATAATAAGCAAAATCTGTATGTGACAGCTAATTATCTTAATAGCATTTGAAGTTAAACTATTTTTTCTTACCAGTCACACAAGTACAAGAAGAGATTATCAGACTAGGGAAAGAAATGCAGTAGAAACTGAAAAGAAAAAAAGGAGAAAGAATTATCCCATTTTCACCCAGTAGAGTACAGACTGTCAGTATTCTTTAGCATCCCTGGTGCAATTTGGTTTTGGTAAGTCCACTAAAACAATTGTTCCTTTAACTATAGCAAAGAGCAATTTACCGATTATCTGTTTCCTAAAAGCATTGAATGCTGAGTATCCTGTTCCATTTCCTGTAAGATATTCACATGCAATTAGATACAGGCAGTGGGAATGTAATGTAAAATGGGTATTTTGTTCTGAAACATGGCAATGTGCCTGTGCTCTTCCCCATCTCCTTGAGCAAAGTTCAAGTGCCAAAATGAAAGGCATGTTTAATGCCAAAGGTGATTCAAGTTCAGGCCAAAAATAATGCCAGACAACTCAATTTTGAATTATTTTCCTTCTAAACATTTTTTTTTGGGGGGGGGGGGGGGGGGAAATGGAAATATTGCTGGGTGTTTGAGGATGAGATGCTAACAGCAAAACCTCTTGCAAGCTATTCAAATATCAGCTGCTATTGTGTACAAAGTCCTCCCTATCACTGTGGAATGTAGAAGAGGAAGCCAACAAAACAGCCAGATTTACAATGTACTTGTGGAATTTTCCAGAAGCTCTAGTGTTCTTTAAAAAATATTAAAAATGCTGTGAGAATGTTCTTTTCTTCTAACATTTTTGCCTGGCTTCCAGGAAACAGGTTGCACACATAAAATGATTTTGTATAACTGCATCTCAAGAAGATAGCCTGGGTAGATTAAACTTGAAGCTAAGAAATCATAAGTTAAATATTTTCTGTGAAATAACGTACATGGAAAAATCCACATTTGCATATTTGAAGAATCTTGCTTTTCATGTGTAGCATTTCAGAACACCCCTAGACCTCTTTTCTTTTTTTTTCCTTGTTAGACAGCATCCAGTTATTTCAAATTTGCTTCTGAGGCAAAGCAGTTGCTCACAATGATAATATTTTGAATAACATGTCCAATAGAGATGAAACATGAAGCCATAGACTGGTTTGCCAGCCCATTCAGTGTGAATTCTTGAATAAGTCCTTCCATCTGAATAAAGCCTAAAGACAGAATGGCCTTGGAGACAGGGATATGTGATATAAACTAACCATGGTTCTTGGAGGGTCCTCAAAATTAGATTTGATAGCACTGGGTTGGAGTAATGAAAAGGAGTGACATACCAGTGGTTTTGGCCTTAGCTGCTAAAGAAAGGTCTTGAAGAAGGTGATACATTTGAAGTTTTCTGACCAAGTTATTTGAGCTCTGTGCAATGGAATATTTCAGTGCAAAAGTGGTAGAGAGAGAATTAAAAAACCCACTTTTATCAGGTTCTTCTCTGGCAGGGAAAAGTGAAGTCTTCTGTTCACCCGAAATGACTGCTTCTCATTTTGTCTGAAATCAAGGAACAGCAGAATCCAAAGCCTTTGCACTTCTTGATTACAGTCAAGTGTGGAAATGAAAGGTCACAGAATCATAATGGAGAAATGACTCCTCCTGAGGACTTTGAAGACAAATGCACTTGGGAAAGGATAAACCAAGGAGCCAGAAGCTCAAACACAAAATACTAAATGAGCATAAACTAGGTATGAATGGAAGGCATAAGGGCAACATAAAAACCCTGTTCTTGGAATAACCACACTTTACAGAGGCAGAAAAGTGGACATGATTATGGTCTATGCAATGCTGTTTGAAAAAAGTGAAGCCTGAAAGCAGCTCCAGAGGTTGTACAGCTGTGAAGGGTAAGAGGACAGTGGGGATTTCCATCTTTGCTGACAACACAGAGCCTCAGAATTAGGAGCAGGAATCTTGAAGGAGATGGCTGCAAGGACAGCCACTTCCTAGAGGAGTCTGTCTCTGAGAAGAATGCCATGGGATGTAGTTGTGTGATGGGCACAGACACACACTCATTCTGACTCTCTTCTGAGACAGCTGCACCTGAGCTACCTCCAGCAAGAAGCTGTGGAGCTCTGTTTCATGCTGTGCTGAGTCAGAGTGAAGATGCAGTACTGAGCACTTGGGCTCCCAACAGTCCCAATGAAACCAGCTAATTTGTGTGCTGGATCCAGCTTGTCTCTGACTGGCTACTGTGAGTCTTTCTGCTTCTCTGAGATTTATTGTCAAAGAATCTCAGCAGGGAGTCCTGTGAGAAAGCTTTATAAAAAATGATACATGAAAGAAAGATAGAAATATATTCACCAAAATGGAATAGTGAGCATGAAACAAAAATTCATTAAAAATGTATGACCAGAGTAATAGGACTAGCTTTGTTTTGGCATTGTCAGCCTGCAGATAAAAAAGAGGGGGAGAATCATATTACACAGATGAAAAGGAAGGAAGGTAGAAAACTGGATTAGAAACATATCTATACACTTTGGTTTTAAGGATTATCATTGAAAACCATATAAATCTAAGAACATTAAAAATCAGAATGCCAAAAGGGGCATTGGATGACACGGAATTAATTAAGGAGAGAGAAAGACAAGGACAGAAACCATTTCACAGGAAACGAAAATATGAGTGTGAAATCTGCTGACTTCAGTGAAATCAGCATCTGGATCTCTTTGACAAGAGAGAAGAGATATGGAGACTCTACACAGAATACATGCACTGTTATTTTCAAACTACTCTTGCACAGTCTCGAGAATTATTTCCCAGGCTTTTGAGAGCTGAGGCCCCCTTCAGGAAGATGGATCCACCCACATCCTCACCTTGTAGCTCTGTCAGGTGTTGGACCAGATGTTTTCCTATTGCTATCTGCCCTACTCACCCTTTCCTTCCTGCTGCAAGGAGGAATGGTGAACTGGTAAAAGTACTTCTGAATTGTGACACTTGCTTTGATATATTTGGGACAAATATACAAATAACTTTTTTTTAAATTTGTTTGGGGTTTTTTAAAGGAATTGCAAAATAGTCATCTGCATTTTCTAAATGGGAGGGCCTTTAAGATCCTGTAGCCTGACCTTGACCATGCTGCAGGCCATGAAACACCAATTTCTTCACTAAGCACAACGTGTCTCTCAGTGTCAACTGGAATTTCTCATTTTTTTTCTGTCTCCTGTTTGCTTCTGCCTATCAGTACAGCAGAACAGGCAGAATCATTTTACATGGCTAAAAAATCAGCTCAGAAGGAATTGGCCAGTAAGCCTGGATTATAGATACTGCTGAAAAGGGCAAACTGGTGGCTTCTGAAGAACTTCTTTAGCCACAGTCACTATTAGTTTGTCATGCTCCCTGGTGCTTTGAATAAAGCAGGAGATTAGAGGGTGGCATCTGTGAAGAACTCAAGGGCATCCTGTTATGTTAATCCCTGAAAAAGTGTTGAGCGGAGCAGCCTCCCCTCTCTCTGGGCTGCCGCTCTGCTTCCCAAAACTGGGAGCACCCCAGGGAAGGTTAACCACACAGCACCAAGGGTGGAAGTGATCAGACACTCTTTGTGAGAGATGCAACCTCCACTCGCTCGAGTAAGCCCATGATATATGAGGTCATGGTATTAAATGGTCTGGAAAAAACAGTGTCTATCCTTCTTTTTTTTGCCTCAGAAGAATATAGCACCCCTGTGCCCTTTGTTATCCTCTCCTTCACACAGCTCCATTCACTTCTGAGTTTTGTCAGGATGGTAGATGATTATTTTCTTAATTAAGTCAGAGCCAAACCCCAACTTTGTTCATGTGGACAGAGAAGATTAAAACAGAACAATTGAGGTTAATAACACATTACCTCAGTGTGAACTTCAGAAATTATCTATCTTGATTCCAAAATACCTTGGTAATTCTTTGAATGGATTACAGTTTCCTTTTAGGAGAGAAAACAAACCTAAATAGTCCTTGGCTAGGTTTAATTGTATGTGTCTCATTCTGCAAGTTCATGTTGAGCCAAACCCCCTTGGTTTGGTTATAGAAACTAGTTAAATTTGGAGCTGGGAGCTGAAGTCACTGTGTGACTTTGGGCTGGTACTAAAGTAGCTGAAGGATGGGGAGGAGAAGCAAAGCAAGTTTTAAAAGCTGTAGCAGAAGTGAGTTGTGAATCCAAGGATAACAGCTCTTGTCCTCAGATCCCCTCTGCCTATGTTCGCCCCGCTGTACACAAGGGCAAAGTTAGTTATCGGCCAAAGTATTTTCAATAAAAGATTTTCGGCCTGGCATGCACTGCTTGAAGGTTGATAGAAAACACTGCATAAGATTTTTCTGCAATAAAAGGTCCTAGAGTCTGTGTCTAGACAGAGAAAATTAGGAACAGGCTGGGCTTTAGGTATTTAAATCCTGGGGACTACCATGGTAATCCCAGCGTAGCCAACACCCAGCTTAATGTTACGTGTTCAGCGTCTTAAGACGCTTAAGGATTGGGTAAACTCCAGTCCTCATTTCTATCTTTCAAACAGAGATTTAACATCCTTAGTCTTTCCTTGCAGTGAGCCTTTGTGATGAAATGGCCCCTGCAGCCTTATCTGGTTGGACAATGTTTCCAGTCCCACTCCACCTGTTGCCTGTGTGGGTCCCACAGCAGCAGAGACATTCAGGGTCTCTTCATTGAACTCATTATGCAAAACATGGTCAGTGTCCAGAGAGATTGGCAACAGTCAGAAATAAATGCACAAGGACATAATCGTTTATAAAATAACACAGATCAGATGCTGCAATCCAAACCTCACTCCTGGTTTGCTCCATATGCAAGGATAGATAATGTTTTTATTTTATAGAGTTCACTGATGAAATAAACAAGGCGGGGAAATAAGGTTTGGTTTTATTCCATAAGTTAGGAAGGACTGAACTTATTGGTTATCACATTTATTTCAAACCACTGTCCCAGATTTAAGGCCTCAGAGCAATGCAGTAACTACTTTTGTTCCACTTTTGCCCATATAACTGTCCCAAAGTCTTCGCAGAAAAAAATCAGTAGACTTCCTTGTTAAGTTTACGTTTTGATGAAATGATATTTTTTCAACAATTAAAAACAAAACAAAACAAACAAACAAAGTAGCAGACCTCTTTGATCATCTCTGGCTAAATTCTATGTTGCCTTAATTCCAAACACTTGCCTACAGGTCCAGAATTTGTCTAAGCAAACAGTTTTTCCTTTTTTTTATGACTTCTCAGAGAAAGAGAAGGAGAAAGACTCAGTTTTCTGAAGAAGAGCATCATGTGGAATTTGGTACTGCTTAGTGACAATAATCTAGGTTGTTGCCTTTCCACTGAGTTGTCATATTCCCACTTGGGATCCTGGGACTCCAGGTGTGGCTGTAGTCTGCTGGGAAGAGGTGAAAATGCTTTTGCTTGCATTTTGCAACCAAGCCAGATGGCAGAGTGACAGTGGGTCAGGCTGAATGTGACAGCCAGCAGTGCCTTGGAGCCCCTTCACCTGCCTCAGCTACTTGGCCAACAAGGGACTTGAGGACGTGTTTAACTCTTTGCTGTTAAAACTGCAACTCAGGCATGTCCTTACATGTTCTGTTAATCAAGACTGGATTTCATCACATGTTTTGCTAAACCAGGGTCTAAAATCTTTTGGTTGTTGTTGATAAGACATTGTCTCTAAGCTCTGCAATAGAAGCCCTGTCCTTTGTAACTCTCGTCACACTTCCTTCAAAATGATTAAAGTAAACAACAAATGTCCAGATTTCTCTAGGACTGGGATTTAAATCATTCTTTTCATTTATTTTATGGGTATATTTTATTAGATATTTGCAAGCATATCTAAATGTAATAAAGCATGGGACTGTACCATAATGATCAAATCTATAAATATTTAATATGCTCATACCGTAGAAGACATTCGTCATGGTGTTGAAATTGCAGTCAATTTTTATTTCAGTACAGGTCGACTAGAAACTGATGGCATGTTGAGGATAGATGTTCACCTTATACTCCACAGATTGCCCCAAACTAGTGCTTTAAAGTGAGCTGTTTGCTAGATAAATCTTTACCATCTCTTTGTTTTGACAATGTTACTTCAATGCTCCATCTGCCTGTCCTCTATTAAATTTACCAATGGGAAAAAAAATCAATAATCTATTACTCTCCTGAAAACCCTGTTGTTGCATTAAGAGGAAAAGAATATTTGCCTGGGTATTTATGGTGAGGGGAGTATGAATCTGAGATTTCAAAACTGCCAAGTTCCAGCGTAGTGTATGTTGTGCCATGTATCGAACATGGAATTCACCCTTTAAGGAAAAACCAAAATAGCAGTGGCACTGTGAAAGTGAGAAATGGCAGTGGCAATAACCAGTGTCTTCATTTGTCTTTACCTGCAGGGTCATCATGGGCAACTCTGGCAGCTGTTAGTAAAGGAAGCGTAGTTTGGTAGTGTTGCCACAAAGACTTTCCTGTTTGTTGTTTTCTGTCCCTTTCTCCACTTTTATCAGTACCCTTTGCTACCAGAACTTTCACTTTGTCTAAGCAAACCCCAGTGCTCTGCTCACAGCTCAGCTCTTTGCAAACACCTGCTATGATGGGGCAGAGGCAGCTGCTGTGCAGCTCCTGTCTGGCACTGTCATCTCCTGACTGGGGGGATGTCAAGTGGTGTAACTGGAAATTAGACTGGCAAAACAACTGTTCCAGTCTTTACACTTCCCCTTCCTCCCCCGCTAAACCTACTCTTTCTGACTCAGCAACAGTGAAAACCGTCCCCATAACTGAGTATATAAATATATTTTTTCTGCCTCGATTCAGCACATGAAGCAGTGGGAAACAGAATAAAAAAGTTTCAGATGCTGTAAGCTTCCTATGTCCCCTTTCCTACATAATCCAAAGCACTGAGTCTGTAGATAAGAAAAGAGCCTGCTGGGATCATGGTAAAAAATATTCTCTTTATGCTGCTGTGCGCTATGATACCTCAGAGAATCCCGATGGATCGTGTACTTGCAAACAATGTTTGCTCCATGGACAAAACTTAAAAAAATTGTCATTGCTGCCCACAATGTGGTGACTTCAGTAGCTCTCGGTATAATTAAATAGTCCTTGGTTAAAAAAAAATCTGTTGTCTTTGTCTGCTCCGATTACCTTAATAATGTAAAATTGTGGAAATTTACCAGCAAAAAAAGCCAGAAGTTCACTCAGCTGGAGATATTAGAGATGTGCCAAACTCAAAACCTGATATCTAGCACCCCTCACTGAATTAAAATAAATAAGAATTCTCCTAATTTCGACTAATCTATTTAAGCATGCGGATCCAAACAACCCTCACAGGTGTCTTGCACTGTGTTCAATGTCTTTAACTCCTGTTGACATCAACGTCTGCATTTGCTTTTTTTATTGAGATGGCCCTTAGTCTGCATCTCAGACCAGACTCACCACTGGACCTTCACTAGGGTGCTCTGTTGGATTTAGGTGGAGCCGGGATATGGCACCAGAGCATTGTGGAACTGTGGAGGTAACTTTTTTGGCTCACATGTTGCTGCTTAGACTTTTTAATCAACCCACAAGCTGCAGGGTAAGCACAGTGCTGCTCTGTGTGTTGAAGGCAACCTAGACATGGGTATAAACATGGATACATATGCGTCGCCTTCAGTGTTGCCACAACAAATGAGATTTGGGGGCACACAGGAAGGCCAAGTGAGGAATAGCTACTCATTCCAATGACTACATTCCTAATGAATAAATAATATTTGTCCAGGAAAGGAGAAAGAGCTTGGCTGAGTCTCAAGCCGTGTTGTTTGGACTAGGGTTCATATTCCTACACCAATAATTATACAGAGAATGCAGAATAGCTCTTATAGAGGTTGCTGAAACACAGTCAGCTGAGAATAGCAATTGGACTGCTAAGGTAGTCAACCAGATAACTGGGAAGCCAGGTCCAAAGATATGTTCTGCGTATGGATTTGGGGCTGGATGTCCTGATCTCAGCAGGTGCCTTAACAATAGTGTCTTGGTTTTCCTAGGGGAGGGAAAACATCTCTCTTTTTCTTTGGTTTTTTGACCAGAAATCCTATCCTACTGTGGAAACCTTTCTTACGAAAATTTCATCAAAACTGGCGTATTCCCAGGAGAATTCTCCATTTCAATAAACTGGCATTTTCCAAAGATAAACTACGTTTCTGAAAAATGCCCAAATAACTCTACTGCTTAGCACCTGCTTAAGTTGCTAAACATTGGACGAAGTGATTCACATTACCATGTAGCGCCATAGATTTTTTTCATTATATGATACTTGCAACAAAGGCTCTCTTTTACTCTACCAAAGAGCGCTCACAGCAGGGTGAGAGCTCAGGGGTGATCAGGCCATTAAACATGTGAGACTCCCATTGCATGATCGAAACCCTCAGGCTTTGGTTGCTCAAGATGAAACACTAGCAACAATGCCATCCCGAGGTGCATCTGTTCCATTCTGCTCTCACTGCTCCATTACCCTTGACATGTGTCCGCATACCCTCTTGGGATGAACTGCACTGGGGAACTTAAACTGGTTTTAGAATAACAGCCCAACCTGTTTCTGTGAAAGTGGGCTTGGTCCACTGTATCTTCACAGACAGCTCTTCTCATACAGCTGAGAAAGTCTAGCAACAGGTCAGGATCAAATGCAGGTGGGAAAAGGGACAAAGCAGACTTATGGGGGCCTTGTGGCTGGAGGCAACCAGTAAGCCTGTGGGGCAGAAGAACAAAGCAAAAAAGTGTGACATTGCTCTGACCTCCCTCAAGTAAGTATTTGGTGCAAAGATCTGACTCAGCCTCTTCTTGTAGTCTTGATTAAAAACTCAGCAATGCTCACAGAAATCTCTTTTACTGACTGCAGGAGTTCTGGTCTCTGAAGCGTTCTAGTCTATCAGAAAGAGCCAAAACAAATTATTTTTGCTCTTAGTAGGACAGAAATAGCAAATCCCTGAGGATATTTTCTTTTCTACAGAGATTATGAAGATTTTTCACTCAGATGGAAACCTCAATGGTAAGATTCATCCTAATTTTATGTATCTAATGTCTTTACATAACTAATGATCAGTCATGATTCATCTCAGTTACCTGAGATGTCTGCTATGGGATGGGATGAAAGGTACCCCAGGCAACATTGATTCTGTTGATTATGTCTCATCTGCCCATTACAGATGAATCCTCTTCCACGTGTTGGAAGCAGAAAACAACATGTTAAGATTTGTGCCATGATGTTCTTAACAAGTATCTTGATGACTCAGATGGCATAGCTTCGAAGGGATGAAGCATGGCTAGTCTGAAATGCTTATTTTCTCTCTGTTTATGCACACATATACACACAGAGCTACTTAAAATACATAAATGCTGAAAGTCCATTTTATTCCATAATTGGTAGATTCTTCACTACAAAGACTCGACTCTTTGAGCCTGGCACCCTGTAGGGTCACTTACGTGACTGTAAAGTGGGTACTTATTCCTGTTGTGAGTTTTACGTCTGCTTAGAACAGCTGTGAATGGCCAAATTTAGTACAAGATGGCAGAGAACTGAGTCCTTAGGAGTTTCACTCTCCTTGACTGCAGATTTTTTATCCCCTCAGTGCACAACTACAGCAAAGAATTTCAATCAAAACACGTACTTAACCCGGTGAAATTCTTCAGAGAAAAACATCATCTTTGACAGCAAAACACATAACTAACTGAGGACAGATCTGACAAAATCATCAGGAAATCATGAGATTTATAAATGCAGGTTAATTTGCTTCCTCTTCTCTTCCATTTCAACAGATGTAAATTAAGTGTAAATGGTTATTAAAAAAATAATTCTGTGTGTCATTTAGTGGCTGCAGAGCTGTTAGAGCCTAAAGTATTTTATTTATTCCTACAGCATATGGAAGATAAGCAATGTCACGGCAAGACATGGTGCTGTGGAAAGACCCCCTGCCATTTCCAGCTGGTGCCCTGAATCAATGCAAATTCATTGACCTCTCTGCTACGGCCTGAATGTGACTTCTTGTGACATGGGTTCCTATTCACTGGAAATGGGTCTCTTCATAGTCTGTGGTGTTAGGACACTCCACTGAGCAAGAAACAAATCAATGGCTTTTCCACAGTTTCTTCTCTCTTTCCCTGTTGGCGCAATAATTATAGTCTTAAGTTACTGTTATTATCTTAATGACCTGTTGCTCATTGAGGAGAATACTGTGAGGACATTTATACTGGTCCTGGCAAACAGCAGGTATCTGGCCCACCTCAGATGCCACAGGCTGCAGAGACATGGTCTGGCCATTGAGAAAGCCCTCATACTGGTGGACCTTATGGTAGACTAGTTTCTTGTTCTCTCAGAAGTTTTCAGGGGCATCCCAAAATGCAGAAGTTAAGGTCTTGCAGATACTTGTAGGCCTTATAGGCTTTTTCTGCTCAAATAGGATAAATACTGTACAACTCAACTCCTATTTTGGAACGTTACCACAGAAACCAACAGGTTTTGGAGGTGTTGGTAGGATGGAGATTTTAAAAGATTTTTTTTTCAATGCTTTATCACTTTGTTTAAATTTGGGCCAATAAAGTGAGTCCAGAGGAGTATGTAGAGCTGTGAGGCTGAGAAGAACCTTGTGCTCTTCCATACCAAGGAAAGATCATGAGAAGGTAAAAAGCTTTGCAAGAGGTCACTGAAGAGAAGGCAAGGTTGGGATTCATGTTATCTGAATGTAACACCTACCTTACACCACACAGAGATCAACATTGGGTTAGTCCTTGTGTCCTGACAGATTTACTTTTCAGATTTGACACCTGTTCCCAGATGGAATCAACTGCCCTGTGGAAATTCCAGTTTCTTTCCACTGACTACAGAGACAGGCTAAACAGTTCAGCTGCAGACATCTACTCTGAAGCCCTGACAGTAGCCAAGGCAGCATTTAACATACCAAGTCCAAGTGAGCCAACAGAAGCAGCAGCTTATGGAGATGGGAAAGGGATCCAAGTTAACACTATTAGCACTAACTTCTTTACAAGACTGAGCTGCAACATCATTCTTCACTGCAAGAACCTTTTGTAGAAAAACGTATCACTCTTGCAGCTGAAATCTCGCAGTAGCTCCCTGCAATGGTGTCTGGATCAACATTAACACAGGAAAGGCTGGAGCCTGTGGGGGTCCCACAGTCAAGTGCAGAGTCACTTTCTGCCCATCATCTTCTGCAAAGACTCCAAGCCAGGTTAATGATTGGCCTATTTCCAATTAGGAATTTGTAGCAGTTGAATCATTACTGCTGTGGCTAAGTCTCAGCCTGAGGGAAGTTTTTTTGGGAAGGAAATCCATGTTAGTAACTGCTGAAAAACCTCAGTCTCAATAAAAATTAAGTCTTATTTCTGTGGGGAAAGCAAGAGTTAAACACATGTGACTATTGTGGTTATTCCTTTGTCACACTGTTTTCTTTGGGACTCTTATTTGTCCTGCCCTTGGGAATGACTGGATGCCTTTTCCTTGGAAGTCAAGGCAGAAATGTGAAAGTATGAGCACAAAATGAAAAGCTCTTCAGTCAAACAATGGTTTCACAGAGAGAGTGAGGGGAGTACATCCCAAACATATAAATATCAATGAGACTTCTCCAATATGCTGTGATATGCAGTTGTACAGATCTATCAAAGGTGTTAAAGAGACAGCTAAAGTGAGAAGAAAAATCCTGAAGTTGAGTAAAGTAAAAGTCACAGATCAAACCTTATTAACGCCTGTCACTTAGAACACCCACGTCAGAGGAAGAAATTAGCCTCTCTTGACACAAATCCCACGTGTATGAAAAGCAAGTAATGCACAAGAAAAGGCATAAAAAGGGATGAATATTAAAGCAATCACTTAAAGGAAGGATTCATCTCTTGCTCCTAACTACGCATGAAGCAAAAAATAAAATGACTATAGAGAAATTTTACAGGCAGAAAAGCAGATGGGTATGCCAGGGACCAGAGTCAAAGCGTGGAAACTGTGAAGAACAGATGAAGAACCCAGTTTGATAAAATGTGGATGATTAAATATTAGTGAACTGGGAAATAATGAATACTTAGATGAGTAATGGGGCTAAACACCGATTAAAACTAAGCACCTGTTTAGAAAGAAAACCAGTCATTTTAAAGTACCAACAAAAAGAAAGAGGTTGAACTCAGAGCAGTGACAAATTTTGCTGTGACAGAAAGACCCTACGTTACTCTGGTTGGATAGAGATAACAGAGGTAAATAACTTACAAGTAATGAATTCAAGGCATGTTTGTGTTTGATTTTCTCTCTTCTTCAGTACAGGTCAAAAGGACTGGAGTTTGTAATCATGTTGATGGAAATGAAAAGACCAGAGGAGAGATAGGGAAAAGGAGAATAGTTCTGTGTCTAATTTATCATGAGGTGATGGAATACATAGTGATGAGCCACATAATTGTCTTCCACTGTTTTGCTGCTGTACAGGTGTAAATAGAAGTAGAAATCAGCAGAAATACTGATGTCTGGTTATCCATTAACTTTTGGCGTCTATAACTGTACCATTGCCCCTTGTTGGCAACAATGATCAACTATCTGAAATCCTCCAGATCTCTAACAAAGAACTCCATGCACATCCCACCTCTGCTGGTCACCCCACTTTGATTGGCTTTATAGCCTCCAATCAAAAACCAGCACAAATCAACAATCTTCCACTGAGTTTGGGGACCAACAGCCTTTGGGAATCTGCCTTTCCAGTTTGTCTTATCCATGCTTGCTGAATATCTCCCTCATCCAACCCGACAGGACTCATTGCCTCCTGGCCATGTGCGGCCAAGGATGAGAGTGTGTATGTCATGTGTATGTGTCTCTATAAAAGGAAGGCTGGGACTGTATTTTTTTTCTGACAGAGGTACAGATGCTACAGCCTACTCACTCTCTTCTCCTCTCATACTCCTACCCTCAGCAGCAGCTAGAAATACTCCAGAGACTGCAATAACCTACACTGGCTGGGAACGATGCCAAAGTGACTGTTGGCTGAAAGTTGCTGAAGTCTGTTTCAGCGTGGCCTTTCATACCCTCTGTTCGAACCTCCTAAGCCCTGGGGGATTAGTGCCCCTCAGAGTCCCATTATATCATCCATCAAAGAGCTCCCCACATGAGGGTAAATCTCAACTGGTCAAGGAGAGCTGGAGGCTGGGCAGCACAAAGACCTTCATTCAGTCCCCAGTGGAGGCTCTTAATTTTTAGGCTTGCTGACTGCTTGTATACAGAGTGAGATGCTCAAAGTGACTGCTTCCTGGGATTAGGAATTAAAACAAACAAGTAAATACAGAGGCAACGTTATCATGCTTCTGCCTTACTATTAAAAACAGTTTTATGACCTGAAAATGATACACCAACTGATTTTGGCAGTGATCACTCATCTAGTCTACTCTGCACATACATGCATCTGTCTTCTTACTTACTGACAGCATTAGCTGTCACCACAGGACTCTGTCTTTGTTTTCTTCAGCAGATTTTTAGTAGGTTCTTCAGCCCTAAAAATAAACAAGCTCTCCTGGGGTATATGTTTGTCTCCCCAGCTCCCACGTGCAGGTTGCTGCATGATTCCTGCTGGTTGTTGGGAGGTTTGTATTCCAGAGCTCTGTAAAGACCTGCCAAATGGTAGAATGGAATTGGAAGCCAGCAGATGAATTATGAAAGTTACTGGGGGTTTGCAGCAAAAGAAATACTGTCTTCCATAGAAACATGGGGTCTGATCTTGCTGATCCTTTTGTGTTTGATACTGAAATGGTCAGCTCTTTGTGGGATACAGGACCTTCCACAGTGGGTCTTCTCTGTTGGCCAGGGGCCTCGGGACCAACTCTGTTGCAAAATATGGTGAAATAATAAAGTGATCTGAGTCACTTTGTGCACATTTGTCTCAAATATGGAAATCCATTCCTTTTTCCATGCACCTTCAGGTCCCTCAGAGTAAAAACCTTCGTGACTGTAAAACTAGGCTATGAGAGCTACCTCACTATCACAGTCCAGCTGAAGGATTTAGGAGATTTAATTTTTTAAATACTGCACTTGGAGAGTTGGCTTACATTAAGGACTCTGAATTACAAAATGGCAAAAAAAGTCTAGGCTCGAAGAGACCTGTGGAGATCATCTAGTCCAACCTTCTGTTGAAAGCAGGCTTTAGATTAGGTTATCAGGGCCTTGCCAAGTCAAACCTCTGAATATTTGCAGTGAGGAAGACTCTGCTGGTTTTTTGGGCTTCTTTTGCAATGTTTATTTGTTTTCACAATGAAGCATATCTTTTATATACAGGACGAATTCCTCTAGAAGGTAATTGTGCCCATTGCCTCCTGTCTTCTTGCTGTGTAACCTTGTGACAAAAGTACCTTCATCTTCTTTATAACTACCATTGAGTACTGGAAGATTATGATTAGATTCCCACTAACCTCCTGCTCTCGAGGCTGAACAAACCCAGTTCCTTCAGCCTTTATTTATATGTCCAATCCTCTGATCATGTTGATGACTGAGACTGTCTCAGATTTTTTAGCAGTTCTAAGAAAAACTGAGTTTGTCTTCATTTCTGTTCTCATCTTGGCACTTTTGGTCATGTAGCGTCAGGCACAAAACATAGTCATGAATGAATATGCTGCAGAAAATGACCTGTCTCCCGCTTTATTTAGCCTGAGGCAGCTTTGCAACAGTGCTGTAGGAACAGCTTCTTGGGCTGTAGATCCAGCTCTAAGTCCTGCACTCAGTTCTCTGAGGCAGTCAGGCTGTCACACAGCTCATCTGTGCTAAGCACAGACACACATTCCAAGTCCCTCCCTTGGAAAGCTGGTTTGACTGATCTCCCTAGAATGCTTAGGCCATATGGTTCTGATTATTTATATAGATAAGAGTGTGTATTTTTCTCTGTCTAAAAATAACCAGACTTAGGGAAGGAAGATGCTTTTGTGTAAATTATTTAAAAATAGGAAAGCTGCTAATCCCTGGAGAAAACCCTCTCTAGTGTTGGATGCGGTTCCAGGAAGCCCCTGAGAGGACAAGACATGGGGCCTGTCTGCTCAACCAGCTTCAACCACGTCCTTTCACACCCTCAGTGAGACCACCCTGGCTTCTCCCTCTTGAGCTAGTGCACATTCCTGCAGAACAGCTGATGAAAGGCAGCTGCAGGGCAAATATAACTCATGGCCTTCTCTGTTGTGGATTCTTTTCTCCCCCTACACTCTGAGTTTTCAACAATGTCCCTTAAACTCTCACTAACTGGGGCTCTAATGAGGCTGGGAGGCTGGGAGGCTGAAGGCTGACATCCATGACTGCTCAAACTCATTTATTTCATGGATTCATGGTCAAAGTTCCTATGGTGGAAATTACTCTGAACTGCCCAGAAGCCCTGGGCAAGATGAATAATGTGGATATATGCACTGAGGAAATTCAGATTTAAGATGGGTGGGTCTACACTGTGTTGGATGAGTGGCCCCCTGGCATGGTTGAAGAACATGAACCGTTCCTCCCTCCTGCTCCTCCTCTGCTTTGAGGCTGATGTCTTGAGGAGGGCAAAGTATTACCCACGGCTCCTTGAAGCCACCACGTTTCCTCTCTGTCTCTCCCACCCTTGGCCAGCTGTGCTGCTTCTTGGCATAAGCATGGAAGGCACCTAGACCATGGTTGCCTTTTGCTGGGAATGTTTGGCACTTGGCTGCTCTAGAAACTGTGTCCTCCAATTGCGCCCATGCCTGCTGAAGGATTTCATGAGGTTAAACACACTAACACTTAAACAAGCTTCAGATGCAAGTGTGAACATGATGGAAAATGTGTATGCTGTTCATTATGGTACAAATAAACAAACAATTAAACTTCGAATTTCTCCTTAGTTATGGCATCACTCCTTGTGACTTCTTTGTCTTTTTGTTGATGCTGAGCAAAAAACTCTGTTCATAAGATTTATATTTTTATAGAGTTCTCTTTAACAAGGACTTTCTATGGCACAATTCATAACCTTCCTCCACTCCTTTCCATTCCCAGTCTCATGCTGTAAGAAAGTTTTTCTTCAGGGTGAAATTGTGAGGGGACCAGCTATTTCTGTCTCTCTGACATTTCTCATCACAATCTCCCTCATTCCCCTAAACGGTTTGTTTCTGACTGTCACCATTGCACAATCTCTTTTATGACACTGGAGGAGATCTGACATTTAGCTGAGCTTTGCATTGGTTTTTGGGTGTAACAGAGCAGTGAGTGCTTATTATTGATACTATTGTCATTTTCTGTAGTTGGTCTGGGAATATAAAAAGCCATCATTTGACATCCCAGTTTCTCTCCCATGGTAAGTGTTAGCTTGGCAGACCACTGTCTCGTTCCAGCTTCCACCAGTTTCACAGAGGATCCAGACTTTTGTCCCATTCAGGGCTTCAGATCCTACAGGCTTTCATGGCTGTCACTGCTGAAGTATGGGAGCACCTCCTATTTCACCCTCCCAACACTTCTGTGAAGAAGGGAAAATACAATTGCACCCATGCTGTACATGGGGACCTGAAACATAAGTAGACTCTATAATCTGTCTTTGATTGCACAGTGGAAGTCTGTGAGATGTCAAGAGCTCAGCCCACATTTCCCCTTGGAAGCAAGTGGTCTCACCGCTGGATGACCTCTTCATCTCTAAAACTACCTCCTTTCAGCCTACAGGGACCTTATCTTTTGCTTCTGTTTCTCAATCAGTGTTTTCACAGCAGAGTTCAGGCTCGAAGCTTTGCTCTGGGCTGCAGTACAGAGCACAGAACTGGCACTCGGCTGGGGAGATGGCTGCCAAGGAGAGGGGTCTAAAGCCTCTCAGCAGCTTGGTGGATGACAGCCAATCCCAGACACATGGCACTTTCTTTCTGTGCTTTGGGAACAGGGAGATGGGATTAGTCTTTCCCACCTTTCCTTTGAGTGTCCAGCAATATGGAAATGATCTCATGTCTCATGGGAGACCAGATCCCCTTGTGCATCCCAGCAGAGCTCCCTGGGTTCAGGTCCAGCAGATAAGTGCTGTACCATATCACATACATAATAATGATTAATATGGTGCACACAACTTTGGAGACAAAAATCATGGGCTGTGGGTTGATCTGTAGTAGAAAATAACAAGATATCAGTGAGACAAGAGGGCATGGTCTTAAGCTCTACCAGGGGAAGTTTAAGTTAGATATTAGGAAGAAACTCTTTACAGAGAGGGTAATCAAGCATTGGAATGGGCTGCCCAGAGAAGTCATTCCTGGAGGAATCCAAAGTGGATTCTCCATCCCTGGAGGCTTTTAAGATGAGACTGGATGTGGCACTTAGTGCCATGGTCTAGTAACCACAGTGGTAGTGGATCAAGGGTTGGACTTGATGATCTCGCAGGTCTTTTCCAACCTAGCTGATTCTATGATTCTATGAACAGGATTCCCTGTTCATTCAAAAAAGATTGGTGGGGAAACTTCCACTTGCCACCTTCTCTTCCTCTGAAGGGCCCTGTGATTAATTACTGACAGGTAGTCAGGAAAAGAGATTTCCTTGCTGAGCAACAGCTAGGTTCTATTTTCATGATGGTGGCAGCACTAGTGTTATTGTTTCAAATCCTCCAAGGGTATATATTAATTAGTAGCAACAGTGAGTTCCATAGATTCAGTGCTCATCCCTGACCCATTTCTCCAACACAAGGCTGTCACTGGAATTTCTCTTGGGAGAGTTTAAAAAGCCCCAAACAAACCAAACCTTCAAAGCAATGTGTTCCATGCCATAAGGGACAAACATTATTGCTGTAGAAGTCTGAGAGTCATTCTGGGACTGAAAGAGCATCTGAAAATAAAGATATTTCCTGAGATGACCTCCTGGTTACCTTCTTCCATCACAAGCAATTCCTAATTGTCAGAAATTGTCCCTTTTTTGTTGTTGCAGTTGATTTCAAGGACTAAGAAGAGTAAGGAATTTTCCTCCAGGCAAGGAAAGGTAGCTGGAGACTTACACATGTTTTCAGTGGAAGTACACTAAATCCGTATGTCTACATTTGGAAGCATTCTCTGTTGTTTTTGGACATGAAAATAATGAAGTTGAGCTTTCTGTTTTGCAAAAAAATAAGGTCTAATGGAAGGAAATCTGTTCACAGAGTCAATTTTGGATTTTCTCCTACATTTTTTTAGATTTGAAGAACTTCGAAAGGTAGGTTAACTCCAGCCCAGAGAAGATGAAAAACCCGAAAATTTCTCATTCCACTTCCAACCAACCAGAAGAAAATAGGACTGCCTTGTTTCAGGTTTATTCCCATTAAATTTCCCATATTCTTGTTTGCTCATATATTTTGGGATATTGTTCTTTCTTGATTTTTTTTTTTTGGTAGAAGTTTTAAAGCCTATCACTAAGTTCAGAAGTAGTATGGGGTCTTGTTTTCCTCAGAAAAGCCTCAGTAACTTTACTTAAAAACTTCTGTTTAAGGGTTAGTCAACTTAAGAGTCTGCAGGGTGGGAAGAAAATATATGGATTTTTCAGAAACTACAACAGGTCAGGTTAGAGCTGAATTTAAGTTCTGTGAAATGAAGATTCAAACCAATAGAAATATTTCCATATTTAAGCATTCCAATGAAAACAATTTTAATTGGAATTATTCCCTTGCCGGGTTTACAAGCCAAACACTGCATCATTTTGCTAGGAAAGAAGAGCCAGATTTGTTAGCTTCCAGTAAGTTTCACAGTCTATTTTCATTCTTTATGTGGAGTGGAATACAGAAAGTAAGTATGGAACGACAAAAAATGAAATGCAAATTAAGTTTTTAAAATTATTTGCTGTGAGCGACAGCAAATGTAAATGCACTGAAAAATATGATCTCAGGTTTGAACATTTCTCCTGCTTAATTTCACATCTGAGAGGAATTCCTATATTTTTGAATTACGTTTCATGGCTGATGTTTGCAATGCTGTCCCTGGTGCCTAGTACAAAGGAGTGTTAATTATTTAATGATGTGTACAGGCAGTCCATGGGAATGGGAAGTGGGAAATAAGAAAGATGAGTAGAAGGAAACAAAGACAGCAACATAATGTAAATAATGAAACTTATAAAGCTCTGTCCTAAATAAACTTCAGAATTGCCATAGCAACAGAAGATAGGAGCATGGCATGGGCAGCATCTCCAAGCCCCTCAAAGACAGATGCTGCTGAAGGGAAGTGAGTGGGTCTGGGATGAGCTTTGCAGAGGGGTTTTTTGGGATCATTTGCCTAGAAGGTTGGAATCTGTTCCCTCAGCTGCAGATGCCTTCCAGGAGATGCATAAATGTCCCTTCTGGTGCTCACTCCTCTTCTTTGGCAGATCTTGGACCCTTCCCAAACAGTGACTGCTTCCTGGAAGAGTTGTGTCTATGCCAGTTCTGAGGAATGATCTTCCATACCTAATCCAGGCTTAAAGCCAAAAAAGACCTTCACAGCACGTTGCTCCCATACTTACACCATAAATATCACACCAATGCCTTCCCTCAGACCCTAGAGCATAGCTAAGATAGAGTTTGGGAGACCAAACCAGAGAGGACCAAAAAGGTCAGATTCCAACAAATCTATAAGACCCTGAAGTAGCAGGAAATGATTTTAGGAGTTGAATTTGGATGTTTGTGTTTCTACATGGGTCTTGAAAGCCAACTCTGTAGATAATACTGAAAGTCACCATGGTAATGAAGCAATTTCTATTTAAACAATCCTATAGGTTAATGCAGATTCTACTGAAATTGCCAGGGTTTGGGTTTTTGTCTTCAGTGGAAGAATGTCTAGATCTTTATTGTTTCATAACATTTTTTCATAAATGTTAGAGTTTGGGAGAATTAAATAACTCACATACCAAGTAGAAATAAATTGTCAGTGAAGGGGGCTTAGAATTCACAGTACATAAGAAAAGATGGATCATTCATTATAACTTATTATAAAGTCCCCCTTGTAGCCAAGCCTTGGGATTCAGTGTCATAACATAATAAAGCCAGTAAAGCTCAATAATTAAACTTCGTTTCCCAAACCCCTTGAAATTCAGATGGGAAAAATGCAGGAAGGGGATATGATTCAAATGGTGATGGGAGGGAATGGTAATAACACAGAGTCAAAGAGAGGTCATTCTGAAACACACCTTGGGGACAGCAGGTGTGATAATAAATTATCTGTATATACTTCTTCAAGACAGGGTAAGAGAGACACAGAGGAATTCCAACAAAGAGTAAATTGCATATGGCAGAGCCTGCCAAGCAATAACCTGCTGATTTAGGGCCCATTCTTGGAGGTGCTCCATGCTCGAAACATCTATAGACTACTGAGCAAACAGAGCCAGACTTGTTCTGGCACTGCAGCCCCTTTCCCACACCGGTGCCTTTCCAGCATCGTGCATGGACCTGACCTCCCACTGAAAATGGTAGTCTGCTCTCCCCAGATAATCCAGGCAGGAGGGAATTTTATCCCTA
Source organism: Chiroxiphia lanceolata (assembly GCF_009829145.1). Lineage (NCBI taxonomy): Eukaryota > Metazoa > Chordata > Aves > Passeriformes > Pipridae > Chiroxiphia > Chiroxiphia lanceolata. The sequence goes on along the minus strand of NC_045637.1, from coordinate 9,878,806 downwards.
TCCTTCCCTTATGTGGTGTAGGGTAACCCAAGGAAGGGATCAAGGGTCTGAAGTACACTAAAACTCATGCGGCCCTCCTGTGTGCCCTCATCCTGAGAGAGAATAGCACAGAAATACAGTGTTGCAGCCCTTACAAAGACCTAAGACTCCAATTCAATGATGCACACAAATAGGCTCATTCCTGCTCATTTGATCCTCCTTCAATACTTCGTAAACCAGGTATTGAAAATCAATGTATGATTGGCACTATTTTGAAAATTGCATAGAGAACCCTCCAAACAATCATGAGAAACCCAATCCAGCATCAATAATTGGTGAACAGACAGTTTTATGGCTACAGTTTAAAGTTTTGGAACAAAAAAAAGATTTTACTCACAGCAATTGCTGCAGCTGAGTGTTAATCACCCCAGATTATGAAGTTTTGTTGACATTTGCAGACTCTGAAATTACGTGACCTGGATTCTGCATCTCCTTTTGCTCATTTCAGAAGTCCAAATTTAAGAAGCAGATCTCTGTTTGTGACACTTTAATGATCTGCAATTTACGCAAAAGAATGGGAGACTCAATAGACAGCTTTCAACATTGCATTTTTTGGTAGGAAGTTTTACTGTGAAAGCCCTCATTTGATCCCGTATCCATATGCTGAAAGTGTATGAAGTTTGGTGTATTCAAGGATGGTAAGATTGAAATCAGAGTGCATTTCCATCTCTCCTCCCCCACTATACTTTGTTTATAGAGATGTCATGTTATACTCAAATATAACCTTCTACTTGTTAACACTTACAAAATACATCTCAGCTTGACTGAGGGAAAGTGGGTAATTTGCCTGTCTAGATTTCTGAGAAGAAGGAATTTTACAGTGAAACAAACTCAGCTAACCTTCTCAAAAAGCTGCATTTTGTTTTAGGTCTGAAATGTCAGTAGTTTGTTTCAATTGTCTTTGACAGAAAGACATTATTTAACATATTTGTCTAGTCTCTCCTGGTTGAAGGTTGCAAGGGGCTATGAAAAGAAATAAGATTTCTTTAATTAATGGATTTAATTAATGGGAATTAATGGGCAAAACATTGGTGGTCTTGCTTTCTAGGGACAAGTTTAATTCACTATCAAGCATTGATAGAGAAATGAATGGTCATGACATGCCTTAGAAATTCCTGCCTGAAGAAAGAATCTTTGCTTATAAGGCATAGAAAAATTATGTTCTTCTGGAATAACTGATCATCTTCATATATGTCAGGAGTAGAGATCACTTCCATGGCATCCAGATCCACACAATAGCACAGCACATCCTATTACAAAAATGGATGTTGTATGACAAGGCCATGGAGTAAGAAACAGCTTGGAAAAGGAGAGAAAAGAAACTCATGTCTCAATGTGGTTAGATAGAGGACAATATTTAAGAACCTACTGGAGTACAGGTTCCAAAACAATGGGAAAGAAAATAAGCTCTGTCTAAACTTCCAGTGGGCGACTCAGAAAGTAGCTAGGATTGGCCAAAAGAGGAGAAAAATCTTAGGAAATTTGAGCAGCTCTCCTGCATAGAGAAGAGCAGCAACTTTGCAGGAAGCTTTTAACTACAGATGAGATCCTGAGGTATGAAGGGACAGCTCCCTGGCAGTGACCAGCACTGTAACTGATGACACCATAGGAAGCTTCATGACACAGATGCTGGGAAACATTGCAAATGGGAGGAGACAGCCCTCTTGGTTGCAGAGAAGGATGCTGGGAAAGATAGGGGGACTCTTCTGGTTCTGTAAAATTGGAAGGAAAAGGAAAAAGAGGAGATATTTTTCATCTCAGCTCATTATGTTGTCATATGTGATTCCAGGTCAGAGAGAATGGAATTCATACAAATTTGAAATACTGGAATGTAAGATGTTCAGCAGTTACCACTTCTGCCTGTCTTTCATCGGACAACACAACTGTCTTCTCCTTAAACATCCATTTGCAATGTGGGAACACAAGCAGCAAATCTTAATGAACTCTCTAAATTGATTAGCTGACTACTCCTGAAGGTCCGTAAAATCATGATCTTCCAAACTCAAAACAAAAAAATTGGGTTCTTTGGCTTGTTGGTTTGGTTTTCTTTCATTTTGTTTGGTGGGTTTTGTGGGTTTGTGTGTGGGGTTTTTTGTTTGTTTTGTTTCATTTTGGTTTTCGATTTTGAAAAAAAAGCATCCTGTAGGAAAAAACACCTGTGAAACATAAACATTTCCATAATGTAAAGAACAGGAAAGAAATAACAGTTAAAACCCACAAATGTAAGTTGCAATTTTTAAAATATAAGTGCTTTGTAGGAAGGCTAAAAGAATCAGTGGGATAGCAACAGTTGTCAGGATTACAAATAATAAATATAAATATTTTAGGGAAGAAAAGAAAAGCTAAGGTCTGGTATAAATAATTTACTGGATACAGATGTAAAATCATGCAATAAGTGTATGTAAAATCATAAATAATTAATAAAAAATTATTCAGCAGATATTTCTATTCTGCATTTGAAAGAGAGAAAACAAAGAAGAAAATCTGAGCCCAAGTGATGTTGTGGATGCAAAACAATTTTTACTATTCATATGAAAAGAAGCTATGAAGCAGCATTTGACATCAGACTTCTTCAAATAAGTAATAAAAAAAGTTACATTAGAAGTCAAGAAGGGCTGAGGCAAGAATTACCCAATCTGCTGTGGTTAGTTGGTAATTCATCCTGGAAAGTAAGGCAATGTTGTATCATCAGATAATCCTTTTATGATTCCTATTATAAGAAAGAAAAGGGAGAAACCAGCAAAAATCAGTCATCCTGATGTTTCTTACAGGTCAGACAGTGGGGTAGTAAATTCAGGACTCTTTCAATGAAGAGTTAGAGCTTAAGAAGGTAATTGACGCCAGGCAAAATGGTTTTAATGGAACCTACATCTTGTTAAACAAGTCTGTTATCTCTTTTTTATAAGATTATAGGTTTGGATGATTAAGACAGCTGTGCTAAGGAGGTACCTTTGGATTTCTCCAAGGCGCTTCACTTAATACTTCCTGACACACTGATTAAAATCTTGCATTAAAGGGAATCAACAGGGCACAAAATAGATGGATGAAAAACTGGCTCAGATAGAACTGGAAATGGAGTTGTTAACTACTTAGTGAGGCAACTAGCAGAGGACTTGTCTGGTCACCAGCTCTTGGCCTGGTACCATGTGATGTTTTTATCGCTGATATAGCAGGTGATAATAAACATTTGTGGTTTAACACATGTTTTGAGATGGATGATTGGAAAGGTCTGCTTTTTTAGTTTTCATCCAGAAAACTAGGGTTCATATGGCCTAATCTGGTACAAGAAGAGGAAGGAAAGAAATCAAATGTCTCTGTAGGGGAGACACAAAAAAAAGAAGAAAGTATGTTTGTAGAGGAATGATAATTTCTTCAGACAGAACACTGTGTGGTTTACTAACAAAATATTTCATTCAGTTGAGCTAACATCCTTCCAAACAGATATGGAAATAACAGAAGTTCAGAGAAGACCAGAACTTTAATTGGGAACTAGGATATTAACCTTCCTTTAGAAGGCTTAACAACCACAATCTATTCAGGTTGTTCAAGACAAAGTAGGAATAAGGAATTTGGTCCTATCTGTGCCCCTGGGGATTGTTGAGAACCAATGTCACATACATCAGCAGGTTAGGCATTTTTTGATCCCTTCCTGAGAAAAGATGAATCAAGAGACCTCTCAGGGTGCCTCCCAGCCTTGTCTTCTCTTATGTTGTGACATGATGGGTTACAAGCTAGAAAAAAGCTTAGCTGTGAAATAAATTAAATATTGGAGCAACTACCAGCAAAGGTACTGAACTCTGCCTCGCTTGAAGTCCTTACAAGGAGATTAGTTATTCCTATTAAACTCAAGCTTACTTCAGTTTATGGAGAAGAATGCAATGGTCTGCTAAGTCCTTGCAAACCAGCTGTTAATCTGCAGAATGGGAGTATTTCTGTCAACATATCTTTGCTACTTAGACCTCCATGCATCTACTTCCCTGAATAACTCTTTAGGTATTACATGAGCATCTCACTGTTTTCTATTATTTTAATATTCACTTTCCTGGGGTTATTTTTCTTCATGGTGCTTCTTTAATATACAGCTTCAAAAATTTACTTTTGAAACCATAAATCTGGGCTTTTCTGGGGTCTGCAGTATTTCAAAAAGGCTGATGCAGGGACAAAACTTTCAGCTGTGTCTTCAGGCTCCTCTGTATATCTTCTGAGGTGTGGGACACATCTCAACTACTTCCCTTTGTCACCTTTTGCTCCTGGCTTGGGTCTTCTAGTACGGTAGTATTGAAGTTTCCTTCCAAAATGCTTGTGTCAGGGAAATTTTGCTGTAGTTTGATAATTTAAAGCATTTTGAACTTTTTACTTAGAAAAAAATTATGTTACAGTTGAATCCTCCTATTTAACTGACAGATGAATAAACTGGTGTTTTGAGTGAAGACTGTGAGCTCTGCACACAGTCTCTCCCTGCCCCAGCCATGGGCTGACACAGAGAAGCATCAGCAGTTCTGGTTATCCCTTTCTTGCACCCGTTTATGCAACAATGGCTTATCTCTGATGTATGAAGAAATGCCAGTCACCTTTGGTAAATTTCCAGGAAACTGTCTTGGAAGAAAACTAACACGCCTTTGCTCCTGAGCAGTCATGTAATTATTATAATCCAATCTTGTTTCATAGTTATAGTTTACTACACTATTTAACGTTCATAAAGCAGGTTGGAAGTAAAGTGCACACTTTTATTGCTTTGCAGAACCCAATGATTAGAAATATTCTTACAGTCTAGTTCCAACAAATAATTGTCTGGTTTTGGCTTGTTTGGAAGTAACTCAATCCTAAATTATTGTTATTTGTGCATCAAAGAATTTTCTCTTCTTGTGCTTTATGTTTTTAAGTGATATCCCAAGCAGTATCATCGTATAATAATTTAGCAATATAGCAAGGCTAGACTATAGCTCTAAGACAAACATATGGAAGCTTTGGATAATGTCACAAACAGTAAAGCAGAGAATACAACAAATAAAATTCACCCTCTCTGCAGTAACTGTTTTTCAAGATTTACTCATAGAAACTCCTGAAACTGAAATATTACCTGGAGTACCAACAGTGATTTAGGGAATGAGCAGGTTAGGAGGGACCATTTTATTTTCAAGGCAGCTCCACCTGGTCCTTCTGACTCAGTGAGAAAAGGTAGAACTGTTATATTATCCTTAGTATTTTGCTTTCTTTTTCACTTATTATCAGTAGAAAGCAGAAGACACAGCACAGGGCTGCTCAGTTAATAAAGCCTTTTTTTTTAAAGAGTGGTTGCTGTCAAGGGTGCATGCTTGTTTTGTTTTCTGAATTCATTACTAGGTCTTTAAAACCTTCTTCTGATTTATTATTCCAGAAAGAATTATTAGAAATATTAAGGCTCATGGTGTCTTGCCTCCTACTGATAACATTTCTATTGTGAACATCTTAAAGAAAAGTTGATAGCTTGGTCTACTCTATATACAAAACCTAATTCCCACTGATTTCAGTGGGAGCAAGGTAGCATCAGTTGATTCCTACTGATTTCAGTGGGATGTTATGAGCTGTCTAAATAGGAATTAGAAACGTAAATACTTTGTTGTAGCAGGGTCCTAGGGAATAATAAGATGGATTTCTGTTATAAGCTGGGAGCTCATCAGCAGGAAATAACTAAGGAGAAGAAAGACTTGTGTGTAATAATCAGATAAAAGCTGAGCGGGAGCCATAAAAATGATGAAGGTGTGAAGAAGGCAAAGGCAGTCCTGGAGTGTCTCAAGGAAAGTATTTCCAGCAGGGAAGTGTTAAGCTGTGCTTTTATACTGCACAGTTCTCATCACACATTTGAGAAGAAAGATGAATTTGTACTGCAGCAGTCACAGAGAGAGGTCGTGGTGGTGACCAGGGAAGGGAGAGTTCATAGTTTGAAAAGTGTCTGACTGAGCTGGGAGCTTGTCTGGTCTTGCAGAAGAAGGAGTGAGAAGAGATGTGGCTGTCGGCTATAAACACACCAAAGGGTGAACACCAGGGAAAGATCAGAATGAATTAATTTGAGGAATACAACTAGAGGAAGAATTAGGGACAAACTGCTTATAGATAAATCTGTCTGGAAGTTAGAAGAGTCCGCCTAAATTTCGCAGCAATTGCTGAGATTCTGGAAGACCCTCCAGCAGCCATAATGAGGATAAAAATCCCCTTTCCTGTTTTTGGGTGGTGGTTTTTTTTATTCTTTTTTTTTTTTAATTTGAAATATGATCAGCTTACAAACAGAACTTGATATATGACAGCTGCGGATGAGACTTGGCCCAGGAGATTCTTCCAGTATCCTATTCCTAGGTGTTGTTAAGGATTGTTTAAACACAGGATTGTCTCAAACAGGCAGGGATTTCCAGTGGAGACTAATTCCTGTCAGCATTTTGTATGTGACAAGAAGAACCTTGGCCAAAACCAAGCCTGCCACCATCTCCAACGTAGCCAGTCCAGAGAGATCTCCCACTTTTCTGGGGTAAAGAGTCATCCCTGAGGATGACTGAGGAAAACTCAGGAGTATAAGTAATGGCCAGTGCCATTTTTTAAAGTCTGAACAAAGATGTTGCTGCAAGAAATAGGACAAAAGAACAAGGAATGAGTATGAAACCAGTTCTTTTGCAAGGGACAGGAAAAAAAAGTCTGCCCTGCATGTCCCTTTGGGACTATTTATCTTGTGAAAACCTGGTGTTTTCTCTCATTGTTTATTACTGTTTTTTCCTGAAATAATCAGTACTGAATCTGGAGCCCAAGGTGAATGTGCTGGTTTTGGGTAGTTAACTGTCTTCTCAGTGTCAATCAGATACATGGTGCTTTATTGCTGGCTGGGGTTATACCACACAGTGACACAGAACTTTTTTGTGTATTGAAACAGTCTCATGGCCTTCATTCTGACCAGTTGGCTTTTGTTCTGTCATTTTGGGAACATGTTAGAGGGTGGTCAAGTCAGCCCTGGCTCCTGGGCCAGCTTGCTCAGCTTGAGAGGCCTGTGTGTGCCCAGAGGGAGGCTGCTTATACCTTAGCAAGCTGAACATAGCTTGTGAAATCTCATCATTTCCACTGAGCCTTACAGTGCTTAGACTTGAGCAACTTCAGTGCCTGTCAAATGAGGCTTTAGGTAGATTTGCTAATGACCTTGAGAGATGGACAATACTGGAGCAGCACTGAATGAACAACCTTTTCCACTTCAGTGTCTTTCACCTTGCAGAACGCTGCTCTGCCATGATCTCTTAGTTAAGAAGAGGGAGTCTGAGGTACAGTGGCAGCTTACAAGAGACTTCTTTAATTAAAAAGAAAGCATCTGTATGAAGGTATTGTGCTGTTTGTTTTGTTGGACACATCTACCCACTCCCTTCAGTCATTCTTCTCATCCTGAGCTGCAGCTCAGGCTGTTCAGCTTCCAGAAGCTGAAATTTGCCTTTAGGAATAACAGCCAACTAAATGCTGTGGTATTCATTGCAGGAAAGATATTTACAGAAGTTGCTCATGGTTGATCATATGATCCAAGTATTCACTAGAGGCAATGTGCCTGGCCACTTGAACTATATTTAGAAAAAATGAAAATCTCATTTTAGTCTAGTGTTATTTCTTAAGTCACACCCCGGGGGTTCTTAGGCAAACTGGGCTCGTTGTGCTGGAGTCTGTACATATGCGATGTAGGAGTCAGGCTCAAAGACTTTTATGATCAAAGCTATAAAAATGTGAAAGTGGGCCAGAGAGGCTGGTAATTAGCTTATTCTGTGAGCTGTGCTTAGGTGTTGTAAGAATTCCCTACTGTCTGTGCAGATCCTAGGAAATGAATCCTGATCTGATTCACTTATCACCTCCTCTGTCTCTGATGCCAGAGTAGCTGCTATAGCTGAAATCAGGCATCTATTGCAGCTCTACATGACTCTAAATGGGGCTGTAGTTGTAGAGAGATGAAATGGGATTCATCTCACCATATTAGACACCTTCTCAGTAGAGCACTGCCCACCAGAGAGGCAAGACCTGCTTCTTCCAGTCGTTGAAGAGATACAGCATCTTTAGGGCATGTCATGCCAGAATAGATGCCTAAAGAAGACCAGACAAAACTCTCTCTCAAAGTTCCCATTTCCCCCTGTTCACTCTAAGGAGTGTCCACTTGTTGATGCCTCTGTGTGTCCTGGTTTTGGCTGGGATAGAGTTAATTTTCTTAGTAGCTGGTACAGTGCTGTATTGTGAATTTAGTATGATACCAGTGTTGATAGCACACTGATTTTTTAGTTGGTGTTCAGTAGTGCTTACCCCGAGTCAAGGACTTCTCAGTGTTCTGTGCTCTGCCAGCAAGGCAGTGCACAGAAGCCATGAGGGAGCATGGGTAGGACAGCTGACCTAAAACTGGCCAAAGGGAAATTCCACACCACAGAACATCATGTTCTGTATACAAACACTCCCACAAACCCACCAAGGCAAGAACCATGTGCTTTCAAAGCAGCTTCTGAATGGCTGGAAACATGATCTGTGCCCCGTTCCACCACTTGAAATGCTATGCTGGGCCTTGAAAAGCAAATTTTAGGAAGACATGGCACCCCAGAAAGAACTGATTTAGACAATGAGACTCATTTCTGAAACACTCTCATAGACACTTGGTGTTGAGTGGGAGCATCACATCCTCTGTCAGGTACCAGCCTCCAGGAAGATTAAATGATGCAAAGGATTCTTAAAGACTGTACAGAGGGCAGTGGGTGGTGGGACTTTCAAACAGAGGGATACACATTTGGCAAAAGCCACCTGGTTGGTCTACATGAGAGGATCTGCCAAACAGGCTTTTCCTGCCAGTCAAAATTTTATTTTCTGTAGAAGGGGATAGAATTTCCGTAGTGCCCATCAAAAATATGCTGAGGTTAAACCACAACAGCAGGAGTGTCCTTCTTTTCTACAGGTGAACTGTGTGCTGTGGCTGGGTTGTATTCGGATTCACTTTGTTCCTTAATTCCACATTTTGCCTTAATTCCTTATAATTGACGGATTTTTGTTACAAGATGATCACTCATGAGGAGATGAATGTAGCTCTTAAGTGGGTTACAGCTTCTGTGTATGCTAATGAAACCACAAAAATAAGACACTGAGAAACAGGCTAAAAATAAAGAACAAAAAATAACAATATATGTCAAAAAAATGCTAGTTGCTCTATATAATGTGTGGAGCACAGTCATTATGATGATGGGGGACATATAATTTGTCAGTTTGATATTATCAGCAAAAAAAGCAAAGCAGAATTGCTGTTAAAGACCAACGAGGTAATTGAAGCTCCTTTTAGCTGTTAGAGACTTTGCTGTAACTGCACTGGGCATATTGCATTAAGTTCTAACTACTGAAATTAGAAGGCATTCAGGAGAGCAATAAAAATGATTAGGGGCTTGAAATTACTGACCTAGGAAGAAAAGAGGAGGTAGATTAAAGCATATCCTTAGGAAGATGAAATGATGAGCTAATTGCTCCACAGAGGGCTCCACATGTGGTTTTCCACACCACCCAGAGCTTCAAAGGACCACAGTTTAGGTGAATGCCAATTCTGATATGTGAGTTAGCAATGTAAGAGCAGTTTAATCCAGAAATGAAAACTTTATTCACTGCTGATGTCTTAAGACACTGAAATGTTGTTTTTGAAGCCACAAACCAAAGGACTGGAAAATCCCTTTGAATTTCTTCCTGCAGCCACTTTTTCCAAGTACTTGATGTCTTTCTCATGGGACAGAAACTCAGATCAGGTTGGTGAAACACAATGCTTTTAAAATCTTTATGCAATACTGGCACAAATGGTTTGTCTCTCTTCAAAGGCCCTTGGGCAAACTTCCTGTATATGTCAATAGAAATTCAGTGAACAGATTGAAGTGAAAATATTGTCCTGAGCAAAAAAACTTTTTTGCTCAACTCTGAATTTGTCACTGCTCTATTTTGAGGTTTAATTGCCACCTAGAGCATTTGGATGACATCAAAAGTCAAAGAAATCATCTGTAAATATTTCACCAATGCCAGTGGCAAGAGTCTCTAAAAATATACAGTAGAGGACAAAAGGCTTGAACTGAACATCAAACTCGTCTGAAAATGCAGACAATGCAGTGAATTAATTTACTGAGTGATGGCATTGTCCTGAGCATTGACCAGCCTGAATCAAACTGGAGGACTAAGTATTGTCACTGTGCACGCTCCCCCATGGGTGGTAGGAGAGTGCACTGATAAACAAACTGCTCTTCTGGAGGGTGAGCAGGGTAGGGCCAAGAACTTGAACCTGACTATGAACTCTTTGAAGCAGGAACTATTATTCACAAGAGCTGGCTGTTATAAATTAAGCCACATCAAAGCTGCAGAGTTATGTAAGCATCCAGACAAACCCTTGACTTTCCAGAATCCACAGGATCTGGACTGGCCAGACCTGAGCCAAAGTTACAAGTGCCAACTGAGGCTGCTTTTAATGATCACAGAATGTTTAATGATGATGTAGGAAAAAGAAATAAATTAGGATCCATTTTACTGGCATGGTGAATTCCACCTTTAACATAAATCAAATTCAGATGAGCTGTTTCGCATGTACTCATGTCACTGAGGAGCTCATAGGATTTAAGCAAGTAATTTTGCAGAGTAAGCATATGGCTAAGTACTTGCTGAAATAGAGATGCTTTCCTGGAACACGATCGAAATTAGCAGAAGAAAATATTGAGACTGAAAAGAAACACTGAGATAAAATAATCCAATCTTTCTCTCTACCAGATGCCATAAGATGTCATCCATTGGATCCTGCATTGCATATATGCTTCTGTGGAGACCTGGAACACAGTTTTCTGCTTGATTTAAAGATCTGCTGTAACAGAGCTCTGGCCTTGAGTTAGTTATGCCAGTGATTAGTTATGCCATCAGAGCACTAAAAAGTGCCTTATTTCAGCAGTAGTTCATCACTCTGATTATTAAACAAAGAAACTGTTGCAAAACCCCAGTGCCTTTTAGGGACAAAAATGTAAGAGGAATTGCTTCAACAGGGCCAATTAACCTACCTCTCCCTCCCTCCCACTTCTCTGGTCACAGCTTTTAGAGTCACTAGCTCCTTAGATCCGGGTCTATTCCTCTTCCTTTAGATCTAAATCACCCAATTTGCTCAGGCCATCATAGTGGTCATAGTTGATATCAAAGGTAAGGCTCAGTGTCATAACTCTAAATCAGAAAAGCACCCTAGGAGAGGAATTATATCAAAGAATATTAATTAATGAAATAGCAAAAGTCTTCTTAGCTCCTAGTAACAGCTACCAAATATTTGACAGCTTTACTCCAAATGTGATCTGCATTGGACTTGTTCCCCATGTCTACCATGTGGAAAGCATGGTTTGCCAGGCTTCTCCCAGGTAGTTAAAGTTCAATATTGCTCTACAAATTTGAAATGTCAAGTCAGATGGAAGAACCTAAAGCTATCCAAGGAGTACATTGTAAACATTCATGATAGGTGCCCACGTGTTTTCACAGCCTGCCAGTCAGATATTTTTTACCTGTGCACACACTCACAAAAGGCAGGGAACCATTAAGGAGGGAGGTGGAGGGATAATTCTATACCAGATCATTCATTCATTCTCCAGGTGTGACAAGTATGCTGGTAGTGTCAGCAAATCAGGTCTCCTCTGCAGTTTCCAGTGTCAAGCATACTGAGAGTGGTCAAAAACTCAGCATGTCACTGTAGTTCATCATCTGTAAAATGACACCTGCCCTGTGGTACTAACACAGTGAATAAAAACTAATTCCCATATAGGAAGAAAAACAGAGTCCTTGTATCAATCTTACCTCTGAGCTAGCTGTTCTGCACTGTGTGTGCTCAATGGACCTACTCCTACTCCTTTGGAGGCATCAGCAGAGATGCCTCCTTTTCTTTTTGGAAGAGGACATGATGAAAGCCTGGCACCTGTGAAGTCGGTGGGGATGTTGCCAGGATACGCTCCAAAGCTTCAGGACTGTGTGAAACAATGACCCAGTTCTATCAGCTGCATCTTTTTAGGTGATCTTCTGAAAGAGACTGGCTTAAACAAGTACTGGCTATCAGAGGGTCACTGCCGACATCAGGTGTGTCTGAAAAGCGACCTTTAGCACTTCACCAGCTGGGTGAGCTGAAAATGGCCTGGGTGACTTTTGTGGTGCTTTGGGAAAGCACAGCAATGAATTTTTAAGATGACAGAGTGACTCAGATTCACAGATCATGTCTCCCACCTCTCATGCCCCCAGAAATTCAAATAATTTTAAAATACCAGTACGGTTTTCCTAGATTAATATTTTTTGTCTTCATACAGAGAAGAAATTTTTAAACCGAGTGTGCTAAGATATGACTGTATTTACTGAGATGTTATTTTATTTAATTCTCTTTTGCAGCTCCTCTGTTCCTTTACTGCTCTGCCCTTTCTTTTTCCTTCAAATTCTCACTGGATTTCTTTTTTGATTCTTTCCCTGTTCCTCTTTAAATCCTTCCCAAAGTAAAGACTGAACACAAAAGGTCCAAGTTCTAATCCAACACTTAAAATCGCCCAGCTGACAAGAAAATGTTCTGTGAATGCATTAGAAATATAAAGAAGGAAAAGAGAGTACATGGCACCCTACCATTTAGGGAAGAAAAAAAAAAGGGAAAAGACTGCAGAGAAGACTGAAAATAATTGACATCTTTTTTTCACTCTTCTCCCTAAAAAAGATTACTTATACCTAGATACATGACAAAATTATTTTTGGCAAAACTAGTTTTAACAAAAAGATTGAAATGCAAATGAGATCAGGGAGGGAACCAAAAGTCAACAATTATTTATATAAAATAGATGTTTTCAGCTCAGTAGGACCTGATAAAATTGAGCGGATTTAAGGAACTCGCCGTGACAGCTTTAAATTGTTGGTGATTATCTTTGAGAACTCAGCAAGGGCACTGTGGCCCCAGAGGACTGGAGAAACTGTACAGAATTTCAAGATCAGCTACTTTAGATTTTTTACCTAGGTAGACACCAGAAAAAAATTACTAAATATTCAATTTCTGCAATAATAAAAAGATGTTTAAAGGTGCTTTGTTTCCCTTAAGGGTGAGTCGCAAAAGCAATGAGTGCAGGTGTGTCAATAGCAAATTGGGCCAAACTAATATAATTTCCTTTTTTGAAAGGGAATTGGAAAATTGTGACATAGAAGATGAGATCTGTTTAGTAAATTATAGATCCGGCTTTAGGGATGCTATTGATGATCTCCCAGTTGACAGTAGAATGTAGACAAGGAAAAGAGAGTTTATATTCCTGACAGACAATATTCACTGACACAGGAGTGGAGTGGGACAGATAATGTTGTGTCAGTCTGTTCACCTTTATTTTTACCTCCATTAAAAGGATCCTAAGTTAGAGACTGGGGTGTAAATGAGGGCAGAAATGTAAATATGGATTGAAGATCCACAGAGAAAAAGGATTTTTACAGTGACAGAGGTGTTTAGAGGGGCCCAGTCTGGGCTGCTGTGCTGGCCATTATTTTTGTGAGTTATTTTGATGATGAAAAGGCAACATGGTCAGGAGAGCTGAAAAGACCCCTGGATAGAATTAGACTGTAAGGTCATGATAGGAGATCACCTTGGAAAACAGCTTTGAATTGGAGAGTGTCTGAAAATGGTCAGATGAAATTCAATGAAAGTCAGGAACCAAGTGCTATATTTTGGGAAGGAAGATGGACAAATATGAGGTGGCTAATGCCTGCATTAGTACAACTGCCAAAAAGATTATGGTGAATATAGGGAATCACAAACTGAAATTACTTGAAAAATGGGACATTTTTGCAAAGTTTTTCATCTGAGAGATACTGAGCAAGGTTTTGGTTTTAAGACCAAAGAAGTATTACTTTAAAAATATCCAGAACAGTTTAAAATAAAGATGCAGGCAACAAGAAAAGAATCCAAATGAAATCTACAGAAACAAATGAATTTTGAAGAGGCTGGAGAAAGTGGGTTAATCTAGAAAAGAACAGGGTAAGTAGTTTTCAGTCAGTCTGCAAAACACCATGATGAGGCCAACGAGAATGTCATCACTTGTGCTTGTCATAGGATAGGAATAAATCAGTTCTTTTAATCAATTTAATCATGAAGGAAAAAGTAAATTACATATTAGGAAAATATTTAAAAATATGAAAGATGTATAGCACAGACAATGTGCAGATTTTATGGGATCTTCTTCACTGACAATTTTAAAGTGGATTAGGACATAAATTCTTCACAGATGATCTAAGTACAAATACCTTCCCTTAGGGTAAAAATATCCTTCTGTCCCTACACTTTCATGGATGCCTGATCAAGTGATGAAATTAATTCACCCATCCATGCTGGCTGCATGTATGTAAAACATTGTCAGGATGTGCTGAAGCAAGAAAGGGGATGGAGTGGATGTGGTGCAACATCAGGAAGGAACAGACTCTGGCTCATAGAGATAAGAACTGCAAAGCCCCATTTCTTGAGACGTTTGAGATATGGCTTGCATAGTGGAACTTGTTCTGTCTCTGTAAACATCTCTTTGAAGCTATTGGGTTGGGACTGAAAAACAGTGCTGGAAGAAGTTAAATTGAAAGTTTAAGGGAACAGTACAAACATACAATTCTAAGTGATAATTTGCATAAGCCTTGAAAGAATGAAGGACATGGGATAGTGCAGTACAGAAGAGAGGTTTAAAACAGTGTACTTGTGAACACGAGCTGGCAATTAGGAAGGATCCAAAAGGAGCCACATGTGATGTTAATGTTTCTCCATGGTAGTCATTCAGAAGTTAATAAACTTTGGCTAATAATATAAAATGTGCCCAATCTTTCCTTAGAGATGTAGTGTGCTCCTGGTACACAGCTTTGCCCAGCACCCACACCTAACATTTGAGTTCTTGATCCTCTGCATGTCTTGACTATCTGGACCTCATTTTAGTGAAAGTCCAAAATAACTTTGTAAAAACTTTTCAAATATGTGTCTGTGCTAAAAGCAAACCTTGAATTTTGTAGTCATCTCTTGAGTTCATTATTGCAGGGTAAACAGCTGCAGTGCTCATGCCCTTCTCAGGGACAAGAACCCATTTAAACACCATCATTCATCCTTGCTGATAGCATCTAAGGTCTTGTGATGGAGGGTCATAAGAAGGTATATATAGATATGAAAGTTTTAAGTAACCTGTCACAGGGCAGTCTAGAACAGAATTTGGATCTTCTTACTCTGAAGTATAGCTCTGGTTTTAAATTTTCATCTGTCGTGAAATAGAACACATCTAGATTTTTATGATGACTTTCCATTCCAGCACAGCATCGATGAAAATCCTTCATGACTGTGCTCTATTGACCTAAACTTGTCAAAATGTTATTTCTGTTTTATTACCTCTGAAGGCGCCCTTGTAAGACTTCTGTTTCCAGGCAATTTTTGAAAGTAGTTTTTAATCCACTCTTGCATATTTTTTCTTTCGCTGATGATTATGCCGGCAAAGTATGCGCGGCTTGACCCAGAGATAAATTTATGCAAAACCAGCTTGTATACTCTTGCTTTAAACCTAAGGGGACAGTAGTCAAAGTCGCTTCACTTCTATTTCCACTATGAAGATTAATTAATTCGTGTCCACAAAGTGCTCTGAAAATTTTGGCTTGTGGTGCATAAGTGCTAATGTTAATATTGTGAAGAATTTTCTTCCTAGCTTGTTTCAATAGACATCAGTGTCAGAAAGAAAACCCAGTGAAATTAGTGGCCAACTTGCTGGTATTCTGAGACAGCTGATTAATACTGGAGAGGACAAAAAGGTCAGCTGAAGTTTTGCTGAACACTTTCATCCTTTCATCATTATTGACACCTCACTGACATCCATAACTGAGAGCGAATGGCATATTTAGGTGGCTTGTGCATGCCAATGTCTCACACCGGCAGTGTTTGGGGTAGAGCTTTGATCTTCACCTTCCATTTTGAGGTGTGATGAAGTAATTTACAATTTCCTTACCAGCAAACACTGTGCAAGGGGGCAAACAGCATCCTTATTAGTCCCAGAGGACTGGAATTTAAGTGAATTATGGATCAAAGGAGAAGGGACATTCCATCATGATGCCTTCATTAAGGACCCTCAGTGGGAGAGAACAGTGGAGGGAGTTGGGTTGTTTCCACTGCCTCTTTTTACTTAAGGAGATTCCTGTTTCTTTCTCCAAACCATAGCTGATTTTGATGGGTCATATATTCTAAGTCTACTTAGAGAGTACTGTTCAGCAGTGGGCAGCTTCAAAGACCACCCAGTCTGTGGACCAGTGGAAAACAGATCCCCTTGGCCTCTTAGTAATGCACTCCTGATTCAAGCAGCTTTGTTAAAAATAAACCCCCAAAAGCTTCAATGTACAACATCACTGAAGAAAATCATAGATGTTTTATACAAAAATATAGCTCATTTATCAGACCTCACAAGTATCTAAGTCGTGTCTCAGAGTGCACCAGACCATATGCACTGAGTCATGGGACTTGGACAGTATGCTGGGTTATATGATACTTGGCCTGGGCTGTCTTCTAGTGTTGTATATTTAGCCATGGTCTTCTTCAGCCAGGGGCTTTTACCCTTCTCAATAGGATTATCTGTGTTGTTATGTTGTCTGTTTTTTATTTATTCTGTCTGAAAAGCAATACAACACTTACATACAGATGGTCAGAAACCACCCATGAAGCAGACATAAAACAAGATGACAGATCACAAAGGCTATCAGCCCTGACTTCTCTTACTCATTGACCATTTCATTGTGTTGTGTTGCTAATTAGCTAATTGGCTTTATAGGTTGTATCTACATTTAACAATGTAAATCACACTTTTGGTATATGTCCAGACATACAGTGGTTCTTACTCTTGTTTCAAAAAGCATATAAAAAGGTCACTTAAATTCCACATCTTCCGTTTCTGCTAGACTCTAAATTGTGAGTTTAGTCCTGTCCATGCTGGATCTCTCAAAGTTTAACATTATACACAGAATCTACGTAACCAACTCCCCCATTGTGGAGTCCCCCCAATGAATAGGTTTGCTCATTGCCAGACTTTCACATACAGGGTTTCTCTTAACATAGCTTTCCTTTTTTTTGTGGCACATCAGCAGCTGTGACAGGCCTTTGCCCCTCTTCTATGCTAGTGAAGCAGAGCATCCTGCACGGTCCCCTTCACTGGAAGAGATGAATCTGGGAGGTCTATGAGATTAGCAGCTGGGAAGCCCTGGTTGTGATGCTACATGTGTCCTACCTGTAGGGTAACGTGAGCAAGGAGCCAATCATGAGCCTTGTGTTCAATATGTGGGCTTCTGCAGGTCTGTTTTAAATGTCTATGCCTTGCTAGTAGCACTGTTACTGCGTCTGCAACAATTGCCACCTGGTCTAAGAGAGCTGAGGTAATTCATTCCTTCTCTGACCTTATCAGTTGGTCTGACAGAAGACATGTTCTTTTCCCCAAATTTTGCTTCCCCCATATGCTTATATAAACAACTACTTTCCCATTTATAAACGTAAGTTCTGCACTGCTGAAGAGCCTCACAGACAAGGCTTATATTTTCTTTGGATGCATATGTGGTCTCCCTCATGTAGTGTCTCCAGGAAGCTCTTTCATGTGCAATATGGAACACAAAGAAAGATCATTCTGCTGTTATTATCTATCATCAAGATATAGACTTTAAAAAGGTTTTAAAATATCAGCTTTAAACTAGCCCAGCGATTATTATGTTGCTGTGAACCAGCAATGGGAAACAAGGGATAGAAAGGAAGGAAAACATTAGAAAAAATAATAGAATAACTCAGTATTGCTTTATACAAAGTAAAATGGGCTCAGGCTTGTCAGTGTGCCATTTATTAAACATTGTCTTACTTTGCTTTGCTATTTACTTCAGATGCCAAAGAACCTCTGAATTGGCGACGATGAATGGAAGTTTTCTGGCATACAGCACCGCCGAGTTCAAAAGGAATAAATGTGATCAGGTCCAGTAAAATACACTCCCCCTTTCATTATATGCAGTCCCTCCTGTGTGTTTATTTAACTTCCATTTAGTCACACAAGGCAGAAATTACGAGATGTAAGGTTACCTGGTAGCCTTCTAGGAAAAACATGGCTATTTTGACCCATCTCAGCAACAATATTTTCTCCAAAACAGATCCTTGGCTTAATACAATCCTTGCATTCGAGGTAGGCCAAGGTCATAACAACAATGCTTAAATATTGTACGGTGAATTATCATCAGGCTTGAAAGTACTTTGAAAAAGAAAGATTCTTAAAATTAATAAACCTATTTTCAGATGGGGACAATGAAGAAAAAGTGAAATAAGTTTCTTTCGTAAGCTAGTCAGCAAGAAAGTCAGGAATAAAAATTATTAGCATGATAATTTGAGGCATTTTAAATGGTAGTGGACCATAAACCTACTGAAAGGGGTATTAAAGCTTAATTTTGAGAGAGCTATGAAGTTTTATGTTAGCTGAAGAGTAAGGAATTTCTGCAGAAGCATTCCCTTGCACTTTGCACTTGACAACAACTGGTTAAATGAGATCTTTGGTGTTTGGAACTGAAGCTTTCACTTGCAAAACTAAGTTGATGGCCTTTTTTATAGGATCAGCATCTGGATAGCACAGTCTACAGAAAAGTGAGAACTTCTAGTGTGAAATTAAGCTTTTTCTAGGCAAGGAGTTAGTACTGAGAGCCTTCAGCTACGAAAACAGCTTCTTGTCCTAAACTGTCTGAAATGGAAAGCATTATGACCCTGACAATTTAAAGTCACAATTAATTGGCAGTTCATAGATAACACCTTTCTTGCACCCCAGCCTCCAGCCCAGAAATCAGTGCAAAAACTGACTTAAACAGCTTAAGGTTACTCCCTCTAAGCCTGTGGTACTGGGATGGAGTGCCAGCAAGTGTTGTGCTCCAGGCTAAACAAACGTTTGCTAAGGGAGCAGCAGTGGTGGTAAATGCCTGGAGGAGGCAGGACTGTGTGAGAGGAGACCTGACCATGTGATGGGGGCTGACTGCCACGGAAAAAGGGCCCTGGGGGAATTATCGCGGCACACCCTTTCCTGCTCTAGTTTGCCCATTCATCCCAGTGGTGTGGAAAGCATATGGGCCACTATATATTGATGGCTGTTGGAATCAGAAAGGAGTTTTTATTTCCAAATGTGAGTCCTGGTAAAGCAACGGGGCTGCTTCTGTCAACTGAATGCAGGGACCAAACTCCAGCAACTGTTGTTTAAACCCTACCATTGCTATGCCATCTCACACATATCCCAGGAGAAAGGTGGCTATGCAGCAACCCACAGACCTGCAGAATAATCAAGGCTGAAACTGTTTTCATCCAGCCACTGTCTCAGCCCACATTACATCCCATGAGGCCATTACAGTGACACTTGGCTACCTGATGTTTAATTCCAGGTTTAAGCAGGGTTTGACAAACCCTACCTGAAGTTGGTAAATGTGCTTCAGTCCTTCTAGTCTGTCTGTCATAAAACAGGTTGCACAGAATGCAAGCTATTTCTTAAAAGGACCACTTTGGAAATTTCAGAGGAAGATTTAGGTCTGAAGTAGTCACTGGATAATCCCTCTCCTCCACCAGCTGTCATCCAAGTCTCTGACAACCAAATCTTTTCAAATACTTAAACAGATGTTAATTGACTCTTCCAAATCCCATCTCTTCAGTCAGTTTAGGGTAACTCAGACACCAAGACTGTGCCAGGCAATTGCTTGTGCACTTTACCATCTTGCTGAGTCACAGACCTTAAGAACTTGTGCACTACAGGGAAAAGAGCTTAATTTCATGTGATCTATGAAAACCTTACTGGTTGAACTTTCAGTTTTCAATTTTGATGAATGCCTCCTTGTTCTTGAATGAGAAGTGGAAGTGAAAGCACTTACAAAGTACTTTGGATGGCACATTATTTCCGCTTCTTGCCAGGAATGACTTTACTGGGGACACAGAGGGGCTGAAGGGCACCCAGCTCCTTTTTGGCAGTGGCAGCTGCACTGTGGCCAGAGGCTGCTGATATGACTCTTAGTGTGGCCATACAGATACCACTCTGTCCAGCCTGGGTCCCTTCAGTTTAACAGTCCCTGATTCTTCAGCATCTCTTCAGACTAATTTTTCACAAAAGCAGAGATTGCAGTTGAGGGTTGAAATAATCTTTGTTAACAATGAGGGGAAGAAATAGGGGAACTCACAGTTGCCTTTAATCACAGGAAAAAAGCATTTCTTTCTGAGGACCCTCAGCTGGCCTCAGACTGTTCTTACTGTAAAGTCTATTTGACCTTTTTTTTCAATTTTTTTTTATTCAATCCTTAGGAAAACTGATTGACTGTCACGAGAGGTGCACTAAAAATATCCAGGCAGATCTCTGGACTGCTCCAGGGGGGCAGTGAGCTCCCTGCAGGAGATGACAAATCAGGCTCAGATCACAGCAGATCCCAGGTCAGGGCTGCCAAGCACTGCCTTCCTAATTGCTTGCAGAGTGCTTGAAATTTAAAGCTCCTAATCAAAACTTTGGAGGAATAACTTGTCCTTCAGCCAGGTAGAAGGAGATATAAGGAGTAAACAAATTACCCAACCCACTGCTTTTACTGAGGCAAACTTTGATCTTGTGTTTATCTTCTGAAAAGATCACCTAAATGAACAGTGACTTGTGGTCATTATGGCTTTGTGCTACACTTTTTTCCTCTTTCCCTGCCCTTGTCATTCTTCTTTTCTTTGCATAAACTGAAAAAGCAGGTTTGTCCTTAAACGAACTCCAGTGTCATCTTGTAACTGTAGTTCTTGTCCTCTACATTTTTGTATTGATTCATAGCAGCTGGTAAATTGAGATACTTCTATAATTACTAGATTTAGATACTATGCATGAAATCATTTCGTAATGACATTTTCCTGTATTATTATCTCTACTGGGAGAATGGCTTTTTTATTTTACTTTCCATATTGTCAGTTCTACTTTTCAACACAGATAGATTTATGCATGGAGAAAAACACTTGAAAATTATCATAAAACCTGGGTAGAGAGGGAAGAAGATTTTTAGTTTCTGTATGTGTGTCCAGAAACTGTTTTCTGCCTTTTTTTTTTGTTTTGTTTTTGTTTTGTTTGCTTTTTTGTTTGTGTTTGTTTTTGGTTTTGTTTTGCTTTATTTTGGTTTTGTTCGTGCGTGCAATGAGTGATAGGGAAGGTCGCCATTTAAAAGTTTTGAGTGATGTGCCAAGTCATAGGCAGCCTGACAGAAGTGTCAAGTGGAATTGTTTCTCTGAGCATGTCCAACATGGACAAACATCCTTGCAGAATCAGGAGAAAGATGGTGTAGTCTCATGTGGTCTCCCAGTGATGCTCCATGCACTACTTTGCTGCACTGGTAGGTGGTAAGGTTTGTATTTGGGACCTTCAGCCCTGTTGAAGGAATTCCCTTGGAGTTCTGAGGTGATGAGACATTTGTATCTGCTAACATGGCTGGGAAGATAACTGTAGAATTCAAGTGATAGCCCTCAGCGAGCCGGAAAACATGAGACTCCCTCTGGAGCCAGTGGAGAAGAGCATGTCTGGGAAGGAACCATGGAAGAAAGTTTTCAATGTGGTGCTTGTTCCCAGTTTTCCAACGATTGGAGGGAACCTGTAGTTTGATATGAATGAAGAGACGGGAGCTGACTCTCACTTTTGTTGTTAAGGTTGCAAGAACTTTTGTCTCTGTTCTCTGTCCCAGCATTCTGCTTGGGAAAGCAAGTCCCCAGTGCTCTAGGGTTGACACATACTTCATCAATGCGCTGAACCTTGACTCTCCCCACGAGCAGCTGCACCTGCTATCAACTGTTTGCATAAGCAAAGTTCAGAGATCATATATTACTCAAAAGAAGCAGCACATTCTGTATTATGGATTCAGGCTTGCTTTGCTTTATAGGGATTACTTTCTCATCACTATCTTGTCAGTGTGCCTCAGTCTGTCACATGAGAATTCTGCTGAAGAGAATAACAGTGCATATATCTTTAGAAGGAAAGCACCTAGATAGACGGTTCTGACCCAAAGTGACTAATTGCTTCTGATAAACAACTGGGAGACATTTGCACCAGTGATTTCTGAAACTCTGCTGTTCCTGGTGTTGACAGCTTGTGAACGAGGATGCTGTTGAACAGAGATGTAAACAAAAATAGATGGCTAGTTAAACCTCACCATGGTTAAAAATCAGAAAAAAAAAAAAGAGAGCAATGCTTCAGGAATATAAAAGGACAAAAATGTGCAGAGAGGAGAAACTTACTGTCTAGCTTCCAGGATTGCAGTAAATCAAGTGACAAAATACACAGATACTGTGTCATTAATATGAGGTTCTAAGTGCTTTATATAATTTTAATTAATAGCTCACAGAATCATTGTAAACCAGAAAAGTAACATCAACCCTCATGGACAGGAGAATTCAAACTGCTTTTTGTCTCTTTAAGGAGGAAAGAGAGATGAGAGACACAGGTTTTTGATGTTTTATTTTAAGAAGATATGGAAATAATAGAATCATAGAATCATAGAATCAGCTGGGTTGGAAGGGACCTCCAAGATCATCAAGTCCAACCCTTGATCCAACACCGCTGCGGTTACTAGTCCATGGCACTAAGTGCCACATCCAGTCTCTTTTTAAAAATATCCAGGGAAGGACAATCCACTACTTCCCTGGGCAGCCCATTCCAACGCCTGATCACCCTCTCTGTAAAGAAATTCTTTCTAATATCTAACCTAAACCTCCCCTGGCACAACTTGAGACCATGCCCTCTTGTCTTGCTGATAGTTGCCTGGGAAAAGAAACCAACTCCCACCTGGCTACAACCTCCTTTCAGGTAGTTGTAGAGAGTGATGAGGTCTCCCCTGAGCCTCCTCTTAATGCTCAAGGCCAGGCTGGGTGGGGCCCTGAGCAACCTGGTCTAGTGGAAGGTGTCCCTGCCCATGACAGCGGTGTTGGAACTAGATCATCTGTAAGGTCCTTTCCAACCCAAATGATTCCATAATTTTATGAATATATAAAATCCTGTTTTCCTGAACACAAAAGAAACAAGATGAGCAATAATATCCCTATTCGCTGTTCAAAACCCACCCCAGTTCTTCATGTGAAAGTTCCTAATTTTCTCTCCAGGATGAGCTCCTGGACTCATCAGCATGATCCTTCACTTTTTTTATGGTCCTAGATTTCTTCTCTTGACCTCTTGCTTTATTCTGTCGCTTGCTGGAACAGTCATAGAATCATAGAATTGTAGAATGATTTGAGTTGGAAGGGATCTTTAAAGGTCATAGCAAGGACATTGTCAACTCAGTCAGGTTCCTCAGAACCTTGTCCAGCTTGACCTTGAATGTTTCCAGGGATGGGGCATCTACCTGGGCAACTTGTGCCAGTTTTTCACCACCTTTATTGCAAAAAACTTCTTCCTAATAGCCAATATAAATCTACTCTCAGTTTAAAGTCTTCCTGCCTTGTTCTATCACTACACACCCTTACAAAAATTTCCTCTCCAGCTTTCATGTAGGCCTCTTCAGATACCGAAAGGGTGCAATAAGGTCTCCCTGGAGATGTCTCTTCTGCTGACAGAACAGCCCAAACTCTCCCAGCCTGTCCTCACAGGAGAGCTGCTCCAGCCCTCTTATAATATTTGTGGCCTTCTGTGGTACTGCTGGTAGGAGTGTCCTGGTATGAGAGTCAGCCAATCTGCTTCAGTGCACCTCTCTTGTTTCATATAGTGATATATTTAGGGTGGAACTATCACTGTTTTGCATTTTTCCTTCCAAAAGGAACTTAGCTGTTCCTACCAGTAGCCTATATATGGAAAACTGACGAAAGCCCTATGTTCCTTATTTGAGTCAAGTGGTTTTCTACATGCACAGATTACCTACAAGGTTTTGAGATTTGAGTAGCTTGGAGAGATATCCCAGAAATCAGGATGTCAGCCCTTGGAAGACCCTTATTCCCCAATAACCCAGCTTTCCATGCTTCACATTGCAGCACACAGCTGCAGGGATTCTGGATACTGCTGGATGTTTTCTGCTGAATATTTTCTGCTTTCCTACATCCCTCCCAAACCACTCTTTTTATTCAGAAGCTGTCAGATACAGCTCTCCTAGCTTCTTCTTGTGCTCTCTGTCTCCTCTGGAAAATGAGGTCAAGAGGCACTACAGATGCTACCCAACTGGTTCAGAAAGGCCTAAGTACTCTTACACATTCCTTTAATCACTAACTCAGAAGACCAGTCTAAGACAACTAAAATGAATCCCAAGAAGATCCTGGTGCTGCAAAACTTTGGTGTAAAGGCTTTGGCATCAGCAAGAGATTTGCTTTCCGCAGCGCTGCAGGGCTGTGGCTTTGCCCCCTTCTTTAAGGCAGTCTTGAGCTCAGGCTGACTTTGTACTATTGAATCATCTGTGTGCCCCCAAAGGGCAATTTCAACTAAATCAGATGTGATGAACAATTTTTAGGAATGACAAAAAACTGTATTTCCTAGGGACAATGTCCTCATCTGAATGACAGTCAAAAGGGGAAAAAGTCTTAAAACAGGGACAAGACAATGTTAGGTTTCTCCTCCACCAGTGTTCAGACATCCACCCTTGCACATGGGAAGGCCCTTTAAGATTGAGGTCAGGGGGATAAACCATGAATTTTCCCTTCTTAAGCCACTGTTATGGTCATTAAACCACAAATCTTCCCAGTGCATTGGACTCAGTCTGATTAGTTTTTTGGTTTAGCAGTGCCTGAGGTACACAACAGGCAAGGTGGAACAAATGTTTGGCCAAATGCTTTTTTCAGGGCCTCACATATCTCAAAGCTGCACATTTTGAGAGTGCAAATGAGCAGCTGTATAACCAAATGCAAATGAGATGTTAATTAAGCAGGAGTAGGTAGGAGAACTTGTCTCTTTTCTTCTTGTAAGTTCCAGAAGCAGGTGATCTGTTTTACCTCGGTTATGGCCTTGATACCTTCTTAATTCATTGTATCTACCCTGTGATGAAACAATTAAATTACACAAGCTCAGCACCTGTGAAAATACGAACCAATTGTTTTTAAAGTCCGGCAGTGAGTGTCTATAAAGGAGCTTTCTGACAGCAGCCATGTTGTTTAGGAAAGAGTTTTTGTGGCACGAAAATTATGGCAAATTTTCCCAACTCTGTGGGGACACGACACACAGAAATGGCTTTGAATGTGCTTTAGAAATGCAGCTGGTCACGTTCCCCTTCCCAACCATGCTCTCTGGGGATGCTGGAATGGGAGGGAGATGACGGTGAGATGGAGATGCCAGTGCTGCTGTCAAGGCACAATCCACACTGAGTTGATGACAGCAGTGGTGTCATCCACCATGCCAGGAGAAGCCATATGAATAATTATGAAATAATGACAGAGCACTTCACTGCTCAGAGGTGTTTGTTTGGGTGTAACAGCGTGGTGGTTTTGGAAAAAAGCCTTTTCTCACTTTGTCAGGGCTTGCATGGAAATGAGACTTAAAAAAGAGACTTCACGCCAGTGTTTGCCTGCTGAGAGCTCATAAACAGCCCAAGAAGAGGGGCAGCACAACCAGATGGAGGGCAGCAAGTAGCAGAGACTAGTGCGGGGTCTGATGCATCCACTTCCACAGCACCTGGCGGCATCCCCAGAGCCTGGTTCCTTCGGTTACCGGGGCATCCCCCAATTTTTTGTAGCGGGGGCTGTAAGACTTCCTGCTGTGCAGACTGTGTTCCCAAGATTTCCATCAATTCCTGGCAACAGGCAGGCACAGGCAGCTGCCTTATAGCCTGGGCTTAGCAGAGCAGCAGCAGCTCCTGCAGCGAGCCAAAGCCGGCTCCTGCAGCTCTCTTGCGAGCCCTAGTGATGGCAGGACCTGTCTGCAGACAGACGGGGCCTCCGAAACACAGCCCTGTTCTCGTAGGAAGCCCTTGCTAGGAAAAACAGGAAAATGTTTCAGTCCTATGCTAAGCAGATTTCTTTTTCCATCCTCTCTTCTCCTCTTCCCTGAAAAGACTAAAACACCAGATAGAACTTCACCAACTTCCACAACAGTCTGGAGAAACTTGTGTTGCATTTATCTCTTAGACAGAGATTAGAAAGGGGCTGAGACAGAAATAAAAAAGGGAAGGCAGAGCTAGTTGAAATAAGAATAAATATTTCTTCATATGACATCCAAAATCCCAAGACATTTGCATTCAGGAGCTTGTGGACCTGGTAGCAAAGACTTTTAGTCCCCCTTCCACCAAGCACTTGCTTTCATCCTATGGTGAATGGTCGTGTGGAGCAAGGACAGGCACCCATCTGCTGTCCAGAATGGGTCTGCAGTTCCCAGCCGAAATCCTGACTTTCTACCACACCTCAGTGGAAACAGTGTGACACTGTAACAAAGTTTATTTGTTCCAGACAGCTTTTATCCTTCTTTTTATCATGTGTTTACTTTAGCCATTAGAAATCGGGATCCTGAATATTGACACACACACACCTGATAGTTCAGTGACTTCTTTTTCAAGTAATGTTTTTATAACTTCAATTTTGCTTTACAGGAAAGTCAGGTTCAGTGGAAAAAACAAACACCTAGTGGTTCAAATCCAAGTTCATATATGCAGGTAAATGATGAGACAGAAAGCAGAACATATGATGTGTTTCTTAATTCAGAGAATATCTAATGTATTGTCTCAGGGTTAGAGCAGAAATACTTTTTAATCAGAAATCTGTAATTAGTGACTGGCAGATATTGTTAAGGAATATATCTGTCTGGTTCATGCTCCTAGGGAAGGTGCCTCTGTCCTAAACAATTCGGATCAAAAGACAGTTTGTGTATCTCTTCAAATCCGGCATCAGTCTCTCATTTAGTGAGCTGTTGAGAGCTGTCAAGGTATGGTTTCTGGGCTGAACAGTTCTGAACAACTGACATTTAATTTAGGTTTTTTCTCTCCCATCTGATAAAACTAGAATGTATATAACAGAGGAAGAACAGAAACCAGAATCAGACAAGTTTCCAAAAGCATGTGTGTACATACAAACATACATTACTAATTTTTATGTTAATATTCAGGAGTTATTTTATATCTTCCTCATTTTACTTGCTGACATGAAATGGATACATTTAGAAAGAAAATTTGTGCTTGATAGTATAAGTTCTGGTCTTGTGTAGTATTGACCATTATATTTATGTTTATCATAGGATCATGGAATAATTTACATCGAAAAGACCTCTAAGACCTTCAAGTCCAGTAGTTAATCCAGCACTGTGAAGTCCATCACTAAACCATGTCCCTAAGAACCACATCTAGAAATCTTTTAAACACCTCTAGGGACAGTGAGTTAAGCGCTTCCCTGGGCAGCCTGTTCCAGTGCCTGAAAACACTCTAGGTGAGGAAATTTTTTCTAATATCCAAACTAAACCTCCCCTGGGGCTACCTCAAGACATTTCCTCTTGTCCTGCCACTTGTTACTGGGAGAAGAGACCAAACCCTACCTGGCTACAACCTCCTTTCAGAGAGCAGTAAGGTCTCCCCTGAGTCTTCTCCAGGGTAAACACCCCCAGCTCCCTCAGCTGCTCCTCATCACACTTGTGTTCCAGCCCCTTCTTGAGCTCTGTTGCCCTTCTCTGGACTCGCTCCAGCACCTCAATGTCTTTCTTGTAGTGAGGGGCCCAGAACTGAACACAGGACTTGAGGTGTGGCCTCATCAATGAAAAGTACAGGGGGACAATCACTGCCCTGGTCCTGCTGGTCACACTATTCCTGATGCAAGCCAGGATGCCATTGGCCTTCTTGGCCACCTGGGCTCATGCTGGCTCATGTTCAGCTGCTGTCGACCAGCACGCCCAGGTCCTTTTCCTCTGTGCAGCTTTCCAGCTACTCTTCACCAGTCTGTAGCACTGCAGGGGTTGTTGTGACCCAGGTACAGAACCCGGCACTTTGCCTTGTTGAACATCATACCATTCATTGTCCTGGGCCCATCGATCCAGCCTGTCCAGATCCCTCTGCAGAGCCTTCCTACCCTACAGCAGATCAACACTGCCACTCAACTTGGTGTCATCTGCAAAATGACTGAGAGTGCCTGTGATCCCCTCATCCAGGTCATTGATAAAGATACTGAATAGAACTACTCCCAGTACTGAGCCCTGGGGAACATCACTGGTGACCAATCATCAGCTGGATTTAACTCCATTCACCACCGCGCTCTGGGCCTGATCATCCAGCCAGTTTTTCACCCAGAAAAGAGTGCACATATCCAAGCCATGAGCAGTCAGTTTTTTCCAGAGAATGCTGTGGAAAATGGCATCAAAAGCTTTACTGAAGTCCAAGTAGACAGCATCCACAGCCTTTCCCTCACCCTTACCCTGTGACGCGCTGAGGGTCACCTTGTCACAGAAGAATCTTCAGTTAGTTAATACCATAGTAAGAGAAAAAACCCCAGACATTTCTATATTTATATTTGTACCATAATAAGCAAGATCAGCATTTGGAAAAAAAAAAAAAGTACTCTGAATATAATAAAGTATACCTCTCCGTCTTCTTTAAATAAGAAGACATTCTGTCTGGCTAGTAGAAGGTCTGAAAAGGCAGTTTTCTTCATGAGAAACTTTCAGAACTGATAAGTCTGAAAGTTCAGCGTTTCCATCTTGTTGTCAGCCAGCTTCTTTTTTCATTGGCAGTGTCTGGGCTAGCTGTAGAAATAGAGCAACAAATCTGTTCTTCCTGGATTTCTAATTGCCACAGTCTTCTAAAAAGCTGTCTGGCAAGGGTACTGGATTTATCTTCAGGAGTGAAATTTAAGTAGTTTGGATACAAAACAGTTGAACAAAGGCCTCATTTTTCTTTTAATACAGGCAGTAAGAGGTTTCCCACTGATTTAAAAAGAAGAAAAGCTGGAGTGATGTAAAGCTCTGGATATGTTTCATCTAGGCTTACACACAAATGTCCAAGCAGACAACTCATCATTCCAGGAAAAATCACCCAGTTTACTCCAAACAGAATGTGAAAAGAAAACCAAAGAGACCAAAATATCAACTTCACCATCTGTCAAGATGATCCTCTTTACTGTCATGACCACAGTTTGCCTTACCCAGCCATAATCCTGCTCCTGGTTCAAATCACTCATCTGGCTTGCTCAAAATAATTTATAGACATCCATTTTATCTCTCAAAATCTGTATGTGAAGAGCATAAAATAATGAATAGGAAAAATGGGGAAGAGAAATGTTAAGTTCTCAAAGATATTTGCCTTCTCATCCCTAAACCAGTGGAGGGAATGCTTGGTCTTGGTTCCCAGATGCTTTTTCCAAACAATCACCTTCTCCTTTACAGAGGGACAGTCTCCTTCAGCTCATATAAATTGTCTTCAGCTCACAATATCCCAGCTAACCATCTCCTCAGGTTCTCATAACATCTCCCAAAATCAGCAATTAAAGGGCAAGGCAAAGCAGTCCAGACGGTTCTGGATGAGGGATGCCTTAGTCCTGCCTTGTCACACAGGGTTGACAGAACCTGTGACAGCTTGTAGGGCTGAATCAGGCCTCAGTCAGCATTTGGAGAAGTAGCTGCTCACTTGGGTGGACCAGTTGGGGCAACTGTGGAGTAAAAGATTTGTAGATTCTTTTCAAAATACAGTGTCTCATTTTAGATGTTTTTAGGTTTAGGTTTGTTTTAATATAAGAAAAATATGAATGAAAATTATTGCCCCAAAAACCACTTTTGTCTTTGTCTGGTTAAAATATTTCTATGAAAAGATACACAACAGGACTGACAAGACCCAGTATTCAGTGGCATTTAAAGCTCAACCAAAACCTTCAACATATAAATAATAGAAATAATACTTAATTTCCAACGTAGCGCTTTTTGCTTTCCAGGTACTTTCAGAATATCAGCTCAATAATCCTCATAACTGCCACAAAGTGTTTTAAAGACGAGAAAACTCATGAACTGTACCTGTTAAGAGGCCCATTTTAAGGGCATAAAGTGACTTTGGGCTTTTTCTAAAGAATATTAAACACTTGAGGTGTCTTGGAAAAATCTGCAATTATAGCATAAATAAAAAACCTGTATATACAAGTGCAAATGTTCACTTGCTCATAAATAGAGTGAAGAGGGACATAACATTTATCAGTTTGCAAACATCCTACAGAGATGTGTAGGGCAGTGCTGCCTTCATGGTGGCTGATTAGAAGGCAAGAGGTACAAGTCCTTGTTCTAACTTCCTTTCTAAAAGCCAAACCTAGAAACTACTGTGAAATATCATCACTATGGACATTAGCAGGTAGTATGAAAATCTGCTTATAAAGCCAGTTTGTAGTTTTAAAATACTCGTCGGTTCTGTTCCTCTACTGGGATTCATCTTCTACTAAATTTAAGTCTAACACATGCAGTTTGATATATTAAATCACAGTTTACTGTAAAGATCCCAGAGTCTCTTTCAAAATATGAAATATTGTCTCAGCTACTCCTGTTATCACCCATTATTTTGGCTATGCATTAGCCAAATGCATATGATAAGCTGTGTCACGAACTTCCAAGATGCTTTGCTCTGTAGCATTAGGTCTGGATACATTTTTCACATTCTCATATTTCACTCAGCCATTTTGGGTGGGTTGTTAGATTGTTAACCCAGAACTTGGTTTTGGGTTTTTTTCCCTCAAATATGAGCTATTTTGGAGTTCTACATTTTTCTTACCTTCCCTCTGAGCCAGGTTTTCTCTAACAGCCAGATGGCTGCTAAAAAACAGAGATGCCAGTAGGTGGTCTTTATGATTAATATTTTAGTAGATTGGTACAGCTGCTTATTCAATGGTCAAATAGAGATCATGTCAGGCTACAGAAAACATGCAATTAACTAATAAACAGTGACTGGAAATATAACCATACATTTTAAAAGTTTGTTTTCATTTTGATCAGCTGCTTATAACAGGAAAAAGTGCAAAGGACTTTATAACACATATCTTTTTAAAGCTGAAAAAGTACGGTCATTTACAGTTTCAGTCAACAAATAAATTGAACCAAGCTGGTCTTCTGAAGTCGTATTTGTAAATTAATCAGAAACAATTAACAAGCTGTAAACCACTTTGAGATGTGAGAAGTACTGTGTTAATCCACTGACTGAAACAGCAAGAGAATGCTTATTTTACAAGTAGAGATTCAAAACTTGATACGAAGATTGTAAATCAGCTTAGTACCCATCCCTGGCACAGGTACTCTCTCTCTGGATCATCTAACAGTTGCCTAAATTGGATTTGTGGACAGCTGGTCAGTCCCATAAGTGGGCAAAGTGACACAGAAAATACTAAAGTGCTACAAGGAGGGAAGCAGCGCAAAATGAAGCAGATGGGATACAGTCATTTTAACTCACTGGAAGATTCATGACAGAAGAAAAACAATGAACTATATCAAATTGCTTTTTGGAGCTCTAAATGAATCTTATTCTGCCAGGTTGCAAAACATAAAGAGTATACTCCCACAATATATCCTTTTTTTTAAAAAAAAAAAAAAAGTGCAAGATTTCAAGAATGAGTAATCTTAATCTGTATGACTAAGACTAATAGATATGTTGTTTATATAATCGCTCATATTTTAAATTTAACATTCAAAATTTTTTTTTTTAGAATATTTACAAAGGTAATTCCAAGGGAAAAAAAAGCCAAAAAATTAATATTTGTAATTGTGCTGGGTTGACTCTGGCTGGATACCAGATGCCCACCAAAGCTGCTCTGTCAGTCTCCTCCCCAGCTGGACAGGGAACAGAAAAGAGAACAAAAGGCTTGTGGGTAGAGGGGGAGAGATCATTCACCAGTTACCATCATGGACAAACCAGATTTGATTCAGGGGAATTAGTTTAATTTACTACCAATCAAATCAGAATAGGTTAATGAGAAATAAAACCAAGTATTAAAATATCTTCCCTCTACTCCTCCTCTTTTTCTTCTTCTTCATTCCTCATTTTCCCTTCCTCCTCCCACTCATCAGTGCAGGGGGACAGGGACTGGAGGCTGCAGTCAGTTCTTCACATGTTGTCTATGACAATTGTTCCTCCTCAGGGACAGGACTCTTCACACTGCTACAGTCTGGGGTCCCTCCCATGGGAGACAGTCCTCTACAAACACCTCCAACACTGAGTCCTTCCCGTGGGCTGCAATTCTTCACAAACTACTTCAGTGTTGGTCCTTTTCCATGGGGTGCAGTCCTTCAGGAACAGACTGTTCCAGCGTGAGTCTCCTGCAGGGTCACATGTCCTGCCAGCAAACCTGCTCCAGTGTGGGCTTCCCACAGGGTCACAGCCTCCTTTGGGCATCTACCTGCTCCTGTGTGGGGCCCTTCAGGGGCTGCAGGTGAATCTCTGCTCCCCCATGGATCTCCATGGCTGCAGAGGCACAGCCTGCCCCAACAGAGTCTTCATCAGCTGGAAACATCAGCTTTGACTGTCTTTCAGCTGTTTTCTCCATGTACTGTAAGGAAAGGCGGCCTATCGAGTGACCCCTGGACACATGCAGATGTGCTAGAATTGAGATTAGAGATGTGTCTCAGGTGGGATGTGTATAGACTTGGTGTTGACAAGAACTGGTAGAAAGGGTGAAGGCAAGTGGCTCTCTATGCATCCTGAAAGCT
This sequence comes from Chiroxiphia lanceolata, assembly GCF_009829145.1. Lineage (NCBI taxonomy): Eukaryota > Metazoa > Chordata > Aves > Passeriformes > Pipridae > Chiroxiphia > Chiroxiphia lanceolata. Next base: position 9,846,194 of record NC_045637.1, on the reverse strand, counting down.
TGAAAGATTTATATTTGTAGAGGTGATTCACTACATGAAAATTTGGTATCGGTTTCCTGTTGTTTTTCAGAGGTATACACATATCTCTTTCCTGCTCTGAAAGAACAAATAAGAGATTGCTCTCCTGTGTCATTGCACTGTCATATGACTCAAATACACAATGAGATTACTGAGTGAATGCAGGACTGGATAAGCCTCTGGGAAGTTTAGGTGTTCTTAAGATAACAGTCTGTGTACCACGGGCTCATCATCATGGCTGGGCTTCGTGAATGAAGATTTGGGAAGGGCTCTACCCATGTTTGTTGCAAGTGCGTTGGTGGCTGAAAAGGTCAATATGAGATAGGCATGTCCGGTTGCAAAAGGTACAACAGAAAGACTCCTTAGGTGGTATATTCTGCAAGGCACGATTCTTTCTGCGTTGCCTTTTCTCCTCAAGGGTGATCCTGCCTGCGTTCTCAAAAGCATCAGCAGCATTATAGATGGTGTGTCTCCAGACCTCCTGATTGGAGGCCAGAGTAGACCAGTTATGGTGATCAATATGGCCAAGGCTGAGATGTTGTTTCAGGGAGTCCTTGTATCTTTTCTTCGGGGCTCCTCTCTTGCGGCAGCCGGTGGCAAGTTCACCATAAAGCAGGATCTTAGGGAGGCAGTGGTCCTTCATCCTGGAGATGTGCCCTGCCCAACGCAGCTGTGTTCTCAGTAACATGGCCTCAATACTTGTGACTGCTGCTTGTTCAAGAACAGATGTATTGGTCACATAATCTGACCAGTGGATGTTTAGGACTGTACAGAGACAGCGTTGATGGAAGCGTTCTAGGAGACGCAGGTGGTGGCGGTAGATGACCCATGATTCAGATCCATGTACCACGGGCTAGTAAACATAGATTTCAATATATCCTCAACAGCGCATGCAGAACACCTCCAGTCATTCCCAAATGATGAGTATAAGAGGCAGTCCTTAGACCTTTCTAAGGCAGTCACATGAAGACAGAGCACTCTTTAGAATTATAAAAATACTGATCATATAATCATTAAGATTGGAAAAGACCTTCAGGATCATCAAGTTCAATCTTTGACCAAACATCAGCATATCAACTAGACCATTGCACTAAGTGCCACATCAAGTCGTTTCTTGAACACTTCCAAGGATGGTGACTCCACCTCTTATCTTGGCAGCCCTTTCCAATGCTTGACCACTCTTTCAGCGAAGAAATCCTCCCGGATGTCAAATGTGAACCTCCCCTAGCACATCATAAGGCCATTTCCTCTTGTTCCGTCACAGTTGCCTGGGAGAAGAGACCAACCTCCACCTGGCTACAACCTCCTTTCAGGTAGCTTTAGAGAGTGATAAAGCCACCCCTGAGCCTCCTTTTCTTCAGTCTAAACACCCCCAGTTCCCTTAGCCACTCCTCATATGATTTACTCTCTAGATCCTTCCCCAGCTCTGTTGCCCTTCTCCAGACTTGCTCCAGCACCTCAGTGTTTTTCTTGTAGTGAAGAGTCCAGAATTGAACACAGGATTTGAGGTGTGGCTTCACCAGTACAGAGTACATGGAGATGATCACTTCCCTAATCCTGCTGGCCACACTATTCATGATACAAGTCAGGATGCCATTGGCCTTCTTGGCCACCTGGGCACACACCGGCTCATGTTCAGTCTCTGTTGACCAGTTGCTCTGTTGACCAAGCACTCCCAGGTCCTTTTCTGCTGGGCAGATTTCTACTCTTCCCCCAGTCTGTAGCACTGCAGGGATTGTTGTGACCCAAATTCAGGACCTGGCACTTGGCCTTTTTGAACCTCATACAACTGACCTCAGCCCATCGATCCAGCCTATCCAAATCCCACTAAAAAGCCTTCCAACTATCCAGCAGATCAACACTCCCACCTAACCTGGTTCATCTGCGAATATACTGAGGGTGCCTGTGATCGCCTTGTCCAGGTCATGGATAAAGATGTTAAACAGAACTTACCCCAATACTGAGCCCTGGGGAACATCACTTGTGTCCATCTGCCAACCAGACATGGCACCATTCACCACCACTCTCTGTGCCCAGCCATACAGTGGAGTGCACCTAGTGGAGTGCACATATCCAAGCTGTGGGCTGCCAGCTTCTCCAAGAGAATGCTGTGGAAAACAGTATCAAAGGCTTTACTGAAGTCTAGGTAGACAACATCCACAGCCTCTCCTTTATCCACCGGGTGGATCACCTGGTCATAGAATGAGTTCATGTTGGTCAAGCAGGACCTGCCTTTTCTAAACCCATGTGTCTTTGTTTAATGACAATATGTTCAGGAGGTGAGATCTCTAATGAGATAAACCTTCCTTTCCTTTCTTTTATTTCCCTCCCACCAATATTGACAAAGTAGAAATTACGAGGAGTCTGAATGAGGAAGGAAAAGTAACAAGTTTAATAAAAATGGAAAGAAAGAAAGAAAAACAAACACCTTCCCCCCCAAAAAATAGCAGAAAATATTGCCTAGCTACACCCTCTCTCCTAGGTTAAAACAAATCCTGGAAGAATATTTCATTTGAAGAGAAGTCCTGTGCCGCCAGGGTGGTAGTGTGGGTTCCAGTGTAGCAATTTTATCCCCTGTCTCCTGAATTCCAGGGATGCTTCACTTCAGAGGCCCCCTGTTCAGCAGGTTCTGAGATGCTGGGGACAGTTCCTCCCCAGTTCAGCTCAGACAGGTGGGAGGGCAGTCCCCCACACTCCAAACCTCGCTCCATGGTGGTATGAAAAAATTCACCAAAATCTTTCCCATTTAACTAAAACTGCAACGCTGTGCTCATTAGGCCTAATCCCTTGGTTATCCTGTATGGCACTCAAGATGATCTGCTCCATAACCTTCCCAGGCATTAAGGTCAGGCTAACAGGATTGTACTTGTAGATGAGCGCTACATTTGCTGATCTCCAGTCAACTGGGACCACCCTGGTGAGCCAGGACTCATGATAAGTGAGGGAGAGTCACTTGGTGAGTTCTTCCACCAGTGCCCTCAGTACCCTCTGATGGATTCCATCTGGTCCCGCAGACTTGTGAGTGTCTGTGTGTCTCAGAAGGTCACTAACTACATCCTCCTGGATCACAGGGGATCTATTCTGCTCCCTGTCCCTTCTATCACCTCAGGGAGCTGGCTTTCCTGAGGATATCTGGTCTTTCTATTAAAGACTGAGGCAAAAAGGCATTAAGTACTTCAGCCTTTTCCTCATCTTTGGTGGCAGTATTCCCCCACATCCAATAGAGTATGGAGGTTTTCCTTTGCCCTCCTTTTGTTGATGATGAGTTTATAAAAACATTTCTTATTATCTTTCACAGCAGTGATTAGATTGAGTTCTAGCTGAGCTTTCTCCTTTCTAATTTTCTCTCTACATGACCTAACATCATCTTTGTACTCTTCCTGAGTTGCCTGCCCCTTCTTTCAAAGATCATAAATTCTCTTTTTTTCCCTGAGTACCTGTGAATACTTCCTGTTCAGCCAGCCTGGTATTCATCCCCAGCGGCTCACCTTTTGGCACACAGGAACAACCTCCTCCTGCATCTCTAAGATTTCCTTCTTAAAGTATGTCAAGCCTTCCTGGATCCCTTTGTTATTAAGGACTGTTTCCAAGAGGACTGAATGGGCCAAAATCCCTCTGGAAGTGCAAGGTAGAGGTATTGTTGACACCTTTCCTTATTTCACCAGGAATAGAAAAGTCTATCATTTTGTGGTTGCTATGCCCAGGATGGCCTCTGATCACCACATCTCCCATCAGCCCTTCTCTGTTCATAAACAGCAGGTCTAGCTGTGCACTTTTCAGCTACATGAGGAAGTTCTCTTCCACACACCTCAGAAACCTCCTATGCTGCCTCCTCTGGAATGGGTTGCCCAGGGAGGTGGTAGATTCACTGTCCCTGGAGGATTTTAAGATGAGACTGGTTGTGGCACTTAGTGCCATGGTCTAGTAACCATGATAGTGTTGGATCAAGGGTTGGACTTGATGATCTCAGAGGTCTTATCCAACCCGGTTGATTTGATGATTCTATGATTCTATGATTCTCTCTGCTGTGTTGAGTTTCCAGCAGACATCTGGAAAACTGAAGTCTCCCACAAGAGCAAGGATTAGAGATCATGAAATGTCAGCCTTACACTTATAGAATATTTTGATTGCATCTGTACTGGGATCAAATCCTCTGGAGGATAAACTTAGCCACTGATACCCCACATTTCCTTTTGTGGTTGGGTTATGGCAGTGAGCTCAAGAAACCACTGAATCAGAGCCCTGGAGTGGCTGCTGTATGAACTGGAAGTATCAATTGAATATGACAGCATGGATGTCACTCTGAAACCCATTTATTTTTTTAAGCAATGACTGTTTCAGTTCAAATTTGCAAACTGCCAGCTTTGCTGTAGGAGTCCCTTTCTTGGATGTTCTTTAGCTTATCATTTTCCATGACATGTGTTGCACTGTAATAGTAAAAGTGTTATCTTGAGAACAGTATTCTGTGGGTGCTCTCCTGCAAAGTGAATTTTCCTTATCCTCAGTTCTACTGTCACTTAGCAACCAAGAGGATATTCAGTGAAATTCTGAATATTATCTCGTCAAGGAGATCAAAACACAAAATGAACTATTAAATTGTTGGGGAAAATACCTCTTTTTTTTCTTTTTTTTTTTTTTCCCTTGTTTCAGCACCTCATAGTGGCAGATGTGCAAAAAATTACCAGTCATAGTGAATTTATACTGCAGGATCTGGAAGATAGCTCCAGGGATGGATGCATTTTAATACTCTTTAGGTCAAAAATAGTCCAAAGAGACATGAAGGTGGATCTGCTGAAGACAGGACTCTGGTTTAGTATAATATCACTAATAATATCCTTCTGATGTTGTGATGTGATCCAACGTTTTGTTCACAGATACCAGTGAAACTTCACCTACTGGAACAATTACGTAGAGAACATAGGAATATTAGGTCTGTGCAAGAATTTTAGAGAATGAGAGTATAATAGTACGTAGGGAGTTTGGACAAGGAGTTGGAAGAATTGGGTCCCACTGTCTTAACTCATCATTATTGCCTTGTGATTTGACTTCCTGGATCACCCAGGCCACAGAGTATCACTCAGTGGTTCTGCTTAACACCCATGACTGAGTTAAAAAATATCTTTGTGGAGAGGCAGTGTGTCACAGAGGATGCTTTTAAATGGTGAGGGCTATTTATTCATGTTGCAAAGAAAGGGTTTCGGTGCTTAATTATCCATTAAAACATGCTGTTTTATTGCCAGTCTGAATTTGCCTAGCTTTAAAAAAGACTGAATTCTGTAATTTTCTGTTACATTAAACATCTTTATAGTGGTCATCTTTTCCTCATGGAAGCATTTGTGCTCTGTGATCAAATTGTCTTCTCATTGGCCTTTTTGTTAAGTTTCTCTATTGACCTTCATTAGTCTCCCTAGTGCTGTCTTCAGCCTCTCCTTAGGCTGTTCTGGAACCTTTGGTTCTTAGAAAATAAAGAAAAGGTATGGCTTTATTAATATAATAAATAATAAACCCACACACACCCCGGTGGTTGAGAGTTCAACCACCCAAATCCGTTTGTTGGAAGCAAACACCACCTTTTACATGCACTTAAAAAAAAACAAACACGTGACTCCCTTGACCAACCACCGTGGGGTACCCCAGTGCCCATGTGTGTGGGAGTACCTTCAGGACTTCATTTCCCATGATGCCCCTTCAAGCACACCCCCTACAAAAAGGAACAAGAGACATGCTACAAACTTTGCGGTAGGTGGAATAAATCGTTCTCCGAGTGCAAACCTTAGCACTGGGCTCAGTTTCCTAGCACTGAGTTTCTCATGCAAAGGCAACATTTTATTCCTTTTCCTGATTAGCAGTTCCTTTCCACAGTTGGGAACGAGGCTTGGTCTTTTTAGTGATTTATTACAAAAAGAGTCAGTGTTTATCTGGTTACCCTCAGGGAACTCTGAGATGCCTTTTTAAAACCACCGTTCTTTAATATGAAAGTGCATCTTAGTCACTGTGATGAACCTTAATGTAGCCTGTGTTAAATACCATATTGCAAGAGTCCAGCTTGCATATGTTCTAAATCACACTATATAATTAATGTTTCCTTTGATAAACTTGCCAGGTTTGGGCTCATTCTACATCTTTGCCGTTTACTGTTTTATCATTTCTTCTGGCTAATAACTAACAGTCAGATTATAAGGTTAGAATGGACTTCAGTAGGTCATCTAATCCATCCTGCTGTACACAGGCAATAAATATCTAAGAAAAGCCCCAAATGGGTGAGGTTCAGAGACTGTCTGACTGAAGACATTCCAGCTTCACACTTAGCAGCACACAGAAGCAGGGGAAGATATGACCAGCATTTCCATCTGCCCATCTTGAGTTCTTGGCACAGGTGATCAGGTACCTGCTTACAACTGGATCACTTGGAGGCAGCCTTCAGTGCCTGTCCCCAGCTCATGCCTTTGAAACTGGAGGCCTTTGATGACCTAAAGGCAGAACAGTCATACCCTGGCACTCTACTGGGATGGATGACAGCATTTAAGAAAGACAAGAAGCTCCCTCAAGATATGGCTTCTGTATTTCAGAGTGGCCCAAACAGGCAAAGCGTTCTATGAGAGGAGATAGATAAGAAATGGCACTAGCTGCTGCCATGGAGGACTATGCTGGCGTCACAGCAGAAGGCAGAGCAGGGGCACTGCAGCCTTAGGCCATGCAACTGAAGTTGATTTTAATGTTTCCTGCTGAAATCCATGTGGCTAAGCGTAACTGGTCCTGATAGAGTTGTTTCTTGTTTAAAAAGAAAAGAAAATGATCAGGCAAAGCCATTTCAGAGCACATCTGTAATTCAGAATACCTTTAAATAAAGAAAAGCAAAAGAAGGCTTTTCTCTCCGTTTTCAATTCAATTAATAACAGTTAAGTTGCCTTTGGAGGCCCTGAGGCCTCTGCAAAGGAAATGTTGCTGTCCCCTTTCTGCAGGCTGGGATCCACAAGGCACAGAGATAAGCTCACTTAGCAGTGTCACACAATCCTCATTAAGGATGTGAGCTGAGAAAAGACCTGCAGATGTCTGGCTTTCATTTCTCTTCACTGCTTAATAGATAACTCCTCCATTTATTCAGAAAATACATAGGGTTGCTGTCACTGACAAATGATTTATTTCATCTCTATTTGTAGCCACATGAATGACAAAATTAATCTTTATACAAGAACTCATGGGACAATGTCAACTCAAGTGTAAGATAATATTATGGTGGAAAACAGGCTTCCAACATGTTTTCCTGATCACTTGACACCAAAGGCCTGGCTGATCACTTTTTCTCTACTTGATTTCTTGTTTTCTATTGCCTAACTTTGAGGTTCTTACACCACGAATGAGAAAAGAAGACAGCGTTTAAAAATTTCCAGGATCTCTGGTTTAAGTGTTGATGGATTACCCTAAGCTGATATACACCACATGTCAACCCGTATTCTTCTTGGGATGCAGTTGGTATAAAAGGGACATGCAGCATGAAGCAATATCTGAAGCCTACCAATTGCATGCCTCTTTGCTTTTATCCAATCTTCTCACTTTATTTTTTTCTGTATCTTCAGAAGCACTGGACCTATTCTGAACTCTTCATTCTGTTTTCTAGTTTGCTTATGTGATGCCAGCTGCCCATCAAAGCAGCTCAGTCTCCAGTCCTCTGGAGCTGGACAAGGAGAGAAAAATAAGACAAAAGGCTTGTGGGTCAGACAAGGGCAGGGAGAGACCACTCACCACTTACCGTCACAGACAAAACAGACTCAGCTTGCAGAAATTACTCTAATTTATTACCAATCAAATCAAGGCAGGATAATGAGAAATAAAACCAAATCTTAAAACACTTTCTCCCCACCTCTCCCTTCTTCCTGGGCTCAATTTCACTACTGATTTTCTCTCCATCCTCCCTGCCACCAGCACAGGGAGGCAGGGAATGGGGGCTGTGGTCACTTCATCACACATTGTCTCTGACAATTCTTCCTCCTCAGGAATAGGACTTTTCACACTCTTCACCTGCTCCAGCATGGGGTCCCTCCCATGGAAGACAGCCTTGCAGTTCTTCACAAACTGCTCCAGTGTGGGTTTCTTTCCATGAGGTGCCGTCCTTCAGGCACAGGCTGCTCTAGCATGGGTCCCCCACAAGGGGGGACTTCCAGCACAACTCCTTCCAGCAAACCTGCTCCAGCACGGGCTCCTCTCTCGACAGGACCACAGGTCCTGCCAGGAACCTGCTCCAGTGCAGGCTTCCCATGGGGTAACAGCCTCCTTTGGGCATTCACCTATTCTGAAGGGGGGTCCTCCATGGGCTGCAGGTGGATCTCTGCTTTCCCATGGACCTCCATGGGCTGCAGGGGCACAGCTGCCTCACCGTGGTCTGCACCACAGGCTGCAGGGGAATCTCTGCTCCAGCATCTGGAGCACCTCCTCCTCTGTTTTCCTCACTGACATGGTGTCTGCAGGGCTGTTTCTCTCACATATTCTCACTCCTCTCTCCTGCTGCAGTTGTGCAGGTTTTTTTTCCCCCATTCTTAAATACATTATCTCAGAGGTGCTACCACCGTTCCTGATGGGCTCAGCCTTGGCCAGCAGCAGGTCTGTATTGGAGCCAGCTGGCATTCACTCTGTCAGACATGAGGGGAAGCTTCTGGCAACTTCTCACAGAAGCCACCCCTGCAAATCCCTCATCCCTACCAAAATCTTGCTACACAAAACCAATACATCTTATTTCCCTTTCTCCCTGTTTTTCTTATTCTGTCACTCCCCAATTCTCTGCACTATTCTTTCACCTCAGTTTTGTCACCTTATTCTATCTTCTCTCCTGACATATGGCAACTATTTTGTTACCCTACTTGACCAAGTCCTTACAAGGTTAACTGAGGGAAGGGTTCCTCCCAATGGCAGTTGAGTCCACTGATGATCAGGAGCCCAGTCTGTTTCCCAGTCCATGATCTTAGGTCCTTCACTCATGAACTGGTAGTTCTGGCAAGCAGGATAGCAGCATGAATCACCAGGAAGAGCTGGAAAAGGAAATCAGTAGTGAAAAAAAAGTACATCACAACATTACAAACTAACAATAGAACTATTTTAACTCTTTGGCCATTTCTGTCTTTCCATCATTTACTGAGTCTGATGGGTTTACATCCTTTTCATGAAGTTGTATCTCCTCCTCATCTTTGTAACTCTTGGGAGCTCCTGGGAGTTTCATAGGTCCACAGGTCCTGGAAGACCATGATTAGCCTCCAGATGCTAAATACTTACATTATCACATAAAAGCCAAATCAAAGAATCTGAATGCCCTCCTACTGATTGCCTAAATTGACTCCTACTACAAAACAAGAGGAGAAAATTCTGTGGCTGCTGTCCTTTCCACAACATGACAAATACATGGTGAAATAGCAACATGGGAGCAGATATCAATAATATTACAGATAAAAAGACACAGCAAGTCATGAGGAGTCCATGTGCAACGATGATCCTTATTCCTGTTTGTATGGCAGCTGCATTTTCCTCAGGGTGACCCATACTCCCACCAAGCTGTACTTCCTAAACACGGTGGGAGATAGAACCTTCCCTCCTGAGATGATAGTTTGATGGGTTTTTTTCTTCCCTTTCAGTCTGTCATCCTGTAGTGCTTGTGATGTTGAAAGCTGGGGTGAGAATTTTAACATTCCCTTGATGTGCATTTATGAACTATGAAAGAAATTAAAAACTGTCATTTCTGTGCCATTGGCTGGGGCCCATAAATTGGCTGAGTGGTGCCCTCATTTATTGTAGCATCAGTGAAAGGAGCCCGTATGAAAGCTCATAAACTGTTTCTGTCCCCTTTTGGTAGTGGCTGAACAATAAAGAGTGAGCAACTGATGTTCTCACATTAAACATTTTGTTCAATATTTAAACATCAAGGCCTACATTTTTAACACAGTGCAGAAAGCTTCAGCTGTATGCCTCCCATGAAAAGTAATAGGAGGCACGGAGCTAAATCCCACCACACCACATTTAATATTTATCCCTAAAGGCTTCTTCTGCTGCTGGAGAGATTGAGCACATTGCACTTGCTAAGGCTTTTGGAGGCACTCTGATATCACCTAGCTGATTATGTGCTTTGCAAAGAACATATTAACTTTATGCCTTGCAGTGCATGTGGAAGGAGTGGGGGAAGCAAAACTCTTGTGCCAGGCTGCAGGGAACAAAAGACATTTGTGAGATTTAAAGGAAAATCAGAGATTTTAGTTAATCAATCCAGCCTAAATAATTTAATATACTAATCTGACAGGAATAGATAAAAGATAAAGGAACAAACTGATCCCATTTATTTAATATCCTGCATTTTCAGATCTTGGCTGCAAAACTTGTTTCTATTTATGTTATCTTTTATTTAATCACCTCTTTGTGCCTATGCAGCTTCAATCCTCAGGTGTTCATCAAATCTCTGAAGAGGCAATTACAGACACTTGTTCCATGCCAGACCATTTGAGTCAGCTGTACACAAGCTCCCTGATTCCCACTCGTGTGTGGGGAAAGCTGTGCTGTTTTTGTATTAAACACAGTGTACTTTTCCCTCTGCAATTCCTCAGCTGTGCAATTCCCTTGGGAGAGGAAAACCTATACTCATTACCATGCCTCAGTGTTGGGCTAGGGAGAAGGAAGGCTGCTGCCCTCTATGATGGCTCTCCACCCTGTGATGCACCGTTGGGTGGGGACCAGTAGTTTGAGGATGCAGAGGAGCACAGAGCAAGGTGAAAGATTGCCCCAGTGGGGTTAGGGTGTAAGGGGGAGGTTAGGTGAGGAAGTCTGCTGTTGTGCTGGTATGAAGACTGTGGATTCTCCCACTTTTTCCTTCAGCTTACAGATACAGAGTGTGAGTTGTGGCTGTTGTACCAAGTGCTTCCTGTCCTGTGCTTTTCTTCCCCAAACTGCTGAGTGAATAACCTTCATGGCCATGGGATACTTACCTGGGCACATCTCAGGTGTAAGCTCATAGTACGGATTATTTACAAATCTGGTTTTAAAGCTACATTCAGCAGAGCAGGCATAGCCCGTTTGCCTTACATTATGAAAGATCCCATGGGAAGCCTTGTCGAGCTTTTCTTTCCTTGGAAGTAACTCATCAGAGCTACCTTGTTTCACATAATTATTGGCTTATGCTGTTGAGACCAGTCCCAGAAGTGATGACAACTTGCAGAATTGTGAAGCAAACTTTACAGGGCTACAGCTGATTAATGAGATGTATTTATTAAAACAGTATATGGACTATTATCTAGTAACTAGCTGAGCTACTGATCTATCAGTTAAGAGATTTAGGATTTAAGAATTTCCATAATCTGATTAAGGTTATCTGAGGTTTGTTAAGTGATGATTAATGAAAGCTCTGAGACAGAGTTTATAATTATGATGAATTTTCAGTATAACAATATAAAAGTAACAAACAGTAAGGCATGTGTCAAGGTGGGAGAGGGCATTTAGTGGATCTACTTACCACACAGCTTTTAACCTATTTCAGAGGATAATTACTTTATGCTTTTTATTTTTTTTTTATTTTTAGACATGTGAGGTAATGGACATATGATTCCTATGTGGCTCTAAAAATGAGTAATTTTAAATGAAACTACAAGTTTTACATAAGTAAACTGTCCTCTTGGGAGTGTCCAATCCACAATGTCAGGTAAGTACTACAATTGTAATGTCAGACACTGGGTGGCTTTCCCACATGATGGAGTCTGTGGGGATTGTCCTCATGTGCAGGGAGGTTACATGAACCTAAGGTGGGAAGGGTTGGGCTGATCCCACATGCAGGTTCCAGAAGAAGACTTCCTTCTCCCTGACTTAGTATCTCCACAGGTTAGCTATGCCTCCAAGCCAGATCAGCCTCTTCATCTTTAGGTAGAGCCAGGAGACTGCTAAGACTACTAATCTTTCAGTCTGTCTCTACTATGTATAGAATCTGATAAAATAATACCATCATTATCTTTGGTGACAATGCTTGCAGCAATGAATCAAGAGAAGTATGAGCTGTAGTCTGCTGCTACTGTAGAGACTTGATATGGGATCTGTCAAATAATGAATAAAAAGCAGTGGGAATCAGATTACACCTCTGCAGATGCAATTTTTTAATCACTGCTCATAACTGCAATGAGCCTTATTTCACCTTACATATGGTCTTCCCTATAGGCCCCCCTTGGGAACTGGTAGTGGGAATAGGATTGGGCTCTATATATCCTACTGTGTTAGAGCTTTACTGAGCATTGTAGATACATTTATTTGCGAGAGCATCACTTTTTTGGGGGACAATGCAATGAACAGCACTCCTGCAAAACTTTACATAAACCTGCATGAAGGCAGCAAAGGGTGTGCTGCTGTGGAGGAGAGACTGGCTGAAACTGGAATACTTTTATGGATGATGCTGCCAAACTTTCATTGTTCTGCAGTTGCCTCCCTGCGATGACCAAAGGCTGAGAAATTACAATGGCAGTGGGAGAAAAAACAAACCACACACATGCTGCCTCTGAAAAAATGCATGGGTGAAACTGGAGAGCAAAATCCACTACTAAGCCCATTACTAAATTATTTATCTGAATTTTAGTTGCTCTGGTTGGATTGAGTTGTTTGGCTCAGCCACATGTGCTGAAGGTGGTTTGCTGAACCCCCTCAAAAGTGCTCTGAGGAAGTGGTCATGATACATTGCTCCTTTCCTCCTGTCATGTTCTGCACAGGAAATAAATTGCTGCATTTCTTTCTGGCATGTGGCATTTCACAGGGTGGAAAATCACTACAAAGTGGAAAACTGCTTTCTTTTTCATCCCCAAAGTTGCAAGAAATGACCTTAAAAGTGAGGTTTCTCCTGGTCTCATGAAGTCAGAATTGAAAGTAATTTTAAAAGATCTTATATAATGATATGCAGCTAAAATATTTTTTATTAATTATCATTTATTACTTTCACGAAAAATCATCCACATAACCAATCAGTAGAAAATAATGTAACAATTCCTCTACAAATTGAAAAGGTGTCACCTATCTGAGGAAGTCCTCTGAAACAAAGCCATCAGAAACTGAAAGAATAGCAGAAATTTAGATAGATGATTACTCTTAAGCCACATTGTAATTTTTAAGGTGGTATGGTCTAAAAACCAGATGTGATAGCCGTGTCAGACAGGTGGGCCATCAGACATAAGAGGGGAAGCAGTCCTGATATATGGTGAAGGGCTGTGGACCAAAAGTAGAACATCACTGAGAGCTGGCAGCAAAGTTTAGGAAAACCTCTAGTTGCAATATCTTCTCTTAGGGCTGCTGGTTAGAGATGTGGAAAATTATATTAGGAAGGTAATGAACAATTCAACCCTTAAGGGAATAAGAAAACTGCAAATTTTAAAGTTAATTTGGTCTCAGCCCTGGTGAAAGCTTGTTCCTTGGGCTCTGTAACTACTTCATAAAATTTACTGTCTATTTTAAACCAAGTTCATTTATTTTTATTTGGTTTTCATGAGGTTTTAACAATAAGTCATCATAACTTTCATCTACAACAATAAAAATAGTACTCCTGTAATCATGTGCTGGAATTGTTATCCAATTTTAATTTTTTTTTTCATGAAGGTGTTTACAATGACTGCAACAACTTGTTGTTATTGCCACCAAGTGGAATACTTTAAGGTACTTGTCTCTCCCTATATCGCTGGATAAAAATCACAAAAATATTGAAGGACCTGGAAGGACCTTGGTACTAAAATAGGAGAAAGTGTACCCAGACCATCCCTGACAAGCAGTACAGTGGGAGCAAACACAGAATGTGGGCAAAGCTGTGGTGGATATAATGACAGAAGAGAAGCTGTTGCTCTGGTGAGGGGTCAAATTTTGACCACCTCATGGGAAACATGTTTTTATATCTGTATAGCAGGCAAAAGAGCATGTAGCTGGCTCCAGTTGATTGCAATGGACATCTGACACGTTCATTTCCAATGGAAATGCAAAAACTTCTCCTGTTTTTCTTGAAATGTTTTGTTTCTCATTGTTTCTCAGCTTGTGTAAAATGATTTAGCTCACTAATTATGTTATATTTATATGTGTTTTTATTGCAAGTGAGGCATCATTAGCGAAGTAAATTGTTACCAAAATTTAATATCCTAAATTTCACTTTGCATAAAAAGTGACTACCATTTCTTTGTAAGAAAAGACATTATTGTATTCTCTGTATGTTCTGTGATGTTGCATAAGGCATTGCCTTCATAAAATAATGAGAGCAAAACTGAATCTCTTTCATCTGAAGATGCAGCAATGTCAATCACAGTTATCTTGATTAGATGGCAAGAAGGATAATTGCAGTTTAAGTGAAATGTCTTCACTGATTGTTGGCTGTGTAATTGTGAGGGGTTGATAAAACACCCTGGCAACAGAGTCATTAACTCTATGCAGTTTTTCCAGAGTTTTAAAGAAGGTATAGGTATACGGTTTGTAAACAATGGTATAGAAGCAAGTTATTCACTTCTTTTTCATGATGCACTTCTAGGAGCTTATCCAAGGTAACCAAAACACTACCAAAAGACAGATTTGTAAATCTCACTCTGTGTGGGCTGAGGGAGCAACCTGCATTCATTGATTTGTAAGGATTGGACCTTGGAGCTTTCTTCTTTGCCTGTCTCAAAACTGAGTCTGTGAAAGGTCAGAGGGAGCTTTCTATGGGCCAGAGCTGTAGAACGTGTATTAAAGGCTGATCCTGTGAGTAAGGCAACATCTCAGGCCTCAGGTCAGTTTTGCCTTTTAACACATCCTCTGTGATCTTTCTCAAATTAGGCTTCTCATACAGTAGCACTCCTAAAGTAATATAGATATAACACTTCTGCAATAGTCTCCTGCTAAAGAAAAGTAAAACTGCTGCATGGCCTCAGGAGGACAAAAGTTAAAGGAGACTAAATCTCATTTTTGGATTCATATCCCATTGTTGGCGAAGAATTGCCCCCCTCAATTTTGCAAGCTGAAGTCTCAATTCTCCTTTAAACATACCTGTACAGGTTATTTCCCTTCGCTGAGTGTTTGACAGATACCACAAACTAAAAATCTTTCCATCCCTGGGCATGACCTGAATAACTTTAGTTTGAGAAGTAGGATATTTTTAAACCTCATTTTACACCGCTTCTTGTCAGTGGTGACAATTCATTATGATAATGAAGGTTAATAGAGAGAATCTTTTTTCCAGCAGACATGAGAGATCATTTTTAATTTTCTGTAGAGTATCCTTATGAAAAAATTTGAATTTTCTTTGAATGATAGACATGATATTAATAACAATGATAAAAAGGGAGTTTCTGAAGAGAAATACATTAATATCAGCTTCAATATTAACTAGAGAATTAAACAAACAATTTGCTCAGTGAAAAGCAAAGCAGGAAGATAATGAATGATTATGTCTTGAAAAATAAAAGCATAGTAGTATTTTATTGTTACCTTTTATTCAGGCCATTAAAGACAAAGAGGAGGTAGAATGACTTTGGAAGACCTTGTGTATGGACACTAAGTGGTGAAATGCCAACCCAGCTCTCTACAAAGGATAGAGCCAGACCTCTGACCTTGCAGTTCTCCTTGCACAGAAGGGCTGATCTCCTGTCCAGGATCATAGCTCAAATTTGCATTACATTATCAGCAACACCTACTGCCCCCAAATACCAGGGTGGTATCTGTGGAGGGATTTATCTCATTTCTAGGTGTTTATAGTATAGACTCCTGCATGGGACCATGGGATTCCTTTGCAATCAGCAGAGATCTGTTCAGTAGAGTCAATAGAATATGGGATGTGATTTGTCTTACTGCAAAATAAATGCCCACATTTGACTGGATGGGTCACAACCCAGACTCCACTGACTCACCATTGACCAAAAGGGCACTTAAGCAGCTGGTCAAAATAGATGCCAACTGTCAGGATTCGTTCCTTCCGGCTTTCAAGGTGTGAGTCCATGAGTGAGCAGACAGACACCTTGTGCATTAAACTCTATTCCTAGGACTTCACTGTGCTCTCCCCTCCAACAGCTTTTTGTGCCCATTTACCCCTTGACATCAATTACAGCTCTTGAGGTTTGGTGCTTTGACAGAGCAGACCTGCATCATGACACACATGGGTTGACATAGAGAAAAACCAGGTCCAAAAGTCTCAAATAGAATTAATTTTAACTGATCACTTGTCGGATTAAAAACTCTTGGAGTCGGTTACTACCAATGCTGAATTTGTATTGAATTTACCAATGTTAAACATTAACATTGTAGTTGGTTAGGGTCTATTCAAACTAGAGAAAGGCCCCAACTGGTTTTAATGAGATAGGAGAGAAGCCTTAGTTAGGCATTAAATGTGGAATTCTTTGCTATGTGCTGACAGGAGAGTCATGGTTTATATCCCTGCTATGGGAAGCCTTCTGTTGAAATAAAATTGAGTCCTCTTTAGGGACTGTCAATTACTGATGTATCTCTCTTGAAAATGGCTGTTGTGCAGTTCTGTGAGACACAAATCCTTAGTAGGATAGTTCAGATCTCATTAGAAAGTCCTCCTAGACCTGAGTTGCATGAAAGGGAGCTGGTGTGTGGAGACATCTAGGAAAGATGTCTAGAGAAGTATATGCCTTTTTCTGCAGAAACTTCTCTTAAAGAGGAGAGATGTATAGACTTTGTGCAAGGCTGGATGAGTTCCCTGTAAATGTCTGCTGATGGCTGGTTCTGAGCAGGTGGTGACCTATGTCTGATATATTTTTATGACAGCAATATTTTTGCTAATGCTTCCTATGTGGCAAAAAAAAGAATAAAATGTAAGTGGTCAAGAGTGTGAGAAGTTGCTGTTTAGTAGCTCAGAAGCACCTTCTGGATGTAAAATAGCCACTTATATATCCTTAACTTTTGAATTTGACCAGTGGTTCATTCTTCCTGTAAACCTATGTCTCAAGGCAGTGATTTCAATGTTAATTACATTCTCTCCAAATTAAAAGAGGTAGTTGAATTAGGGGTCTATTACACAGATCATTTCCTGTTCTAAGAGTGGTAGAGGCATAATTGTGCTTCTGTTCTTCAAGCCAACCAACCTCAGGTTTGGAATATTTTTTCTCACTCACAGAACTGGGCAAAGATCTCTGCAGCCTTCCATTCCTGTGAATAAATAGTTTCTCTGCTATCTGAAAATCTAAATCTCTCACAGCCTAGATTTCCTTAAGCATAAAATCAATTAATAACATAGAAGAATATCTTCCCAAATTAATCAGGCCTTTATAGCCAAGCTTTTAATCCCTGCAGTGTGAAGCTAGCGGGAGACCTCAAGGCAGAGGCATCTGCCAGGTCTGTGTAGCTGTTAATGTGCAGCCTTGTGGCTCAGGTGATGCAGACATCAGCTAGAAAGCAATAGTCTTGAATCTACACTCACTTTTGCATAATGGGCTGACACTGAGGTGTCCTGTAACATGTGAGTGAGGATCTGGGAAGAACCAAATCCCAGAAGCATCTGAGGCAAGAAAACACCTTGGGTGGTTTGACTGCTGAGAAGAGAGCACTCAGGTCCTCAGGTGTGCCACACTTCTGAGAGCTACAGATCACCAGTCACCCACCTAAAGGTTAAGGGGTCTTCTACAGCTTCTCGCAGCAGAAAAGGAGCTGTTGTGCTATTTCGCTGAATAGTGCCTCTGGAAGCCATGGCTGCCTTCAGTTCCCATGTGCTGCCAGATGCAGCTACCCCATCAGGTATCATA
Organism: Chiroxiphia lanceolata; assembly: GCF_009829145.1. Lineage (NCBI taxonomy): Eukaryota > Metazoa > Chordata > Aves > Passeriformes > Pipridae > Chiroxiphia > Chiroxiphia lanceolata. The sequence continues at coordinate 9,828,465 of NC_045637.1, read as the reverse complement.
AAAGAGGTTTTTTTCTTCTCAGTTCCCTTGAGCTGACACATAGCCTAAATGACAAAGAAATACATTCATTCAGGTGAGCGACACCATGACTTGAAAAGCATCAGACAATTGGGATAGCTCTGAAAATCTAGGGAATAGTGCTCAGAAGATGAAGGGAAAATGACCTTGGTAATTCCTACTCCTTAAACTGCAAATAAAGTGATGGGGGTGTTCTGAAATGAAGAAAATACTGTCACTATGTGCAAAAAAAAGCATGAGACGTTTTGAAAACTTGATTTTTGACAGAATTACACTGTAAAGATTTGTCCTTTGCAGCTCTCCTTAAAGACAAAACAGCTTTGGATTTCAAGGAGATATTGTGAATGGTGTGTAAGTGAATTCCTACCCAAAACTTTAATTCAAAATGTCTTTGAAGGCAAGTTGGCTAAAAAAACATTGAAACTGCAGCATTTTTGAAGACATGGCTGATGGCTTATAGTTAGAGTCAATCTTGTTTAACACTCGTGTTAATGGTCTAAGAAGGCTGAGTAGGCTGCTTGTTAATGGGGTCCTTAGACCATTAAATTGAAGGAAAATGTGAATACCAGGCAGGAGGAAGTAATAATAGTAAAAGGACACAAAGCTGTTAGCAAATAACAAAATTAGTTTGGTTTAGAGGAAAAGAAGCAAAATGATCCAGTGAAAATGATTTTTCTTTAGGCAGTAGGTAGAGGAATATTAAAAATTAATGGTGCTGAGTAAAACGTAGAGACAGAAATATATCTATGGGAATAGTATGGGTAGAGGTGACAGGATTTGGATCAGGAGGATGGTCCAGATGCTTTCTTCCCTTCTGTCCTGTTTTCTAGGACTGCAGCTTTTGAACAAGCTGCTACTGAAACTTTTGATCTGCATAAGAAAACTGAGAAAAACAAAGTAATTTAGCTGAGTGGTGTCAGCCTCATCTATGTAACCTGAGCATCATTGTATATAGGGCTGTGCAGTCAAAATGCTGAAGATTCTAAGAATAAAAATTGAGCCATTTGGGAAAACGGAGGAATTATATATATCTAAAAGGAAAATATTAGATGCTAAATTGATCTAGGTGACTAAGGTCTTGTAAGCAGGGCTGGGTGGAGTTTCAGAGCAGATGGACAGTGGCTCAGCTGTGGCACTTTAGACATGACAGTTCTCCCAAACACAGTGAGCAGCTGAGAAACGGGGTGGGAGGGTGCCTTGGACCTTTCATGAACACCAGTTGATGCCAAAAAGGCCAGTGGCATCCTGGCCTGTATCAGCAACAGTGTGAGCAGCAGGACCAAGGCAGTGATTGCTCCCCTGTACTTGGCACTGGTGAGGCCACGCCTCGAGTCCTGTGTTCTCTTTTGAGCCCTCACTGCAAGAAAGACATTGAGATGCTGGAACGTGTCCAGAGAAGGGCAGCAGAGCTGGGGAAGGGTCTGGAGCACAAGTCTTATGAGAAGTGGCTGAGGGAGCTGAGGGTGCTTAGCCTGGAGGAAAGGAGGCTGAAGGGAGACCTTATTACTCTCTACAACTACCTGAAAGGAGGTTGCAGCCAGGTGAAGGTTGGTCTCTTCTTCCAGGTAACAAGGGACAAGACCAGAGGAAATAGCCTTGAGCTCTGCCAGGGGAGGTTTAGATTGGATATTAGGGAAAATTTCTTCACTGGAACAGGCTGCTCAGAGAGGTGGTTGAGTCACCATCCCCTGGAGGTACTTAAAAGTTGTGTAGATGTGGCACTCGGAGACATGGTTTAGTGGTGGACTTCACAGTGCTGGGTTAACAGTTGGACTTGATTGTTTTAAAGACCTTTTCCACCCTAAATGATTCTATGATTCTATGATGCTATACCTGTCCTAAGCTTGTGTCCATCCTTTCCTTATAATCTGAGAATTCTGGAGCCAGGAATATCCATACTCAGCGTTTTACTTGAACAGCACATAAAGAATATAACTCACAATCATGTAATGGTAACTGGGCCTTCCCCTTTGTTGGTGCTTCTCTAGAACAATAACAAATTTATTTAGTGAAAGAAAAACACGTTTTCCTTTTACCATGAGGAACACACATATGGAGTTTTTGAAACAGCAAAATAACTAGGGGAAAATCATAGTGAAGACCTGAAAGTGAGATACATTATTTCCCCCAGTGAATAAGTGTATTGTTAGTGTTCACATGCAAAATAATGTGGTGAATTCACAAAGTATGAATAAGCAGGGCTGTCAGTACAGTTTGGCAATCAGGAATCACAACTGAATGTGTTGCTCCTTACTGAAAATCAACAGGTCGGATACTAATTATCATCTCTTCATTTTCTCATAATTTATATTGTGTGTTTTAGGTGTTAAATATTATTGTGTAGCCAGTGAGTGGAAAATTGTGATTTGACATTGGGTTTACCCATTTTGCCAGATTCTATATGAGGACATAAGAAAAACTATTGTAGAAAATAAGGATCCTGAAGGTGTTAGCTTATTTTTAATGCTCAGAGCACAAGGCTGGTTAAGTTGTTCCTTAAATTAAACACAAGGAAAATGATACCTTATGGGCTAGAATTTCTGCAGGTGTTAATGTAGCACCAGTAGATGCAAAAGAGCTCTATCCATTTGTACTAATCAGTGATTTACAGTAATTTGCATTGACTTGGAACAGCATCCTGATTCCCTTTGCGCATCTTCCCCGCATGTCAAAGCAATAGGTATTTTTGCTCTTCATGTTTGAACTGTTTGTTAATGAGATATGTGACAGACAGTGCATGAGTTTATTGAAGTGTCACTTATTTAAACAAAACAGTAATTGCTGTAGCAAATTACTGGTGATAACATTTGCCTGGCTCCATCATAAGGTAGTGCTGTCTCTTACTGTGTGCTTTTATGTGGTCAGAGGAGAAAAAGAGAGCTTGGAGTTCACATGGGTGGAGAACATCAGTGAATTGCTAGACTATTTTGCACACTGAATGGCATTCATCAGCCTTAGAAAGGCACTCACAGCTAGTTATGTCAGGCATTACATGAACAAATAGAGCATTTTTGGCCTGAGAGAATGCAAACATTGTGCAGCTTGGTCAAGTGGGCACAGTACTGGTCTCAATTCAAAGAATGGAATTTTCTTTCCTACTATGTGACCTTGAATAAATTGATTTGCCCTTATGTGCCTCAGTTATCTCATCTGTAGAATTGTGGCTGTGTTGCTTATCTCCATTGAAAAATATTTGGGATAATTAGCTGGAAAAAGTATCCTAATGATGCCTTCGTCATCTGTAACAGAACCTAGCAAGAATGCTTGAAATTTTAGTGCCAAGTTCATAGTAGATGAATCCATTCCATTACAGTGATTCACCCTCCTGACCTGAGGTCCTGGCTCACAACAGTTACCACTTTTGACAAGATATTTTCTATTGCTTCCTGAAAAATTAACAGGCAAGTAGCTGTTCTACATTGCTCCAGCATCATGAATGAATTACTTGCTGACTAACTTTCCCACCTCATCTACCAGATGTTCTCTTCTAGGATATGTGATCTCCCACTTTAAACAATTTTTTAGTAATTCATGGAATTTACAGAGAGAATGCTCTTCGTTTCTCTGAATGATCACAGAATCATTAACACGAAACATTTGTAGTTGTCCTGGATTTTGGAAGTTTAAAAACTGAGATACAGCACAGTCCAACCAAGACCAAGAGTGATACTCTCCTTTGAAAACAGCAGGGTATTGATGGGGATCTTTGAAAACATCCCCTCAAGTGAACTCGCTATGTTTCAAAATAACAGCATTTTATATGAAAGTCTAGTGTTTTGTCTTACTTCAGAAGTGACTGTGAAGTACCCCAAAGAATGCAATGGTTTCATGAGTAAGTCAGGTCGGGGGGAGGTGGGGTAATCTCCCAAATCCATTCCCTTAGGGTTGCCATTTAGGATTCCCAAGGCACCCTCAAATAACTAGCATCACCCAAAGTGACATCTGAAAGGGATCTGTGGTGGTTTTGCAGGAGAGTGCTCTTTCCTCTGCTTCGATTAACAATCACTCCAAAGCTTTTGTTTGGTTTTGTGGGCAGGCTATTGACAGGCATGACCAGGGAAAGAGAGACTTGGTGTATCATCTTGAAAACTCATGGGAAGAGTTTAGAGTGCTATAAACTGCCTGGATTTTGGAAATGTCGACCACTTCTGAAAGTTGTGAATATCTGCCTGCTGTTTATGGGATTCAACCTTTGTCATCCTAAAGAGATAAATTTTAACTGGAGAGAGAAAAAGAGGCAGAAATAATCCCAAGGTAACCTACTTAAGGTGTCTGAGCAGATGCTGTTTTCAGTGCCTTGGTGAGAGACCGTGTCTCATTGCAAAGCAATGCTTACAGAGCCCTGCAGTCCCACAGCTTTTACAGCACCGTTTCACTGGGATGACATAAAGACCTTCAGGCCTCTCAGGTTTATGTCATGTAGTCTGTGGATATTTTCCTTGACAGTGGAGCAAGCTGGAGGCAGCCTTGTCTGCAGCTCATCCAGAGATGATTGCATTATCTTCTCTGGGCCACCCTGTATTGGATAATAACATTTGGTTACTCATAAATAAAGATCACATGGCACCATTACTCAGTAATTAAAGATATTAATAAACTGGTAATGTGAAAGGGAACCTACTATGCCTATAAGATACTCAGGTCAATTCTTCTGATTTACCACCAAAAAGTTATATTGTATGTTCATGATGCCACAGGGAGAAGACATCCTTAAATTTCCCATGAATTCTGTGATTCCTATAGACTTGAGCAGTCCTTACAGGATGTAACTTATGAGTATTCGGTGGTTTTTTTTAAGGATTAACTGTTCTTCCCTATTTTGTATAAAAAGACTGTCTGCATGGAGAAGTGTATTTCTAATTGTCATAATCATATCTGAGTAAATAAAAAAGTATTTCCCTGATAATAACCAAGGACTTGCGTAATCATCTTTATCAGCTCAAGAAGTTTCATAAACCCATAAAACCAAAAATTATCTTTTTTTCAGCTTTATTTTAGAGTTAAAGCTGCATTACCCTGAAGAGTGCACCTCACTTTGGAAAATCCTGGATAGCAATGTACTAGCAAAGGTAAAAGTCTGTAATATGAGATGCATGCAGAGTGCAAGTGCCACTGAGAACCTCGGAACTGAGGTCAGAAGGCCCTCTCCAGCTCTCTTGTAGCCCCCTTTAGATACTGAAAGGTGCTATACGCTCTCCCTGGAACCTTCTCTTCGCCAGGCTGAACAGCCCCAACTCTCTCATAGCAGAGGTGCTCCAGCCCTGTGATCCACTTAGTGGGGCTCCTCTGGACTTGCTCCAACAGGTTGATGTCCTTCCCGTGTTGGGGAGCCCAGAGCTGAATGCAGCACTCGAGGTGGGGTCTCACGAAAGTGGAGCAGAGGGGCAGGATCATCTCTCTCAACCTGCTGCCCACACTGCTTTTGATGCAGTCCAGGACATGGTTGGCTTTCTGGGCTGCAAGTGCACTTTGCTGAGTCATATTGAGCTTTTTGCCCACAAAGTGGACTTCTTCCCAGTGCTAATCTTGTTCCGTTCTCTATCCAGCCTGTACTTTTGCTTAAATATATATTTACATAATACCTGTGTATACAGTATATATAGGTATATACTGTATACATGTATATATCTATATTTCAACCCAGCTCATTAAAGGAAAAATTGTTTCATGCTGCTGTCAGCTGGCCTGGATAATGCTGTTTTACCACATGGATATTTGACATTTGAGCTATTTTACCATACAGAGACTGGCACTCACATAAAACCTTCTCCCGTGAAGAAAATGTATGAAACAAAACAGGCTTTTTTCATGGAGATATATCTCCAGTCTGTGTGAATCTAGGTCAAGATATATTTTGGTGAATGAAGCCTTTTATTTTTGTTGTGAATGGACTTTTTTTACTATTCTTCCACAAGAGGGCAGCAAAGGAAAATGGTTGCCAGAGCCCAAGACAAAAAAACATTCAAGGACATTTAAGCATTTAACTTTCCTACTGTGTTTAATAAGACTCTGAAAATACCATCGTGTGGGAACTAGGTGAGCTTGTAGAAAGCCATCGAGTGATATTTTTTTTAAAATGGTCTCCAAGCTTCCCAATCTATTGATAGTTTAATGAAGTTACTTGCTATTACCTTCAAATATGCTCCTCGATCATGTGATAATAGCAGAGCAGCTGAGCAAGGTCTCCCAGGCTTCAGCATCTTCATCTCTAGTGTTAATTGCTCTATTCTCGCAGAATTTAAGTGCTTTACCCCAAATCCCTCTTTCCCTTTCTAAACCACTCTTTGCCTGCGGAAGCGCAGACACAAACGGGGAGGGCTACACTTGAAGAACAACTTGGTGGCAACAAAATTATCTCACTTTTGGCTGTTTTATCCCAAGACCCAACCTAAATAATAAAGGAATTCTGATTTGGGGGGGGGGGGAGGGGGAAGGGTAGCATAGGGGAGTAAGAGGAGTTGGGGGAGCGAGGGGGGGCGGAGGGGCAAAGGAGGGGGCGTGGTGTGGCGGGGGTGTGGATGGGTGTTTTGCAGCTTTGCTCAGAGCTATTCAAGCAGAAGTCAGGGTGTTATAGCTGATTTGAGTTGCTGGGGGAGTGCCTGTGAGCCGCAGTGGCTGTGCTGAACACAAATAGAGATTTAATCAAAGAAGTAGTTCTGTGCAGGATTTTCATTCATATGTTCTGCAATCCTGCAGGCAACCAGGGCACCAGCATGTTAATTACCTCTAAAATATACAGGCAACTTTTCTCTATTTAAAGGTTTCAGCTTCTAAATAAATGACAAACAGAAGGTAGAGGGGAAAATGAAAACAACTAGCATAGGAAAGTGAAGGCATCTTTCCAGGGGCTGCATTAAAGTTTGGATATAGACACAAATCTCAGGCATTTTGTAGCCTCAGTATGGTGATGTTTTCTGCTACCAGTGCTGCTATATTGTACCTGAGAGAAAGTGTGCTCTGGGTGACACCAGAACACAAGTGAGAGGAACAGGAACACGGAGATAGGTTTGTTCATTCCACTCCATGCTTGTTGCTTCCAGTGAATGCTGTAGAATGAGATGTGAAATGCAGCAAGCCATAGGTGTGACCAAAGCCAATACGGTTTAGCTGGCGCTGAGGATGCAGGGAAACTATAACTTTCTAAGTGTTGCCCGAGGGCTATTGGGTCTGGGTTTAAGACCTGGTCATCCCTTCACCATGTACCTGATTGCCAGAAAACAAACACTGAGCATCTGCCCCAAGGGAAGCACCTAAAAAAGGCTCCAAACTGCTACTCAGATGGAGAAGTGGATCATGTCCCCATGCTATCTGAAGTGGATGTAGGCATACAGAGCTGATGTTTTATCTGCTACTGAGGCAACTTTGGCTGCCTGGAAGGTTGAACTAAACAAGATTGTCTGTGTGCCTCTGTCCCTCACCTTTTTTTATTTTCTGCAAGCTGTCTTATTTCTTTTTTCCTAGTGAAGCTGTCCTTTTCAGATTCAAACTAAAAGTGATAACTAACCACTGTGCCCTGTCTGCTGCTCGTAGACTGACACAGCCCAACACTCCCTGCAGAGCATCACGTTTTGTGGTTGGCGTGAGCAGGAGGCTGGGTCTTGTCTGGGACCTGCCTGCATTCATGCAAGCTTTCTTAGCACATCTGCCTGAGCCCAGGGCACCAGTGTCTTTTTATGGTCTTTGGATCATGCTTCTGCTATGGCTTGCTGGGATGGGGGTCTGGTCCTGTCCCTTGAGGGCTGCAAGAGTCAGCCCTAGATCTATTCCAGGGCAGGAAAGGCTCTGGCCAAGACCCAGTTAAGACCAAATGAGAAACACACATGGGATACAACTATTAATTCATAGTTGTAGCACTTTAAAACAAGGGAAAATTAATTTTTTTGTCTGCTAGGCTGAACATCTAAAACAGTAAGTACCATTCAGGTCCCCAGAGCTCCAGCAGATGGATGAACTGGGAGTGTTTTTAAAGCCAATGTGTATCTCTCCAAGTAAAATGCCACTCTCCATTATTCTGAGTTGGAAGAATAATGAAAGAATCAATCAAATCCTCTAACAGTGACAGAAAACAGACAAAAATCTATATGAGTCTCTTTTGAGGCTCTAAGAGGATTAAACTCCTCAGGCAGAAACTCTTCTGTAAGAGTTTGTTTGTGGTGAGAAAGAAAAGTTTGACAGATGTGTATGGTCAGTTCAGAAAAGCATCCTTAAAAACTTTTACTATCTGAAGGGACACAGCCTGGTCCTTTAGGTCTGTTTTAGAATCAACAACATGAAAGCCATTTTCAACTCTGATATGAAAAAGCCAGGAAGCATCAGACAAATCCATCTGGTGCTTAGGGCTCTTCATTTCCTTCCCTATTCATCCCACTTGTCTACTTTTGTAGCAAACTCTTTAAGTCTGTCATTATAGACACACTTACAGAAGTAGCTAGTGAAGTGATTAATGTAACCTAAGACCACTCAGGGAACCTTGCGTAGTCTCACCATGATCTGTGTTTGCAGGATATTCTAGTACAATAATTCCTGTAGGAAGAGTTTTTAATATTAACCTTCCACTTTAACATTAGATAATGCTGGGTTATGTATCAACAAGGTGAAACTGCTAAGCAAGTTTCATTTCTCCCAGGAGATTGAAGTGACTTCTCGATGGCTGAGGCCCTTCACTGACTTGAGGTGGGTCTAAGGGTATGTTTCCTGATCAGGAACAACAGAGGTCCCAGGAACTTCATGGGTTACAATATGATGAAGGTTGTTTTAAGCCAACAGGCTCTACTTTGCAATTGCCAAGAGTTGTCAGAGCGGGCACCCAGTCAATGCAGTGGGTACCATTGTGGGGAACAACAGTTCATCTGTGCAGCTGGAGCACGGTGGTGTTGACTTCTGCAGCATCTTGTGTTCCATTGACAGGGATAGGCACACTGGATAGCTGTAGTGCTATAAAGTCCAGGGCTTGCTGAGGTCCATCAGGGAGATGTGCTGGGTGTTATTCTCCCTGTTATTTGCACTTAGGTCTTCCTGGCACATCTGACTGCTGTAAAGGACAAAGATACTAAAAAAATCTTTGTCCTATGCTTAAGAGAAACACAGAAAATGGTGAGGATTACCAGAAGGAATCAGGTTAGAAAAGTCCATCTGTTTTCTGCCTCCTCCCTTCTCATTTCAATTCCTATCTCATTCAAAGCCTGGAGTCATAGACTGTTGTGTGTTGAAAGGGACTCTAGTCCAACCACTCTGCCAAACCCACACATTTTCCAATTGACATTCCAGACCTCTAGGTTAGTTTGGGCCCTACAGCTGACCTGAAAACTTTACATATTATGTGTCCTTCTGGGAAACTGATGTGATCTTTGAGCAAATTCAGATGAATTCCATGTGTTTTAACTTTTTGCTCAGCTATAAATACAGTAGCGTTATATTTTTGGTCATATCTGCATTCCTTGTTCTGGGCAGAGGCTATTGAGCATTAGAAGAACATCTGATGATTGTTTATTAGAGGTCCACGTGAGCTCCTCTTAAAAAATGATGCACTGTAGAGGACTGAAAGCAGCAGACCTTTCTGCACATTAGCATTCTGTGCTGGTAAAAGACTGAGCACTATTTAAGGGTGTCACAGGAAAGCAAGAAAGAGGGAAAGTTGTTTGTAGCTACCTAAACAATGATTACACGTAAATGGATCTCTCAGAAAATACTGGAAGGATTTCTAATGCTAATGGTTTTCCACTGTGAGCAGCATGACAGATTTGCAGATGAATTAGACTGCAATGGTCAGCAGATGTGATTGTTTTCCAGAGCCATTTTTTAAGCAAGCTTAGTGAATTCCTCTGATTTAGTTCAAGCACCCTGCCTCCAAAAGGAGTTTGCATTGTTTCTTTTTTCTTCCCACTACCTGCCAACATGTTTTTTGTTTTGGTGTTTATTGACTTATAAATGAGGTGAGACACAGAAGCACCTTGGTTTCATGGCAGCTTGTTCCAGATATCCAGGTATGAGCCTGTGCTTGCTCATGTTCATGTTCTGCATGCAGTTTTGCATCCTTTCTATTTCTGTACCTGTGGCTTTTTATAGCTTCCATCATTTTCACCATGGTACCAACTATCTTACGAAAAGCAATGGAAAAATTTTCACTGCTCTCTAACAAGGGTTCAGGTAATGTCAAGTGTGGGAAGTTTTATCTGCTAAAATTGTTCCATAAAAATGTGCATATTAGTGTTCCAGCACCAAACCTGATGTCATGCAGCCAAATGCTACAGTAAAGGTCAGGAAAGGTGTCTGTTATAGTCTGATTGCTCTGGAAATAGACTCTTCAGCAGTCCCTAATGTGCTTTGGCAACCACAGTAATGAACATCACGCTCTTGAGGGCTACAGTCCAGCAAGAGTACAAGATTCAAAATGAAGAATGCCAAGACTAGTCACTGGAGTGGCCTCTCAATACTGGCAGGATGATGATCATGAGGGAAAGTCAACAGCAGAGGTCAGATTAGGAAGAAAATTCACAGGGGTGTCTGAGGTGCCAGTAGTTACTTTTTACTGTATTTCTTGGGAAGAAGAGTCCTGGTTGAGCTGGTTGTTTCTCTAGAAAAACTTTGTGCTCATCCATTCCTCCGTTCCAGGTATCTGTGGCTGAGATTTGCATCAGGAGTGTGAAGGCCTGAAGTGACTAAGGAGTCTTCAGACAATACAGGGAAGGAGTTAGATTTCTGTGAATACTTGAAGAAATGCAACCTATGTACCACTATTCAAAGTATTTGCTATCTCTGTGGCTGGGAGAAAAATTGCAGGACTTGGTAGACTGACAGATAGGGTCCAGGTCATAAATTAAAAGCACCTGAGGTCAGAAATAAATGCTAATTTCATGTTGGATCATAAAGCTAATTTATTTTGACTATCCAGCCCTAGATGCTTTCAGTACAAGATAATAAAACCAGGGACATAACATGCTGAAGGACTGTGCCCACAGGCAATGCCCACAGCTCTGTATGTATTATCCCTGCATCTCGTCCTCATGGTGACATTGTGAAGAGGGTACCTACAAAAGCAACTTCTGTCTGGCTCATGATGAGCAGGCTGGATTTATCCTGAGCCAGGCTATTCACTGCTATGGGAGTCAAAATTAGTACCTTGGTCAGCTGTGTATGCTTCATCTTTTCCATCTCTCTGGCCAATAATTTCATCCTGCCTGCAGGTGCAAAAAGAAATTGCTGTGTCATTTACACATGATTCAGGTTTTAAGTGTCTTCTTTTCTTCTGCTTTCAAAGAGTAAAAGTGAGCTTCTGCTGTAGAAATACAATCTTATATTTTCTAGGTAAATTAATGTAAAAAACCAAATTCATGATTCCCCTGCAAGCAGCCAAACCTTGAATCTTTTCACCTATCAAAGACAGAGGAGACAGGATAGGTTGTAAATAAAGATGTTTCTGCAGAAAGACCTTTCTACATAGTTCAGGAACAACCATAGAAGGGCATGATGGAGACAACTTACTCTAGTGTGCTGCAGCTCAAACTTCAAACTGTTTAGAAAGTAAGATCATTGTATTTTAGACCATCTACTTGGACACAGCAAACGCTTGACTGACAAACCGCTTAGTTGTGCTTGCTGGTGTTTCCCATGAGTCACAATGATGCCAGGACACATATGACAGCAAAGTACTTTCCTGTTGTCATAAAGAAGCTTCTTCGCTGCCTCAAAAATACCATTCAAACCTGTTAGATGTGTTAGAAAAAGAGTGAACAACTGAACCTGTGGGATAAACTGCATAAAGACAACGAGTAGAAAGGAATCATGGTGCATGGCAATTCAGATGCAATTGTTTGCTTATATAATTAAAAATGTTACTATTTTTTTAACAGAGTCTGAGTGACTTGGGAGCACTAAAATGTTCTCCCTCCATTTAGATACAATTGAAAATGTCTTCCCAAAATAACCCATGTGAAATCCTCATTTCACGCCCCTGAGCAGGATGCTATATCTTTAAGTCTGCCCTGTCCTGAAATTATCCCTGGTGTGAAATATCTGGGTGGGCTGGCAGCAGTGTTAAAAGGTTTGAAGAACAATGGAAACTGTGGTCCCTTCTCCTCAGGCCCCAGACAAGAGAACAGTGTGACTGGGCTGTGCTCTGTGGTGAGGTACTATTAATAATTCAGAACAGGAGAGACTATTATTCTGCCTTGCCATTGTGACTTTCCACTACAAATCTCTCGCCTCTGTCATTTTGTGGGAACTGCTAATCCAAGTGAAATATTAGGACTTAACTTGCTCTTATCTTGGTGACAGAATTAGGTAACAGTGCATTTTGGGGAGAGAAGGGGAAACATTTGTCTTGTCAGCCTTTGTGAGAAGTTTGAGAAATGGAGGTGGGAAATAGGTAATTGGGTTATTTGGGTTATTTGGAAGGTACTTTCTGAGCATTTAATATACCTCCTTTTCTTCCCTCCACAGAAGTTGAGAGGAAGCTTTTCTTTCCATTCTTCTTTTACTACATCTTGTGTTTTCTGTTCAGAAGAGGCTTTTCTGGATGTGGAATAAAAGCCTCTAGAAGCTTTGTCAGGCTGGATATCTTACATATGTAATATCATAGTCTTATACAAAAATGACAGGGACACATCATCATCAAAAGCTACTCTTGTAGAAAACCTTCAGTCATTTAACTTAATGCCACTTTTCTAGTTATAAGGGAAAGTACGAACATCCTCATTTAGCCAAGGTCATACAATTCAACTACCCCAAACACTTCCTGAGATCTCACTAAATCCTCTGTGAAGAGACTCCTATTAAGAAGCAAATGATTTTCCCCAGTGGATCTTGCAACCTTTCTTAGAACAATGCAATGGGGAGTTATTGCTCTGAGCACTGGGGTAAGGAAGGAGAAACAGCTCAGTGGGAGGTGGTAGGTGAGAATGGTAGAACACAATTGGGGCAATATCAGTTTCTTTTCTGATGCTTCACTACAGGGTTTTTTTGGTAAAATCAATGAAGCAGTTACATAAGTGATAGGGAAGCTAAACAGCTTGGTGGAGTGTCTGCCAGTGAGCCAAGCCACTGGTTTGCAATGCCTCCAGTGCCTTCAAAAAGGGAGACATAAAACTAGTTATGTTTTTTCCAGGCTCTGAATCAATACATGAAATGGAAAAGGTTTGCCTTCCTCATCTTCAGTGAGTACTTCAGTACTAGCAAGAGCTGTGAAACGTTCTCAGGTCTGAGGGTTTTGCCTTTTCCTGTTTTGCTTGTTTATCTCGGGGGTGAAGGGATAATGCCAAAGTCATGGATATAGGAAAGCTTGAAGTATCCAGCCTGCCTGTGGGATTTTACAGATTGTAGAAAGTGCATTGTTCTCCACCAGAGGACTCAGACACTTGTATTTCAATAAAGCATAATTTCAAAAAAGTCTCCATAATCTTGTTTTGAACTCTTCGGGAGACAACAGATCCATTGTTATTCATGGTGTCTTTTTCCAGTGGCTAGGCATGTTTGCTGTCAAATGGATGTACTTTATTTCCAATGTGATCTTATTTAAATTCCCATCATAACTGTTGTTCTTCTTTTCTTCACTAGATTAAAGAGGTCTCAAGAAACTACTGGGTTTGGCCCATGAAAGTATTCATACATTGGAATAAATCAACTCCACTGAAACCTTCATTTTCATAAGCTATACTGCTTGACTCAGTTATGTCACTGACCTACAACAGAATGTTTATGAAAATATTTTTGACGGTCTTAGGGATCCTGAGGTCAGAATCGTAGAATTATTTAGATGAGAATAGACCTTTAAGATCATTGAGTCCAACTGTTAACCCAGCACTGCCAACACCACTATTAAACCATGTCCCAAGTGCCACGTCTACACATCTTTTAAATCTCTCAAGGGATGGTGACTTCACTGCTTCCCTGGACAGTCTGTTACAATGCTTGATAACCCTTTATGTGAAGAAATTTTTCCTAATATCTAATCTAAACCTTTCCTGGTATGCAGCTTGAGGCCATTTGCTCTTGTTCTGTTGCTTGGTACTGGGAGAAGAGACCAACCCCCACCTGGCTACCACCTCTGCGGGAGTTGTAGAAAGCGATAAGGTCTCCCCTGAGCATCCTTTTCTCCAGGCTAAACAAGCCCAACTCCCTCAGCTGCTCCCCATAGGACTTATGCCCCAGACTCTTCACCAGCTCCATCGTCCTTCTCTGGACATACTTCAGCACCTTCATGTCTTTCTTGTAGGGAGGGGCCCAGAATTAGACACGGGATTTGAAGTGCGGCCTCACCGGTGCCAAGGACAGAGGTACAGTCTCTGCCCAGGTCCCATTGGCCTTAGAGTAACAAAGACTGCTACTAAACTGTGAGCCAGGGCTGAAGGAGCCTGACACCTGAAATGAACTTACACAGAAGACAGGTGCCCAAATCTGAAGTTATGACGTAGAGCAAAGGTGAGGATGTCTGTTGTCTAGGTGTTGTGGCTTCCACCTTAAAGGAGGATACCAGTTTCTGCTCCAAAGACTGATTAAGGGGTTTCTTTTGTTAGTTTTACTGGTAATTTCTTAACCTTTGGAACACGGAGCAAAATCAACTTCTCCCCAGTCTGTTGATGTTAAGATACAATACTTTCTGACATTCAGAAGGCATATTCCAGGATGAGTTTAAAAAAAAAATAGATTGGAGTTATAAGGATGTTTTTTGGACTCTTAATTAAAGAATACATAGTAAGGTATGGTTAGGTGTCTGAAAGTGGAAGTTCACATTGCAGCTGCTGCTACCAAACTTTTCTTTTTTGTATGTTTGCCAGGAAATGCTCTACAAGAGAGAATCCAAAGGCATGGGTTGCTGTGCCTAGCCAAGACTGGCTAATGTCAATACGTTCTGCATGGGAATGTAGACTAGGTGTGGAGGCAGCATCAAATGTGAACATAAAACCTGTGAAACTGTTCTAGTGGCAATGGGTGATAATAGTGCTCTCTGTGTTCTCCATGAGTTTAAAGCCAAAAATAAAATCTTGGCTTTTATCCGTAAAGCTCAAAATAGCTCAAAACTTGTTTCATGGAGTTTCTTTTTTTATTTATTTTTTTTAATACAATTCTCAGGCCCATGGAGGTCCTTCTTCTTGCATCCTCTAGCTCTAAAATTGATGGGAACAGAAATATGAGGTGGAGTGGTGCCTGAGAGAAATATGAGGTAAACTGGTGCCTGAGGTCTCCTTGCAAACATGCTGTATATGAACCTTTCAGTTCACAGAGCTGAGGGTGGTGTATCTCTGGGAGGGAAGTATGGTGGAGATCCTTAAGCTGCAATGGACACATGATCAGCCTTGTCTGAGAGAGAAAGAGGAAAGTATGTTGTTGCCTAAGTTAATTTTCAAGTACTGGACACAGGTATGGTTTTTGTTTCTGAATAAATTCTGAGTGGATGGATTTCTGTTTGTTCTGCAGGAAGCAACAAACAAGGAAAAGACAAAATCACCAACAGAAAAGTATGTTGTTAGAGATGGTTCCATGAAAACTTACATGCTAGCATTCGTATGATGGTTTCTGAGAGGTAATGGGTCCTCCCAAGTTATTTGCCAGGAAAAGGGGAATTCCAGGGGGCAGCAGGTGACTGCACACTGCAGTGTCAGCTGTGGCATGTGGGATGTATTCCCTGTGCCCTCATTATCCTGTCAACAAGTCTGGGACACCTAAGCTGCTGAGTGGCCAGTGTAACAACTTGCAGGTTATTAGACTGCTAAGGAAGAATGAGTTGTAAAAGCAGCGACCTGATTAACCCTGTGGGATAGATCCTGCTAGGATATTCTCCCCACTATTATTCAGATGGAAAAAGTGTTAAAGTACAGCTCCCAGCTTGTTCAAGTCCCTGTTCTCGCCTTCCTCGGGAACAGGACCATGGGGAACGAGTTGGTACCACTCCAAGTCTTGGTCTTTCCCAAGGAAAATGCGCTGACCCCAGAGACAGGGATGTGACTCCTGACTCCTGAATGTGGCTTTAGAACATCGATCTGGGCACATCCAAAAGACATAATCACTCATCTGAAGCAAAATTACTTGGTGATATATGGAACCTTACAGAACTGACAGTCTGTCAAAATAGTCTCTGTGAGGAATGATGAATAGGAAGAGGCTGTTGTACTTTTATTATTTTAAGTAACTGATGAGTTAATTAAAATGATACTTAATATCCTGTCACTGAATATATCCGTTGGAGTACCCCCTGTCACTGCTGCTGGAAGTGGGGTTTGCAATCTAAAGTCATTTCACACATATGTTCTTTGTTTTAGAACCTTAGATTTTCAGCAAACCAGCTGTGATTGATTCTCTTCTTTTTTTCCATGTGGCAACAATGGTGCTTTTTTTTTTTTTTTAGTTAATATTGCAAAGCTGAAGGAGGCACTGATTTCAAAACCCTCAAAAAGTACATGGACTATGAAACAAAGAGATGTTCAGTATATCAATATTAACATATTTATCAACCAGAAGAAAACCACCTTGAGCTGAGGGATATCTGGGTCAGGAAAAGTAGCACGAGGTGGCATTTTATAGGAGGTGCTGTCTAACCAGCCCTGCACGTTGCTATTGTTTTCACATGAACAAGCTGAATTAATCAGTCTCTGGGTGGCTCTGTAACACTTACAACCATCGTATATGAAAGAGCTCAGTGGAAAATGGACGAGTGAATTTTTTTTTTTTTTTTTTAATAAAAAAGAGGCCTTATCTACTTAAGTAATGAAACCAAGGAAATATATTTTTCTTCCAGCTGAGCTAATGAGAGCATTCCTTAAAAACTGCAGTAAGTTTCAAGAGCCTGCAGATATACATATTGAATTTCTACTCCTTCCCTCTTGTCTGCCAACTGCTCCACTATCATATTTTTTCCCCTCCTCCAGCCAAGCACAGAGCTGGGGAAACCACCAACCCTTAATTGTGTCGCTGCACAGGAAAAGATTGATGGGGAGGTTAATAAGTTGACTGTGCAATTATAACGCTCACCATGTACCATTTACGATGGTTAATGTGGTTATTTCCTGCTCCTCTGATCATTTTGCTGCATGCTTATCAAGTCAGCCATGGAGCTGGGCTCTCTGCTCCCTACCTTGCAGCTCCACAGTATGCAGCAACAGGACACTTGGCTATCAGCCACTTTGCTGTGCTGGATATTTGCTTAAACTCCTTGACTCTCATTGCACTTAGGAAAGGCAACTGAAGTTCTGCTAATGAGAAAAGGATTAGATGAGTTTTTCTTTTTTTTTTTTTTTCTTTCTGCTGTGCTCTTCAAAACGTTAAAACAACTGTGAAATAATCAGGAATGGACTAAAGTTGAGGACAATGAATTATACTTTTCCCTGTGTTTAAAAGCTTTTTGAATCTCTTTTTTTTCTTAGAACACAGTTCTAAATGATATCACACCTATCACATTGTTCTCAGTAGAGGTAAACTCACTGTTTTGAGTCTAAGTGTGAGCCAAGAGTAGACGCCTTGACAGGTATCAGTACCTGAACTGTGACTTTTTAAATAGATATTATAAAAATTGGTGAATGCTGAATTAATCAGTACTAAAACCCCCTCACTGCCCCACAAACAATCACTCTTGTCCCAGATACTCCTAGAATATAGGAGTGGTGGTTGGGAAAATGTTCTTGAAGTGCTGTAGAGTAATGATTTTGGTACAGAAATGTTGTCCAGATAGTCAATATTCCATCTGCTTCAGTGATTAAGAATGATTACTTCAAAGCTGGCATAAACTGCCCTTGATGTGGTTAAATTGTATGTTACTTTTGAGACAAGAAAGCTGTAGGTTTCAGCCTGTTTATTTAGAAAACATTTAAGTGACAAGAGCTTATGACATGGAGCTTGTTGGAGGAACTGAGGTACAAATTTCTAAGGAAGCAGGTGGCTGCTGTTTGTGTCTGTAGAGCATATTTATATAAATAAATAAGGTGATATCAAAGAGTATAGTCAGATTCTGCCAAGGCTTTCTCCTCCTTTCTCCTAATGGGGAAAATCTATGAAAGCTCTCATTTGCAAGCTGGTTTGGCCAAAGAGTTATGGTATCAAGACAATTTACTTTTATTAACCCAGGCATGCATGTTTCAAGAGATAATAACTAGGTGTTTTGGCTTTATAGGTCCTTCTGGTATGAGCAGTTTTATCCTTCATGAACAAGAAACCTTGAAGACAGTTGTGAGGGAAAGCTGAATGCGCTAATAGTACCATAAAGTCATGGAGTACAATTAGTAGACTGAGAGCATAAATAATAGCTGATGTTACACAGAAAACAGATGCTACAATGAGAAATAACATTGCTAAACCTGTAAGATCATCACACTTGGGAAAGGAAAACACAGTGCAGTTGCTGGGGTGACAAATAGCCAGCAAGTGTAGACAAATAGTCCCAAGCAGGGATTTACCTGCAGCAGTCACAGGTGAAATTCCTCGCTGAAGAATTACTCATGGCAATGAGCTGGTTTAGCAAACTCCTTATCTGGTCAACACAGACTCAGGCAATTTTTCTTGGGAACATAATTATGCTAATGGGGATTTTGAGAGGAATAACAGAGAAAGCCATGGGTCGCTATGATAAGAAGCAGGAGATTTGGGGACATGCTAAGGAGCAGTGAAGTTGCCCTCAGAGCTCCAGTCTCCAATCCTGTTATCTAGTTAAACCTTCCACTCAATGTTAATTGTCATTACAGAGGCTGGCAGCAGTGGTGAGAATTAGAAAACCAGTTCAGCTGTGCTATTAGCCATGTTTAGAGGACCAGGAGAAGTCAACCCATACAGCACAGAAATAAGCTGTGAAGGAGAGGACAGCTGTTAATGAGCTATTTAAACCAGCCAAGTCTTCCTTATTCAGTGCCTCAAATACCACTGTAAATGTGAAATTATTTTAACTGCTTCAGATACCATCACTTCCTTGTCTTCATCTCCTACAGTATCAGCATTTGTCTAGGTGAGCTGAGGGGCTCAGCTTTCCCTGCGTGGCATAAAAATCGACATTTGTGGGGATGCAAAGGAGTAATCAGTTTGGAACAAGACCTCAGTTACTGGCAGCATCATCACTGGGTATAATATTTCATACTGCTCTTTGCTGTCTGTGTTCAGACTCACTGTTCAGCGATATAATTTTCTGTGGAATTTATTAATTAATTTTTATTATTTTCTATTTCTGACGATGACAGTCAACCAATAAAATTTTGCCCTTATTATTTTACAATGGAAAGCATTATTTTTCATCTCATTACAATTAAACACTTTCATGTTTTGGTGCCTCTTTTGTTAGCATACAGTAGTGTCTTATAAAATGTAGGAATTGAGATTTCGTAGCCAAATTGATCATCTTCTAAAATGAGGTTAATTCGGTGGCAATGTTCATAAAAAGTCCCAGTTTTCATTAAGGAACAAGTAACAGCCTGCAAAAAGGAAGTCTTTGTATTTACAAAGAATCGGTGTGTTGCACTTTATTGTTTGAGTGTGGTCTCATCTGAGGATTATTGTGTGATTAGAGGTTCTGCTCTTCCATCTGTGATTTACTTTAAAGATAATATTTACTGAGACAAACCCAGCTCCTTTGAGCACACAACTTGATGAGAGGTTCATTTGTGCACTTTACAGCTCAGTATGAATCATGGAACCAATGTGAACAGGAACCTGAGTTATGTGTTTACTCTTTCCAAGGTGAAATTGAGTAGCCATTCCCCAAAAAATTAACTTCCTTTTGATGCACCTTTTGATTTCCTTTTATAGCACCACAGCATGCCATTGTAGCATCCCAGCAGGTTTTTCTCTGTGTTGGCACACAGATGATTTAGGGTATTCTCAGTGTTTGCTCCTCCTCTTCTTGAGGCAATTGAGTGGGAGTTTAGCGGTGAGTTTTATCTCCTGCTGTACTTCAACACATACTCATTTTACAGCCTCAGACAACCCTCGTTTTGGTGAGAACTCAGACTGGTGACAAGTTGAGAGCTGAGTGCTGGAAAGATACTCCAGAGAACTTGATTAGTTCCTTGACCAGGGAACTATTTCAGCTGAAGGCTCCAGACATGTCATTCAAGGTGTAATTCTGTTATCTGTTCATAGATGTTTTGTGCCAGTGTGTCTGAGCACCACAGTATGTCTGAGCCCTCCAAACAAGACTGACAGACATGACTCAATGCCCACAGGAGAGCCTTGACTTCCTGGCTTGGGTGCAAGAGGTCAGGAAGACACCAGCACACAGTTTATCTATCTGTAGTGCAGTCATTCACCTATGAGAAGGGCACCTTAGTCTATTTTTCGAGAGTCCGCAAACAGTGGACTCAGTGAGTTTAGGAGAAGATTCATCTCATCTCCCAGATCCTCACATCTGGGCAGATAACATGCCTTAGAATTCTTTGGCTGTATGGTCTAGGTTTTCCCTGTTGTTATGGGGACCAGGCAACTATCTTAGATGCGTATAAATTTATTTGAAGGCAACTGAGGGCGAGAAGAACCTACTCGATTTGCTTTTGCTTTGCTTTCATCTGAAAAGTGTGGGCAGTATTCCCTCCTTTTGCCATCACTAACTCCCTACACAATTCATGTTCTAAATCCTTCCTGCCAGGGTTTTATTCTTGTGCCTTTCTGCAGGTAGCTGACGCAGCAGAGTGGTGGCCTACGGCTACTGTGTCTGGACATTCAGAGGCTAACCATGGCTGGTGGGGAGAGATGCTGGCACCATTGTAAAAGTGTAGGAATTTGAATCTCATAGAAATATCACACTGGTAAAAAATCACACTTCTTCTAAAAAAAATTAAACCCTTTTTATTTGTATATTTATTTTTATATATAAAGGAAATAATAAAAAAAAAAAAGAACACAAACAATGCTGATTATGGCAATTCAGTTTTGTCAGCCCCCTCTGCCTGGGCTGCTGCCTCAGATCCACCGGGAGTGAGCAAAGTCCTCCGGTTGTAATGTCCTTTTATGATTCCAGAGTTATTGTTCTCATTAAGGATTTGTTTCTGTTTTTGCCTGTTAAGAGACTGTACAAGTCCTAATACAACAGCTGCTAATGAATACTGTCCAGTCAGTTTTCTTGGTTGTAAGATTAAAGGATTTGGTTGTACTCTTCCTAGAAGAAAATATGTTTTAATTTTTCCTTCCTGTTCACTGATACCTTTGACATAAATCTCTCCTCGGTAGTCGAAGGCAAATCCCCGGTCCTTCAGGATCAGATACGTTTCTTCAGGCACTTGTATTCTGTCACTAACACCTGTGCTGTCCATTCGACTGGCTAAATTAACTGTTTTGCCCCAGATGTCGTATTGGGGTTTCTTAGCACCGATAACTCCAGCTACGACAGAGCCATGGCTAATCCCTAATAACAAATAAAAAAAAAAAATTGAGAAGATAAATGGTTATACAAGGATGGTTAAAGACCATATTTGCTCTTAAGAACCAGATGAAGACTGGTTCAGATACACTTATCTCTGAGGTTAAGGAAGAGGTGTATATATAAAGAAACTAAGGGGAAAAAAAAGCTGGAAAAGCTAGAAAACATGAAAAATTATATCCACAAGGTTATTTTATAGGATACTTATGTCAATGGAATCATATTACTTATGTGTCATCTGTATTGTGCACAATATTATCAAAGTTCCTGCAAACTTATTCTCACATAGTAGGAAAGATTTCTCTGGAAGGATCTTTCTGCCTTGTTGAAGGCAACCTTGTTAGTGTTATACAGCCAGGAAATTACATTCTTATGTTCGATGAAGTGAAAATATTAAAGCATTCTCTGAAGTTATATAATGACTGTATCTTGTAAGATTGTTGCATAAATTCAAGACAAGCAATAACTGGTTTTTTTCTGTAGCAGTGATTTAAACATACATTTAGTGAGACTGAAAGACACATCTCTGGGAAAAGGGTTTTAGTTTCTCAGGGTTTTTTAAAAAGATTTTTTCGAAGTGGTCATAGAAATATTTCCAAAGAGTGTTGTATTCACGCTCTATTAAATCTTTGCAAGTGATCCACACTTATTAAGAGTGGATGCCTGTTCCCTGAGAAATCTTGGGAACTGAGAGTTTTGCATTCAAAACTCTTAGGAAGTGCAGATCAGATAGTGGTGCTGTGACCCTCCATGCTGTGACTGCTGAATATACTTCAGATTTTCTATAGCAGGGTTGTAAATGACATGTTTCTTCCATGCAGTTTTTGTTTTTGGCCAGTGATCCAATCAGCATGAGAAGATTTACATCTTCAGATTTACTCCTTCTATGTGCCATATATCCATTGTTTCATGTCCCATTCCACTAGCCGTCCAAGACATCCCATCCAGGATAATAGCTCCCTATCACAGCGATTCAGAGCTGCTGCCACTGGCCAGATTGGAACTGAAATTCAATTTTTGTGCAAAACTAAAGTACTACTCTCAGGGTTTAAAAGAAGCTACTTCTACCCCTTTACTGAAGAAGAATCCTAGACAGGGAAATTAATTAGAGACTGTGTGAGTGTCAATCCTGGGGCTAGGTCTGAGCTGTCCAGATCACTTTCTGTGTTATATCTACGGTCTCTTGCCCAGACTTGATAAAGACAGTAGCTTAACTACTCTCCCCACTCACAATTCACTGAAAATTGGAACTCCTGCAATCCCCAAGTCAGAGCCAATATTATGCAAATGGAGTACTTTTGGTTTCTGATTTTGCCTAGGATGAAGTCAGTTTGAAAACAGAGGATTACGTACTTGGACTCTCCTAAATTGTACACATCCATGCATTGCTCCTGGAGTACACTCTTTGGAGTCAGCTCCTTGTAGACAAAACCCCACTTTAATTCTTGTGTTTGAACCATGCTTACCAATACGGAGTTCAAAGTTGTTAAATGAATGCTTGTTGATCTCCTGTATGCTTTCATTCAGAGCTATGGAGAAGTCAGCCAGGGCACACAAATGTCCCCATTTGTCTTCACATTGCTGAGGAAGAAGTTATAGACCAATATGTTAGAAATGTTTTGCATTTGCCCACCCATCCCTACCAAGTGCCAAGTATTTGAATTTGGAATCTATAAGAACAGCCTCAACATACTAGATCCAAGAGAGGTAGGGTGTTATTAATGGTAATGCTTCCCATTTATCTTACAACACTTGTATACCTGGATAGAGAGAAACTTGGTGTAAAATACCAAAGAAAGTAACTTCCCATCAACAGTCTCACAGACAATCATGAGAATTAAAAAGACATGTGAAATCTATCTAAGGCTGAGAAAGAGGATTGAGATAGCTCAGGTGCAAGGGTCAAAAACTAGCGAGAACCAAAGATGACCCATGTAAGCAAGAGGTAGAGCAAAAGAAGTGAAAGATGTGATTCTCCTTTGCTGAAACTGTCACCAAGGAAAAGAACCAATTCCAGTGCTCTCAGGGATGGAACAATGACAGAACAACAGGGAAAGCCAAGTAACCTTGGACCAGTTAAGGGAGAGATAAAAGGCTCTTCTGTAGCTCCTTAATCACCTTTGCTTAGGGCAGTCAAGTCACTTCCCACTCTTTCCCCTACATTTTGATTCCTACAGGGCAATCAATATACAGATGTGGACCAGCAGTGGATTTTCGTCTTTCCAGAACACAAACAGAGCAGATAATGGGGCAAGGACTCTCCAGGGAGGCAGTGGAGTAAGGAACAACTGTGTATTTGGCCCAATGATGGTGTGATATCATGTCATCTGTTCTGAAGCAAGGTAATTCTTTCTTTGAATGTCCAGTTTTTAGTTCAAAGTCTCTCTATGGGTCATGCAGTCCAGCTCTTTGCAGTTTTCATCTTCCTCAGTGTTGAACCTCTCTCTGGCATCACCGTGTTCTTTTCACACTGTGCTCAGGCTTTGTCCTCAACCTCATTCTGATTGCAGCACTGCAACCTCCCTCAGCAGCCTACACTTCTTAGATGCTGATAAGGTGGCAGACATATATGTATGAAGACAGGTATATCTCAAACATACTTTAAAATTCCATTAAGCTCTTACAGTTCAAGAAAGGAGATGAGTTAATCAGTCTCGGAAAGGCAGTGAAGCTTTTCTCCCTTTGGATTTTTACCTCCCTCAAGGATCAAAAGAAGAGGTTAGGAGCCATGTAGCTATAACCAGCTACCTCCCTGATATTCAGTCCCTCTCTGCCCATCTGTACACAGAAGCATTTTGACTTGGAACAATCAACAGTCCCATGCATGTCTAGTTTTGTGGATTTCTAGCTGTCAGCATCACTTGTTAGTCTGTAGGTGGGAAATGCTCAGCTAGTTACACTCCATGTGTTTTATAATGTATTCTAGAAAAACAATGGAAAAGTTCTAGTTTATAAAGCTCTTGCTAATCTGGCTTCTGCTTTTCTGGCAGTTGTGATCATCGTGGGCAGATCTGATTCCCAATCTGGGACTGATCCAGGGCAGCACACCCTTTTTGTGATGCTCATCCCTGGGGAGAGGCACCAGTTGCCAAAAAGACAGATTTGAGCAACAGCCAACTTCTCACTGAATGTGTTTTAGAGCCTCATCTAACTCCTTTGGAGACCCTGTTTCCAGGCAAGTTCTTGTGCGGAATTAATAATGTATTTCTCTCATCTGACTTATCTGAGGTTTATGGCTGTGACTGTGTATGTGTCCTCTGTGACTGATTTCCCCCTCAGCTTGCTTTGCTTGTTCTTCAGTTGAATTGATGGTCTGCTTTCTTGCTGATGTATTGTTATTGTGCTGTCTGTAGATAAGCTGTGTCACAAAACAGTACAAATGCAGCATTACACTTGCATAAGGATGCTGTCAGTTAATAGATCCTCTTTCTTCATCGATTGTTGAAGGTTGTCAGTCATGTTCCAGTCTGAGTTACAGTGATGACTTTAGAGTATTTCTGAAGATATAGATAGACATGATCTAGATTCATATTGGTGTGATCGAAAGGAAGTTTTTTTCTCCTATAAACCTAAATTTGAGGAAAGAATCCATATGGTTCTTGTTCCAAGCAGAAGATGGCATTTCAATTCATCAAGAAGTGCAACTATTGTCTGCCAGAAGCCCCAAATGTCTATTTTATTTTAGCCAAAACAGCTTTATGAGCAACACAAAGATAACACTAATATTTTCTGATATGAATGGTTAGACAAATCACAAGCTTTGCTTCTTAAAGAAAACTATTCTCTTACCTGTTTTTCAGGTGATAATCCTGACACGGCCATGTATGTGCTGCCAATTGTTTTAATTTTTTCAATATCTTGAAATCTCTCTTCACCTAGTAACTAACACATATGTAAAAAAATACTGTTACTTTTGTAATTATTAACACAAAATACTTATACAGGTATGAAAATGAATCTTTAGACTTGTGGTATTTTCTGTTTGGTCATGGCACGCAGTTTATTCTGGGTTCTGGGACACACTCATCTGGGACTTTGCAACATCACCTACTCACAGAGTGCATTCAAGCCAAATTGTGCTGTTTGGTAAATCCCATAATGGCTAATGTAAGACACACATATTCCAGCTTAACATAAATGCATCTGAGTCCTGCATTTCCTGAGGTATGATCACTGACTATTAGTGAAGACAAACTCTCTGTGTATGTATGTGTGAATAGAAGAAGATTTGATCACTTAAAAGTGTTCTTAAAACTCTTTTGGAGGAACTCAGTTTGCAAATTAAGTGCTGCTATAGCAACAATTCAGGTGATGAAACCAGTGTTCAAGGCCAGGCTGGATGAGGCTCTGAGAAACCTGGTCTAGTGGGAGGTGCCCCTGACCATGGCAGGGGGATTGGAACTAGTTGATCTTTAAGGTCCCTTCAACCTAAACCATTCTATGATTCTATGGGTGTTAAGTAGGTATAAAGAACTTGAGAATCTGGAAAAGGAAGAATAAATTTAATCTAGTGACTGAAGCACTGAGTGAAGTGGGAGTGACAGTTTGGTCCCTATTCCAAGTCTATATTTATGGCTTAACATAAGATTTTCATGGAATAGAAACCAGTCTTACATTCCTTGAAAGACTTAAGCAGAGTTCAGGATGTGGACTCAATCAATGACGATAGACTGTGGTACATGGCCATTTAGTCATCTCATCACAGGCTTTTAAAATGTTTATTGCTGATGTTAATGCCAAATACTCCAAAAATCTGTGATAAACTGTATGGTATCTAATGAATGCAGGTATCAATATGGTTAGCAAGTTCTGAGAAAAAAAATCAGTTCACAAAGTAAAGGAATTTCAAGCTTTCAGTTCTAAAGTCTCCACTTGTGGTTTAAATGAAAAAAAAAGTCTTTCTGTGGTCAGGCAAAAATTTAATGAAATATTTCCCCCTTATTTTTCATACACTGTTGTGCATTCTTTTTCCATTCTGTGGGTTGGAATTTCCTGTCTATTAAAGGGATTATTTAATTCAAAGGGAGAAACATACCAAAGGCATAACATGAAATATCCCCTGCCATTGAACTAACCACAGTGTACGTCAGCTGGAGCGCTGGGGTCTTGGAAGCTTTGCTGTTCGTGTGCAGATATTGCACCATCTGTCTCTAATGGAAGGCTGCTCAGCACTGAGTGGAGGGAATACAAAGCCATATGGTTAATGGCTCCCATCCAAGCCAGGAAACTCCAAAAACTTGACCTGCTTCTCATTTTTCTTCAAACTGCCAGAAAAGCCCATGATGTACCTTTCCCTCCTACAAGAGCAGCCCTTCCAACTGCTCTCTTAAAGATCATTTCTCGCAGCTCTGCCTTTGTGAGCAGTCTGAGAGCACCAGGTGTGTGGGCAAGGGGAGAAAAGAGTCTTAGATGAAAACAGTCTATATTTTCATTTCCTCATGGTTGCTGGAAGTGACAGCAAACAGAACACTAATTTAAAATGTATAATAAATATCTAAAATTACTCTTTTTAAGAAAGAAGGAAACTATTGTCTGTGAGATAATTTAGAAGAAATGATCTCAGGTCGTCTTTTTACCCCTTGTTCATTATTGTTCCAAATCTCTTTTTTTCCCCCCTTACTATATCTGGCCTGTTCAATAGCTTCTTTCCTTCTTCAAATAACAATCTATTTACCAATTACTTTCTTCACAGTATGACAGGTCGATGGATTTTGATATTGGAGAAAGATATTCCAACTGAGTCTTAAATCAGCTGCTATTTGCTACATTTTAAATAGGCTGCTAATTTACCACAATAGTCCACGGAACATTTTCAAACACTAGAATGTGATTTGTGCCTAAAAAGCTTGATGCTACAATTCTTGCACAGCCAAGGTTGTAGGGAGCTCAGACCTGGGATAACATGTACAAGATAGTAAAAAAAAGAATATTCCAGGACATGGCACACAACTGAAAGGTAATCAAAGGAAATCGGAAAACAGGATCCAGTGTTCTGTTGAAACCTCTGCTTGTGGCAACATAGTATATTAATACCTGTTGTCATATTCATTATGTAAATCACTGCAGGATAAAGAAAATGTGAGGAAAAAACCCCAACTGTGAACAAGAAAACTCCTATTAAAGCACAAATCCCAACTGTAACATTAAGAGACATAAATGATAGATTAAAAAGGCTAGAAAGAATATTACATTTTAAAAGAAATCCTTCAAGACTCGTGATTTCAGGAGAAATGCTCCAATGTTAATTTTTGGTCCAACTTCTCTAAGACTTTAGCCTTGTATGTGTTTTAAGACTACAGTCATACAAACAATAGGTAATTATAAAAGTAGATTTTCAATGTTCCTCTTTGTTTCTTTTGGTCAGTCCAGAAACCAACACCTCCAATTCTGCCTCAGCTGAGAGGAAAACTGGATAACTTGGAAATCAAAAGATTTGTGAACTGTGAGGGAAAAACCCCTGAGTGGAGGCTGTCTTTTGAGAAGAGTCAACCACCTACTCTGCAAGACTGACTTTTGGACCATGTTCCCCCAGCTCCCTAAGAAACACCCAGTCACAACTTGACTGCTCTGTGGGCACCTACCCCATGCAGTTTTCAGTGGCAGGTTCTGTTTCACCATTCACTATTTTTTGTTTGGCTGGCTTTGTCCAACATAGATCCATTATGTGGAAAGCAAAATAACAGATCCAGACTGTAACCCCACTGTTTTGCAGTAACAAGGAAAACCCTCTAAACAGAAGAAATAAGATTTCCTTTTTTCCAGATTTCCTTCTTTTGCACCTATCACATTTTCCAAGCCAGAAATTTGTATTTTTTTCAATTTGTTTCAATTTGTATTTTTACCTCTCCTTTCATTCAGAAATATCATCCTGGCCCTATGGACAGATCATCCCTAATACTATTATCTCTGTAATGAAAAGAGGGGACTCACAGTGTAGAATCTGATTTGAGCTTAGGAGCTGAATTCAGTTGTCTAAGCATGTATGTCTAGTGTGATCTAGAGCACACTTCCCTCCAAAACCTCCAACGGCTTGCTCTAGAACAACATGAGTTTTCTGGTAATGGCAGCTGAAATCCCGTGTTGTTTTCTCGAATCAGGATATGTCAAATGGCATCAGGTGCCCATGTCTTACTCTCCTGTGCTTTCTACATTGGGGTATCTCTACAGAGGTGTTCACATGATGCTGAGGAACAAAATTTTCCCATGGGTCACAGACCTGTTCTGCTCTCAGTCTGCACATGTGTATTTTGCTTCCTGGACTGTATTGAGACAGCAGAAAATCTTGGCAAGGAGTATAATGAAAGAAAGGAATAGCGACGTCATGTAGTGTCAGTCAATAGTTACATGGAATCATTGATAGCCCTGAATGCCCAGAATGCCTTCTGGTTCATTTTCCATGGGTAACATTACTCCCTTGAGTTGCTTTTTCTGGCATATCACCTTTCACATTGCTTAGACAGAATAAACTAATGACAAGACCATGCTGCAAGTAGGTTAGCAGTCAGGAGGGGATCACATAATTTCATTTAATACTCATACCAAGAACATACCTATTATTCAACAAAATATGTCTGGGACATAATACAGTCCCTAATTAGGTCCTTTATTAATTACAGAGCCGGTGTTAGGGACCTAAAAGTAATATTGCGTTAAGGTTTTGATGAAAACCTTGTCTTCAGTAATCGCCACAGCAACAATGGAATTTTATTGTGAAGATTGCGTGAACGTGCATGACAAAATATCTTAATGCAAAGACTATTGCCATGAATTAATTTAAGTTTGAGCGGTAATCATTTTAATCAGATCTGGAAAGAAAAACAAAGCTATTAATCAAGAAGCATGCTGACAGCTGTGCGAGATCTCGGAGGTAAGAAGTGGGTATTTATACCCATAGGGAAAGCGGTGCAGGAGCTTAGCAGGTGACAGAGTTCTTTTCATGGGAGAGTAATTTTGTTCTTTACTAAAATCCACAGGAATACATTCCCTGTGAATTCTTCTATTTCTCACTAATAGTTTTAGTATTGCATCAATTATAAGGATAAACTCTCAATTTCAGTGTCCCTCAGAGTCTGGTGATCTTAACCCTGGTTTTATGAGCAGCCACTCTATGAACGTTCCCCATGGAGGTGCCCAGGATGAGGAGTCACAGACCAACGGTTCCACATTTTCCCCTTCCCTATTCCATCCGGACCATTCCAGTCTGGTACACAGATGCAATCTCACTGATAAGTAGAGATGGTTCAAATTCTAATTCTACTACTTGGGAAGCTTAGGAGGGCTACACACTCCTGAAAACTGCTTGCAGTGTATAGGTTAAAATTCCCTATACCAGGTAATTTTGGCAGCATTTTTGCACCCTTCCTGGTTTTGAAGTTTTTTCAAAGCTCTTCGTTGGTCAGTGCTTTGTCTCTTTTCTCAGTTCCTCTTGGGCTCATTGTAAAGCTTGATACCACCTGTCTAAGCTTCCTTACTAACTAGTTAGCAGAGTATACAATACTTAGTGTGCAAATTCCTCCTTACTTACCAGGTTTCCTTTACTTCCACCCAGCAATAGCTACATTGGGAATCTGACTCTTCTTCTCCTGTTTATCTTATCCCTTCCTCAACTCCTTTTCTGAAATTACCTGGACAGGATACCTAAATAAATTCTTTTTCCTTTTTGCCTCCATTAAAAAAAAAATAAATTCCCTTCAACTCTGAATTCCTAAGTAAAACAAGCAGCTTTACTTCATTTACCTCTCTAAAATCCCTGACCAGACAATTCTCCTCAGTTAATATATCACCACTACCTTTCATTCTCTACCCAACATTTACTTCTGTGCTTCACATTTAACTTGGTACTCTTACCTTTAGCATTCATTGAGTCCATTCAACCAATACCTTCAAAACAACATTTTTATCTGTTTGCATTTAGACCATTATTTTCCAGAACTGCTGAAATATGTTCATACTTATTTCTTCTACAGAACTAAGGCATTTTCTTCTTCTAGTTACACAGATCTGAGCTTTTACTTATGGATGTTTACACTCAAGTATTGCTTTCAACCTCTATCTCACTGGGTCATTCAGACTAATGTTTGGCGAGATGAAGGGCATAAAAACAAACCAGACAATTTTAATTGGAGCAAAAAAAAAAATCATTCAATTATTGGAAGCAAAATAATTACTAAATTCGATAATTTAGGATGAGATATTTTATATTTTGGAACTCACTGTTTAAGCACTATCAGGTTTTCTCTAGTAGCTGGTATTACCTCATCAAAGTCTGCAATGATTTCATTCAGCAAACGCAGACATTCTACTCCTTGGTTATTCATCTCAGTCTGGGAATAAAAGTCAGCAAATCCAGGAATAGAAGCAAACATCACACCAACAGCATCATAGGATTGAGAGTATAATTCCTAAAAGAACAATGAAGAATGATGAATTGAAGTGGTAACATAGGGGAAAAAATGTAATTAGCTGCAATTAAAATAGTTTTGTTACTTTCTCCATGCATAATACCTTAATATCTGATGTTGGCATTAGTGTATGAAGTGTTAGCCAAGTTCAACAGGACGAGGCTGACAGCTCTTATGTTTTTATTGCAGACTGTATGCAGGGTTTGCCCTTTCTTTGAGACCCTGCTCCTTCTGCTTCTCAGATCAAGGAGCTACACCAGCAAAAATGAAATAGAAATTTCCCTTTTAATTTATAAGGGGAATGACTTGAAGAAATGAAGGATTCATTTGCAAGTATGAATAGCAAATAACCGAACACTTAGACAAGTAAAAGGAACCTAATGTTTGCTATTTATTATTGTTTAAGTCTGTCTCAAACTTTTGTAAATGACAATATATTTATAAATTTATTTATTGACGGGGATAAGATGAGAGCACTTAAAATGTCTAATATGATGTCTTTATAAAAAATGCTCTCAATTACCACATTTTCTGGTGGATAATTTGTACTTCAAACTACTGCAGCTCTTTACAAGTTTGTTTATTCACAAGTTTCAGAGAGCCCTTACTCTCTGGTAAACTGGGGTTCTTGTAAGGTGACTATGGAGCTCTTTGGTTGCCTGGCTCGGGGAGATGTTCCTGCTAATAGGGTTTGAAAGGAGAGAGAAACAGAAGTGAGGGTGATAGTAGAGTTACTGGGGACAGAAAGCAGCTTATAAAGGATCAGTCACAGGAGGCTACTAGGACAAAGTATGCCCTGGAATAAGCTCCCACTTACATTATTCATATCATTCACTCTGATACTGATGGAGAGCTTTGTGCCATTACCTGTGTGAAAATGTGGACAGTTCTTCTCTGAACTAAAGCTAATTTTTAGGAATAAATTAATTTAAACTTTAAAAATGCCAAGGATAGAGCTTCATGGTAACTCCTGGTAATATACCACTACCATATGCACTCTCCTTTGTTGATTTTTTTTCCCAAGATTCAGTTTTACCCAATGGTGGACACTTCCATTTCTGTTTTGGGACTTTTCTCATGCCACCTGAAATACTTTTTTCTCAATGTTCTTGTTAGTGGCTTTAAAAAATTTTGGTGCTTTGGTCTCATATTAAAAAGATTTACTGTTGGTTGCCGTACACTTGGTGTGAACACTTCAGGCTCTTCTTCCTTAATCCTGCTTCTCCCTAGAAAAGCATCCTGAATCCCAGGCCTGCACTTTAATGTGCCATTAATGCTGCCACTTAGCTGGGCTCTTTAACAAAGTGTCCCACAGTAAAAGTGGAGAAATCTTTCCAGTTTGTGAAGTCGCTGTAAAGCTTTGATTGAGAAAACACGATTGATTCCTTTCCTGCCCTTACACCGTATTTCATGGAAGAAAATCTTCAGGGTTGTGGAGGCCACACTCTAAGGACACTCTTATTCCCTTTTATGGGTATAGAGAAAGATAATACACAAATTAGTTTGTGGATTTTTATGGAAGATTTGACAATATGTACTAGGAGAAGCACGAACACGCTCAGGCATACTCTTTCCTCAGATCATGAAGATAGAAAACAACTGGCTGAACCTTCAGCTGCTCTGGTTTTCTATTTTTAGTAAGAAGCATCAAGACAGAAATAATACATCCATGAGAAAAGGCTACAGTACACATTTGGGAATTCATTTTTTTGAGAGCAGAGAAATTAACTTAATGGCCAGACATGAACTGCAGGATTGATTGTACTGAAATCTGGTAGATGTTACTGTCTGCCAGCTCATACATAAATCATCCACAAGTATAGTTACTCTGGAAATTGCCTTACAAAAAGCAGGGGTGGTGGAATTGAATTCAGTGGCAAATTACTGAAGCATCAGCAGTGAGCCATGGGGCATCTGCTTACTTCTGAAGATTATTATGCATGTGACTGTATGTGAATGAAAGTGTAAGATAAGAAACTTATTTCCTGAAAATCCATAATGCAGATATACCAGAATACACTCTTGGTTGGTGTCGGGGTCTGCTCCATTTGCAATGAAACATTTTAACCTTGTTGCTTTCACACATACATTTTCTCATGTGCAGAGCAATGTTTTTATGGTAGTTTAATACCCACAGAGTGTAAAATTTCTCAAGAGATTGATTTCTAAAGTGCCTTTTCTTGTAGCTTCTCACTGTGTCATCCTTTCCTAGGTGATACTTGAAATCAGAACACAATGATTCCTCATTGTGCAGTCTAATTTGTCTGGCTATGTCTATATCCAAAATGTACAATCAGAAAATTGTGACCTTAATGTGTTATTGCTGCATAATGAAAGATATGTCAGTTCTGGCAATGTGAATCTTGCAAAATACCTCCCCATTTTCTAAAAGATTATTCCAACATTATGTGAGAATATTCCAGTTTTATCATACAGTAGACTTTATTTACAGATAATATTATAATATGCATTTGCCTTATTTCAGATAAGAAGTAAGTGATTTACTGCTGCTTTCAGAAACAAATTCTGAACTTTCCTTTATACCTCTTCAAACTTTGTCTTAGGAATATCCAGAGTCTCCTTTAACGTGTTTTTCTTTGTGTACTGCAAACACTTTTTAGGAACATAGCCACAAACTATGTTTCTGAAATGGGTGTTTTGTTAACTGCCATAAAGAGACAATTCAGGAGCAATATGAAATGGCAAAAATGTTCCCTTGTGTCTGAAGATACGAGAGCCTCAGGTCTGGTGCCGCCTGTTGCACAGAGTACTTCCATAATCGCCAGCAGGGCTCTAATAGTACTTCTGCAACACTGAGCTGTTGTCAGTTTGCACAGACATTCTGTTAAATTCACATGTTGTTTCTATGAATAATAGATCTTCATAGGCTCATAGGTTAGAAAGGACTTCTGAATGTCATTTAATACAGTTTTCTTTCAAAGCAGGGCCAACTAGGTCAAGCCTTTCATGGCCTTCTTCAGTTGAGGGCTGATCTAGTCTCTATCTTCACAGAATCACAGATTTGAATCACAGGTTTGAAGAGACCTCTGGAGGTCATCCAGTCCAACCCCCCAATGCCAAGGCATGGTCACCTAAAGCAGGTTACACAGGAATGCATCCAGGTGGGTTTTGAATGTCTCCAGAGAGGGAGAATCCACAACCTCCCTGGGCAGCCCGTTCCAGTGCTCTGTCACCCTCAAAGTAAAGTTCTCCCTCATGTTGAGGTGTAACTTCTTGTGTTTTAGTTAAGGCCATTGCTCCTCGTCTTGTTGCTGGGCAGTACCATAAAAAGTCTGGCATCATCCTCTTGGCATCCACCTTTGAGATATTTATATACATTAATGAGATCCCCTCTCAGTCTTCTCCAGATTAAAGAGGCCCAGCTCCTGCAGCCTCTCTTCATAAGAGAGATGCTCCAGACCTCTAATAATTTCTTCTCTATAAACACCCATTAGGTACTGAAAGACAAGAATGACATCGTCTTTCATCATTTTGCTCTTAAAGTTGAACAATCCCAGGTCTGTCAGATTCTCCTCATATGTCATGTGCCCCAATTCCCTAATCATCTTGGTGACCGTCTGCTAGACTTACTCTAGTAGGTCCACATATTTCCTGCTGTTGAGTCTGAACATTGAAACATCAGTCCGGATGTGGCCCTAGAATCTTTATTTCAAAACATGAATTTTTTTTTTTCAATGTGAATCAGATACCAAATACTGGCAGTATTTGTGCAATAAATCCTATAGAGAACTAAGTTTCAACAATTTCCTAACAGATCTGCTTTTCTTTTACTAAACACAAATATCAGAAATAAAACTGACACATACTTCATTATCTCGATCCTTCTCCAGGAAGTGACGGGCAACATGGCTGGGTAAAATATTCCGTAGCATGTTTTCATTGTGCTCCCTCAGCTCCTTCATTTCATTGATTTCTTCTTTTGCTTGTACACGCCACAGAAAATCCAGCCTTGCTGTGTATTCAAGCTGTAGTTCCAGAAAGAAAAAAGAGACAAATATAAAGTAGAGATTGTATTGTCATCTCGGCAGGCTGCTTGTGCTTCAAGCTTCAGTGCTGCTGAAGATCTTTGAAAGCATTTGATTTATTTGCCAGAAAAAGAGATTATTTCTTTGCCTTATGTACAGTGAGAGTCACAGAGTAATCTTGGGTAAAATAATAATTGTCATATTACCGCTATGGTCAGTGGATAGAAAATGTCACAAAATTATTTTCCTTTTAAACACCTCTTTATTATTTAGATAATGGAGTCAGACAGGAATTAAGGTATTGGCAGATATTGGTATTGACATGAAATAAATATGTTCCCCTTTTCATATGTGTTTTCAAATTAAATGTGTTTCATGACAAAATAGGACAAGGGTAATTCTAAACAATTGGCAGAGATGTCCTTCTCAAGGATAAGTATCTTTCAGCAAAGCTATGTATAACAGCCCAATGTACTTCCAAAGAGAACTTTCAAATCTGTGGCACCAAAATGGCATAGTTTTACTGTCAGGAAACGCAGTTATTTTCAACTTAAGTCTTCTAAAAAATAGTGGAAAACATGTTATTTGTCACCCCCTCAAATACTCTGTCCCTGATGTACTGTGGGACCAGAGCCTCCAATCACTTCTTAGTACACGCACAGTGGCAGCGCCAGATACCTTGCTACAAATTGAAGTTAAATGGTTTTCAGTGCTGTGTGTATGCAGAACAAAAGCTCTGCACAGCAGAGCTTATATATGCATACATATATATGCATTGTTTAGCTATATATATGTATATAGGTGCATATTCATATATATATGAATGGCAACTGTCTGCTAGCTGAAGCAGGGAATGTGTCAAAACATCATATTGCTTGCCTGAGAGGCACATGTGTGTCAGCACATGGACAAGACCAACACTGCCAGAGCTCTTGTGCTTCACACTGAAGAAGAGTTTTAAGCAGATTTTAAGGCAGCTGACTCTGTAGCTTGCGCAAGAGGTGACTTATTAAGCTACAGCATTATTGAAAATGATGGAAATATTTCTACAGTCAGTAAACTGAAAGAGAAAATATATTCGTGAAGTTTGAGGTGCCCTAATACTAATAATACCCATCATAGAAACATATTATGCCAGCAAATAGATGAATTTTTACAATTTTGAGGGACAAATTTGTCAAGAGATGCTGGGATTAAGGAATTTTTTGGGATATAATTCATGTACCAAACTGAAATAAAGGACAAACCTGCAGTGTGTGGGAGTGACTAAGAGGGGATTCAGACATTGTTTAGTGACTCATCTTGGTCACATTTTTAAGTCAGCAGCAGTGATGAATGGCAAACTCTTCAGAAGAAAATGCAAAGCACCTTGCAAGGGAGCTTATAGGTTGACTGTACTCCAGGGAGCTTTCTTTCCTAAAAGCTAAAAGTGACAGTGGCTTGATATAAACTTCCAAAGCCTGTATGCAACTTGGCAGTGATTTACTTGCCTCTGGGTGCTGTTAATACCTTTATAAACAGTCTCTTTTCTACTAATATGTTGATCTTCTATCTTGGGACCATTAATTCCCTTTATTAATGGCACAAAAAAAACCAGTCAGGAAAAAGTACCTTTAAGCAAATTTTTCAATATTTTTCAGTTTCCTTCCCCCTTCCTTTTGTGCTAGAACACAGAGCTCATAGCAGAAAACTGACTTTTATCTCTACCAACTAACTGAGAAGGGAACATTGAATAATTTTGCAAGTTCTAAAGGTATTTTACAGATTGACTTGAAACAGGAGCTGCCGGTGGATTCTGAGTACTTTGATGCTTCAAGATATTTAATACTACTACAATAAGAGCTTTGCAAAAAATGGTGGTACAGTTTTTCACAGTTGCTCTACAGGGAAATGTCACATCTCTAAGCCTAGCTCAGAATAGCAGCAGCTAATCTTTACATTTTAGGTAATGTCATTCTGCTTATTTATGATCACATTTTAACATGAAATACTTTTCTTGCATCATCAGTGGACTACCAAGATGACACTGTCAGCTCGGAGATAAAGGTGTGCTACATATAAGGTTTAAAAATAGAAAATGTGAAGAAGATACTTTGCTAAGTTCTTATATTTGCTAAGACTAACAAAATTATAGGGTTGAGTTTTGGGCTTCTTGTTTGATTGTCTAAAGAAATATTCCTGGGCATACTGGTGCCAATAAAAATGACTGCAACTTAAATCTCAAAATGTGTTTTCTTGCTCTATGAAACACCCCTAATTCCAACTGTGAGTGAAGAAAAAAGAAATGTATTACACAGGAAGCCTAACACCATGTCCACCACATGCTTCACAACCCATCCACTCTGCAAACAATTGCTACAGGCAAGGAAAGCACAAGGTAAGAATCAGAGTTTGAGTGGCAGCACATTCTTCTTTAGAGGAGGACAAAAGAGAATTTACATCCTAAAGGGACACTTTCAATCACCAAAAAAAATTTAACTCCAGATAAAACAAGCAAATATCCATTCTGAATTAATATAGAAAAGATAACGAAATAGAAGTCTGAATATGGAAAAGGTAATGAAAAATCTGAAGCATAATGCCAGAATTAGGAATGTCTTCCTCTTTTTTCATCTGGAGCAATTTCCTCTTCACATTTCCTCATTCCACCTCTTTTTCACAAGGATGAAGGAGGTTCAGAGGGTCATGCTTGTTTCAGATAAATTGCTGTGCAGAGAAGTCAGTCCTTCCTCCCTTCCACAAGGATCTACAGAATTAAGATACAGCCCTGACATCCAGTGTTTATTGGGTACAGAGCTGTCTGTGCCTGCTCTGGCAAAGTTCATGTCTCTGTACCAAAGAGCCCCAGAAATGGGAGCAAACCAGTCAGTCAGTCAGTCAACACTTGCCTACACGAGAACACTCAGCTGGTGTAGGCAAGATCTATGCTCAGATCTGCAATCTAAAAGAAACCAGAGAGGATTTTGCCCTCTCTTTCAAAAGGCCTTTTTTTAGTTCTGACCGGGGGTGGAAGGAGAGGAAGGACTGAGTCTTCTGTGGGTAGTTTTATTCTCTCTTTCCAGTTGTTAAAACCTCCTCTTTTAAAAGCTATGGCAGAAAGTTTTGCTCAGGGTTAAACTTTTTGTATTGCGTGTTTTCACTAGGGGTGAAATTCTAGTAGAGAAGACTGTATATGGTATTGTAGTATGATAAGATTTCAAGGCATAGTTTAT
The DNA here is from genome assembly GCF_009829145.1 of Chiroxiphia lanceolata. NCBI lineage: Eukaryota > Metazoa > Chordata > Aves > Passeriformes > Pipridae > Chiroxiphia > Chiroxiphia lanceolata. Next base: position 9,790,526 of record NC_045637.1, on the reverse strand, counting down.
GTTCCCACAAAATATTCTACTTGAACTCATTAAAAAGACAAAGCAGTAAATGAACACATTTTACAACAGATTAGGCCTAGCCTTAAAATTATCCACAACACTTCTTCTGTGTGTTTTTTCTCAAATTTAGTTTTCAGAAGCACTGCTGTAAATTATGCATTACTTGGGTTAAAAAAAGATGTGCTTCCAGATGAAACTGAATTTCTAATAGGGAATTAGTCTATAATGGTGTCTAACAATAACACAAATACTTTTAATTATTAAAAGTATTCTTAAAATCCAGATCAGATTTTAAGAAAGCTCAAATAAGCTAATATCACACACATTTTTCTCTAATTTAATTTTCAATTTTGGGTGCAAAAGTTGGGATAAACTTTAAATCACAACGGATAAAAAACAATAGGTAGTTATTTAGAAATTGAATGTCCCTAAATTTAATCTTACAAAAAGGATCTTTTTTGGTAAATCCACCTAGAATGAGTCAAGTTTTAAACTATTCTACTTCAGAATACTTTTGCAGTTTGTGAGATGCAAAGCTGTGCTGGAGCACAGCTTTATTGGACTTACTGTGCTCCTCAATTCATGCTATTGAAGTGTTGAGGTTTTTTAATGTGTTCTGGAAGTAATTTTTATATATGCATTTAATTAGCAACTATACAGAGACCTTTAGGTTGACTCTGTAATAAGAAATTTAACAGTACAAGGAAATTTTCCTGAGCAGTGCTGTTGGATACTGTTAAATTGATAGAGTGGCCTTATGAATGGTTTGGGAGAACATGAAGGAATTAGCACATCTCAGGGACTATTTCCAAGGGCAGTTTTAGTGCAACCATCCTGTTTTATGGAACAAGAAAGATTAATAGAATGGAAAAGAACCTGTGCTCTGCTAACAGGCCTCTGGGCTGGAAAATACTCTAAAACACCCCAGATCAGGCTTTTGTAGAAGACAGATGTTTACACCCAGAGTTGTGATCCTGAAGAGTATTACCTGGATTCTGCCTCATTCTTTCTCTACCTAAACTCCTCTGGTGGTGCCTTTCTTGGTACTTAAGCTGATTCCCAAGCCTGAGATTTGTATCTTGGCATATGGTAAGAATCACTGTGAATATTATAGGGCTTATCACAAATTTGGGATGTTCAGTTCTAATTTTCTCCATATTTTTCCCAAGTGGACTTTACGTCTTGTTTAAGAAATGTCACAGTACATTGCTTTCTGTCAAACTTAAAACTGGGCACGAAGAGCATTTAATCCCTTGCTTCTGCTACCCACTCATTCCTCATTTCCTCAAAAAGAATATTAAAAAGGAGGGAAATTACTAGAATATTTAGGTGTTGCCTTCTTTTTCTTCTCCTGTGGAAGAAATGGAGGCCATAAGTCCCGGCACAACTTACAAGCTGTAATAAAGCTTATAATACTGTCTTATTCATCACAGAATTATTCCTTTCTTACTGCCTCACTCCAGGAGGATTGAGAAATGTTGGTATTAATCAGCCTAATGCTCTTGAGGGGAAAATCTTTAGGCAAGTTGGACAACGTCTAAAAGTTTGCTGCTTGCTTTAATACAATGGTCCTGTTTGCTTTATGTGAACAGAAACTGCCTCAAGTCAGCATGTTTGACATTCAGCAGCCCAGAGTTTGAGAGCCAGAAATGCTGTGAAGAAAACACTCTGCTTTAGCTGGTTTTTACTCAATGCATTTTTTATTTTAAATCTAAATTTTTCATAATTCACTCTCCCTGTGCACTGTGTATGGATTCCTGATATACCCAGTTTTTCAGTTCCTCCTCAAGGATATCAGTCCTAAAGGTCCAACATCCCCAAATCCTGATTATAGTCTAGGTGCATGTGAAAGGATTCTTGCAAGTGGTCCATGACACGAAGTAGTTAGTATCGGTGCTTAACTCAAATTTTATTTGTTTCCTCAAGTCTGTTACTTTTTCTTTATAAACATACTAAGCTATTTCACAGGAGTTTTATTATTTACTGTTTATTAATCCCTTTCTATATTTTGGTTTTATGCTTACTCAAGGGCACTGAAACTGTCAGGTGCCTCCAGAATTACACATGTCTAAAATAAATGACATCCTATTTCTTCCTTCAATTTCTATTATGAAATGCAATATAACTTGTGTATTGTTGAATATAATATTGCACATGTTCTTTAAAACTGGTAGGCAGTGTCAGATGTGGTCTTTCTTTAATCAGATCCTGCATATGGTTTATTAAATTGCGAAAGGTCATCTGCTCAAGTGGATAAAAAGGCAGTTGGTATTTTGAAAGTAATTATTGTCACATCCTGTAATTGCAAGGGCTAGAGAGAATGGTTAAAGCAAATGTTTGCATTACCTGTTGACCATGATAGAATACAGCTAAAAGGAACATTGCCATCAGGAGTAAAGATGCCTCCTTTGTACCCAGGAAGTCTGTGCTGGAAAAAAAAATCCAAAGTAAAATACAGTTATTGATTTGTCAGTGCTGTAATTGTTCAGAATTTTCATTTCATAAGTCACTATGATAATTTTGTTGTTCTTTAAAAAAATCCCCTGTATTTGAAAATTTAATTTAACTGTAATTAGTTCAAGAGAACAGGAGTGTAACTGGAGTGCTCACTGTTTGGAGACACATACCTTAAATAACTAAACTGTAGCCTACAGGAGGTACACAGAAGGTGATGAGCTTTCTCTTTCAAACGTGATGTGCAAGCTGTGTGTCAGTCAGTCTCTCCCTGGGAGCCATGAACACCACAGCCCCTGTGGAGTGCAGGAGGTAGGATCTTGGCAGGGAAAGGTTGAGGCTGGAGCTGGGAAAGGGAAACTTCCAGATTGTGAAAGTAAAAGCCCAGGAAATGAGCCTACAGATAAAAGATGAACCCCAAGGCAGGAGATGAAATTAAACATTGTGAGAAAGATGACAGGAAGGAAGTGTGGCTTAAAAGGGAATCAAAACATTTGGAAACAGTAGTTAGGACTGGTTTTACTGAGCCACAAAGAGAAGAGCAGAGAAGAGATGTCTGCCTGTGACAGGGGAAGTAAAGGAAACCTTTGCAGACTGTGGGGAAGCAAAGAAGATGTGCCAGGCTGTATGAAATCTGTATGAAGTCACTTAGGTGCTCTGTGTGGAACATGAAGAAAGTGTGACAAAATAAGGTGAAAGAGATGAAAGGGGTTCAAAGCTTCAGGGGCTTCCAAATAAATATGGAGAGAAATTACAGATAAAAAAAATGAAGAAAATATCTCTGTATGTACATTTTTTTTTAAAAGCATGTTTCCCATGGGAAGAGATATAAATGAAGAGGGTTGGAAAATGGTAGAGCCAACCTTATAGTAAAATAAGGATAAAGAAATAAATTTGGAGGAAAATTGAACATGGATACTTGGCAATTACTTTGTTGAAGAGAGTTGAGAAAAAATGAGGAAATTGTTAAGAAGTGCTTAAAGCCCAAATATTTGAAAAAAGTTAATAAATAAGTAAATGAGAACCAGAAGTTGGAAGACACTTTGGGACAGTCTTTAGTCTACCTTGAGATTTAAGAACAAAGCAAAGTCCAGATACTGAATCCATTTTCCATAGTAATTTTGAAAAAAAGTATCAGGTGATGTTTGTCAGAGAAGGACTCCTATGACAGAGAAATAAAAGAGAGAAAGAGCAGAACTTGATGGAGACTAAACCAAAAGGAAACTTTCTTGTTAGAGACCTAACTGAACTGACTTTGTGGTCCTAATGAAGTGTTTACTGTAAGGAAATGTGCTGCTATGGGATGAGTCATCAGTATAGAGCAAAAGACAAGCAGGAAACATCCTTGTCATCTGCAAATATGTTGGAATTCAAATGTTTCCCATTTTTAAGTTACCTGAAATACAACCTCAAAAAGAATACATTCCAAAAAGACCCCTTGTACACTGGCTAAAGGCAACAGCCTTAAAGGTCTTACTTATGAACTCCCCTGTTATGGCATGTTGTGGTGACGTAGCTTTAGCCACAACAGCTAAATGAGTTTTGGAGGGACTTGCAATCCCCTTTATTCAACTGATTGGTATAGATTAAAAAAAAAAAAAGTTTCTGGGCACACAGCCTTGAACCTCATGCTCCCTAATGTCAGAGCTGAAGTTCTTGACTTGAGAGTGGAGCATCTCAGCTGATTTCCCTGGACCCTGGGCTGTTGGCTACTCCAGTGGATATTCCTGTCTCTTTCTTACTCTTCTATGTTGACAGTCACTGGAGAGTTTCACTGACACAGAGAATAGAGACTACTCTGAATTCTCCTAGATTTTCACACAGAAATGTGTTCCTGATTAAGGACAATTATCATGATTTCTACTTCTAGTAACTTAGCCAAAATATTGCTCGTTGCCATTTGTCATAATTAGCTAGGGTCTGCTGTGAATATGTAATATGTCTGTAGGAGGATAACTAGCATTAGAAAAAGGAACTGCAACGCCAAATTTTTAGTACCTCGCTACTGTCAGAAGCTAGTAGGGAAAGATATGCATGCAGAGCCTTACTCTGTGTAAAGATGTGGCTGTTGTGAGAACTAATTGCACCACAAATCCATGCTTTTCTGCTGTTCTGAGGATCTTCGTCTGGCACGCATTTACAAGCACAAGCAACTGCAATACTAAATTGGTCAAGTATCAAAGACTAAAGTGTCTCTCTGAATGAGTTAAATCAGTGTTGCTCTAGATTCAGTTATTGCAACACTTATTGCACCTCTAACTCTGCAAATTATTGTGTCTCTTCTGTTCTCCTCTTCAACTCCTCTTGCTGGGAAGGAAGCCTGAGAGGAGAAGTCTGTCCTTCGAGCACTCTCCTACAAAGCAGTATCATCCCTGTATTCCTTATATCTTTCACAACTGTACATTATAGATTGGATTTTATTCAGTTAAGACCCTGCCTCCTAAAAAATCAATTGTTCACTCCTGTTTGCTTAAATTGAAGTGAAAGTTTTTATCAGTATCTCTGGAGCTTTCAAGAGTAGAAGCAACCAATGTGTATGCACTGCAATATGTATTTTTAATCAGCATTGATAGACTATAGGAGACATAAAAGACAAACCCAGTTCAATATTTAAATGTCCTCATGAAATGAACATTTTAATAAAAAGACTTGAGAAAGAATCACATTATAAATCATTTTGAATTAGTCATTTCCTCTTGCGACCATCACTCCATATTTAATATGGGGCTACCCAGTACACATATACTCTGGCAAGACTTGACCCATTGCCCTGTGAAAAAGCAGTTCCTAAAGGGGGCTGTGAACACTTACTCTCCATTGTGGTTAAAGTTGTCATATTGCAGAAAAAGGGAGGCATAAATGGTCTCAGTCAGCAGAGAATAGATCGCAATCATGATGAGAAGCACTGCCAGCTTCAGGACAGAGTTGAGACGGAGAAAGACTGCACAAGTCACCATTGCCAGCACACCAGTGAAGACAAAATACTGAACAGAAAACAACACTGTTTACTTTTGGTGATCAGTGACTATATATTTTCATAATTATCTACATAAATAATTAAGTGATATGAAGTATAGAAAAATTGCTTTGTATTTCATTGCTCAGCTAGATACTCTCAGGGTCCAGGGCACTTTGAAAATAAGGGTTTTGCTAAAATAGAATGTGAAATTACAAATTCTCTATTTTGCATGGCACCTCCATGTCAACAGAAATCCTTCTCTGTGCCTTTATGGCATTTTCACTTCATTTTGGGGGAAATGGCATTCTCCATAATTAAAAGAGGAAAAGGACAGATGCTGCATGCAGTAGTTTCCTAATGAAAAGTCAACAGAGAGAAAGAAATTTATATTCCTCTGTATTCTGACTGTATTCTGAACTTCCACAAGACCCACATTAATCAGGATGGGAGAATCATATTCCTGCTTTAATTCTTTTCCCATGCTTCTTGAAGAGTACAAAAAGCCACAGATTTGGGTGGGTTTTTTTTGTTTTGTTTTTTTTTTTTTTTTTTTTTGGTTTGGTTTTTTTTTTTTTTTTAATATTAAACATTGCATGTTTAGCTTGGTTATTTTACTCTCTTAAAACGCCTGGAAGTTTTACTCATATCTCATTTTCTAATCTCTTAATTGTCTCATTCTTTCTCAGTGATTAGTCATCTGTCAAATGCAATCCATGCAGCTGATACGGGATAAAGAGAGACAATCATGGTCATGAGCTGTTCAGATTTAAAATAGCAACATCACCACCCACAGCCCAAATGTAGTTTAAATTACCTCCTATCACATAGCTTTAGGAGAGATAGTATTCATTTTTCTGAGTACAGTTTTTCTTTAGTACAGTTCCTCTGTAGGAAAGTCTGCATCCCTGCTGTTTAGAGCATACTGCTGGCAGTATCATGACACTGCCATATGACTTTCTAAGTAACATACTTCTCTTATCTACACATGACTAATCCATTCATTTTGTTGCCTGCTTGCTCATCTTAGGGATGATTACTTTTTTTTTGCTTCTAAAGCAAACTTAAATAACCACAGCAGACTGACTGTTGGTTTTGCCATGAAAGAAATGTTGCTCTCCATTATGTTCATACAACTTTGGTACTGTGTTTTATTGCAATTGAATTGCTGAATGTGTTTCCAGCATAAAGGTTCTGTTTGAAGTTCAAAGGTTGAATCTTGATTGTAATGCCCCATTAGATCATAAGATTAACTCCTTCTGTAACCAGCCTCTGCTTTTGCTATCAGCATATGGATAGATGGAAATGTTCAGCTTCGGAGTGTTGAGCCCCCTGGCTCCACCAGCAGTACACATCATCCATTCCAGATAATGGTTGCCATATAACCTTTGTGGATCCATGCCTCAGATTCAAAGGTACCCTCAGAAATACCTCAGGACAGGAACAGATGTCCGTAAAAGAAGCAGATGAATTGAAAGTCTGGTTCTTCAGGGCTATTGGTTTGTCAAAATCACACCATAGCTGTGAAGAAATAAAACAAAATCAGGGCTATAATGTGCACTGGAGACTAATTGCTTGTGTGTCTGGCTGGGTTCAGGGATGGAACTGGCTGACCTGCTGCTCTTCATGCCAGCTCCCTGACTGCCACCAAGGACTGACTAAATGGACAATAAGAAGACATACTGTGGCAGTGAAATGGAGAGGGGGGAACTATTCATGCTACAGACATTCAGTATCTGAATAACATCCCTATGCTCTCTTGCAAAGTGGAAGGATAAGCTCCACTGGGAGTTTCAGAGAACTGATGTTGGACTCTTAAAAATTACTCTCTCAAAATACTTAGACTTTGCCATAAACTACGGTGAAATTATTTAATTGAGAGCATAAAATCAAATTGCATGAGTGCCCTTGTCTGCGAGCAGTTTTCTTCTGCTACATTGCTGTGTTATCCTTCTGGATGTGGGACATCTATCCTTCATTTCTATGGCAGGATGCAGAACCGGTTGTACCAAAACGTAATGTGATCCCAGAACAGCAGCTGAGATGCTTAGAATGGAAGGGAATGAAATCATTCATGATTCAATGGTTTGATAATACAATACTGCCTTTTGCTGTTATGACCTACATTCATTTTAATGGTACTTCCAACACAGTGTGTTAAACATAAACAAAATATCAGTGTTGAGCTGCAACGCAGAACAGTCTTAAAACACAGGAAAAAAATCATTAATTGTGTCATATTTTGACTGTTAAAGCAGATGGAGTCTCCTATTACATATATTAATCCAATCTGGATGTTTATACTAGGTCATTTCATCAACCTGGTATGTACAAAGTAGTTCACTGGTCTTTTTTTTCCAACACAATTAGGGAATTTGTTTAATGAGGGTCAATTTCTTATAATTAAATTCTAACTAATTTTGAACTTGGAACTATTTTGTTTGTTCTTTCAGCAGTTCAGTCACCTCTGCAATACAGTATTATTACCTAGGCTGGCTGTGCAATCTTCCATAACACTGGATAGCTAATGGTACCTCCTGACAGTTTATGAGGTATACAGCACCTCTCTGCAGGGTAGAGTGTCATCAGAACCACTACAGGTGTTTTTTAAAAAACCTTTCTTGGTAAGAAACTTTATTTTAATTTTATAACAATAAGAATGCACTTGATGTAAAGAACTGCAAGACTCATTGCTCCCCTGGTAAAATTGAAGCCTTTTGGCTCCCGTTAGAAAGCTTCTGAGTCTTAGACCCCTCCAACCAGCTGCAGTTGAATTCAGTGGACATAGGTAGCTACAAGGCTGAGGTGCATTACCTGTTCTTAAATACATGCATGTCCCTCCAGAAGAAAAGACATTATTATAGCAGAATTTTGACTTATTAAACTAAAGAGGTTATAAGAATGTTGTGATTTCCTGTGGAGGTCAGGACTCAGTGGCTCAAGTCATTGATGGTCTAAATATATGACAATAAATGTAACTGTTTACTGCTTTATAGAAACCCACTGGTATGGCAGTAAAAACTATTACTTTTCTTTTGACTGTTTTTGGGTTAGGCATCCCAGAAGATTGCACAATCTTAAAAAAAACCCCACAAATCAAGGGAAAATCTTGTTATCACGTGTCCATAGCATATTGTGCACAAATAGTCTGTTAGAGATCACCTTGTTTCAACAGTAAGATTAATTCTACCAAAATCTTTCCTGGAAAATATGTGTTAAAATATTATTTAAAACCCTCTAAATTCTATAACATTCCTTAGTGATCTTTACTGTAATGTACCACCGTCCCTGTCTATAGGAAGTTTTCAGCCCCACTGAACTTCCTGTCTTTACCATATTTATATTTTCTCTGTAAGGACAGAAATCAGTGGCTGCATTCTTTGCTCTCTGACTAACTCTCCTATCAGTGACTGCATGGCATCACTAAAGAACACAGACAGTTACTGAGTCCTCACATATTGGCCACCTGAATTAAATTGTGGAAAAATGACAACACTAGAGCATAATAAAATCTCATGTCTGTTAGCAAAAGCCAAGACAAACCTCTGAAATATCAGACCTCAACCTACTTACTCCAATGATGTAATAATAATTATTTTTAATTGTGTTAGGATAATTATTGTTGCTGTTGTGTTGTCCGAGTTGCTACTGTTATTACTGTCACTAAATGCATTCCTGGTCTCATTTAGAAGGAATGAAATATTTATAAAGAATAATGTTCAGATGAAAAAACACTGCTACATCCATAACCAGAAGATGCCCGACAAGAGGAAAGAGTGATGAAAATGTTACTTTTAATCTATCAGTGAGACATTTAGCACATTCTTGGCTCAGATATCAGCACCTGCCAGGTTGTCTGACATTATAATCTGCCTAATTTATGCAAAGATCTCTCTTGTTGATGAATACATCAGGATACTCAGGGCTCTATTGGAGTTTTTTAAATTATTATTTTAGCAATTGTTTTAATTTTTCTTTTAGTAATCTAATTAATGGGAGAACTGTGAAATGATCTGAAAACTTCTGAGAAGAGGAATTTAATAACCATAAGCATTACTTGACAGTCTTTAAAAAGTATAACAGAATGCCAGAAAACTGCAAATGGTTCACAAGGGTGGATAGAAAGTAGAAAAAACGTTTTAAAAATAGACGATCCTCATGAGGGAGAAATAATTAAATATTTCAGAAATACATAGGTTAGACAATGGACTGAATTTCCTGAAGCTGTGATACTTTGCCTTTTTTTTTTTTTTATCTAAATCATAGCTGGCTTATAGACACATTAGTTAACAAGTCCTGTAGCAAGCTTAATAATTCATAAATCATCTTTTGCTGTATAATATTCCTTGGTTCCCCGTAAGCTTACAATATTGATGATGGCTCCAAGAAAATTAATCAGAATGGATGCAAATATAATGACATTCCTTGCCAGGTAGGTCTCATTAATCCAGCAGCAAGTTTTCCGGAGCATTAAGGGTAAACATTTGTAATCCTCTGCTGTAGTGATCAGCACAAGAGCGGAGTGCAGCATAATCAGAATAGAAAACTGAATGACCATGGGTATCACCCTAGGAAAAAAAAAAGAATCCAGCATTAAACCTCAACACAATGCTACTGCTAATAAAAATAAATGTGTAAACAGGTGAGACTAGGAATTATCAGTTGTCATAAATCTGAGACAATTAGTCTCAGAAAAAAACCCAGAGAGAACAAACTTTTGCTCATGTTGCCTTTACTTCACATGGTTTCTTGCTGAGAAACTGCTGTTGGACAAACAAGGCAGAGAAATAAATCATTGCCAGTACCTATATGTGTCTACATAGACTCCAAGTGTCAGGAATGTTCTTTCTTTTGGTACACAGTTGTCTCTTAAGTTTTTTTGAGAGCAGCTCTATTGAGCCTGTAGGATCCTGATACCACATTTGTATGATCTGGTTCCACTCAGACTAGTCTGGGGGCAGTTTAGTATAGCACTGTTTTCTATGCATCACATCACAGGTCTCTTAAACTCATACCATACTGAGGGTCATATTCTCTAAAGTGAGTACAGTAATGCAGCCTGTTTTCTGGAGTAAGTCAGAATATAATAATCACAGAAATGAAAGATTCCTCTAATTTTAATTAATAATGGGTCAACTGCAGATAAGAATCTCATTGGTTTCCAAAAAAACAAAAGAACTCATCTACTGTTTTCATGGTAGCCTTTCAAAGTATAAAGCATATGAAAAAGTATTCTATAATCAAAGTGTTTAAATAAAACCCATTGTTTGGCATACCTTATAAACTTTGTTCTTGTAAATGTGATCTTTAATCAAGTATTGATAAGTGCATATGCAAAATAGTTCAATGACTTTGAACGTACCATTAAACCCAATAATATCTTCCAACCTAATTTTCATTTTATTTTTTCTAAATTTATTCCTTTTTCTTGCATAAATATGGGACCTGAAGTCAATCAAGTATCCTATGTGGTTGGAAAATGCAGTAAATTGTTTTACTTCACTGAGTAGAAAGCACTCAGCACTTCACAAGTTTCTGTGTCCCATTTGTGCCAATCACTGTCTTTCTTTGTCTCTTTTCCCAAAGATCAAATCCATGCAAAATAAAAGTAACTCCACTGCTCTTACAAACCTCTACCCTCCTCGCTCCTCTTTTCTTGGTGTTTTTGCTATAAGGAGAATGATTAACCTTGAGGCTTTGAATTAAGTAATTAAAATTTCTAGTAACCTAATTGTATATGTGCCAGTACTCTACAGTGATTTAATCACAATGTCTCACTGAAAAAAAGTCTTTGAAAGTGGACTATCAGGGTGCTCCAGAGAGACTTCTGCACTTCCAGGCTGTGGGTGAGCTGTACTCTCTCATTAATACTTCTGTAAACGTGTTTTGTCTTACTGAAAACATGAAGTTTTAGATTTTGCTACAGATCACCTATCCCTCTTCTCTTTGGGTAGGGTGTAAAGCTATTTGTATACTTGTGCCCTACAGTAAGACAAATTTAGGAGTATAAAGTGGAAATAGAAGTGAAAACATCAGCACAGCTCTTTTGTCATTTTTCAGTAGGTCAGTCAGGTCGACTCCCCAAAACTGAACAGACTTTATCTCAAACTACCTGAAACTCTCCTCAATTTCAGGATATTCGAATTTGGGTTTAGAAGAGAAAATTCTAAACTCATACAGATCAGAATTCAGATCTGTGGTTTGAGCCTTTTAACTTCAGCTTTCACTCTATAAAGTTTCACCATAGTGTAATAGTTACGTGGCCAAGGAGAAAAGGAAACCAAACTGATTTAATGGCAGGAGAGGATACATGGACATAGCAGGACAAGTTTGAGAATAAATCTGTGTTGGAACTGGCATTTCTTAGCTCTGGCCATGTTTGAAGCTAATGATTAGAGTCTAAAATATTTGCACTAAGGAGACACCAAAGTTGCACTGGGTATTTTATGTGAAAACTGTGATTACCTCTTCCCCACAGTACTGATGTTAGTAGAAAATAACTTGAGAAAACAGGCAAAATTAAAATTTTTATATTCAAAAGCAACTTTATTTTTTTTTTAAAAAAAGGTAGGCATAAGTCAGTGCATATGTGGGGAAATGTTGGTCATGTTGGGAGAAAAATAACATAGGAGGCATATTTGTCAAACTGATATTTAAGTGCAGAACTGTACTGTATATGTTAGCCTGCTTAATTTTGAACATTAACTTTAAAAGAATGTTCTGATTTTTAATGTCCTAATTCAGCTGTTATTATAGAAGTTCAGGTACAGTTAATCTGTTGGTTTTAAAGACAATATTTGCTTAAAAATTATTCCTTTCTAGTAGTCCAAACAGACAATGCCTCCTTTAAAGTATCAGGGTGGAAAAATATGCAATTTGCTTCAAATGTTTTTGTCTATCACCTACTAAAATTAATCAATCTAACACAAAGCTATGATCAAAGTATAAAACAAAATGCAAGACTCAAAATAATTTAAAGTAATGCAACTATGGCTTATATGTACAGCTACTCTCAGAACATCAGAATAAATGAGATTTGTAATGTAGGAGTCCAGAAAAGAAAATGTGTTGAAAAGATAACAGTCAGAAAACAAGTCTACTGCTAACAAAGAGTTTTTCATTTGGAAAATGTCTGAACTGCCAGAAGTAAGATATATATGCATAAAATTGTATTTTTTCATAGTACTAAACTATATTTTAAACATATTGAAATAAAATGTGAAAAATATCAATATGGAACTTCTGTTCTCAGATTAATTGAAATTAGATGAATTACACATTAACTTCCATTGAGAGCTTCCGTGTGGTAATATTAGCTTTGATGCTGTTCTGATGATGTACCATTGGTATGAAAAGTTTTCTTCACTTGGGTCAGCATTTCACTCCAACAAGATTTGTCAAAGTTTTATGTGTGAGTTGAATACAGGACATTCCAGATGCTGCCTAAAATGTCCCATGCTCTCCAGCAGCTTACCCGGAAGTAAAGTTTGCTTTTGAGAGAAGGAACAACATATGCAGCAAAACGAAACTGTATTATAAAAGAAAGAGTGAAGAATGAAGAAACAAAGTTTGGAGCAGGAGAAACAGATTTCATCACATGCAACTAAAAGTTTTGCGGGAAGATTCTCAGGACTTGCTGAAAGTTCCAAAGTTACCAAAAAGAGACACAATGCAATGATGTCTTGAAAGCAGCTTCTGACTATGAAAATACACAGGAATCATATAATGATAGAATGGTTTTGGTTGGAAGGGACCTTCAAGATCATTTAGTTCCAACTCCCCTGCCGTGGTCAAGGACACCTTCCACTAGACCAGGTTGCTCAAAGCTCCATCCAGCCTGGCCTTGAACATTTATAAGGATGGGAGATCCACAACCTCTCTGGGAAACCTGTTCCCATGCCTCATCACCCTCACAGTAAAGAATTTATTCCTAATATCCAATCTAATTCTGCCTTCTTTCAGTTAGAAACCATCCCCCCTTGTCCAATTGCCCTTGTAAAAAGTCTCTTTCTTATGGGTACTGGAAGGTCCTGAAGGGTGTCCCTGGAATCTTCTCCAGGCTGAACAACCCCAACTGTCTCAGTCTGTCTTAATATGGAGGTACTACAGCCCTCTGAAAGATAAGGGAATGACAACCAATAAATCCAGAGAAAAGTTGGACAATATGTTCATGGAGAACTAGTTAAGGGAGTCAAGAGAGCTCAACAAGAGAGCCGTGTAGTTTAGATTACAATTCACCTCAGTGCACAGCAGTGTCTTAGATTTATGCAGATAGAAGGCATCTTGACACTGTTTGACCCATTCTCCAGTGGCTATTCTTTGAACCTGGGTTATAGACACTGCACTGACAGACAGTGATGTGAGATCAATTCCTTCAGTCTCCCACGGTACAGCAGCATTTTGCAACAGCCTTCCTGCTTTACAAAGCCAGATGACTGAGATCTGATTTGGAACTGATAGTTTCTAACTATATCTCAGATATATATAGGCAGTCTATATATGCAGATATAGCTTACCAGTTCTGCTGACCTAGCCTGACCCAGTTCTAAATGAAACCAAATTAAGGCCTTGAAAAAGATTAGGATCAAACCTCAAGAGGTCAAGCCTGAGGACACTAAACATGAGTTCTTATCTTAGATTGCCCAGCTCTATATGTAAGAGCCATGCTTTTGAATTAAGGTACTATAAGGTACAGACCTAAATCTGGGATATAAATCTGAAATTCGGTGTAAATACCTCAGGTGCCTGAGAAACTGTGGCCTTTTATTTGTTCACAGTAAATAGATAGGCAACAAGAATTTTTCCACTGTAGCTGTTAAATGGAAGATTGATGTTTTTGTCTCTTGTTTAAGCCTGTTCGATGTAAAAACAAAACTGAAGTTGGTGCATTGTGACCTCCTAGATTGGTCAATCCAGTATCTGTGCTAAGATGTTGGCAGTATGCTGATAGGATCAAGTACTGTAGAACATATAGACAAGATTAGAGGAATTGGAACAAAAAAACCCTAATACTCTTCTGTCCGTGAACTTCTATCAGAACTAGGACACCTGGGTTGGATTCCCCCTTCATTCAAGACGAGATTCAAGACCAAATGGTTTTCTCTTTAGGGGTTCCCTTATTGACAAGATAAGTGAAGTTTGAAATGAGCTTTTGCCTTCCCTCTTCCTCATGTACAGTCTTAAATCAAGACTTGAACTAGAAGGAAAATTTATGTAAAGCAGACTATGCAGGTGTTTAAATGAACAACAGTTTGAAATGTGTTTGTCCTCCTCTCACAAGAATAACCCAGCAAAAAACTGACAGAAATAAGAGTAGTTCAGCAGTCTACTGTAGTATGATCTATGGCCCTTATGAGCATATAAAAAGTTCATTGCAGGAAATGAATGAAACTCCCAGGCCTCTCAGATGGAGCAGATGAATCACTGCAAGGTTGGCAATTTAACATAATGGTTTTGTAGAGGATAATTAGAGTAGAAATATGGCATTAATTTATCTCACTTAGAGTAATTTACCCAACTCAATATTTCAAAGAATGAAAACTATAGCAAAGATTTTTAAATTCAGTGATGTGTCTGCCCTGTCAGTGAAAAAGTACGAAGGGATCAAATGTTTATCCTTAGGGAGATAGATGTAAGCTGAGATAAAATTCTGAAACTTCCATACAGAGTAGATTTCCTTCTGTTGAAATGTGATTCCCTTCTTTAACACACAGACTAAGACAAGCTACCTGGGAAACTCCCTGAAGAACTTTAGTAGGATATGTTTCATGATGATTTAAATAATGTTTTCTTTCACCAAATTTTCAGAAATTGCCAAAAGACTCAGCTCAAAGAAATATTCTCACATCTACTTAAGCAAATACAAAATTTCATCCTTGTTCAACAGAAATCTGAAGCATTCACTGAAAAACTCTTACACGTGAATTATAGTTAGTTGTTTCATAGAAATTATTTCCATGCTACTTTACTTCACTGATATCTACCAGAGGTATAACATGTGATCATGCAGTTATCTGAAAGACTCTCTGAATCCAAATCTTGTCTTACTTTCTGCTAGTTGGTTCATTTGCTCATACCTTGAATCGCTTTTAGAGCTGGAACTGAGGAAATTTGAACTTCCAGATTATTTTCTCATTCAATATGTTTAAGCATATTGAAACCTTCTCACTCAAAACTCCTATCCTGTTATTTTAGGGTTGCTCATCCGTTGACAGGCATGCTTTTTAAAAACTTAAACATATTTTTTGAAGCAGAGTATCAGAATTTGAAAAATCAAGACCAAAATTTGCCTTCTTAAGCCTTGTCAGTGATCTTCAGCTCTTGGCAGAACATAAAGACTGCCATAAAACACCCATAGGGATCCAAAATTTCTCTCACAAAAGGGAGAGTGGTAAATATCCTTTCCCTAAATATCTTCCCTGGTTCCAGCAATCAACCTTTAAGGGCATCATTGAGGCCAAGGCCATACTTTTGTTTGTAAACCTCTGCTGATCTTTTCTGGTAGGAATTTATCTAATCTTCCTTTCAATCTATTCGCATTTACAGCCTCTTTAACATTTAGTGACATAAAGGTCCACAGACAAAAGACTACTGGCAAGATAGGAAACCAGGCAATGTGACTGTGTGACTCCTTCCCCCCTAATTCCAATGGCACCAGACACACAAAAGCACCAGAATTAACAGAGATGAACCTGTCCAGTTATAAAAAAATGTATTTTGATTGATATAGCAGCAGAAATATTTTTGGAAATCAGATTAATCAGATCCATAAATCTTCTTGTACCTATTGAGGAAAAAAATTAACAAACAAACAAATAAACTAACAAGCAAAACCAGCTACCAGAAGTGAAGAATTTTGAATGTGTATTGGAAGAACTTTAAAAAAGCAGGCAAACTTACTAGTATCAAAGCCACATAGCACATAAGGAACAGCAGAAGATCAGGGTGTTTTCTCTAGCTGAGAATTACAAAACTCATGGGACGCCACTGCTATAGAGTGTAGTTGTCTGTCTGCACCTAACCACCACTTTGGTGTTCTTAGACATAAACCCAGTAAATCAGGTCTTCCAGAGATGATTCCAGAAATCTTGCTGCAATACTGTATCACAATAAATGTCTTATTTCTTAATACAAATATTTTTAAAGTTACTCTATGGTCAGTGGTAAGTTAAGGTTCATCTGAGTGTTGGAAACCATCTGAGAATTATGTTCATCTGGGCATTTCCATTTTAGCACTTGCTCTATCAAAGACCAAATGGAACCAGAGACTTGTTTATAGTGGCAGTCCTGTTCTAGAAAACTGACCTCAATCCTTGCACACACTTTTGTCACTATTAAATAGTAGACAAAAGTGCCAATTGATGGGTTTGACTCTGAAATGAGAACACAGCGGTTTCATCTATGTCACATTTTCATCACCTTGATAGGAAACTGTTGCTTTGGTGAGCCCCAGAGAAAAGAACAAGTGAAAACAGATCTACCAGATCACCTGCTTTCTTCTTAATAGCACAAGATTGCCTTCCCTCAGCTAGGTAATACATTTTATCAGCAACAAAGAGTACGATTTTCTTACATAGCATGTATGAAACAAAATCAAAAGAATCACTGATACCCAAGGTGGTTACCAGCCACATAGCAAAGAGGCACTGTTATAAGTCTGGATCCTGTTTCACCAGGACACACCGTGACAAATTTTTGTAACTCAAAGTTCCCACTTATCTCAGTGGTCATTCTACTTGAAAAGACAATAACATAATAACAGTAGATGCTACTGTCTCACTTGAAAACATGTAGCTGCAGAAAATGTGACACAAAAGTCGTTAATATTGCAAAAAATATTACCAAACACTTTTGAGGAACAAGCAGATTTTATTGCTTTATTGCACATCAAGCTTAGGAATACTATCTTGCTGTCTCCCCAAGAGTGCCTAAAGATATATAGAGATATATTTCTGTATTTACCTGGAAGAAGGAAGTAAGCTTTGGATAGCCGTGATAAATACAAGAACAATAAATGCACACACCAAGTTTGATTTGAATACTTCATCCCGCATTTGAGAATACTAGAATAAAAAAAAACAAACACAGAAGAGTAAATTAGCTGTTAATCCATGAAGCAGTTTCAAAAAGACTGATATATATAGGAGATGCTGAGAAAAGTGCCACAAAGAGCTAATAAATCAATAAACCTGAATTTGTTTTTTAAAATTAAAATTAAACACAACAAATAAATTATTAATAAGCTGGTAAAATATTTTAACCAAGAGAGTGAAACTCTGTAATTTGCAAAACAAACTTTTTCTACTTTAAAATTATTTGCTTTATAAAGCCTCAGGAAGATATTAGGAGCTTGTGCTGCTGAGCAGAATACTAAATACTTAATATTTATTCACTTAATAAAATACTTAATAACAAGTTTTTTTCACCTGAAGACAAACACTGAAGTCATCTGTGACTCTGCATGCATGATGGCACAGAGGTGTCTCCATGCTGGCTAAATTGAAGCCACTCTTTTTTTTTTACTTCTCTTTTTTAAGAAAAGTAAAGTTTGGACATTCTGTGGCTTTGGGATGTGGGTTGTGATCTCTACATCCTAACTTATTCAGGGGCTGTGGAGAAACTTGGCAATATGGTCATTCTCCAAGGAGAAAATGAAGATAATATTATGTAAAAGACTACTTGAAATGCATTATTATTACAATTTATTGAAATTAAACCACTGGAAATGCTGTTCCTTTTTATGGGAATTACCAAGAAAAGGAGTAACAGATACATCCATAAACCACAAAACACAGTTAAAGTGGAAATGTTAACCAAGTCATCAGCTGGTACTTATCATTGCTGATTCAGTTAAACTCCTTAAAAGTTGTTTACAGCAGATGAAGAATAGTCCATAGGCCTGTTTTTGTATTTCTCTTTATCCTATATGGATACCACTAAATTTTCTTCACCTTATAAGAAATCCCACAGAGGCTTGCCCCGGTAATTTTTCTTCCTCTGAACAATAACTCCATTTTATTTAAGGGTCTAAGAGTTACTTGGACAGAACAAAAGGAAATCAGAGTCAGAGATATCACATACCGGAATCTTTCCTCAGCAATTTGGAAATAGGGTAAACTGCTGTTATAAATGCCTAGAAAGCATTATAAGTGATAAAAAGTAAAACCGGTTAAGAAATATGTCGATGACAAACACTGAGAGAGTTCAACTATTAGCTGGATTTTATAGCTAATTTGCTCTTGAAGGAAGATCCTGTCTAGACCTCAGCTATATTCCCTACCTGGACCTTTGGTAGGGACTTCATTTCAGCTATGAACATTTCGTCAAAGGAGTCTCAAACTCCCAAAATGGGAAAAAGGATTTTCTCTTTCCTACCCCCATTTATGAGTAAGATAGGGGGGTTATTTGTTGGTGTCTCTCATTTTGACTCCTCCTCTCCTGTGATTATACTTTGTCTCTGCTGTTGGCAGTATCACTTTGACATTATTTTTGATAGTGCTCACAGTCAACTCCACTTCACTTTGCTGCAGGAAGCACAGAGGCACTGGCCCTGATTTCATGTGCAGGAAAAGAGAACTGCATCAGTCTGCGTAAATAATAGACCAGGGCTTTTTTTGATTAGAGAAAAAAAAAGATGTATTCCTTAAAATATAATATGAAATCCCAGCTGTTCCATAGGGAAATTATAGCAAACTAAATGAATGAAACACAAACATAGAATGACCTGCTGCGTTGAGTATTATGTCAAAAGGATGGATGCTGTGTTCTCATCAGTAAGAATATTGTGTTGAGGAATTGTTGACATCCCTAGGCAGCACTGACATAAATGATAAACATAGCAGTTCTGTAGCAGTCTACCCCTTAATGACTTGGATAAGTAATTGGAGGACTGACTAAGCCTCAAGGCCCTTCAAAAGGCATAGGAGGCATGTAGCTAACCAGAGCCATGTAGAATGGTAGGAAGAATCGTGTTGTGACCTTATCTGTAATGAAAACCTTCACTGCAACATCCCACAGACCTACCTGCACTGGAGTGACTTGCTCATGGCATAGTGAAGGCACACCCTGCTTCCCATGGGGCTTGAGCCATTCACCTGCACTGTTGGGAGGGAACTGTTTACCTTCTGGTTTGCCCAGTCAGCTGTCTGAAACTGAGTTTGTGTGAGAAAGGCCAAGTTTCCTCTGCTGATTAATGCTGCTTATTCCCTACCCCTCCTCTTTTCCCACAGCTCTTTGAAAAGGGAGCGCTGGTAATACAAGAGGCTTTACGTATTCACCTAGAGAAAATGTACACTGGGGAGTAAGGTTTTTGGGCTTATCCTCAGTGATGCTTTTGACTCAGATAGGACCTTGTTAATGAAATGGGAGACCATGGTTTTTTTATCTTCAGAGCAATGATGAAAAAGCTTCTGCAATACAGGTGAGAGACAGAATAAGATGTATCAAGAAGTCCAAGGCAGGTGAAGAAATGAACTCCTGAGAAGACTAAAGGGTAGACACAGATCTAGTTGCTGACCAATAATAGAAAAGTTGCCGAACGGACATGGAGTTTGCCCAGTGTTTCTTGCAGAACTCCTTGCAACTGGAAGTTTTTGGGTTGAAGGAAGGAGCTGATGCCCATGTCTGCTGGGATACAGCATGCAGGAGTAGCAAAATTGTTCCTCTACTAATTTAATTTTTTATTTGTCTTACTCATCAGAAATTCTGAAACAGAGACACCCAGATGTTTAATTCTAATATTTGAACTAAGAAAACTTGTACTATGAAATTCAAAGTCCTTTTGATATGTTCAGTGTGCTCACCTCTCAGAAAATATGTAGACGATTCACCTCTAAAACCAGTCTGATTTATAATCTAGATACAAATATGCAAGAAGACTTAGAACATCTTTATATTTAATCCAATCTTTACACTGGAAACTTTCTTTAACAAAACCCTACCAGCAAGTAAATTCCCTGCCCTGTATCTCTGCTTTATCCTATAAGAAAGGACATGGTATGGATATTTCCAAGTCACTGATATTAAGGTAGATCATCATGTTGATATCTTTTAATTATTGGAATCATGAAGTAGTAGCATATTTTCCTTATGAGCCATTACATATTTGGAAACTCTTGGTATATTTACGTGCTACCATCAGAAGCACTCTCCTATGATGAATTGCTCTATCAACCCACATGCTATTTGTGAAAAGAACCTCTAGCAAAACTGAGAGTATATTGTCTCTAAATGACATAAAAGTGATAATGAGTGAAATAAAGGTTAGTAATGACTAGTCTATTTGAGTGAAGGATCTATAAAGTATACCAGGTGGGGATCCTGCACAACTCCTATGAAAAACAGAGAATTACAGAATTCACGTGGAAATGCACATACTACCTCGAGCAGATAATCCATTCACTAATACAACCTCTACTGCTTGCTGTGGAATACAGATTTATTCTATCACTGAGAAGGACATAGAGCAATGAGATAACAGAGGACTGGTTAAGCCATTATAGTGGCTTAAACTGCTGTGATATACCAGTCATTTAAATCAGTGCAAACCAGGATCTGTGATCCATGGTAGTTTTGGGCATGCCAATTCCAGCATTATTTTGGGATTTTTTTCTAACTTTTGGAAATCTCAAGGGAAGCAAAACAGAAATTTCATTGTTAGTGTAAACATGATGTCTGCAATTGTTTAATAGTGAAAAAATCCCAAACCAAACCAAACTGTTTAAACAGAAATCCAGTATGATATTTCATGTCACCCCATGATCCCACACGATGGTAGTTGTGTTACTAATTCAGAAGGAAGAAATATAGTTTATTGTTCATAAGGTTAGTCACTTCTCTGTCATTTGAGGTGCAGAACACTAACATAATTCTCATTGAACAAGGTTAATGCTTCTTGATCAGGATTTCAGCCATGGGCACTGGTTTTTCTGCCTACTGTAAAGTCTGGGGCAAGAGGTACTTACAGATAACAGAAATAAGTATTAGGCAAATGCCAGCTCTGCCTGAAAGTGTGATGGCTAAATGAGAGGGCACAACGTGGGGGAAGTTACTTTACTCCAGAGCTCCCTCTGACTTCAACCTGTCACTGTGCTGAACAGAAGGTGAGTGGCAGCAATGGGAACAACAGTGGGAGATGGGAGGGCAATAGACACACACTGTCTGCTCCATCAGCCACTCTGCAGGGAACAGCTCACGATGTTGGTGTAGAAGGTCACGTAAGCAGTTGCAAAATGTTAATGGCTAGAAAAAAACCCCATAATTCCAGACTGAAATGTGAGGGGTGGGGAGAGCAGAGGAAAAAGACTGCTGGAAGAGCTTTACAGGGTTCCAATTCAAATCTGAGTTTGGTTTGTTTTCTAAACAAGCAGGAAGAAGGGAGAAAGTGGTAGTGATATAAGGTAGCATGGGGGAAATAGCTACTTTCTGTAGGAAAATGATTCAAATGTTACTTTTTTCATGTCTACCTGTAGACTATGGTTAAACACTAAGGTTATGAGGACAAACCTGTAATTACTGCACAGACAAATGAGGAAGAAAGGGACATTTCCCATGCGGTCCCACAAGACATTGTTCCTGCCTACAACAAAGAGGACACTATAATTAATTTTCCTTAATCCACATCATCCCTTTGTATCCTGTTGCATTCTCCATCATTATCTGAGCGTACTCATGATGTCCCAGCATCCTGAACAGAAGCAAGGAGGTTGCTGGCCAGCAGCTATCGAAGTGTTCGAGGTTAGACAGAGCAAATGTACCAGAGCAAATAAAGCAGCAGTGATATTTTTTAAAACTTTACTTCTGTGTGTAATGTGAAAAACCAGCCTAATTTAGAGACTAGAAAGAGGATTCAGTCAACTTGACTGGAAAGATTTTGTGCTTTTATTACCTGCGTTTACTGGTGGGGATTAACACCTAAGGAAATATTGAACAAAAGCATCACTTTCCAAACACTGCAGCACAGTTTTTCATTGGAAATGTCATACTGGGAAGAAAATGTACCAAACCTACTAAAAATGTTAAGTTTTAAATAGACCTTTTGTCATCCAGATGCAATTAAAACTTTATAAATATTTTAAATCTGACCTGTGTAATGAGATGGATTAGAGCAGGGTTCTTTTTTTTTCCCCCTAAATTACATTTAAATTGAATTCTACACTTCTCTTATAGATATGTTTTGTGTTTTGGTGGGGTTTTTTTGTTTGTTTGTTTGTTTTCTTTTTTTTTTTGTTGTGCCTGATAATTGATAATTGATATCGGCACTCTTGGATTTCCCTTCCTCTGTGTCTCTGTCAGCTTTACATGAAAGCTTTACCAATGAGACTTCTTGAGGACTAATCTACCATAAGTCAAGTGAAAAAGTCTGTTTTCCAGTGGAGGTTAAAGCAATGATGGAGAAGTGAGCCTCCACATTTCCAATTCCCCGTTATTTTCATTTCTTTTCAGGCAAGTGCACATCATACTGCAGACCTGCTGTTGCTGCACTGTAGTAGCATACAAGTCAATGAAATTATTTGAGATCTGTGCAACCTCACTCACCCTGTGCCATCAGCTTTCAAGGAACATTCTCCCATTGCCTTGTCTTTTTAAACTTATAACTTACATCTGGATGTAGAGTGAAATAGAAACTAGTGAGATCATATTGCTGTTGAGAAGCAGCAAAGACACAAACAATATTGACCACTCAGAAGCAAATTTTAAAAAAGGATGTTTAAAACAAAGAGTTGAAAAATTAGTATTGACTTGAAAAAAACAAAGCAGCTGTTTAGAGGATATCAGAGGGATTCTATGACTAAATGAAAGGAAAATGTCTATATAGATATAGACATATTTTTTAATGGAAGTGTCAGTTTATTAACATGCTTAATCACTGTTAGTGACAAAGTAACCTGTCATCTGACAGAAAACTGCTTATACTCGACAGCAAGTGGAACACGGGAAATGGATGTTGTTCAGAAGGCAAGTTTGCTCAGTAGACTTATTTTCCAACAGTGAAATGCAGTCATTGCAGCATTATAACACCTGTATCATGACACCATGTATTATGAACTCTAGCTCAATCCCAGCTTCTGAGAACTGAAACAAAATGAAAAAGAAAACCAAACCAAGAAAACAAACAGTGCAAGCCAGAACCTACAGCTTCTCTGCTTCAGTGAACATTTATTACAATTTGAGTTGTGAATAATGCAGCTACCAAGACCCAGCTACCTTATGCTCCAGGCTGGAGTCTTTAAACATCAGTGAAAAAGGCTTGATATGCTCTCTTCTCAATTTATCGCCACTCCGTAAGTCGATGGTGTGCTCTATTCGCTTGTTAATTTCCTCAGGCCCAGACTGGACATGCAAAGCTTGTGCAAGATGGTTTGGAAGCAGATTTATTGAATTTCTTGTTAGGGCAGCCAGAGTCTAGGGGAAAGCACATGCAAACAGAATAAACCTGCTGGTCCCCTTGGGTTAAAAATGCAATGTTTTAGATCATGTTGCATTGCAAACCATTACAGCATTCCATGCAATTCATTCAATGAAATCTACAGAAGTGTAAAATAATAAGTCTGTTCCACTAAACACATACATTACATTAAGGGGATTACTTTGATGCCTTCTTTAATACAGACTAGGAGGTTTGCTGCTGCACTGAGCACTAGGACTATATTCCCCTTTCCAAATACAGCTATTTCAATATTAGAGCATGCACAAGGGGAGCAATTTTAGTAAATAGAAATGGAAAATACAGAAAACAAAAGTCAGAAAACAAAAGTCACAAAACAGGATTAATGAGGTTTTTCTTATCTTAGAGTTGCTGTATGTGTATAGTTAAGGAACAGATCAGTTAGTCAGGAGTGAAGAAGGTGACATTTCTGATTACTTCAGTGTGAGTTTTCAAATAGTAGGTTCTTCTTCACTACTGGTATATGTCAGCCAATCTAGATTGCAGTTAGGCTATATGATTTAATTTAACTGTAATTCACATTATTATTTTAAATATTGTCTCAAATGCATTATTCCTTTGGTACTTCATTGACTAATCAAAAGAAAAAAAAAGAAAATACTTTTGCATAGCTTCGCAAAGGAATTCTAACAGAGATAGTATGAAGGGTGCTTCACCTTCAGCAAAGAGTTAGTTTTCATAAAGGGAATAACTCATTCCTGTTTTCATGGTATCACTTCATGACACAAACCACCATGAAGCAGCTCTGTCCCACTTGAATAGGAAAATAAATTCTACCGGTGCGATAATCCCAATGGTTAGGAAATGTTAATGAATGGAAAAGATATAAAACTTCATACATGATACCATAAGACATTTCGGAATTAATATGGATAAGAAATACACTTTTGCTTGAGAAAATTTATTCCATAGGTCCTTACTACAAAGACCTTCAGCTGTACCTCCTATTGGGCGTTGTTGAAGCAGGAGTTTAGGATGTATTGTCACTAGATAAACCAGTAAAGCAAATTCTTTTGGGTCATACAAATGCTACAGGGAGATTACCCTTGTTCATATTCAAACCATCCTCCCCAGATACATTCTGATGAATTTTGGAGAGTATATTTAAACACAGGAAGGGTCTCAGGTACTGCCAAATCCAAAGTGGCAACTATCCTTACAGTCCTAAAATCAAGTCCATGGACTCCATAGTCACAGGTAGTCACAGATAGTATCTCATGTTCCATCTCTTCATCAGTAGCTTAAGACCCCAAAATAAGGCAGAAAAGGGCAGCAGGATTTAAATATTCTCTCTGTTTAAGTGAAAAACAATTTTTCCGTTTGCTTAATAAAAAAATGACTTAAATTGTGAAGGTTTGGCAAACCACTCTACTCAAATCTTCCCTTCTTCTGTCTAGCAAATCAGTATCATCAACATTTGGAGAAAAAATCAGTACCAAGGAAACTTTTCTCATACTGAAGTTTCAGATATGCCTGACTCCATATCTTAACCTTGGAGAAAACAATCCGTTGAGTCAAATGGATAAATACTACATTATTACACACTACACACTATTTTAATTTAAGTTCTCCTATCTCTTTTAAAATGAGCTAAAAGTTGTTATTAATTTTTAGTGACTGAAATGGCACAAGTGGGCCTGAAGTCACTGTTAAAGGAGGAGATCACATCAGATGTTGTTGTGTACATTGATTCCTCAGAATTAGCTCATAGTTCTACTTCTCCACTGGAAACGAGGGTGGAGAAGGTCCCTAATGTTTTAGCTGGGCATTGTGTTTTACTTACATGAGAAAAATAATCTCAGTTCATCCTAGTAAACAACTACATTTTGCTTCAAATTATATTTTAAGATCTGATTGATAGGAAGACTTGTCTTCAGATTGTATGAAGTGTTTTAGATATCATGGTAGATGAACATGACATAATATCACTACTATGTCTATGGTGCCTGTGGTATTAGTGCAAAAATAGATTCTGAATTTGCATTTATCTTCAGAAGATAACAAGGAAATTCATATTTGTGTTTCATGGAGTTTTCTATTCCTCGTACCCATACACCTACTTAAGAAAATTGCTTCCCTGTAATTAGTAATAACAACAATGAAAAAAAAACATGCAAATTATTGTCTCAAGAATATGCTCTAAATGCATTTTTTGTCTGTATACCCCTCTTTGCTGTGCATCTTTTAAGACTGTGTCATGTCAACATAGAGAAATATTGGTTGTTCCTATTACCTCTCCTACACTTTTGTGAACAGCTGTATGGAAGATACAGTTGTGAATTCCACAATGGGCTTTTGAAGTTTCCTGATGCTGACAATAACCATTCATCATGCAGGAACAAACACAAGGTTCTATTAGGGAAAAACCTAGCCAAGCTTGCATCTGAGACTGAAAGAGGATGAATGAAAGTAAACAAATAATAAAACTCCAACAGTAGACGTATTTTATAGAGACTTTAAAGTGTCAGCTTAGATTAGATTTTACTTCCTTCCTGCAAAGTTTTCCTGCAACAAGTCCAAGCATCCTGCTCTCAACAAGAAGGGAAATTTTTAATCAGTGCCATTTAGAAAACTCTAGGAAGGTTTTGTATTATTTTTTTTTCATACTGCAAACACGAGGTTTTGGAGGGGAATAAGAAAATACAAGGTCACATCTAAAAAGACAGGATTTAATTCAAAAGGAAGACACCTAAATGAAGGTGTCTAGGTGTTCACTGTCTAAACTTCTGTTACTGCCAATATACACTCCAGATGCTGTGGTCAGCTGAGATGCCCTGGGATACCCTGGACAACAGTCAGGAGCCAGGAGCTGTGGCACAAGACTTAGGAACACAATGTGCTACCGATGGGGACCAGCTGGGGTGCTCTGGAGTATCTCAAGCTGCAAAAGGCAGCCGCAGTTCAGAAGCTGAATCAAGCTCTTACTCAGCTTGTTTCAGCGCAGGTATTCAGCACTACCTGAGACATCAGAGTCTCTTACCTGGCCTTCTAACTGATAGTCCAGATGATTATGGGTCTTTTATAGGCTCCTTTTCATGCAGATCATTTTAGGCTGCCTAGAGCACCACCAGTGGCATGAAATCCTTATGTTTAGGAGCTGAGCTGTATGAGGGATCAACACCTGGGACAGTCAGTAGGCACACAAATCCAGGTCCTTTGTTCTCAATGCCACCCTTTTGTTTAGACTTGCCTGCCATTCTGGCAGTCTTTTAGTATAATTTTTGTGACAACTGTTAAGATTCACTGCAACCACTAGTAAAATATGCTTATAGAAGACATTCTACGTATGTTTTTTTTTTCTTAATTCACATCATTCAAGGCCCACCAGGTGCCTCCAGCACCACCCGCACTGATCGTATTATGCTTTCAACTACTCTTTGTGTAAGGCACAGAAGAAATCCAACTTTAACAACAATTAATTCATTTTAGAGTAGGAGGCCTTCACTCGACATAGAATAACTTCTGTCCAACTTTCTTATTTTAAGAAAGATGCTCAGACCCTTGTTTCAATAACAGAAAAATCCATCCATATTGCTCATGTCTGAATTTTAGAGGAGACACTTGCACTCTTGGCTTATCTCACCATTAGCACCAGGGCACCTCACCAGGGCACATGGTGCTAAACGTGCTGTTGACAGATGTATTTTTTGTTAATATCTGTGGCTGCCTACATAAAAAGTGGTTATTCTGTCCCTTACTCATATCAACACATCTTCAATGTTCCCTTTTCCAATATCAACACTGACTTAGGTTGCTCATAGAAAATGAGTTTGAGGTAATGAGCATGGATTGGGATGAATCTGAGTTTGGTATGAGAACTCAATAAAGACTTTGCCTTTTCACATGCTTCCTAACATTACTACAGCTAAAAGTTATATACATGTAATCAGCATTGCTCAAAATTTGCTGTAACTTACATGGGGTAAAGAAATAATTTAAATGCTATTGGCAAATATTCAAACACACAGAAGTGATTCATTGTTGGGTTGCTGCTACTAGGATTCTCAAAGCCTGCTGCTGACAGTGACCTTTAAGCTGCATAATTAATGTTATTAAATGCTTATTCTGTCCAAGACTGACACACCTCTGGAAAAAGCTACTATATCCTAGTATAATTTAAATCTATCATCTGAATTTTGAGCTGAAATACATTATTTATGAGCAGTACTCTCTATTTTCTCATCTATAAATTGAAAATTACATAACAATTGAATCATACATGGAATAGCAGATTTTTAAAATCCTATCTCCACCAAAAAGCTTATTGTAAAACTGTGTTATAAAAAATTACATCTATTTCCAACACAAACCCAAGTTCTTAAAAAACAGTGAGAAACTGCTCTAAAAATGGGTTGTTTATTGCCATGAGACAAAAATATGCTTTAAAGCAACTGTTTAGCTATGCCTATTTCAATTTTTTTTTGTGGCCTTTTTACTAGTATTGTTCAGGAGTTGTTCAATTATTGAATAAAAACACTAGTACTTTATTTCATTCCTTGTCTTTGTTAGCATCAAGGTCATGTTTAGATGAGAAAACAATCAATGAAATGATAGCCTTCACCACATAGATTTTTTTGAACTACAGAAATTGGAATATCTTATAGGGAAAAAAGAAGAAATAGAGAGAGATCAGGAGATATTCACAGCAGCATGCACCCATACCTCTATTACTAATGAAAGGAGAATATAGAGACAGGTCAACAAGATACAGAGAGTACTAAATGGCAGTATACATGCAGATACACAGATGTACAGAACATATATAAAACAGGTGTTTTATATAAACTATGCCATGCTCAATTTCAGTTTGAAGAGACGAAGACACTGCCATGGGCTGATTGATTGTGAAATTTTATCACTTCTGAGCACATTTGTAAGAAGCAGAAGACAGTTGACAAAGCAAGACCTCTACACGACAATGCTTGAGGTTCAACAGAGAGTTCAGACAAGTAGGAATAAGGTTGTGCAGTAGAAGAAAGAATGTATCATGTCATTACAAGTCTCTCAAAGAAAATGGAAGAAAGATTCAGCTGGCCTTGCTTCATAAAGAGTTGTCGATCTTTCAAGTGCAGTGAAAAAGAGTGGAGTCTGAGGGCATTTTAACCTTTTCATCTTTAATTCTTCTAACCAAGCAGACTTCATAAAATGATTTTTATTAGTGTACAAGAATTTCTGGTTGCCAGGGTGCTAGCAATTAGCCATGCAGTGTTTTTGGAAAAGATCTGATCAAGAGCAGTTGCTATTATCTCGTATTTCTATTGAGCTACTCATGACATTAGAGACTAATTCATCTGTTAGTGAACCTTAACTATGTCTTAGAGTATGAGGTTTTAATGTTTTTTGTGAAAAAAAGTGGAAAAACGCACAACCTGTTTTCACAAGATGCTTTTTAAAGGTAGATCTTTTTATTTCCCTCATATATTAATAACTTATACTATGCTTTTGGCAAAGCATCGTTTCCCTCATCCCTTTACTTGAGAACAGTGCAGTGAAACCATGCAATGAGATATACACTTTGACTAGAATGTCCCAGCTAGTTTAGTAACATTAGCTTTGTTTTTAATTTACTTTTTCATGGACTGGTTGAATTAAAACTAAGCTGTGTGGTATTTAATTTTAGTCAGAAAAGAAAAACAAACCCAAAACCTCTGGCCCACTGGCATTTCCCCAGTTCGGAACAATTGAATTGCCTTGAAACAATTTGTTTAATCCTCTGCTTTTACAGTACGTGTTAGAATAAAAGTTAAAGATGAATTTGTCTCCTCTGAGGCCTCCATTATTAAAGTACACTCGAACATGCATTCATACTTGATGACATTAAAGGAAGTTTGACTTACATTTTGTTTTCCCACTATGTTATCAAATGGAAGTTCAGGGCTCCAAGATCCTTCGGTAAACGTAGCTCCACTGTTTCTCCTGTCGGAGGAGCTGACAGCCTCTTTCACAATATCTTCAGGCAAAGTCAATAGACTCTCCTCAGGTTGTTTAATTAAATAAGTCTCAATGTTATGCTTCCTCAAGAATTCATTACGCTCTTTGCCATGCCCTTCTTCAACCTTGTAATCCCCATTCAGGCAGTCCAGAGTGGCTTTGGAGATGTGAATTCTCCTGCATAAGTGAAATAAGGAGTAGCAAATACTGATTGTGCTCTAGTATACACAGGTAAGAAGGAGTTTTTGAACTCTGTGCAGTGTTTAACATCATGGATAAATAGAAGGGATTCTATTATATACCATGTTTTCTATGAAGAAAATTAAAATAATGTATTCAAAACCAGGAACTTCATTTGGGGGCAAGTACTCTGAAGACATGTTCATATCAATAGGATCTCATGAATGGACAAAGTCCTGTCACAGGGAAAAGCCCTTTGACATTCATACTTGACACCTTTACTCACAGTAATTCTTTAAAGGGAGACCTTCCTGAGCAGAATGGTATTCAGAATAAACAAAAATTGGCACTTCATACGGTGAAAGAAAAATATATGGTATGCATTAGACCAATGAAGCTCTTTAATTTCCTTCTGTTCCCTGAAGTAGCTTAGGCATTGAAATTAGTGATATGATTGCACCTGTGGTAAATTAGGGAAATAGGGAAATTATACAAAGACAAGTGTGGTAATAATTTCTGTTAAGAGATTAAGCAATGAACTCAAAAAGCTTTGGTAAAAGTGAAGTTGAATTTAAGAGCTCAGATTTTGCAACAACATGATAGGAATTTGGATGTCTTCCAACTAAATCCGATGGGGGCTTTCTTGTTTCTATTTTTGAGAAATCTTCAA